>NC_060068.1:110176654-110776654 GCF_922984935.1 Meles meles
GAAGGATTTTAAATATAAGTTGGAATGAATAAACTTGGGTTTTGGAGGACCATTCTAGTCTTCCGCTCAGCTCTGAAGGACAGACCCTTTCTCCTTTGACCCTCTGGGAATTCATACCCTAATCCTTAGAGCCACACTGAGCTAATACTTCTGGCCTCACTGAGTCTATAAGAGAGGCAGTGGCCTCTGCTGGGAGACCTGTTGAGTGACTGAAGTCTTTTTGGGATCACTTCATCTGAGAACATAACAGAGAAGTCAAGCAGGTATGGCAGTCCCTATCGACAGGCAGCTAGAGGGTCCCATCGCCTGAGGCCTGCCAGGTGTCGGTGTCCACATCTGTAGAGAGAAACTGCCAGCAGCACAGCCTCAGCAGTCTGAGCTCCCAGCTGACTTGATCCATGTACCCTCAGCAGGCAAGACAATGTGTACGTGTGTGTGTGCACATGTATGTATGTGTAGGAGAAGGGGTGGGGCAAGAAAAAGACAAAGGGCCAAGATTTTTACCCTGGACATTGAACTGAGCTCCCAAGTGCAATGTGGCTAAGGTCTCAGGGGAGCACTTGCAACCCCCGCTATATTTTGTGGGAGGACAAACATACCTCCAGAGCACCTCATGAAGTTGCTCCTTCCTCATGCCAGGTGGGAGATGCTGTGGCTCCATCACCCACCCAGGGCCCAGTCCCTCCCACCCAGACAGCATTCATCACCACCAGCCCGTCAGGTCTTTGTTCTTCCATGCCATGGGGCCACCGGCCCATCCCTCACCCCATCACAGGTTTCTAGAGGATCATGGACAGGTTGTGACCCCATCAGGGACAAATACCCACCCCCGTTCCCTGCTCTATTCCGTGCCACGGGGGTCCCTGGGGGACAGCACGTAGACCACTGTCAGCCCAGGCACCCCTGGCAATGGTGGGGCCTTTGAGGGAAAAGTTCGTTTCATCAATCAGCCCATTGTTGACCTGCCAAGTGCAGGCTCGTCCTCCCCCGGTGTGTCACTGGGTGCTGTTGACACAGATGTCAACTGTCAAGGGTGCCCTCCACCCTCCACCTCCCTCCTGGGACATCCTGCAGGCCCGGCACACGGGGCCTCTGTCGCAATGCTCCCCACTGGCCCCTTGTAAGAACCAAGATTGCCACACCTTCGGAATTGCCAAAACTTGACTGGATACTTCATCACACGGCTTGGCCATGGGGGCTGGAGCTGACACGGACAGGTATGGCAGATACTTGACTGTTTGCCAGATGACAAATCCCGACTGAGTGAAACCTGCAGACTTCACAGTATCTACAGAGCATGCTTCCTCCTGCCCTCCCAGCACAAGAGGCCGGTGGTGGCTTCCTGGGGCTCATTTCCAGCATTTTCAGCATGGAAAAAAAAGGGGCCACGTCTCCCTAATCCGCACATATGTGGCCCCTACCAGCCAGCTAAAATCACATTGGCTAAGATGCCTCCATCCCCGCTGGGCCCACCCCAACCTTGTTCCCAGGAAAGACTGAGAATAACAAGCACCATGTTAATCTGGGCAGTGGGCTCCTGATAGCCCCCATCCTTATCCCTGTCCACTAGTTCCAGTGGACCTCAAGACAGAGAACAACGACAGCAGGACAGTCCACAGGTGAAAAAGACTGTACAATCACCAGAACACAATAAAGATTGCTGACATTCATCTAATGCGCGGTCTCTAGGAAAACTGTTAGAACTTAAGGAAAATGTATGATCCACAGGATTTTTCGCTCTGTAGGCCACAGTGATTCTGCTAAAGTGTCATGCGTGTGGTCTCCAAAAATGTCCACAAACCCTGGCCAAGAAATGGGAAAGATATAGAGAACAAAATATTTGGGATCTATTCCTAGTGAGCTCTCTGTCCAGGTGGGGAAAGCGCACGCACACACACACACACACCACAGATTGTAGTACAAGGTAGGGTATATGCCCAGTGCATGGGTCAGTGGGAACCCTAAGGAAGGAAATGTACTATATGCTGGAATAGACAAGGCAGGCAGGTTTCGTGGTGAAGCTGGGTTTGCTCCAGCTCAGCTGGGTAGATTCTAGAAGGAGCAACGCTTAATAAAGTATAACTACAGAATGAGCATAGTGCTGTGTGAGGAACTTCAGCCTGGAGCCACAGACTGGTGGCAACCTCCTGGGATAAGCCACCATCATCACGGTTGTTCAAACAGGGACACTGGAGCCTGCAGGGAAAGGGATTTCTTCAAGAGCAGGCTGCCACATAGGGACCGGTGCCCAAGGCTCGGCTCCAAAGCCAATCCCAGGCACCATCAAAAGATGCTACACCAGTATGCCCTGGGCTCTTTCTCATGACATGCTATTCTGCAGAGCCAAAGACTCTTTCCCAAGACCAGCCAGGATTTCATCTCTGGAGCCCAATCCCACGGAGCTGTAGCAAGACGATAAGGAGAGGGTGAAGAGCCAAAGCAGAGTCTCGCCCAGCCCAGGCCAGGACAGGATGACAGGAGAGGGGTTTGGGTCTTCTAATTTTGAAACATCTATAAGACAACTATTTTGAAATCTCGCTCAATTTTGAAATTTCCTCCAGATAAAACCCACATCTGCTTTGGATGAGTTGACACCTTGAGCACTGGCCTACGGTGTGGTAATCAGTCTCCCTTGTGCTCACGACCTTGGGGGCTGGCTCTGGGAGCTCTACTCTCTGGCCTGTCCCAGGATGGGAACTGGCACAAGGCGGGGCTCTGCCCTGGGAAAACGCCGCCGGCGGGAGGCAGGGGGTCACAGACAAGGCTGCCTGAGCCCCAGATTCCCAGCATCCAACAGTGTCGGGCACTGAGGAGCACATGTTGCTCTTGAAGTCCTGACGCCAGAACTCTCAAAGTCAGTGAAGTGCCCAGGACCTCAGTTTACCTATCAGAGGAGGTTAGCCCAGGATTTCCTCCCTCTAATGAGCTCCGCCAGTTGAACCAAACCGTTGGTGGGGAAGATCTGTAAACTTTACGGAGCACACAGCTTTGCCCCATGACCTGGATCTACACACATGAAGCAAGTCAACGAGGGGCCCAGGGCCCCGGGGCCAGAGAAGCATAGGTGGTTTTCATTTGTACCGCAAGGGGCAGGTGCCCTGAAAGCTCCCAGAGCAGACCACAGAAGAACGTATAAAAAACTATATGGAAAGCTCTAGAGCTGAGGGCAATGACCCTTTGACCTAGAAAGTACTTCGGAGGGCACATTTCCACAGCCCTATCAAATTGTGAATACCAGGCTGACACCCACAACGGCGCCCATAGGAAAAAAAGCAGCTGTGTTCAGCTCTGCCGTGGCTATGAAGAACACTCTAGAAGACTTGTTTTCCAAGTCAGGATTTCTTTCCGGGGATAGAGAAAAGAAAGATGATCATGGACAAGGGTGACATCTTTTAGGATCGGTGTATTTGGATGTAGTTCCAGCAGATCCCACCACAAGATGCTTCCATGGACATTCCTTGTCTCTTTTTCCCACCTGAAGAAAACGTGACCATTTTTATGCCATGGCAGTTCTACTGGTCATACATACAGGTCATGATTCCAGCTCCATGTGCACTGAGCAGCTCAGTCATGTTTCAGAAACACCTGCAAACAATGTTCCCTTGAGCCACAGCTTCTCAAGTGCTTACTAAGCAGCAAGCATGGAATCAGAGGCGCTCCCCATGCACTGAGGACAGGCTGAGGCCCCTCCACTGGAAATGGAACAAATGGAAGTCCAGGCATCATCATTCTCAAAAGTCAGTCAGGCTGCGCCCACCTCCAGCTCCGGCCCTGACCTCCATCAGAGCCGTGACTCCCTCTGAGGCCAACCTGAGGAAGACTCCGTGAGACCTCAAGTCATGGTCAGGAGACCACAAATTCTAAAGCTGAACCAGCCATGCCTGCAGCTTCAACTCTCGTAGCTGCAGCTAGCCCATCTGTAGAATGGGGATAGAAGGAGTATCTTCAAGAGCCAATCAGAGAAGGGCTCTTTGTTCTAACGCTATTGCCTTTGATCATAACTGTTTAGTTCCCCTGCAAAAGAAGGGCAGGGAAGCGAGGGGCAACGGTCTCCTCCTTAGGAAAGGTTCTCAAATCTGTCCTCATGTCCTGCCAGCACCCAGTTGCTCTAAACAGGTCTCCAGGCCAGGATAGTATAACATTGTAGTCCCACTCCTCCTCTTCCCAGAGCTGTGAGCTAGTCATCCCTCCTGCCCCAGGCGGAGGCAGGAGAAGGACACCTCAACACCCCAGTTAATCCTGCTTGACCTCAGTGCCAGCGAAGAGCTGGGGGGAAGAGGCAGGTCTCCACCATGACTCACCTACAAACAAGGTCACTACCCATTAGCCTAGGCCTGGTGTGACCTGGAGGTGACCCTGAGAGAGAGGGAAGGTCCTCTTTCCACCCTAAAATCTCTTTCCCAACACTCCTCCTGGCTTCGATCCCCACTATGACAGTGATTTCTTCAGATGCTGGAGACTCTGTGAAGCTCAAGATCTCCCCGTAATAGACAATATTTTTATCTCATGTGCCAGCCACGGTTTTAAACGTGCTCCACAGATTAACTGATTTAATCCTCACCACAATCTATGACTTAGGTATCCTTATGCCCATTTTGCGAGTGAGGAAAGCAAACTTAGATGAAGAAACATGCCCATAGGTCACAACAGCTATGGGGGCAGATCCAGGAACCTGATCTCACAGCCCCTTGTGTCCATCTCCACACCTTCACAGCTTAGGCAAGTGGTTTCAGAAACCATTTACCGAAGAGCCCTAGACTTCTATGGTGGCCCCTTGGGAACTACTAAAGGAGGAAGAGAAGAGGGATAGGAAAGAAGAGGGTTCCTTCCCTCCCCCATCTTAACCAAAGTGACTTTTTTAAGCCCACCTCTAAACTATGAAGAGACAGTCCAAAGGGTTGGAAGAAGAAGCTGGAAGACCAGAATCCAGCTGAAAGTCATCGAACTTGGGACCTTGGAAATCAAGGGTCACTTCTTTCTTCCCTAACTCTCTTGGGTCCAGAAAAAACTTGATCGTGGGTCCGGAATGTAAATGGGACCAGCAGATGGCTTGGGGAATCAAAACACACACACACACACACACACACACACACATGCACGTCAGCAATGCCCCCAGATGGGATGATCTGTGAGTGGTCTTTGGTCTCTGGTCAGCCACACCCCATACTTGGGTGTGGGACATCTCCCTGGGAGCCCGGACCTGGGATCAAGTCTAGACTGTCAGTGGCTGTGTGGCCTGTGGCGGTCAGCCAGCGCTCGGTGCGGCAGGTGCACCGTCTGTAAGGCAAGTGTTATACGGATGCTGGGGATGTGGTACAAGCCCCAGCCTGCTCAGCCTTAGGGAAGAGCTCAGCTACATCTGTCTTCCTCCCCGGTGCCAGCAAGCTCCTAAAGGGCAAGGCGGGGGGGTGGGGTCTTTCTCATCGCTGAGTCCCTTGGGAGGAGCACAGCCCCTCAGGCACAGCCTCTCCTGTGCAAGTATATGTGGCTGGGGTACAGACAGCCACCTGCTGAAAATGACCCTGGGAAGGAGCCACACAGGGCCTGGCGCCGGGTGGACCTGGGCCAGGCATCTGAGACCCACTTCCAAGTGAAACAGACAGGGGACATCCTCAGCCTCTGCTTCCTGTCTGTTCTCACTAGCAACTGCTTCCACCCCCAAGAGGCCCCTCGACTATAAATGAGTCTGGGTAGACAGAGGGTCATGGCTATTACAGTGGAGCCTGTGTCTCTTCTCCCTCCCATGGAGACAACGGCGACCACGCGAGACAAAGCAAGACTTCTAGAGGCCTAGGGAGAGTGGGTCAGGACCACCTTCTCCCTTCCCAGCCCGCCCTGTGCTGGGGGCACAGAGGATTCTGGAGCAGCATAGACGAAATCCCTGCTCCCAACCACGTTTCAGCTCTTCTCCCCCTCCTGCTCTGCCGGCACCTTCTGGAACCTCCACAGACCATCAGCCAGGAGCTCTTGACTAAGAGCCAAGTTCCTTCCCACTTTCCCACCTCAAACCCCCCAACCTGGGTAGGAGGCATTAGAACCTGGAGAAAGCAGGAAACATCTAGGGCTACGTACTGACTGCCCGGGGCGAAGATGGGGCACAGCCAGTCAACAGCCCCAACACACTGCTCCTAAAACACTTCTACTTCCATGGGACTCGGTTACTTCCTGGAGGGCTGAGGGTCTCCCACCCTCCACCGCAGGCCCCCCCTGAGGAGCAACACCCTGGCCTCAGGGCGTCCGTGCAGGGTGGCAAAGCAGCTATGTTGCACAAGGACCGGAACACGGTTTCGTCTGAAACAGCAGGATGCTCATTGGAAGACCCACACCCCAGGGAAGGGGAACCCTGTCTCCTCAACTACTACTCCAATCCCCTGGCCAAGATCACTTCAATCTCATGTGACTAAAGCTAGTATAGGAGGGAGCTGGAGGGACCGAGGGTCTTGGGCCAGCCCCCATTTCCAGAGTGAAGCAGGTGCATCTGGCAGTAGAAGAGCCCAGATCCCTGTGATGCCAGCCCTTGCTGCCCCCAGGGCGAGCCTTGTCCCACACTCCCCACTCCTGCGGCACCCCCACAGCAACCTCACCTTCCCCCTCCAATGACGCCGGGGAAAGATGCTCAGGACACACCCCTCCTGTCCACATGAAGGAGCCCGCTTTCTCAGCTTAATCTGCCTCCCCCATAACAAGGGCTCAAACGAGGTCCACCCCCCCCAAATGGGCACCTTTCTCTAACCCCACACTGGCAATTACTCCCAATTACACGATGTGACAAGGCTCTGGGGCCGGAGCACTTAACTCGGGTCCTACATTATGCAACGTTTTTAATCCTCTTACTTAAGGTGGAAAACCGATATGGTGCTCTTGAGTTCATGTGAATGGCTCGAAAAATAATTCTAAGAAATAAAAACATCGCCAACATCTCACCTTACAGGGTCCCCGAAAGGATTAAAAGGATGCATAGTCTGAATTTTCAAATGCCCTCTGCTGAACTCTTCTGGAGTCTTTTCGAGGCAAAGGCTCCTCTGAGAGGGACCAAGTAGGGATTCCCTCAACAGGACAGCAGTTCCTGTGTTGCTTTGGTGACTTCCAACAGCTAGAATCCTCTAGGTCCTCCAGCTTGTGCCCAAAGGCCACAGCCGGGACTGCCTGAGCCCACTCCTCCCCCAGAGCACGCACGGTGGAAAAGTCAGGGCTCCCATCCATGCCAAACCATCCAGAGCCAAAGCCACATTCCTCCTTCATCCCTAAGACAGGTCCCACCTTACAAGGCCAAGAAGGATCCTCCACTATCCTTATGGACACACCCACAGGCCCAGAAGCCAAAGAGGTAATCCCCACAAGGACAAAGATTGCTAGAGCAGCTCAGGCCTTGACAAGGGAGGATACTGTATCCCCTACCAAAGGTCCTTAGCACACAGTGGGTTCCCCGTTTTCTCCCTGATGAACTCAGCTACCCATCCTTGTCACCTTGCCGTAACACCATGAACTCACCTAAGGCCGCTGGACACTCCAGATGCCACCCAGCAATAAGAGGGTAGGTGGGCAAGCAACAGGCCCTGCCTTCTGATACCCATACCCCAGCCCAGGGCTTGGCCTTTGGATGGGAGGGAGCAGCCCGACACTAGCAGGTACAATTACAGTGGCTGGGCCCATTAAACCTTGGGAATAAAGAGCTGGCCTGGTAATTACCCCTAATCCCCTTCGAGCCTTTGTCTGCTAGCTGCACTGCCATAAGCCTAATGGTGTGAGATAAGTAGCCAGACTCCCCAGCCCTCCCCAGAACCGCCTCAGGCAAGTCTAGAGTGGGGGGCACTCACTCAAGCCCACCAGGATGCCATTTCTAAAAGCCATCTTTTGACAGGACCCTCCACAAAGAGGCAGATCCCTGTGGCCCCCACAGGACAATGAGGCCCCTGGGGCTACAAGATGGCGGCAGTTGGGGCAGCAGAAGAGGAGGAGAAAGGCTGTAGATCCTGGAGGGAACTATTGTTTGGCCAGGAGGTTTGAGCAAGGGAGACCCAACCAACCGTTGGCCACCTGGATCTAATATCCATTTCCATAACCGCATTCTGGTCACACAGAATTCCTGCCCGCGAGGAACTGCACGCAGGACATACCTAGTGCTACAGAGTGATTTGCCAGTAAAGTGTCTATAGCCCTCAAAACTGATGAACGAATGCCTGCCCGTTACAATGGACACCCACAGTGGCCAGCCCCTCTGCTCTTTACAACAGCCCTAAGAAGTAGAAGGGGAACCTATGACCTAGACAGATAGCGTGCCCTTTGTCCTGTGGATCCCGTGACCCCACTGGGCACCTGCATCCTGAGGGGCAGAGTCACAAAAAGGGAAGCCCCCAGGGTCCACTTTAAGTGGTGCACATTCTCCTTTTCCTGAAAACACAGCCCCCGTCACCCCACCCCAGCCTATCTGTTCTTCTCTCTTTTCGAAAGACATGTGTCCTTGCCCATTTAAAGAGGGGAGGTTCCTGGAGACTGTTGCCAGATTTCCCTATTTCTCTGCACAAGTCAGAAATTCTAAGTTTTAGTTAAAATATCCCAACTTTCAAAGATCAGCAATGAATTTTAGTAATTTAAAACACAGGATGAACCAAACAAAGACGACTGCAGGCACACACACACACACACACACACACACACACACACCCTTTGCAAGCTCAGCCATCCTGGATTTGCCTGCCTTGGAGCCCTCTTAGCCCACCTCAAATCAAGCTCTGAGAGCAAGAACCTCATCACGTTCATCTCAATAGCCCAGCATATAACACCTATCCATCAAATATTGGAAAGATGATTGCAAGAATTAATGGCAAAGGAACGGAGGGCAGGAAGGTTAAGTCCCCTACTCAAGGCGCCCCAACTGGCAAGGACAAAGGAAAGATGGGCAGCCAATCCCAGGCTCCTGGCTACCTGGACCTGCCATGGGTACATGTTGCTTCCATCAGTCCCAGTCAACCACATTAAGTAATAAAAACAAGCCTTCTCTTCTTCTGTAATTATTCTCTACATCTGAAGTGTAAATTTCACTGTTTCAAGTTAAATTTGGTAAAGCAGTCCCCAACCTTCCCGAGAGAGGACAGCTGGGCTACAGACCCCTTCCAGGCATGAGACTTGGGGATGCCAACTCCATGGGTTGGGTGCAAAGGTGTCCAGACCTCAGCAACCCACAACGCAAGAAGAACGGCCCCTCGTGAGGAGCCCCTCTCAGAACCCAGAAGGCCTCTCGTGCCCAGTCTTCCAAATTCTGTAACCACCAGCAGCAAATGTAAATGGCGTCCATAAGCAGCAGATTCCTGACCCGGAGCTCCTGCCCCCAGGGGCCAAATATCCAGCTTGACATGGCAATGGGCCCACAAGTCCAAAGCAAGAAGAGCCAGATTCCAGGTGAACAGAGCAGCTAGAATGCTGCTGAATGAATCCGTTATCTACTGGCACATAATGACATTACAAAGCCACAAAAGAAGTTGTCTGCTCGAACTGTGATCTCGTGTCAAGGCTCAGACAGGAAAGGACGGAGCTCTTCCCATCTTATGTGGTTGTTGGCATCATTCGGTTACGTGCAGCCTGCTTAAATGGGGGTTGCTGGCCAGCTTTCAGCCAGAAGCCATTCTCAGTTCCTAGCTGGTTGTTGGCTGGAGACTGCCCACAGGTCCTTGCCATGTGGGCCTCCCACATAGCTTCAGCAAAACCAGCCAGGGAGAGAGCCTTCTAGCAAAGCTGACATTCACAAGCTCAGGTAAGGCATCAAGGGAGCAATATCCCATCACCTCTGCCACCTTCCAACAGTGGGACAGATGTCACAGGTCCTGATCACATTCCAGACAGGAGGGCACTGCAAAAGGGCATGAGTACCAGGAAGAAAGGGTAGCTGGGGGTCGACTATAGTGTCCCCTACAATGCCTCACACAAAGAAGTTTTTATTTGCATCACTTAGAATGATTTATTGCACAAATCCAAAATGACCAAGAGAAAGGCAAAGAAAGAAAACAATAGTAGGTGAGAGATGTCAACACCGTTTGGGAGCCAGCAAGTAAATGGATGAGAGATGCGGACTTAGGGTCCAGCATTCAGCAGTCTGCCAAGCCTGCCCTGGGCCAGCCTTCAAGGAGTGAGCTTCTGTGTTCCAGAAGCTCAGGAGTTGAAGAAATTAGAGGTAACGATAGCTCTGGAAGCAGAGGTGCAGCTGGAATGGAAAACAGACAGACTGAGTAGAGTCTTCAAAAGAAGCAGGAGAGACCTCCACCCCTAGATGCTTTCCCTAATCCCCATCATTCACATTAGTCCTTCTCTCCCAAACGTTCTGGAGACAGTAGGTCTATCCTCTGGTTTCAGGGATGATAAAGCAAAACTTGCAAGTAGTAGGGTGTCATTCTGTGAAAACTGATACACTGAACAGCAAAATTGCCTGTGCCCTTTCCTTTCTTGGCTCCCAGATTTACATGCGCCATGCTAGAACATTCTTCCCTGAAACTAACCAGCCCTTGGAAACACTCCTCAAGATGCCATTATTTGAGGGTTGCCAGCTGGCTCCTATCCAGTCACACTAAGGAAAAGCCCATTTGTCAACAAGTCCCCCGGCCCCATATCCAGAGGACTTCCAACCAGCATGTTGGTGCCTTCCATTAAGTATAAACCAAGAATCACTAGGCATTGATAAGGGCCTCCAACACACACACACATACACACACACACACAACAGGACTATAACCAAGAAGACACAAATGTAATCCAGAGCAAAGACACTAGAAAGAAGAAAAATCCAGACAAAACTACAGTTAATACCTTCAGCAAAATAAGACAAAATAGGAACTAAAAACTGTAACGGAAAAAGAATAGAAAAGAGCTCTAAGAAATCAAAAACTGGAAACCAAGTTTAAAAAATCCAGTAGAGGGGCGCCTGGGTGGCTCAGTGGGTTGGGCCGCTGCCTTCGGCTCGGGTCATGATCTCAGGGTCCTGGGATCGAGTCCCTCATCGGGCTCTCTGCTCAGCGGCAAGCCTGCTTCCCTCTCTCTCTCTCTCTGCCTGCCTCTCTATCTACTTGTAATCTCTCTCTGTCAAATAAATAAGAAAATCTTTTAAAAAAAAAATTCAGTAGAGGTTTATAAGATAAAGTGGAAAACACAGTCTAGAACAGCGTTTCCAAAAGTGTGGTCCTCAGACACCTAAGGGCTCCTGAAACCCTTTCAGCAAGTCCACGAAACCAGAATTGTTTTTATGAGAACACGAAGCCACTACTGGCCTTTTCCACGACGTTGACATTTACACTGATGGTGCGGGAGCAACTGAAGGCACCGCTCCTGATGCCGTAACACAAATCAAGGCCGTGGCATCGAAGTGTACTAGGAATCACTGGGGTCTTCGCCACGAGGCACCCACGGTAAAAATAAAAGTCGAGAAGTCTTCTCTCGAAAATGAAGAAAGCAGCCTTGCAGCACAAGGAAAACAACCACTCACACTTGTTACTTACAAACCAAATTCTAGCTCTCAGGCAAAATTAGAATTTTAGCTCATTCATCTACTGTCCCAAGCCTGAGAACATACTTCTGTATTCAGAGCAGCAGTGATATTTACCTATCTAATTGTTTGGTGAAATATGAAGAAACCTATCAACACTGAACAGATTTGTGTAACCCCGTGAACCAATATTTGCCGTAAGACCAAGCAATGATGTTACAAAATCAGGCAGAGGTAAAATCCCCTCAAAGCCCAAGAGAGACCAATGGCTTTTAATCTAAAAGAGAACAAAAAGTTCACTGATCAAGTTTCAGATTCCACACTGAAACTGATCATTACGAATTTACCATTATAGAGTTCTGGTATGACATCAAAGCCGAGAACCCACGACTATATAAAAGGGCAGTAAAAATACTCTTCCTTTTTCCAACTACACATCTGAAGCGAACTAGACTTCATGGACTTCCAGCGAGAGAGCGCATCAGCACAGATCAGATCAGATCGGGCGGAAACAGGTGAGAATACAGCTAGCTCTATGAAAGTACATGGTACACAGAGTGGCAAAAATATACAACATGGTCACATTTTTCACTAAATTTTTGCTTTGAAAAAATACATACTTCTATAAGTTCTGTTCCGTATGTTCGCAAGGAGTGGGTTTATTATTATTTTCACGACTTACTCTTTAAATGTCTGTTGTAATTTCTAATATGGCAAATGACAACCTGCATCAACAAAGGCTTTCTGGGATGCTCAGTGATCTTTAAGAGTGTGAGCAGAGCTGGAGGCTAAAAAGGGACCTGAGACCAAAAGGTTTGAGGACTGCTGCACTAGGAAAAAAAAAGGCAGCAGAGAAGACAGAAATTAGGAGAAAAGGTTAATTAGAGAATCAGTTCAGGAAGCTTAACCAAAAAAAAAAAAAAAGGAAAAAATGAATGAAGGGTGGAATTTTTTTTTAAAGATTTTTATTTATATATTTGACAGAGATGACAAGCAGGCAGAGAGGCAGGCAGAAGCGGTGGGGGGAGCAGTTTCCCTGCTGAGCAGAAAGCCCTATGTGGGGCTCGATCCCAGGACCCTGGGATCATGACCTGAGCCGAAGTCAGAGGCTTTAACCCACTGAGACACCCAGGCGCCCCAAGGGTGGAAATTTTTATCAAATTTGTAATGAAAGGCAAATCCCTAGAGCTGAATAGAAGTATCAACCAAAAACAATGCATTTTTTAATTCATATAAAGCAACGGAAATGTGACATTTCAGTACCCTGGTGATAAAGAGACAAAGCTTCTGGGTGGAGGGAAGGAGGGTGGAAGTGGGGAGTATGTGCAAACAGTCACATTCTGAGGACTGGGACACACATAGCGCCTGACCGGTCAGATAATGGACAACTTTCTATGGGAAAAGTGATTTTTCCAAGTTTCTAAGGGAAAACAATTTCAACCTAGGCTTTGATATTTGGCCCAAATATTAATCAAGTATAAAAGTCAAACAAAGATACTTTCATTCATGCAGTATGCCAGAATCTTTGCATCCCATCTACCCTTTCTCAGGAAGGTACTGGCAGGCAAGCTCCTTGAAGGTGAGACTAAACACAGAGAGAGCAAATGGAACTCAGGAGGGAGGTGATCCAGCAGGACAATGGCGAAGGGACTCAGTGAAGCGGCAGCACCAGGAGAGCCAAGTATCCAGACTGGGTGGGCGGGGGGAGTGTGGAGAAACAGAACAAATATTACCTGATGCCTCTGAACACGTTCAGGAAATATTTCCAGTTTAGTCAGAGAACTGGAGGATAAATAGTAATAGAAAACCAAGCCAACTAAAAAGCAAGTTGGTTGCTATGTACCTAATTCCAGGGAAAACAAAAAGTCTATCAGAAAAAAGGCAATCGCAGGATACTACGTGGATGGTGACTGACATCACTATGGGTGTTGACACACTTAGAACCTGGGGGCTGCCATGCTCTGGCAAGGCTGCCAGAGACTGGGGAAGTTAGGTTAGTCTTACCTCTTCCAGCTGCAAGAGAAGTGGGATGCCTGAGTGGCTCAGTGGGTTAAGCATCTGCCTTTGGCTCAGGTCATGATCTCAGGGTCCTGGGATCGAGCTCCACACCGGGCTCCTTGCACAGTGGGGAGTCTGCTTCTCCCTCTGCCTCTTCCCCCTCCCCCACACTGCACACTCTCTCTCTTGCATGCGTGCTCTCAAATAAATAAAATCTTAAAAAATAAACAAATAAATGACAAAAGAAGTGATCTAGGAAACACAAATCCCCCATGTTTCATAACCAAAAGTCAAAAAATACTAAATAAAACTGAAAAATCAAGAAAGAGGTAGGGTAAGCATATCACTTAGAAACACGGTAAATACCAAAACAAACCAAGAATGAAAACCAGTTACCCCTAGGAAGTGGAAACCACAGGTGGGAGGCAAGGGGCAAGTGGGCTGCTGCTTTTCATTACAAGCTTATTACTGCTTGGCTATGAATTATGTATTCCTTTGGCAAAATAAAAGTTAAATTAAAAACTACCCGGGCACCAGAAGAGCCAAACTCCCCTCCTCACAGTATCAGCCTGTAATAAACATTCCTTGAATTTTTATTTGCCTCTACCTCTTAACCATGGGCCCAGTTCTGAGTGGCCAGCCTGGCATCACCTGGGGGTCGGGTTGGGGGGGAACAGGAAGTTCGGGTCCCTCTCCCATGGCAGAGACTGAAGCTATCCCAACAAGCGCTGTCATTGTCATCACTACTCACTGGACCCTCGTACGGGGTCTGGCTCAAGAGCCCTGTATCACCCATGGTGCCAACCTTCATCGTTGCCCTCCTTTTTCCAGAGGAGGGTGGTTCTCAGGCAGGCAGAGGCAGGGATTCCCCTCCTGGGCCCCTCAGCAGCAAAGCTGGGATGGGAATCCAGGTGCTCAGTGCGTCTCTCCAACCCACACTGCTCTTCCAAGCTGACCGGAGCCCCCTATTCCTGCGGCTTCCACAGCCTCGGCCCCCAAATCTCAGAGGGTCCCCTGCTCCCCTTAGGAGACCTGTAAACACCTGCCTGTCATCCCAGATACCCTCGATTACTCACATGTATTCAAGCAAGAAAGCTGCCATGTGCCCCAGAGCACACTGTGCCAGGAAATGAGGCAGGACAAGCATTAGTATAGCTCACATGGGAGAGGAGGAAGCTTAGACCAGAGAGAAGAAGGGGACAGTCTCAAGTCACACAACAGGCACCCAAGGTGGCCTGACTCACCTTTGGGCATCCCTTCGGCTCAACTCCAAGCAGGCCCCTTCCATGTCCTCGTTCAACCTCTGGAATTGGTCTATTTATAAGAATAAAAACCATTCGTGGGTTTCCAAAGTCCAGCTTTGAGCTTACTCCTCAGTGACAAGTCACAAGTGGACACCAACAGACACCGTAACGCATGGTGCCTGGCTCCCATCGAGAGGAGGACATGGGGGACAGAGGGGGCTGGCTGCAGGTCCAGGTGCCAAGACTCTCAGGCTTGGGAAGTCTGCTCCTGGGAAGCCCAAGAGGATGAAGACATACATAGAGGTCAAAGTGACCCACAGGCTTTAAGGAAAACACCTGGCTTCCCAGAGACGTCCAGAGCTCTTCCTAAGGACCCAAGTGGAGCCAGAGAGTAGGGACAACATTCCCGTGGCAAGTAGTACATCATTTCTCCTCCAAGCTCCCACACAGGGTGGCCCAGCTGGACACAACCAAGGGTTCCTCCAACATTTGCTAGAGACACACTGAGGGCCTTTCCCGATGCTGAGGACAGGTCACTTACAGGACTGGGCACGAAGTGGACACTGCCGTCTGCCGAATGAGCGTGTAAACCCACAATGCTCCAGGCGGCCGCAAGCAGGCTCCGCCCACCTTGTGAGACATTTTAGCTTCTTTCTTAAAAAGACAAGGACATGGTTCCATGGACACCCAGGCTCACACAGTGAGTCTTCTTTCACTCCTTCAAAGGTGTCAGTGGTCAGTTCTCAGACCCAAGGAAGTTCTATAAAGAGCTCCCCCATCCCTCGCCAGAGCCCTCATGCTTATCTCTCTAGAGCATCATTTCCCAAGTGTGGTCACCTCATCAACAGCCGCAGCACCACCCAGGAACTTGCTAAAAATGTGAATTTCCAGCATCCACCCGAGACCTCATACATCAGAAATTCTGACGGTGGCTGGGACCTGGAAATCCGTTTTTAACAAGCTCTGCAGGTGATTCAGAACCAAAATGGTTTAGAACCATGGTTCTGGGTATAAACCCACCCACAGACTCTGTACAAAGCAGGCTTCCTTCTCTGAATCAGAAACAAAATAGCTGATGTCAGAGATTACTCGTTGTCAGGATCCTATCCAATTCCTCCAAAATCATTTATTCAGGACCTATTCAATGTCTGTCTACATATACCTTGAATATACACGTATATAATATTAAAGGAGACACAGAAATAAGTTCATGAACAAATGCACACAGATTTTTCACAAAGCTGTGTGTATGTGTTTTTGCCAGCATCTCCCTAAGCTCCTCTATACTCCCTGCACCTGGAACCCAGTTAGCTTTCCCTGGAACAAGGGCCCATCCCTACGGATCTACACAGGGCTGTTCTGCCCACTCGAGGGGAGCCGGGGGCTAAGCTAGCCACCATCCCTCCCTGCCTGCCCAGTCTGTCCCAGATGATCAGCTTTAAGATGCTCACGGCTCAGGCTGCCTCCCAGTCCAGGACGAGGCACCGCGTTTCCCTGGTCCCAGGTCACCAGTGAATCGGCGATGGCCCCATGGGACCTGAAGGACAAGGACACTCAGCCCGTGTGTTTGCAGGGTCCCCTTAGGAACGTGCCACAGACCAGCCCAGCTGGAGACCTGGGCCTGCAACGTGGACCCCTCTGAAAGCCTCATGAAAGCATTCCAGGGTGTAATAAACCCGTCAGGCCCTGGCTAATTTATATCGAAGCGGATGCTTTCCCATTTTTCAGAATGTAAATGTTTAGATTGCAGCATTCCCCTGCCTCGGGATCCGGGGTCCTGGCACGTAAGTGGCGCCATCAGCCCGCTTGCCCTCGGGATCCTTAGATGGAAGAGCCCTAATGCCAGGCTCCCCGACTGGGAAGAGCTTCCTGCCCTCCAGTGGCCCCTGTGCAAATCCCACCCAAGGGAAACCCTCACTCTGAGTCACTCTCACTTTTCCACACCAGGGGAGGGAAGTGGCCCTTCTGAAACCAGGACCTCAGAGCCAACAGCCACTTCGACAAGATAGGTAATTCAAGATAGCATTCCTCATATTTCTTTCCAGAATGTTCCTCATTTGCTCTGGTCTCAAATACATTTTATTAGAATCTGCAATGCATAAACAGGCAAGAGAAGTAGATTAGTGAGAATAAATAAAACGCAACAATCCAAGAAAACAGTCCAGTTCGGCTAAATGAGCCCAAGCATGCCACTGTCTGCTCGGTCCAGAGAGGCTTGTACTAACCCATGAGACCCCACTAGCCAACACCCTGGGGGGTCCACCAGTCTGGGCAGTCCCCAGGAAAGAGAAGCTCCCCGCCAAGGGAGCCATGAGCCCAGGGGATCTCTAACGTCTCCTTGAGCTCCAGACACTGGACAGTCAGCTCCCCAAGACCAAGAGAACTTCAGGCAAGAGCCCCCATGATAATCCACCCAAGGACGTCAATTCTTTAAACCAAAACAAAGCCATCATTCCAGCACCATGTTCCACAAACGGGTGTCAGTTAGTTCATATGTGAGTCATATAGGCCACTCCGTCTTTCAGTTTCCTCATGGGTAACATGAAGCTGACAAGGCCTGACCCTCCCCACCTGCCAGGAAGGATGTGAGGAATCCAGAAATGCTACAGGGGAAGGCTTGAGAGTCATAGGAGGAAATCTGCTTCACTCACCCAAGAAGGCAGCAGAAAGCTGTGCCTCAGAGCACCAGCCCGGTCGTGAGTCACAGTGCCCAGTTCCTGTCCACCCTCTCCTGGCTGTGTGTCCTTGGGCAAGTCACCTCACCTCACTGAGCCCCAGCGTCTTCCCAGTGAGATGGAGAGGCTCTCCACCAATCTCCTAGGTCGTTACTAATACTCCACACGTACTGAGTATTCACTGTCCTAATCCAAGGATAACCAGGTGAGATCACCTGAGTAGACTGTGTACCTGGCTGAACGATCCATTCCCTTGAGGGCACACTGGCTGGATGATGGCAAGTGGTACTCGGACACCATTTTGAGAATGAATTACAACATGAGCGGAAGGCAGACATGAACTAGACCTGTTCCTACACACAAGCAACAGACTCTGATCCCCTCCCAGAGAGCCAGGACTCTGCCTGGGGTCCTCAGCTCAAGCCAACACCACTCCCCTTACCAAGAGTACTAGCAGAAGGTGACTGGTAGAATCACTGACCTGACTCACCCAACCATAGTACCCCACACTTGTCCTCAGGACCCATGGCAAAGAGAGGAGTCCAGCCCACCAGGGGCTCTCCCTGCACAGTCAAGTCACTTGACCTACCCTAAGTCAGTGGAGGACAAGGTCTTCTTGCAAATGCTCAAAAGTGAGCCCAAGTTCCATGCCAGCTTTGCCCTAGGTCTGAAGCTCACTGGCAGTCCACAGCTCCACACCACTCCTTCAAGAGACCCAACCCAAGGTCTCCTTCAGCTGTGAAGGCTGGCTGTGGCACCAAGGGGCTTCGTCCTGTCTCAGGTCTCTGCAAACCAAGCCTTGTCCAGCTTCTCTTCCTGGTCTTGGCCAAGGGGACAAAGCCGTGAGGATAAGCAAGGACCCCCTGGCCCCCAGTCCAATCATTTGCAGACAGTGTGTGCTTCCTTCCTTGGCTTGCCTGTGATCACCTCAACACTTGCTGGCCAATCCCTACCACAAACCAGAAGTTCTCCCTGCCCACAACGTTGGGCAGCCTGGCTAGAGGTTCTATTCCATTAACTTCCATCCTGATAATTAGAAGCAGCTCTCTTCCATGCCCCTGCAAGATTTAACAAGTCACATAACGTCACATTTCCCACTGAGGCAGCTTAAATCCACCTTTCACTCCAGGGACACCGCCATTCTGTCCTGCCCCTGGATACCAAGCTGCCCAGTGGCCACGTCCAACAGCCAGCACTTCCCCTTTCCTGGGGTCTAGCCTCCAAGCAGGGCCAGGAGCTCGGTCCTCCACAGGGGCGTCTAACAAACCCCTTGGTAGAAAGCAGAATAGAATCCTCTTCAGACCCACGTCCACATTATGGGTAATAAAGGCCTTTATATGCCTATAAAGCAAAATTCCTGCAAAGCCTTTCCATCTAGACGTGCCACGTGCAGTAAAGTGGCTGCCGCTTGAACATGGCTTTACGCGTGCCAGGGTGTAGCCCCGCCCCCTGCAACCAGCTGATACCATACCCACCTAACCTGCACGTGCGTGGGGGTCCAAATCCCACCACCAGCACCTGCCAGCTGAGTACGACGGGCCAGTGACTGCATCTCACTGAGCCTCATCTGCCCTCGCTGGAGCATGGGATAGCCATAACCCCTAATTTGATGACTGATGTAAAAATCCCACTTGCGTTTTATCCATTCATTGAATCGTGCACCAGATACCTACTGAGGCTCTACCCCATGCCAGGCCAGGTCTGGGCGCAGGAGATAAAACACTGAGTGACAAGATCCATGCCCTCATGGCTTCCATCCTAGTGGCAAGGAGCCAAAGAAGGAGCTTCCATTTCCACTAATGCAGAGTGCCAGGGATGCAATGAGGTGGGGAGCCACAGAGGTGTGGGGGGTACGAATGCAGACCGAGATTAGAATCAGACCCATTCACGTACGTGATCCCCACGGAGCTAGAAAACACACCCACTGCAGTATCACACGACGTTAATATTTGAAGCATTCTCTACTGTTATCAGTTGCGACATGTGATATGCTATTATCCCACATCACAGCACCCTGCATTCACTGACCCCACAGCTCAGGCAGCCTCATGGAATCCTCTGGATCCTCTGAGGCTTTGCTGCTGCCACGTCATTATCAGGGGTGACATCTGAGAGCGGAGGCCAGAGGCAGATTGTAACCCTCCCACCAAGCCCTCGCCCACTTCCTCAGAGTGAGTCCGGGTGACCCCCACTAAGGACCAGGACCTCGTCTAGCCTACCCAGGAACCAGCACACAGCAGGTGTCTGGAATGGCTGAAGGAGCCGCTCAGCCCCCGAAACATCTGCCCCACATGCGGGGGTGCAGGGAAGGAAATCCATGCTGTTCGTATGAGCAGTAACAGCCAACTGAGACAAGAGATTCCTGCATGCATGCCTTTCCTTTTCCATCTCTGCCGAGACTGTGTCACTCAGCCTCAATAACCAGCTCGGACAGTCCTTCAGCCCACCACTCCCCAACAATGGGGGTGATGTGTCAGCCTCACCAGCCGCATCTTGGCAGCTGAGGCGACAGAGATAGAGTGAGATCACTCTGAGGTCAACTGGTGTGCAGCTTATCCTGAGGGAGAAGCCAGACGGGGCCTCCCCAGAAGCCCAAACCATCCACATGTGCCCTCCTGCAGGCCAGACCAGTCTGCCTGGACCAGGGTGTGGGACTGGCCTCCTACTGAGTGCCTGGCCCGGGCCCTGCCATCAGATGGCAGATGACGACCCGTGCCTTCTTTCTGCACATGTCCTCCACCCGAGAGAAATCATGCACAGCAATGGTTTACAGCAAGCCCATGGCGAGAGAGCAAGAGCGACATCAGTGGGAGAGCAGGCAGTGTCAGGCGCAGGGGAGGCCAGACTGCAGGGAGCAGGGGGTACACCCGGGGAACGGTTAAGGAGAGGGACATCCTGGAGCCCTGACCCAGGAAGCCTCCCCATTACATACTGTGAACCTTTAAAATAAAGCGGCCAGGTATGTTCCCACCCAAAAATGGGTTTGTTTGGGACTGGGAAAGAAATGCAACCCAGGACAAGGAATTAGAGCAAAGCCGTAGGCAAGGCTGGAGAACAGAGGAGAGGTGCGCTCCGTTATGGACGAAAGGGGGATGTCAGGAACCGTTACCAATACCAAGGCCACTGGAGCACACTGGCTGAGATGTGACTGCCTCTCCCAGGCTGGGCTGTTGCTGGGGGCCCCCTAGGGAAGCCCTTCTTCCTCCTGCTGGGGTAGTAAGTTAGTATCCATGCAACAGACAATAAGCGGAGGGCGTGAGAGCTCCCGCTGCCCAACCTCCTGGCTCCACTTCAGCGAGGTTGTCCTTCATCCGTTCTTATAATACCAACAACCTGCTGTCCAGGGGTGCCTCTCCCTGCTCCTGCCCGAGGGCCCCTCAGAAACATAGAGCCAGCTCTATGACTGCAAGGGGGACCCCAAGCCCTTTGAGGACAACGGGGTGGCTGCCTCCTTCAGAAAAGCCCATCAAGACACAGGAGTGTGGAGACTGTAAAGGGCGGGGGCCACCGCAGGGCAGGGGGAGCCCATACTGCCCGGCCTGTCACAGGGCACACCGAACCGGAGTTTTCCCACCCAGCACAGCTTGGCTACCCTTCCTCTCCCATCTCCAGCACTCAGGGCACTTGACAAAGCAGCTCAGCCTCCACTTTCAGGGAGGTCAGGCCATGGGCACCCACCCATTCAATGGCTGGCACCCCCAGACCACACCCTGGTCATCACCTTGAACCCTAACAGTTCGACTAGTTCGACTCAGCCCCTTGGCAGCTACCTCACATCACATCAGTCCCAGACTCCAGTCCACAAGGACCCCCCAGGAAATCTCTGACAGGGTGGTGGAAAGTCAAATGCTTCCACCTCTTTCTGGAATGGTCAGGTGTAGGGGTTCACGCCACCTCCAGGGATGGCAAGTGGCCCTGAGGGGGCTGAGTCCCTAGAAGACCACACTGCCAGACACCAAGTTCCTCCTTAGTGAGCTGACATTTGTCCATCCCAATTTGCCATGGGACAGCCTGGGTCCCGCCCCCCAAGGGCACACGATAAAATGGGCTCCTCTCCTAGCAGACAGCCCTTCAGCCACCAGAAGATGCCCTATTCCTCACCATCAATCATCACGGCCAGAAGAGAGGCCACATGCCAGGCAGCTAGTGAGTAGGCCGAGAGCAGAGCCCTGCCCAGCCACCTGCCGGGGAAGAAAGCGAGCCAGAAGGTAACTCAGGTCAGAGAGAAAAGTGCTCCACAAGGGTGAGTGGAGAACAGGGGGAGCACAGGGAAAGGCCACCAGCTCTATGGTGTCAGAGGCTTCGCATGGAGGCTACGCACAGGGTGTTCCCGGGGTCGCCAGAGTCTCTCAGTGTCTGGGGAAGAACATTCTGGCACAGACAAGACCAGGGACCCAGCAAGGCCCAGAGCTGGTAGGTTCTGGGACAGACAAAGACCCACGCCAGCCCAAGACAGGCAGGGGAGCCTCTTCCCCTATTCCCACCCACACCGAGGCACCTGCCACAAGTTCCTCGCCCCGCCTCCAGGAGGCCCGGCTGCTCCCAGTCTCCTGATCAGCAAGGGAGCCTCTGGGGCTAGAGAACTTACAAAGTCATCCTGGGGGGTGCCCAGCTTTCCCCCATTCGTTCATTCATCCATCCCCTCATTACTCTCTCAGATACACAGACTCCTTCTCTGTCTCTCTCACCTTCTAGAACGATCAAATGGCTCTACCTTGCAGCTTAATTTAATTTTTAATTTCGCTGCACTCAGGGGCCAAGTAAACGGAGATGGTGTGCTGAGGGATGACACTCCCCCCTAGTAAATTTCCTCCTCCCTACAGAAGCCATGGAACCTTCTCTGCATCTTGCATGTAGGGGCTGGGGCGGAGAGAAGATGGGGCACCACGGTTCCTGCCCTTGGAGCTCTCAGTCTTCTGCCAGATTCTGCCATGGGGCCGCCACCAACCATCCCCTCCCAGAAGTCTCTTACGCAACAAATACTTATTAAGCTCCCACTCCGTGGTCAGCACTGAACAAGTATATTGAAAAGTCTTCACCCTTAGGTCACCACAGTAAATCCCTGTGCCCTCACCCTCCAGTCTGTGTACTACTCATCTGGTATGTAGAGGGGTCCCATATTGGGCCAGCGCTGGTGAATGCACTGGCTAAGTATGAACCTGATAGTATGAACCTGGGAACCTGAGGGGTCCCAGCCTCTATGAAGGGAGCAGAAAGAGAATAAATAAGTAAACAAACCACTTAAGTGCTATAAAGATAAATATGGTAAGGTCATTAAGTGATAGAGGAGGTGGGGCAGAGGGGAACTCGGGGGAAAAAGCGCTCTAAGAGGTGATATTTAAGCTGAGACCTGAATGAGAGGGAGGTGTCCCGAGCAAAAATCTGGGGAAATCATGCTTCAAGCAGATGAAACAGGAAGTGCAAAGGGCCTGAGGTGGGAGACACAGCGGCATGTTCAAATAACAGAAAGCCAATGTCGTTGGTGCTTAATGAGCAAGAAGGTGATGCAAAAAAAAACCCTTCTGCTACTTTCATAAGCTCTTAGGTTCTAATTCTAGCCTGGACACAAGATTTTGTCTCCCTATCTTCCCTCCTCTTGTGCCATCAGGACAGGCTAGGTATGCTGCAGTTACAAACAACCCCAAAGTCTCAGTGGCTTGAACCCACACAGGGGTCCTCATCCTTTACACTACATACCCACCACAGGCCAGCTGGCATCACTACCTGGACTCGACCTCCCACTGGGCCTAAGCAGACAGATCGGCCACTCTCTGGAATTCTGAGCCAGAGGGAAAGAGAAAGTAAGGCTCATCACCTGCTGGGTTTTTATATAGCCACATGTAACATCAAGGGAACAGAGAAATACAGTCCTACGACATGGCTGGGAGGAGACCTGGAAACATTTGGGAGGCAGGACTTAGCGCTACCAGAGCAAAAGCTTGTTTACCGAATGAGGTCCTGGAATCAGCAGTGAAACGGGCCTATGGCCAGTAGGAGCGCCATCCCTGCCTGACAGATGGCAGCCAATGTCTCCAAAGCACGCAAAGACTCAGCTGGGCAATGGGAGAGTAAGTGACGGCCAAAACCAGGCCTCTCTTCTTCTGTTCTGCAGTGAACCTTTCCTCTGACTAAGCCTTCTGTGGTGATACAAGCGCAATCAGGAGTGCCCCACCTAAGAGGCCCTGCACACGCCGGACCCGTTCCTCCCACCTCTGTCCCTTACCCAGACTGGCCTCCGAATGCATCGTGCAAATCCCTTTCTGAGGCAGTTGAAGGAGCAGCCTGGACCTCCACAAGGGTCTTGTTTCTCCCACCCTTCCCAAAAGACTCCGGATTTGCTCCCGTTGCTCTTCGCGCCCCCTCCACGGGCCACCAAGGAGACGACCTCAACTTCTGATGCAACCACGGCTCCTCTGGGTGAGGCCAAGAAGCTTCCAAAACCATAAAGATGTCCAAACATTGGCCCAGCTCCCTCCAAACAGACATAAACCGCCTCGCGCACATCCGGGCCCACCACGTACCCCACCCCCTCCTCCGGGCCTCAGGCACCATCTGGCACCTCCGCCCTCGGGCAGCCCACGGTGGTGTGGTAGGGTGAGTGGGCACAGCGGAGAGGAGGGACTGGGCCACACCCGACCCCAGCACCTCCACTGCCCGAGGCGTAGGGGGCCTTTGATGGGGCCTATCCCCACCCTCGACAGAGCGGTGACAGCCCGCACGCTCAATTCGGTGCCAGGCCGCCCCAAATCTAGTTATTTTTAGTCTGTTTGTTTACCCCATCTAGAGCTAACTCTGTCACCACTTGTTATCATAACAGAGAGCACCTGGATGTGTCTCAGAAAAGCAACAAATAAGCCTCGGAGAGGCTTATTCTGGCAATTGCCAGAAACACCAACTGCATTTCCAGCCTGATGCCCCCATTGCAACAAAGCAGATTCCTTTCTTCCCTTCACGTGGGAAGCCTAATCCACGTAAGCCGGCCAGCAATGGCTGCCTGGCCACCCGAGACATTCCTTCCCCCTCCTCACCCCCGTGCCTGGGGACATCAGCCTGGCACGGGGCTGAGGGCAGGTCCTGAGGATGGTCAATGATGTCCCTCCCTGCCATGAGACAGCCTCAGGCCAACCCGTCTGCCGAGAGCCAGAGCAGCCAGGGATCCATGCAGTGTGGGGACAAGTAAAGCCAGGGACGTGGTCATCCAGGCAGACAGGCCAGCGGGGCATGAACACAATCACCCAGACCACATCCCATGAGCCTCATCCTACATGGGCAACACACACTGCAGGATGCCAGCCCTCTGCTACTGTGGCCGCAGGGACTGGGAGTGGGTGCTCTGACTCCCTGGAGCTCCCAAACCCAAGCTTCTGCATGGTTCTCTCACCACTAGCACAGCAGCTCCAAGAGCATCAACTTGCCTGGGACATCACCTGAAGAGCAGGAGAATCAGACCACACCATCTCCATCTTGCTCAGTCTGGCTCTCATCTCCACGTGGAAAGAACCAAGGGTGACAGACGGCCCATTGGGAATGCCTTTCCACCTGGATTTTATCCAAAGTCATGGCCCAGGTCCAACCCCAGGCAGCACATCCACACTGAGCACCTACTGTGAGCCAGCCCTGTATGGGGGTCCATGAAGGAGATGGGTGAAGGGAAAGCAGCTGGCCCAGGCCAACCCAGCCTACTGAGCAGGTCCATGCCTGGCACCTGGACAGAGAGGTCCAGAGAGCATCGAACACAGTGGCCCCTCCTACCCACACCCAACTCTATCCTCCCTAACCCAGGCCTTCATTGTCTCGGAGGTTCTATCAGCCTTGTGAATAGCCTCCTCTTCTCCTGTCCACGTGTGGCCAGATGACTCTCTCCGACCGTGTCACTCGCCCACTCAAAACTTTCAGTGGTTCTCAGGGCGTCCGGGTGGCTTAGTTGGTTAAGTGTCAACTCTTAATACTGGCTCAGGTCAAGATCCTAGGAATGAGCCCCACATCAGGCTCGGCACTGGATGTAGAACCTGCTTCAGATTCACTCTCTCCCCCTCTGCCCCTCCCACCTCTTGGCTTGCACACTCTCTCCCCCTTGAAAATTAATTAATCAAAAAAATAAATTAAAAATCAAAATGAAAAAAAAAAAAAAACCTTCAGTGATTCTTCTCCTCCCTTCATCCATTCATTCACTAGCCGGTGAGCACTCACCATGCACTAGAGTCAAGGCACGAAAGCCTATGTCCCAGTTCAGTAAGAAATTCTGGCTCCCAATTTTAAGGGGAGACCGTTATCTAAAGACATTGGCAGCACAGTCAGACCTCAAGACTCATGTCTGCCCCTTGCTACATTGGTTGGCTGGTCCCTGGATATCGAGCCCAGAGATACCCTGGGCAAAGAGAGGTCATTGCAGCAGGAGAACACGTCCTTGGCAGTGTCCTTGCCTTCAGTCTCAAGGGCTGGGGGTGTGAAGCAAAGCAAGAGGGAGATGACTGGCCAGTGGAGTGGATCCAACAGAGGCCAAAAGACACAGAATAAGTCTGGTGGGGTGTGGGAAGTAATAGTCAGATTTAAACAGAGACGAAGTTTGGAGACCAGAGCAAGAGGTCAAGGCCAGTCACAAAGGTAGATTTTGCTCTCCGTCCCCAAGGCTTCTAGGCATATGGTACCAAGCCCAGAACTGCCAGTAGGCGAAGGACTTTCCTAAGGAGCCCTGGTGGTCAAGAGGGTAGGAAGAGACTGGAGTCAGGTCAGTGGGAGGAGGGGTGAAGGACGCCCTTGTCCTGGGGCCGGGGGAGTGGAGGGGAAGAAGGTGGTGCATGGTGAGCCGGCCTTAATGAGTGATAGCTCACAAGGGCAGGAGAGCTGGGGAGCAGGGCTGCGCATCCTAAGGACAGGTGTGCTCCCCCACCACGCAGGCACAGCAGCAGAGCAAAGCTCTGGGCAGTAAGGATACTCAGACTTGGAGCCTGGCTATGAGGAGCAAGGTGTCCCACAGCAGCTATCCAAGCTCTTTAAGTCCCAAGGGTAAAAGACTTCTGACTGCCAACAGGACATCTGTCTCAGTGCCTCCAGGTGGGACTGCCCACCAGGCCTGGCAGGCAGAAGACTGAACCACATTCTTCCCTTGGTCTCAAGGGCTGCTCTCTTTCCCCCCGAGACCCAGCCATGCCCTCCCCAGCACTGCAAGACCAGGATCCCACCCCTCACCCAGCCCCTGCTCCAGTGGCCCCACCAACCCCGTCCTAGCTCTCCTTTGCTGGTTCTCCACCAGTGTAACTGAACGAGCGCCGGGCAGAGACTTCTAGAGAGAGACCTGCCTGCGGAGGGAAGTCCACACCATCACTCACACAGCACTCTACTTCAACCTCCCTTGGGAGTCACATCTGGCTTTGAACATATGGATAAGGGCTCAGCCACACACAGCCATGTCAACACCAAACACAACCATGCAGTAAGGTACCATTGCTCACCAGTCAGCCTGGCAAAGATCAGCATGTTTGATAATGCCCGGAACGGGTGGACATATGGGCCAAGGGCCTCCCTTACGCTCCATTGCTCAGAGACAAAATGGGTATCACCTCCTCCCCGGGCAATATGGTAGAAGCAACAAAGCTTACGAACACACTTCTATCAGCATTTCTATCTATAGGAATTGTTAGAGGCGTGTATGTTCCCTAGCACACTCGCAGCAGCATGTGTTATCATAGCCAAGATGGAAAGCAACTACCAAGTCCATCAATGGGGCACTAGTCAAAAAAAAAAAAAAAAGTGTGGCCAGCTATACAATGGAATAATATGCAGCCAGTAATAAGAAGGCAACTCAGTATGAGCTGATAGGGAATGGGGGCCAGCATATCCCAAGCATCAAAAGGCAGAAAGCCATGGAGCAGCTCGGCACATCAAGAACGGTGCTCTTCCCGTCAAAGGAAAAGAGGGCTGGTATCAATCTATGGACAAGCCCTGGCCCCCATCTATTTGACGGAGCACATCTTTGGGAGGCACAAAAGGGATGCTGAAAATGGTGGTTGCCCCTGGGAGGGAAGTGTGGCCAGAAGCAGGCAGGGGGACACGGTTGTCACCGTGAGGACAATCAACCCAACCAGGGCGTCAGCACAGGGCAGTCATGCCACCTGAAGGAAACCAACAAAGAAATTTTTCAGGGGACAGAGCTTCCCATGCCCTCACCCTTCTGGGAGGTTCTTCCTCCCCTCCCTCAAGGGAACACAGACAACTGTACATAGCTCCTTTCCCCCAGGGTGCTCAGCACCCAACACTGGCACCTGGCACCTGGGGGGGTGGTGGGGAGGAGAGAGAGGCTTCCACAAGTGGCTGGTCAGAAGGACCGGCACTTCAAGGTCCTGGGTCCCCGCATTTCCCTGGCAAGCTGGCAGAGGCCAGGGCTCACACCCACACGTGGGGTCTCTGGGGGAAGGCCACCAGCTCCCAACTATACTGTTCTGCAGTGAGCAGCCCCCCATGCCCAGAAGCCAACCCATGAAGGCCAGTGCTTGGTGTCCTGGGAAGACCACCAGGGTGGGCATGGTGCCTGCAGAGGGCTGCCTGGGATCCTGGCAAGGGCCTCTATTGACTAACCTCTGCACATAATTCCACCCAGGAAGAGTCAACAGCAGGGCAGATAGGCCTCCCTGGAGGCTGGCCCCAAAGCTGCTGAGAAAGGTAGGAAGGCAGAGCACACAGTGGCCCGGCCTCTAACAGAGAGAGAGAGAGAGATTCCCCCTTCCATCAGGCCACCCCAGCTGTGGCGGCTTCTGCAGTGACAATCCCCCAGGCCTGGGCATAAGCCCTAGTACCAACGATGGGGACATGGACCCCCTTCACTGTCTCAGGCCTCTGCTCCAGCACCTGGGCCGGGCTGAGCCAGCCCACTCCACCAGACTCCACCTAACCACCCTCCAGAGGCGGACACAGATTATGAAACACCATCATCTGTCAAGCCCTGCATCCCCAGCAGGTCACTGTGACCTGGCAGTGGGCCTGGGGGTGACAACTTCCTATCCCCGCAGGGCACCCACCTGAACAGGCAAGCTTTTGCAGATGCCCAGTTAATACCTCACCCCTTACTGCCTGGGTCATGTGGGGCCAACTCTGGTGTTTCTGGTGCCTCAGTCTCCTCACCGGTCAAATGGGCTTCTGACACTCCTGTCTCTCAGGACGGCTGGGAGGGGCACATGGACTCATGCACCCAGTGGTCTCAGCACGGATGAGGGCTCAGTAACTGGAATCCCCAGGAAATCCATCCCATTCCGCCTCCCTACAGTACATGGTCTGAGCAGGGAGGGCCGAGAGAGGGTCCAAGGAGAACAGGCCGCTCCTGCCTGGCCTCGGCATGGAGCAAAGACCAGTAGCAGTGCTCCTCTCTGCACCTTTGTTTGCCCTCGCATCTCCTCTCCCCTGCGTTGGCCTTCCCAGCCCCAGCCCCTGCTCCTGGAGCAGCAGCAAATCCTTGTCAGCAAACAGCACATTAATTGCTTCTTGGCCCAGTTTCAAATGATATCACAGAACTGGGCTGCTCGGTTTGAGTGAACGGGGAGGAGGAAGGAGGGGTGCCTGGAAACTCACTCAAGCATCCAGGATGATGGGTTGCTCCAATTACTAATTAATTGACTGCTCAGATGGAACAAATCTGAAACCCTCACAGGTTGGGCAGGTGAGCCCTGGGCTTCCTGCCAGCGCCTTTCATCACAGGAGAGCAGAGCTCCGGGTCTTGGCCACTTTCAGGAGGGAAGCCCTAGAGCCCAGCCACCCACTGGCCACGGGAGCTCACAGGACTGGGAACGGGGTTCCAGAACATTCATCCATTCACTTGTTCCGCCGCATGTGGAGCTCCCAGGACACAGCACTAGACGGTAAGCTCCAATGGGGACTCTGGATCACAGTGTCCACGGCTACACTCCAGTCCTTGCATCCAACAAGAGCCAGAGTGGCCCAATGAATGTACAAGTCGATGAAAGCATGAATGAAATCCTGAATATCAAAAAAGAAAATCCTGAATATCAAGTATGATGCTAGGTTTGAGGGAAAGGACACTGGACAAACCCAACACAGATCCTGGTCTGATGGCGCTTTCCTTCGGATGCCAGAAACACTGTTCACCAAATAAACACACCATTAAAAACCAAATGGCAAACAAAGTAGGGCCAGGAAGATGCCCACAAAGGCCAGACAAAGGAGAGCGGAGCCTATCCCCCAACTGCGAAGTCAGGGACCTACAGGCTGCATGAGGAGCAGCCTGCCACCTTCGCACTGTGCCTACCCAGGGTAGCTTCTCCCAGTCCCATACCCCCTGGGCTCTGCCAACACGGGCACCCGCACACCTCTCCTCCCCACTTAGCAGAGTTGCCATCCACCAGAGGGGCAGGGCGCTGGCTGGAGAGGATTTCCTGCAGAATCTGTGACAAACCACCCGCCACAGCAGGAGGGGCCATGGGCATGGAAGGATTCATGGCATCCTTCGATGCCCAGAGCATCTAGAACCCCAAGCTCCCGGGCACTTTTCTTTATCCTGCTGACTTTCTGAGAGTACCAAGCCACCATTCCCAGATACCTCTGGGCCTCACAATGCCTCAATGTCATGGTGCGGTGTCCCAATTCTTTAAAAAAATTTTTTTTCAAGATTTTATTTATTTATTTATTTGACAGACAGAGATCATAAGTAGGCAGAGAGGCAGGCAGAGAGCGAGAGGAGGAAGCAGGCTCCCCACTGAGCAGAGAGCCCGATGTGGGGCTCGATCCCAGGACCCTGGGATCATGATCCGAGCCGAAGGCAGAGGCTTTAACCCACTTGGCCACCCAGGTGCCCCCGGTGTCCCAATTCTTACCTTACACTCCTGGAAACTGAGAAGTCCATGTTTCTGGAAAAGTGTATGGGGGAGTGTGAGGTACAGGCCTGGGTTTGAGCCTCTGGTCTGCTCCTTCTTAGCTATGAGAGCCGGGATCAATTATACCCCTTTTCTATATGACGGACTACAGGTGTGTGCAAGGAGTAGCCACTAAAAGACATATGCCAGGATTTAGGCACACAGACCCCCTGAGGCTGACCAGTGAGGATGTCCTTTCCCCAGCTTCCTTCTCAGATTATTATGAGAGTGGAGTACAGGAAACCTATCCCGGGCCCCAATTTCTGCTTCCCTCTCCAGGTCTTTCTACCAGTCTCACATTTTAGCAGCCCAGGTGTGTGCGTATCCAGCTCCGACCTGCATATCTCTGAACCAGGAATCATGCCAGTGGGGTCCAGAGTCCTTTCCCACCTATAACTGTCTATTATTTGAAAAGTAGCATGTCATTTTGAAATATTTCCTATATCAATATTAACCGATGACCACTCTAGAAGTCCTACAAAACGGGGGCATAATGGTGGCCACCTACTTAGAAAGCAGGCTAACAACTTCTCTAGAACCACACTATTTTTGCATGGATTAGGTATATATTTTGAGTATCTCTGGAAGGTGTTGATGGTGAGTGGGTGGGGGGGGCACCCATGGCCCCAACACCACCTCCACTGAGTGGACCAAGCTCAGTGCCAAAAGGTTTGCATGGGTCATCTCATTTAATTCTCTTAATAACCAATTATTATCCCCATTTTACAGGCAAGTAAGCTAAGGCTGGGCGACATGAAGGAACTTGTCCAAGATCTTGCAGCTAGCTCAGAATAAGAGGCCACCCTTGAACCCAGGTCTGTGGGATGGCAAATGAATTACTATTGTCAAAGACGTCAACTACCCTCCTGTCTCACTCCCCAGCTGCCCCGGGCTCCACTCTCCTTCCACTCGAGGACACCCGTCCCACCCGTTCGACCACCCAGGTCGCCAGTCTGCAGCTGGAGGGCTTCAAACTTCAAACTTCCCGCAAATGGATTTTGGAGCGGGAGCTCCCCCCACCTCTTGGTGAGAAGCTGAAAAGATGATTCCTCTTGCTTATTGCTGTCTAGCACTTGTGAAAACATGCGAATGGCTTAGTCTAACTCAAGAGGCCAGTGGGTGTTCAGTCAGGTCTGGGCTGTCGGTTTGGGTTCCTCCCACCCCAAGTAGGAGAAGTTTGGGGGTTGTTCTCCCCCCACCCACTCTGCGGAACGTGCTCCCTTCCCTAACACACCTGACAGATTCTCTTCCACACATGCCGGCCCGGCCCCTGGGACCGCACCACACAATGAGGCCCGCACCTGCAAGAATGTCTGTAAATCCCGGGGCTCTGCACAGGGCGGCCAGATTGCAGGGAATAGCAGCAGATCCCAGGATAAAAGCAGAAAGCCATCCTGTTGACAGTTCATTCCTGTTTCTCCCCCAAATCTATCCACAACAGAACTGTTAAGCTCATGTTTCCTCTCCTGTTGCAAACAATTGTAAAAATGATTGGTATCTGCCCTCACCATAGAGCCCGTAGAGCCTGTCCACTTCATCCCCAGGCTAAATCTTTCTAGAAGGGCCGAATGTGTGAAAAACAGGCATTCCCAAGATACACAGATAATGGTTACTCTTAGAGACCCTAATCACTCAGCTCAGAGAAATGCAAAGGCTGACTCACCTAACTGCTGAGTCTGGGGAGGGGGGAGCCTGCTGCAGACTCGGGGCTAGGCACCTGTGGGCAGGGAATGCTCAGGGCTGCCTCTGGAGCCTGAGCAGAGCTACAGGGCATCATTCTAGCGCTTGACCTCCCCTAAGGAGTCCTCTGGCTTCCAGCAATGAGTCTCTCCTGCCTATGTCCAGAGCTCTAAAACCTCTTTGCAAAGCAGAAGCTGTAGTTGGGGGGGGGTTGCTGTGGGAGCACAGTCTAAGGAAGAGAGTTCAGACAGGGCCAGGATGCCTGGTTCCACTCCTGGACTCCACCGACTAGCCACGCCCTCCAGGAAAAGCCTTTGCCTTCCCGGCCTTTGCTCCTCTCATCTGGGCAACTGGAAGAGAAGACATCCAGGGCTCCGCACAGCTGACCTCTCCCTGAGTGAGAAGGGCAGATGGAGAGATGCTTAAGCCAGAAAGCACCAAAGAGCCCATCATCAATATCCAGTCCCTGGTTAAGCCAGGGGGCCAGCATCTGCAGTGCAATTTGGCCCTGGGTAGGTGTGTACACACAGGATTGCAGGGGCTGGTGCTATTAACTAAAGAGGAAAACACCTCCTGCCCCTGAAGGGAACCAGAACTGAGGCACAGATTTAAAAAGAAAAAAATAATAAGAAGAAAGGTACCACCTATGACGAAAATACCTTTTATCTCCCTTATATCCATGCCTCCCCCTCACCCAGGCAAGGGAGTTAGTTTTATTGGAGGATCCATCCATCCCACACTCTCATTCTACACGGAGTGGGGCACAGGCCCCATCAGGCCTTCCTCTGGCCAAGTAATCAGTTCAGAGGAAGGCACATGACCAAAGCTGTCCAATCAAAGTGAGCCCCAGGATCTCTACGAGGTACGTACTCTGGAACAAAGATTCTCCATCCAGTTTATGAGACCAAATAAGAAAGGAAGTGGGAAGACTTTGGCTGCAGCCATCCTTTAAGCCATGTGGGCCTGTGAACAGAACTTTGCTTAAAGCAATCAAAGAGTGGGGGAGAAAAACACGCTGTCCTAGAGATAGTCTGGGTGCTGGATCAACCCACACCTGATCTACCCACAGACTACTAAGCTAGAGAATATTAAGGAAATAACCCACGTAACCCCTCACATTCCTAACCTTTCTCTGAAAAGATCTAAAGAAACCCACCCCAAGCACATCCAGCCAGTTCCCAGGATTGGCAATGGATTCATTCAATCATCTACTGATTCAACAAATATTCACTGAGGGTCAATGCTATGCCATCAGTGGTGGTCAAGGCACAGTACAGTCCCTGCCTTCAGGAGCTCTCAGAATGGGGGACATGACCTCACGGATTAGCAGTTTGGCTACAGTGTGATGTCAACTCAAACATTCTCATCCAGTGAAAATTAAGGCAGGCTTCCCGGAGGGTGGCTAAAGGCAGCCACCTACCCACTTGGGTTTAGAATGGACAAGGCCTTTGCTAAGTCCTCTCAGCAGTCCTCAAGGCAACCCTGAGCCAGCAGGCAGACTGGGATGGCCATCCCCACTTTACAGAGGAAGTGGCAGAGACCAAGAGAAGGCTAATGACCTATTCAGGCTCACATAGTAGGTTTGGGGCCAAAGAGGGAGAAGAATCAGGTGTTACAAATCCCACTTATCATATGTCACATCCTTTCTGACTTGGCCTCAGAAGGACAAAGATCAGCCATCTGCCCCAGAGGATGTGTGGGGTCTCCCAGGAAGGTGTCAGGGGAGTCAGGCAGGCCATGCACCTGCTGGCCAGGGAGAGGGCCTGTTGTGCCCACTGCCACCACAGCAGACCTTCTGGAAGTATGACAGACCCAGGCCAGGCACCACATAGGCCTTCATCATCACTGGGGTCCTGCCATTGGAGGGAAAGCTTTCTAGAGTCACAAGTACTTCACACAAAGTCTTCAGCGGAGCCCCGATCAGCCAGCTGCATTCATTATGGTCCATGAGGATGGCAAAGGGTTTGTGGCCACCAACACCAGAGGAAGGGATATGCCCTAGAATCATCCCTACACACAGTCCTTACTCTGAGCGCAGTGAGGTCCATGATAAAAATGAAATTATACCCTCCCTTGCCTTTGTTTTAGCATGACCTAACCAAGATCAAGTGCATATAAAAGCTATTAAAAGAGATTGAAAGTATGAACTTTGAAATCAAGAAGTCCTAAGTTATACATAATGATAAATATATTGTGTTTATACACAATAGAATATTACTCAGCCATTAAAAAAATAAAATCTTGCCATTTGCAACAGCATGGAGGATCTAGAGAGTATAACACTAGGTAAAATAAGTCAAAGATAAACACCATATGGGGGCACCTGGATGGCTCAGTCGGTTAAGCATCTGCCTTTGGGTCAGGTCTTGATCCCAGGGTCCTGGGATCAAGCCCCTGTGTCAGGTTCCCTGCTGAGCAGAGAACCTGTTTCTCCCTCTGCCTGCTGCTCCCCCTGCTTGTGCTCTCTTATTCTTGCTATCTCTGTCAAATAAATATATAAAATCTTCTTTTAAAAAGACAAATGCCATATGATTCCACTCATATGTGGAGTGTAAGGACAAAACAAATGAACAAAGGAAAAAGAGACGAGAAAAGCAGACTCTTAAACACAGAGCAGTGGTGGTTGCCAGGGGGAGGTCATGGGGGGGATGGGTGATAGAGATGAAGGGGATTAAGCATACACTGATGATGATGAGCTCTGAGTGATGTAGAGAAGTGTTGGATCATTATATTGTACGCCTGAAAACAATATAACATTGTATGTTAGTTATACTTAAATTAAAAAAAAAAATCCTGAGTTTGGGTACACTTACTAAGCTGTGTATTGTATATGCTCCTTTAAACAATATTAAGATCAAGTAATAACCAAAGTCAGTCAAGATTTCCTCTTTTTTTAAATTTTAATTCCAGTGTAGTCAGGATTTCTAAAACTCAGTTTCTCTATCTGTAAAATGGAGCTAACACACACCTCCTGGGGCTCCTCGGGCACACGTCAAGCACAGAGGAATGCATAATAAATGTCAACTCAACAGCAGAACTGATACAAAGGGCAAGACCATCTTTTGATTATTAGGACTATTCCCACACACAGATGGCCACTCTCTGTCACCTGAAGATAGACAATAGCTACAAAAACAAACAAACAAACAACAACAAAAAAAAAACAACTGGAGACCCCTTCATTGAAAACAAGGGACAAAGAACTACAGACTAAAATACACTCCCTCAAAGCAAAATACAAGGGCAAAAAAGATAATTTCACAAAAGCAGTCCATGGCCCCCACAGAGCTCCAGAGGCCATGGCTGGAAGCCTGTGACCTTCCCCATCAGAAGTGTCAAGGCCAGACCTCAAGACCCTAATTTTCTCTCCCTGGGAGGGGGCTCCAAACCACTCATAAGGGGTCTCTCAACACTCCAGGTCCCTAGAGTCTCCAGGCTGCCGACCCTAGGATACCATACTGCAGTTGTGCGCCCTCTGCCACTCCCAAACCCACAGCCACATTCCCTCAGGCCAAGCATCAGGAGACCTGTTACGTTTTCCCACAGAAGCCCTGTAGAGGCCTCTCCTTCCAGCCTTCTCGAAAGCAGCCCTGACAGGCCATGGTGCCAGCCTCCTGAGGCTCCTCCTGAGGGACTCCAGGGACTAGAGGAAGGCAGGCAGAGATCAGTCAGTTCCCAGTGGGACCAAGGACTCAGCTGTGGAGCCCAGAGCATGATGGGATAGTAGCCCTATGGACTTCAACTTCAATTCACAGATCACACATTGCTAGGCCCTGGAAGGGCAGGTCACAGTCTTCGTGGCCCAGGAGAGCTGAGTAGGGGACTCTGGCTCAAACACCCACCTTGCCTTGTTTCTCCTCACACTTTCCCAAAAACAGGCAGTTTCAGACTCCAGGCAGCCTAAAATCCGCAGCCTAAAATCCTACTGTTCTCCTCCTCTCGGCCCCTCCTCGGCTATGCCCCTGCAGCAAGCTGAGCTCCTCGGGAAAGCAGCACCACCGGCCTAGCCCCTCACCAGAAGCCGTCTATTCCTCAGTCCAGAACACAGCCCCGCAGAGTCTGTTCCATCTTCTCCACGCTGGGCGTATCTGGGCCCCTAAGATGACCACACACAGCCCCATCCCTCAGGAGCTCACAGGGAAGCTGTAGCAGCGTCACCAAGGCCAGTAATGTGCCAGCTGCCACCCCAGAGTGCCTCCCGCGTGCCAGTCACACCACCACATGGGTCTTGAACCTTTACGCTCCTGCATCTGTGAGGTCAGCACAATGTTCCTCTGACACAAATATACCATGTGAGGAGGTGGACAGCTAACATATCTCCCCGGGCACATGAAGAGATCAGGGGCAGAGCTGAAACCGGAATCCAGGCTGGTTTGTGCACAAAGAACAAGACTTCAGGGCTGATGGGGCGCCTGGGTGGCTCAGTTGGTTAAGTGGCTGCCTTCAGCTCAGGTCAGGATCCCAGGGTCCCGGGATCGAGTCCCACATCGGGCTCCTTGCTCAGCAGGAAGCCTTCTTCTCCCTCTCCCACTGCTTGTGTTCCCTCTATTGCTCTGTCTTTCCATCTGTAAAATAAATAAATAAAATCTTTAAAAAAAAAAAAAAAGACTTCGGGGCTGGCTCTTTGCAGACCACTTTCACTGTGATCTGCTCAACGCTGCTCTTCAACAGTGATCAACAGTCATCGTAACTGATCCCAATCGAGAAATACACGCTGAGCACTTTCTAAATGCTTTACGTGCATTAATTCACTTAATTCTCATAACAGCCCTAGAGGGAGGATCTTCTCTGACCCCTGATTAGACAGGAAGAGCAAGCAACAAGCCCAAGGGCTCCCTGTTGGTCAAGAGCAGGGGCAGGATTTGAACCAGGCAGTCTGGTCCCCACAGCCTGCTCTGGTCCCCACAGCCTGCTGCCACCCACGGACTCAGGGTCTCATCTTGGTTCTAATACCTGCAGTCTCCCATGTTGATTAACATCTTCTGATATACACCCAACACAAGGGGCCTTGTGGAGGCATCAGAGGTACCACTGGTCATACACAGACCACACTCCAGGAGAAGCCTGGGTAGGGTCCCCACTGTTCTCACTCTGGCCCTAGGCAGACAGCAGCCTGATGCCTGGGGACCCAGGGTCCCCTGGAGCAGGGAAAGCAGGAAGGAGGAGGGAGCATCGGGGGCTTAGACAGCGGCTCAGACGGAGAGCAGACCCTCAAGGCACTTGAGCTCCATACCCAGTGTGTTCTGCCCCATGAGGGCCCTGCAGGAATTAGCAAGGTCCAGAGGCTATGGGGCCAGCCTGCAGCTCTTGCCCCGGCACCTCCTCCAGAGCAAGTCCCATCACCACCACCCTTTCCTCCAGCTGTTCCATGGCAATGGGAGATGGTCCTTTAGGAAGACAAAGAACTGTTTTTCTTTCTCGAAAAGCTCTCCTAAAATAAGACACCCCTGCCTGTCCTCTATCCAGGCATTTGTTAAGCCTTGAAAACCAGTCACATCACCCAAGCAGACCTCTCTGCACCTCCTAGCTGAGGCAAGGTGTCACTTCACCCCACGAGAGGTACCACCTATGTCCTTCCCCAGCAATCCCACGGCAACATCCATGGGTCCTCTTCAGGGAAAGAAGAAATCGGACACTCTGGAAAACACACCTGCTTTGTCTGCCCCCTCCACTGTTTCCTGGCTCAGAAACTGCCCAAGGTGGCCCCTCAGGTCATTCTTCAGGGAGCAGGTCACTAGCAGACACACAGGACATGGCTAGGATTCTCCTGGAGAATAGCTAACACGGTCAAGAAGGGGAGGAACATGTTTACATGGGAAGAAAAGGGGCTTTCAGAGACCAGCATCCCAAGCTTTACAGTTTTCACCCTCCACGGACACACCGATGGTCCTGGGTGTCCCTTCATTCTTCAGCTTCGACACCCATTTTCTCTCGATATGCTTGGCAAAAGCCTGTTCCCTGAGCTCTCCATGTAGCCCTTCTCACAAAAATTCAGTACCCCCCCAAAAAAAAACTATTCCCACAGCCCCCAACCCGAAGCTGAATGCTCTCCAACAACCCACCTAGTGAAGGAATCTGTCCCTGTTGGCCATATGTCCCCAAACCACACACCTAAAGATCCAGAAACTCCCTGGATAATGCTTTGTATCAGAAACCACTCTTACAACGGGCGTCTTCTTCCAAAGCAGCACCAGCACTTTCCCTGTCACAGCTCCTGTCCTCCCGAGCCCCAGCCTGAGTGTGGAGATGCATCGTGCCTCAAACTCACTGCGCTCTCACAGCATACGTACACCCAGCCCGGCCAGAGGGCTCTCCACCAGCTGCTTCTCAGACGTGCGCTGGCTGTACTGCTGTCTGCTTTGGAGCTCGGATCAGATAATAATGGTGGGGGGCTGGGGCGCCTGGTGGCTCAGTGGGTTAAAGCCTCTGCCTTCAGCTCAGGTCATGATCCCAGGGTCCTGAGATCGAGCCCCACATCGGGGCTCAGCAGGGAGCCTGCCTCCTCCTCTCTCTCTGCTTGCTTCTCTGCCTACGTGTGATCTCTGTCAAATAAATAAATAAAATCTTAAAAAAATAATAATAATAATGGTGGGGGTGGGGGTGGTGGGGGGCGAAGTAAGAGCTTGACGCCTGTGAAAGCCTTGACATCGGTAAGGCGGGGGAGAATATTCCATGGTATCCACTTCCTGGAAATAGCCAGAGGAAAGGTACAGTGTGGCCTCAATTCCATCATGTAACTCGTGCTCCAGCCCCACCTGCCCCCCTTGGAATGAGGCTTTTAGCTTGGACAGGCAGACCTGGCCCACACTCTCCTCTGTCAGCACAGCTCTCAGGCCTATCCCCGCCAGGAAGAAAAGCCTGCCCAGCCCGGGGTTTGGACAGTGAGCAGCCACATCCTGACCTGCCCTCTCCTCACGGCCCCCAACACCAGACCATCGATCCCTGAGCACAGAGAGGAAACATCCAGGTCGGGGCCTTCAGCAAAACACCAAGGTCCCAGGGAAAAGGCTGCAGCCAAGACAGTGTCATGAAGCAGTTGCTGGTGGGAACCCACCGTAGTGGCCAGAGGCACATGCCGTAAGGACAGCCCAGGGTCGGAAGGCAGCTCCAACACACAAGGATTTGGCTGGGGTCAAATGGCTATCACTCACATCTGGAAAATGTGGGTGATAACGCTGACCTCACAGACTTGTGGGGTTTAAAGGAATTAATTCCCATGAGGTACCTACAACAGTCTCTGGACTGTCTAAAAACAATGTGTTAGCCTGATGATTTTTTTTACTTTTCAATTTATTATTACTTCTGGTGGCCAGAACAAAACCCCTGTGACAAATGGCCTCTGTATACCCCACATGAAATCCTAACTCCTGTCCTACTCACACAGTAGTAGCCTGGGAGCCTTCCCTGACCTAAATGCACCTCTTTCTGTGCCTCTCTGCCCTGCCACCCCCTCCCAGCACATCACAGCTCTGAGCACACAGCTGGGCTGGACGCTGTTGGAGAACTGGCCCAGAGAGATTCCAGGTCCCCCCCCCCACACACACACACACCCGTGAACTGGGTGTCCTTGCAAAGTAGGGCATCAAGGTTTATAAGGTTCTGCCATCTCCGGAAGCCCATAAAAACACAAATCTCGGCCAGGGAGGAAATGAAACTTTGGGCAACAAGACCGTGATCGCGAACAGAGCCATGGGGACAATGCCGAAGTGTCCCTGGTTCACTTGGAGAAGTCACGGGGCCGTCCCCTTGCAGTAAAAACACAGTGGGAACTCAAACGAATGCCCCAGGAATGGGCGCGCGGCAACCCAGAGCCACTCTGCTCCTCGAGACCCATCACCTGCCAGATCGTCACGGGGCTCGGCCAGTGCCAGCTCCATGAACACTTCCCCGAGCCGACGTGCAGGCTGGAGAATTCCAGAAGGTGCCCCCACATCCACACCCCGCCATGGTCACAGAAAGAGAGCCTGCCAGCATCAAGGCCCCACGTTTGTACAGACAGGTACCTGAGTGTTTGAGGCCCCACAAGCCCTTCTTTGCATGGTGCCAGCTGCCAGCAGCAGCCACGGTTTCCACGGCTCAACAATTCCTAGAGTGAGACCACGGCAGGGGTCGGGGTGGGGGGAGGCACACCTCTCCTTTCCACGCAGGGGCTGCTCCAGGGAGGCTCAGGCTTCGGGCTGAGCGGCAGTCGCCCTGAATGGCACTCTCTCCCCTCCCCATGTGCCTTTATACAGGCTCTCGCCACGCGTGAGTGTCTGCATGAGGCGAACACATGCAGATGCCAAGAAGGGGCAGGGAACCTCCCCAAGCCACACGCGGGCTTCTAGATCAGCAAGAGCCCAGCAAGGCCCGGAGCATGAAATCGCCACCCCCGGGGTCGCGAGAGGCACCCCTGGTAATAAGATCCTGACCTCGACCTTGCTGAACCCTCAGCCCACACGACCACTCCTACGGGGTGCCAGTTAAATATGTTTCACCAAGAAACTGCAATTCGTAGAACCCAAGGCTTTGCCATTTTTATTCAAAAATGTTTACTTCTTGTTTCCCTATTAAATATAAGCAACTTCCCGCCTTGTATATATTTGCACTACATTCACACAATGTGTTCCCCATCAACATGTGAGTTATGGGCACGGGCCCTGAAATGTTAGTTTTGTGCTAAGATAAATATTGGAATAATCTTCACTCAGCTTTTTTGAAGCAGTGAACAACACAGTTTGGGATGGAAAGCGACGGCTCCGTTTGCTGTGTGAAGTAACAGCAGGCCACGCTCTTGGGGGAAAGCGATCACAAGGGCCACCGGCAACACTTGCACTCCCTTGGAGATCACTTTTTCTGCTGACTGAGGACCAGCACAGCTTCTCTGACGGCATGGGGCAAATGCCCCGAGCCTCTGAGCCTGGTCCTGTGAAGACCGGCCACACTCTCGGCGCCTGCCACCACATGAAACCCGGCCACGGCGGCCAGACCTTGCCAGGGTTTCCTCAAGAATTCACCTGAGGCTCTAGAGAGAGAGAGAAACAAAAGGGGGTAGGACACAGAGGATTTACCTATGGCCCCTCTCCGGTTCCTAGGTGAGCCACACTGGCTAGAAAAGCCCTGAGCCTCTGATAACATAGCCCTGCGCCTCCCACAGGTGATTCTGCTGAAGGTCTGCATCTGTGGACTGACATAGTCGAGACCCACTGAACTCAAACACACAGCACCCTCAGCTCGCCACTCGGGATCCATAGGAGGGCCATTTCTGGGGAAAGCCCCAGGGCTCAAATCCAGGCCACCCACAGTCAGCAGCCCACCCCCGGTTCTGGCAATTCTGACCCTTCTGGTCATTTTGAGCTCAAAGTGAAGTCTGGCTTGAGTCAGGCAGCTTCTCCCCGTACAGGTGACAACACTCTGAGGGCAATGATTCGAAAAACCTGGGAGCACTTGGCGGAGCCCTCTCACCTGGATTCTTTCTCTCACGGGCAGCCTAAACCAAACTGTGAGTGACTCGGAGCAGGGGTTGGGATCCCCATTTTACAGACGTGGAAACAGAGGCTAACAACCCTTACCCAAGATCAAGCAGCTCATGGCCCTCTCCCCTGTCCATGCGTCATATCTGCTCAAGGGATCTGTGTCTATGAATTCCATGGAGTCCCCCCTATGCTCTGGGAAGTCCAAAAAACTGCATCCAGGGTCGGTCCCCAGTCCCGACATGTGACTGGGAGGTGGATTCCCAGGTGTGCCGTGCCCCACAGCACCCCTGGTCCCTCAACTGTAAGACAAGGCCACTACCCTAATTATCATTACGACCGTTGCTGTCACCGGAAATGTTAGTACTTCCGGATCCCTTGCAAACCTCACCTTCTCTTCTGACCATGACCCTCCTGGGAAATTACAGAGTTATGCCCAGTGAGAGCTATGTATCACCTACAGGGAACACCTGCTACCCCAGCCCCTTCTAGAAGTCCCTCCACGGCCCCAGCCCGATGGCATGCACCCCCAGAAATTCTACTGACGTGTCAGTGCAGAGCAGAGCCAGGCGACGCATGGCAGCCCAGGAGGCTGGCGGCTTCTCCCAGCCCTGCACAGCACACTCGCTTCCCTGTGGGAAAACTAGAACGAGGCTGGATCTGCGCGAACAGCATTAGCTTATGATAATTTGAGCTCTGTGCAATTATTCCTATTAAATGCATGAGCAGAACACTGTAGCTGGTGGGCTGGGTTCTTGTTAAGAAAAATAAGTGGCTTTATATTTCAAACTGGAAGACATCTCTAACCAAACGATCCAAATGAATCAAGTAACTTTAGACCTTTTCTTCTTCCGTCGTGCTTGCCTCAGAAGAGAAATGTGCCTAGTTTAACCAGGACCCCGGGCCCATCCTGGTCATGTGATCAGCTAAACCCAGCTAATTAAATTAAGCCACAGCCACCTCATTCCTAACTGGGAGAGAGGGGGGCCCATAATTTACGCTACCCTGAGCTCCCCACAAATTGCCTCTCCCCAAAGAGGGCTTCGCCATTTGAGAAAACGCGTCCAAGGCGGTGCGTGGCGGTAGGCCCTGGTAATTGGCCCTCCCTTTGGCACAGCCTCTCCTACTCAACCCCCAGCCAGCGGAGAAATAATGAGCCACCAAAGCTTGGGGAGGCTCAGCAAACAGGAGGAGGGAAAGGGCAGGTGCTCCAGAACCCAGGCTAGCCGGCCAGTCTTGCTCTAACCAGCCCAGAGGAGCAGGGAGGTCTGGAAGCTTCTCCTGGGTGTGGCCTGCGGCTCCATCTTAGACATACTGCTAATGGCACACAAGCCACACCAGCAGGTAGGCGCCTGGACAGGGGATAGTCAGCAGGTCCTGTGGATACCACACTGTGCACAACCCCTGGGCTGCCATGTGTCAACAGTTATGTCTGTGAACCCCAGAGGGGAGGTCCCAACTCTGAAGAGTAAATAAACCAGGCAAGGCTTCCTGGAGGAAGAGGCGAAAAGGAACAACACTTAGAACTCCTACACGGTTAGCTAGAGAGGGCCTACTGTCAGAGCACTTTTACTCGGGTCTCCCTGATCCCTCCCACAACAGCCAGAGCAGGGGACAAAGTGGGGGGGGGGGGGCAGTTCCAGACAATGTCTCTGCCTCTCTGTATCCCCAGCCCAAGTGACTATTTTTCTGCCCAAGGCAAGGGACAAAAAAAAAAAAAAAACACAACTCTCCATCATTTTAGCAATGGGAGTGCATAATGGGAGCCCCCCATTATGGGCTGGGGAAATCCCCCTGGGTATGAAGGGGGAGCCAGAGATGGAGAGGAGGTAAAGTAAAAATGCAGGCAGGCCTGGGATGGCAAGTTTGCAGAGCGCTAATCCCCCCGCACCAAGGGACTGATTTTAACAAGGCAGGCTGTTTGCGAGGCGCTCCGGGTTGACTCACATGGGCTGTTGCGGCAGGCTCTTCTGCTTTGTTCTGCGTTCAGAATTTTCTTCTTGCAGGATTTCTTACCCCAAAAAAAAAAAAAAAAAAGTGATGTGAAATCTCGCCCCATTTTGGACAACTCTCCAATTTAAAGGACACTTTCTACAGGTCACTTGTCCGCACGATGCTGCCACTCAGAAAGGGCAGGGTGCGGAGGGAGACGGGGGCAGGGGGCTGACTCTCTGTCCACATCTGCCTCCGCTCCCCGTCAAGCTGGGGGCAAGGACCCTGGGGAAGAGCCAGCCCTCCTGGACGCAGGGGGAAGACTGGGTAATTGGGCTCCATGGCTAGGAAATCCCAGCAGGCCACAGGGGAGTCCCGGGCAGGGCCCTCCCCGCGCTGCCTTCTCCAGCGGCTCTTGCCGGATCTGGACAATAGCTCTAATAGCGGGCATTACCGAGCGCCAGGCAGCAGGCACTGTGCCAGGCACTTTACATGCACCATTTCACCTCGGGCTCACCGCCGCTCCGAGGAGTGCTCCACTCCCCTTCTCACAAACAAAGAAACTGAGGCCCAGAGGAATGGAGGAGTATGCCCCTGTCCCACGGCTGACCACCGGTGGAGCTGGCTTTCCAAGGTAGCACTGACTCCCACCCACTGCCCCTCAGCCCCCCTGCCTCTCGGGCGGGCGGGCATCTGCTCCACCCTGTGACGGGGCTCTGGGAGGCAGTGGGTGCAGGGAAATGGGCTGGGCTGGGCGGAACTGATGAGTGCAGAGAAACCCAAGTGTGCGGAGAGTCCCTGCTTGCTGGGTAAGCCGGTCCCGGCATGTGACTGGGAGGTGGATTCCCAGGTGTGCTGTGCACAAAGCTGCCACAGTCCCTTAACAGACCCCCCTTTCCCCACCCCGTCAGAGAGCAGTACGAGACATTCCCTGGAGCCCGAGGGGCAGTGCCTGGGGTCATGCCAGAAGCAGCTGGGACATCGGAAAGCCACTCCTCTCTGCACCACTCGACCATATCTGCCAGAGTGCTGGGGCAGGAGGCAGCCGGCTGGGCCACTTTGTGAGTCATGGAGGGGTGTGGGTGACGCCGGGAAGCCGAGCTGAAAATTGACCTTCTCCCTGAGGTCACTGCCAACCCAGTGCCAGTCATGTGGCAAGCCTTCACCAATGGCTTAACCCGCTTCAAAGGGGGAGAGGGCAGCTGGACGGGCATGGGACGTCACCAGCGGTGGAAGATCCACCAACCCTCTCTGCCAGCAAGGAGGCCCAGGGCACAACGTCCCCCAGCAGGGCCAGCGCCACGTGATGAAGGCTAGTCCCCAACACAAGCACCCATCTGCCCGCTCTCAGTTGCTCGCAGGCTGGGATGGGATGGCCACACCTTCCCCGGGCGGCATCGCTTCCCTCTACCCACCTCGGTAAACACCAGCTTGATTGGCACTCACTTTGAAATCTGAATCTCCGGGATGGAAACCCAGGGTTGTAAGCGATCAGACTTTGTTAATTTTGCCAGGCATCACCCACAGGACAGAGCGCGGCTCTCAGGGTGTGGCTGCCATCAGCCAAACCAGCCACATCTGCTTGCATTTCATCACCAACATGGTAAAGTTTGACTTTCAGCTGACCTTGAAATTCACAAACTCCAGCAGGGGAGGGGTGGCCGTGGGGGATAGGAGCCAAGTGAAAGCCGCTAAAAGGAAGCAGAAATAAAACAAGCTGGGGATGCCCTGTGCCCCCCGAAATTAAAACCAAATGAGCATATCAAAGGGCACTTTTCCCAGCTATTTGAGCTCCAACACTCCTCAGCTTTAATCAAGTCCCTGGGAGAGAAAGCCTCAAGTGGCTGTAATTTCCTACCTGCCGTCACCTGCACTGCTTGGACCTGAATCTGGGAGTTATTTGGGGCTGATTTCCCCCCAATGCACAAACCCTTTCACAATGGCTTCTCCCTAAGCCAAGCCCAGCTCTGTAGGCCCTGACAGGAGACATCTGCCGGCCTGAGCTGTCTAGGCCCTGAGGAAGGCAGCAGGATGAGAGGCCGGGGTTCGTTTACCTCTAGGGGATCTGGAAGGAGAATACCTCCGTACCATTCCAGGCTCTGACAGACCAGGTCCCTTGGACAAAGAGGAGGTGGGCTGCCCCAGGCCAGTTGCGGGGGTGGTAGTGCTGGGAAGAGATTTGGGTCCATCTGGGCTGTTCCATGATGCCTCTGGAGGCCTCTCCAGCTCTGGCATTCACACATCTACTCGGAGACTTCCGGGATATTTGCTCCTGGGGAATCTTCCCTAGAGAAATTACAGCGTCTGTGTTCTGCGGTGAGGCCTTGGAATCCCAGAGCAGAGGGACAGCAGGTGAAGAGGAAGCTAGAACAAGTCATGGAAGCACCATGTTCCAAGCTCCCCTGCCCCACCTACAGAAGAAGAGCTCCGAGCACTTACTTAGTGCCTACTGCATACCAGATGCTTTCATCTCATTCCATTGCCCACAAGCCTCTGAGACAGGAACTAGGATCATTCTCATTTGATAGATTCACTCAATGACTACGTGACCGCTGGCTGTGTGTCAGGATGGGATGAGACAGCTGGGGCTCACCTAAAATGAGTGAGGCGTCCCGAGGTCCTACTCCAAGTTGGGACCTCAAGCATACCACTATCATTTGTGAGCCGATACCCACAAATACTCCACATTTTCTTTCTGGATTTGTCATCCTTCATTCTAAAGGCTACCTTTTTGACCGGGTATTCTAGGAAGCATGGAACTCCAGACAGATGCCTGTGGGCTCATCGGCCTCGGCTGGACACCATGGCCAGCACATTGGGCTGGCAGTGGGGATGGCTGTCCTGCCATGGAGTGCAGAGGCACCTCTGTCCTGTCTGCCTTGGGGCCACTCGGCCAACACTGGCAGAATCCCCACAGGGCATCTTAGACCAGGGGGTGGTGGCTGCATGGGTTGGCTCAGAGCCCCAGCTTGAGGTCCGGTCAGCAAGAAAACCCAGCCCCAGACCAACATCTTTCCAGGCTGAGGACCCAGCAGCAAGCCCAGCCCCGGAAGATCTGAGCCCTTGAGCCCAGCTCTGCAGATCCTCCTCCTCCGCTTACTCACCCACACAGTCCGTCCTCCTCCTACTAGCTAGCCCGGAGCTGCGGGCCAGATGGGACATCTCAGACCCTCTGCACGGAAGAGCCAACACCCAGAGCAATCAAGGGATTCAGCCTCGCGAGGTGGTTCTCTCCTATGGGCTTCTGACCCAAGCCCAGTCCTCTGCTACTTGCAACGTACATCCCTGGCAGGACAAGGGGCACAGACGTTGGGGTCAGCAGGTCTGGCTGCAGATTCTGCTCTGACCTTAACCTCTCTGAAGTCCTATTCCCTTGTGTGTAAAGCAGGGATACTGAGGGGTGGCTGGGTGGATGGGTAAGCTGCCGACTCTGATTTCGGCTCAGGTCAGGATCTCAGGGTCATGAGATTGGGCCCCACTTCGGGCTCTCTGCTCCGCAAGGGAGTGCTTGAGATTCTGTCTCTCCCTCTCCCTCTGCCCCTCCCCACCTTGCATTCTCGTTCTCTCTCTCTCAAATAGATAAATCTTTAAAAACAAAATGGGGGTACTGATAGGGCAGTGGGGTGGGGTGAGCGAAGCAGCCCACCTTGAAGAGCTGGGAGAGGGCAGAGGCTGCAGCAGGTGTGCAAGAAGGCCAGGACACCTTCCTTGGGAAGGAAATAGGAGCAAAGCATGTTCAGGGCTGGACCTGTCAATGAGGCTTGTACGGCACATACCTGGTGCACCACTGGCTCTGGTAGGGGCTACAAGAGAGGCCCCGAAGGAGTGAGACAGAGTAGCAACAAGCATTAAGTACCTACCAAAAACACGTGAGATGACAGGGGGGCAACCAAATGCATACAGAGCACTGTCTAGCCCAGGGGAGCTACCGAGGGCCAACCTGCCCCCACAGGACCTTGAACTCTACACTGAGGTTCATTTCCATGGCCCCAGGGCCCTGCACTCCTTGGCCAGCTCTTGCCTTCAGACGACAACATGGACCCAGGAGACGTCTCCACGTAATAGGTCACCTCAGCCCAGCCCCAGTATAAGCCCCTGCCACACACAGAACACGTCTATGCACTCAAGGCCCTGCCCGGGGCTCTCCCAGTCCTGAGGCTGCACGGCGCTGGGGTGGGGGGGAGGTGAGGACATGGGGGCAAGCAGCAATCCTGTTAGTCAAGACAACTCATAGGGACCCAAGAGGCCTCACACGCATCCAACCAAGCAAGACAACCCTGCAGGGCTGCAGGGTCCCCGGGGCAGATGGGCAGCTTCAAGGCCACAAGGAACTAACGCTGTGAAATAACCCAGAGGAGCAGAAAGCCAGCTTCTCCCTGGTCTGTGAACCCCCAGTGAAGCATGGCCCCTGTGACCTTAAACAGAACCATATGGGACACGGAAGAGTCCTGTCCCAGATTCACGTCCAAAGCCTGGCACTTACCAGCCACAGGTAAGGCCCCAAGTCACAGCTTCTTCACCTATGAAATGGCGGGGAAGAGTGCACAGGGTTCCCCTGGGGGGTGTCTAGGACCCCTTTCCTGCACCTGAATCCTCTGCTGCAAGAAGTCTTCCTGCGGTCAGAAAGTCCCTGGATCCATAGTGTCATGCTGAACAGTCCCCGAGCTGGGACGGTTCTCCTTTACAGGGTGAGCAAGAGTCAAACCGAAGAACCTTAGGTGGGGTCCGTAACATGGTCACCAAGTGTGGGGAAATTCCTGACCAGGAAGGAAGCGGGTGCACCCCCTCTGGGATGAGGGTCAAGGGGAGCATTCTTTGCCCAGGTGCCACCAGGACCATGTTCTCGCTTTGGTTAGACTCCCTTGGGGAAGGAGGACATGCTCTCTCAGCCCCCAGCAAACAAGCCCGCACCTGCCAGGACCTCCGTCCTCAGGCTGCAAACCAGGGCCCAACATGCCACAGAGCAGAGAGCCTGCTGCCCACAGCCCCACTCATGCAAGGGCTTCTTGACAGCTATTGGCAGCGTCTCTGCCTCTATTACCCGAGGCCGGGCTGGGGGAGGGGAAGGAGGAAGAAAAGCCAATTTTGTTTCCTGGAGAGAAACAAGATTGCCGCTGACAGCTGTCCGTAGGAAGGCAAAGGCTCATGCCCGCGTAATCTAAAGTGGAGCGGCCCGGGTCTCCCCTCAACCCAGAAATGAGCTTGTTAGAAGAGCCTGGATCCTGGCCGTTTCCCTTGACAGCTTTCTTCCCCTAATACACACAGCAAATTGGCAACCTGTCCTCGGGCATTTGCATCTGGAGTCCCTGGAGGGAGATATCTCTATTATTCTGTTTTGGATAAAGGAGGCCGTTTGAGATGACAGGTAGCAAACGCCTCTTTAATAAAGCACGCAAGCAGCCACAGAGAGCCAGGCGGTGGAGAGAGGCTTGACAAATAGGTAGATTTGCAACCCAGGAGCATTAGCAGGGCCAGCCAGAGTGGGGAGCAAGGGAATGTCAGGGGCTGAGAGCTAAATCAACCCCTTGTTATTCTGATTTAACCATCTCACGGCTGGAGCCCGTGTCCACACCCCTCCAAGAGACAGACTCAAGGCACGGACGTACCAGTGGCTTTCCAGCCCAGCGTGCACAGGCTGCAACTTGCTTCTGTGAGCTCATCGCCTGCCGTGGTGTGGCACTGCTTCCGTACGGGCTCGCAGATATTTCCAGAAGGGTCCCTGCCCTTCCCTCATCTCCACTTCAGTCTCTACTGCCTTTTTTTTTTTTTTTTTTGCAACTACCTCCATTTTAAGAGAGAGAAACATTTACTCAATGTTAAACACGTCTCACCCTAAGTGTCGTCCCAAGTCACAGAAGCTCATTGCCCTCCCCTCTTCCATTCAATTCTCTCTCCTCAGGCTCTAGCTTCTCCTCTGTCCTTAATCTGAAAGAGCTGGGCCTAGGACGTTGGGTTCTGTCCAGCGATGTGCAGGCAAACACTTAACAGCCAGCTCTCTGAGAAAATAAATAAAAACCTGATTTGGAGTGTTTGCCGATTTCTGTGGTGTAAATACTCACACTGGGGCTGACTCCAAGCTTCCTGGGGGGATGTCACTGAAGTCAGCTGCAAAAGAGGACACGCAGCCGGTGTGGGAGCTGGCCCTAGCACCCTGCGGGTTCTGTTTCTCTTCCCCCGACCCCGGCCACAGTCCCCACGCACACGGGGATCTGCCCACATGGACTAGATGGATTTGCACGGGTATCACACCAAAACTCTTCACCACTGACGGCTCCAGTCCCGGCGACATCACTGGAGAACACCCACGTGACTTAATAACATTCTGTAGCTAGGCTGCCCCTGAGCTTCTGTCCCAGGAAATGGCAATCCTAGGTCATATGGATGTGGGTTACCTGAGGTGAGGTGCAGCACAGTCCCTGAGAAGGAGGCCAATTCAAAATAGCAGCAAAGCAAGAGTGTGAGCAGGCCGCTGGTGTCCCAAGCAGGCTCTGGTCTCAGAACATACTTCCTGATGCCCTACGTCCCTGATGTGACCCTTAGAGACCATGCTGTAGAAGAAATTCCAGCAACCAGTGGGACACAGGACGTGAGGGCCCCCTAACCCGTGGTGTTGTGTCTCCACACAACCCCCATGTGCCTACTTCAAATATTCTGAGAACCAGGCAAGACTGTTCTCATGGGAGAAAGCATTCTTGGGGGTCATGTGCTCATAGCTGACATGACTGTATACACTGGCCAAAGTCAGCAAAGACAGTATTGGGGTGCATGACCAAAACCCGAGGGGACGGTCCCCCTGCAAAAAATGGGAGTGAGATCGCTGTTTGCCAGGTCATTTTCTGCAAAACTCTATGGGATAGTCGATGGGATAGTCATCAGGGTTGTGGGCAAGAGAGGCTCTGATGCACTGGACAGAAGCAAGCCTACACAAAGCTGCCTCAGTTTCCCTACTGCATGTCTCGGTGTAATCACGTCCTTGAGGAATCTCCGAGAGCCAAGGTAAGATGCAGTGCTTCCCAAACTTACTAGACCCTGAAGCCTACCTCCCACACGGCGCCCGCCATGGCTAGTGATCCATAAAGCATGTTTGGCGAAGGCCAAGGAAGATCTCATGGGTACGAGGCCCTGCCAGGACATCAGGCAGAAGGCAAATCTGCCTGCCCCTGTCCCCACCAAAGGACAGTCACCAAGAGGAGAAGCTGCTCTGGAGACGCGGGAATAAGATGCTAAGCCCAGGATCCACTCCAGATCCCACAAATAGGCTTGAGCAGGCTTGGGCAAAGCATGGATTATGTAAATACGTATTTGGGGACTTTTTAAACACAGATTATTCACCCAATTAACTCTAATGGCCCCTCAGAGCTGAGAGAGACGATTGTGTAAACATGTGGGGCTGAATGTGGCCTCGGCCCCAAGATTTCCTCAAAAGACGGGGTTTACAAGTCCCCCATAAGAGTTCCCCCTGGGCCCCAACTTGGCAGATAAGTTCATTGCCCGGAAGGGAATTCTTGCCTAAAATATGAAAGGGTAAGAGCAAAAGGAAGGATCCAGCTCCCTTTAAGCAAGCAGGGAGCTCTCTGGGTACAGATTTTATATATTTTTTCATTTGCCATAAAACATACATTATAAGACACAGAACATCTGGTAGCCTCTGGTAGTCTCGCTCTTTCTCAATACAAGGAGAAATTGTAGATTTGTCTCCAGCAGCCGCTTACGTTCACATATTCTAACAGTTTCCCTCTAGATACAGCACAGCCAGGGGACAGGCAGACCCCAGGCCTATGTCAGTGAGGTGGCGGGACCCCCACCCTGGCTGGCTCTGCTGAGACCCAGGAGGCCGAGCACCCCGGCCCCAGCATGGAGCTCAGGAGAAGCTGGGCCTCCTCGCCAACACAGACAGCAGAGTTGAGTCTGCTACCTAACGAACAACTAGGAACAAGTCTTCTGGAATCCTCCTGAGCCCTAAGAGGCCAAAATGGAGCCCTGGAGTCTGAGGTCAGCCCTGGAGTCTGGCGGGGAGATGGGTTGAGGGCTGGTCTTCCCTTGCCCCCCAACCCACTCTCAATGCATCCATATGTCATCCTCTCACAAGACCCAAAAACCTGGAGGAGGCATTGTTTTTCCTTCCTCCCTCTCTCACTGCCCATGTTCCACCCATCAGCACGCTGACCCACCTGACCTCTAGAACGTCTCCATAGCTGCAACCCCCACGCCAAGCAACCACCACTCTCCCTGGCTCAGCTGCCCTCCTCGCTCTTTTCCCAGACTCCATTCGGTCCTTCTCGGTCTTTTGTCTGTTTTGAGGGGTGCAAAGGTGACATGTCTCGCCCACATCCACAGAGAACTGCCCCTAAAACTCTTAGGATGAATACATTAACACAGCTCCTGCCTGACTGGGTCCCACTTATCCTGTTGATTCCCTCTGCCTAAAACTTTCTTCCTGTCTCTTCCACACCACGTCCCAGCCACCAGAGCTCGGCATGAGTGGCATTCCCTCCCAGAACGGAGTATGGACTGACTCTCACAACCCTTGGTACCAAACACTCAAGCAAAAGCCGTTCCCGGTGCCCAGTACTTGGCACACAGTAGGTGCTCAGGAAACATTTTTTTGAATGAGAGGGCTTCACGGAGACAACCAGGGGACGGGGCATCCACGGGCCTCGCACTAAGAATGGCAGCAGAAGCAGGGGGAGAAGAAAGGGCAGGCACATCCTCCCTCAGCTTAGCCCTCCCGCCAGCCCGGCAAGGTCAGCGCTGACGTATATTGGAAACAGACCCTGAGAAGTGACACACAGAGCTGTGAAGTGGTGAAGGCAGGATCTGAACCCACATCTGGTGGACTCCAAATCCCACGCTCTTTCTGCTGCAGGGTTCTGCTGGGGAGTCTAACCAGGATGCCTGGGAATCCTGCCCAGAGGAGGCAAGGATGGTCCAAGCAGAGGAATCAGCATGAGCAAACGCCTGACGGCGGGAGGGAGGCTGCCAGCACATGTGGGAAAAAGAAGAGGTTCAGGGAAGCTGGAAGAAGTCCTGGAGAACACAGAGCCGAAGCAGCCTGCGGAGCCTGGGGAAGGAGGCCACCGCATGCCAGCCACAGGGGCCTGAGTGTTATCCGGGATGGCGGAGAGCAGAACGGAAACCTGTCCCCCATGCTGGGGACCATCGCCAGCTGCACTCAGGTAAGCCCAGTGTAGACCACTGAGAAGACCAGCCTCCCATCACCAGGTCCAGCCCAGAATGGCCAGGCAGGCATACAAACACAAGACAAGGCTATACATCTCTCTCTCTCTCTCTCTCTCTCTCTCAAAAATGGCCCCCAGTTAGAAGCCCTTGAGAATTCAAGGGAAAACATGTCCCACTCCTAGTACAGTCTTCTGAGAGCTCCCAGGGCTGACTAGGACAAAGATCCAGGCCCAAAGAGTGTGAGAAGGAACTGCATCCCACTGTCTAATGCCAAACCCCTCAGCCCTCCTTATCCGGGAAGCCTTCCCAGGTGGAGGGAGCAGTTAAGTTCTGATGCAGCCCCTCCTCTCACCCACCAACCAAGGGCCCTCTCCCCCTGCACAGAACATAAAGCACAGCCAGGTTCACAACAGCAGGGCCCCATGAGCTCACCAGCCCCTCATCCCCAGTATTTCTCTCTGATGTGTCCCACCATGGCTGTCTCAGGTCAAAATCGCCCACAGGGTAAACGAGCCCACCTTACCCCGAGGAATGGCCTAGCCCCTACTGGCCTTCTGGCCTGAGAGTGTTTCCGTTGGTGTTAATGTACAGGCTAACTCCAGACCCACCAAGCAACCAACAATTCCTAGGAGCCTAAATGCACCATGCATTGATGAGGAGATAAAGTGGTGTGAAATACGGGGTGCCTGGGTGGCTCAGCCAGTTAAGTGTCTGCCTTCGGCTCAGGTCATGATCCTAGGGTCCTGGGATTGAGCCCCGAATCAGGCTCTCTGCTCAACAGGGAGCCTGCTTCCTACTCTCTCTGCCTGCCTCTCTGCCTACTTGTGATCTCTGTCTGTCAAGTAAATAAATAAAATCTTTTTTTTAATGGTGCGAAATACAGGATTATTGCCTCATTCAATCACCAAGATTTCATCTCATGAAAAATTATAACAATATAAGCTATGAGGGAAAGTGTGAGTACATGCAAAAATACCATATGAGTGACAGAGAAGATGCCATTGGCCTTCAAAAGAGGGAGAACAGCGGACCTTTGGATTGGGTCAGGGAGAAAAGACTTGACGGAAGAGCCAGAGAAAGATTCAAGCTGAGCCCTAGAGATGAGCCAGCATGGTGATGTGCGGAAGAAAAGGAGATGGCAGGATGGCTGGGCAGAAGGGCCCAGGCCGAAGCCCGAGAGACAGGACTCCCGAGACTGGATGCAGAACTGAACACACATACCTTAGCCAAGTGACTCTGTGACTTGGCGCAGACAGCGCTGTGGGGACATGGCCTTCCCAGAAATTAACAGCTCCACACACACGTGTATGTATGTGCATGCGTGCACAAGGACACACACCCCGCACACTGCACCACTGGCCAGCGATGACTCAAATCTGAGGCCAGGGCACCTCTCCCGTGAGAATCAGCCTGTGGGGATAATTGAAAGAGCTACCAGGAGGTGCCAATCTCCACACCGATGCTTATCAAGTCCTATAAAACTCCCCAAGTGCCAGGCATGAAGACCATTGAAACAGGAGGGCCTGGAAGAGAAGCTTCAGCACGCTGTCCTCCCAACTCTTCCTATAGCTGTTTAGCAAGGTCTGTCTTCAGGGCTGTCCCAGAGTTGCAGAGTGGGCTGGGGTTTTACCTAATATCTTCCTACCACTGTCCCTGGCAGCCAAGGGCTGTTTCAGCTGTGCTTCTTACCCAACAGGCCTCTTCATGGGCTGTGGATTTCAGAGTATACCCAAGATCACCACCGTATGGGGAACTTCTTGATCTATACATGGCAGGTGTGGAATGTGCGACGAATAAGGACCTGTCTGTTCTATAGCTCTAAGACCTGCAAGAATCCTGTAATTCTTCCATTCAGCCTTGGGGCAAGAGTTTACCTGGGCATGAGCCTGACCCGCTTATTTCTCCGAGGAGACCGCCAGCCAGCCCCGTTTGAGGCAGAATCTTACGTAACAGCTCCAAGACAGGGCACAGATAATCCCATCACCATGCCAACAGGCCAGCTCTCTCATGACACTGCTTTGGGGATCCAAGGTCAGCGAGCTGAGAGTCAGTCCCAGATCTGACTGTCCTCTAACCACACTGGGTTTGGGGCACGTCTCTGCTCCCCACAGTCTCCATTTTCAATGATGGGACATAAGGGCCGGTTACCTTCTAGCTGACATTGTCGCAGCCCCATCTCCCATGTGCCGTGGAGAGTGTGGAACGGGGTCACATGGGGCAGGTCGGAGCCGTGAGAAGGACCAGACTCAGAGCCACACACCACTGGGTTTGATTCCTGACTGATCCTACTCACTACTTTTCTGAACTTGTCGAGGTCACTTAGCTGGCAAGCCTTGTTGACCCTGGGAACATTAGGACTATACTCCATAGAGTGTTAGGAAACATTTAAGACAAACTATATAAAGCACCAGAAACATAGTAGCAACTCCATATTCGGTGATTATTATTCAAAGCACTTTCATAGCCAGAATGCAAGCAAACCAATGGACAAGGAAAAATCCATAAACAGATGCAAATACCTATGGGAATTTAGTATATGACATAGGTGGCGTTTCTAGTCGTGCGTCAGCGGCATTGAAACAGATTTTCTAACAAATGGTGTCAAGACAATGGATTGCTGCTTTTTGTTGGTGGCAAGGTCAGGGGAAGGAATGCTGAGACCTATACCTTTGTCTTTAAGCTATAAAAAATTCTGGATGGAGCATGGATTCAAATATAAACTATAAGAACTTGCAAGTTCTAGAGGAAAACACAGATGGATAGTTTTAAAATCCCGCAGGAAAAAGAGATGCTTTTTCAGTGTGTCATTTAAAAAAAAAAAAAAAAAAGGAAGAAGAACCCACAAAAACCTAAAACTTCTAATTTAAAATCAATTTATGGTTAAATGAACATCATCGCAAGACAGAAAACAAAGTTACTTGTCAACAAAGGTTTAAGAAGGGTCTGCCAGGCATGCTGAGTACCACTTGCTACATTCCTAACATTCAAAGAGCTCTCAGTATTCAGTTCTTTAAAATGAGCCCCCAGTAAAAAAAAAAAAAAAAAAAAAAAAAAAATGAGCTAAGAACGTCAACAGGCAATTTGTAAAACAAAAAATTTAAAAAATGGCCCCTCAGAATCAAGTCAATGCAGACACAATATATCATTTTTCCACTACCATAGTGGAAAAAAATAAAAACATTAACAAACCCAGGTTGCCTGGACGGTGGAGAAATACACCCTCATGCCTTGTGTATGCCCTCGGAAGGTGACAATTTGGCATTATGCAAATGATACATGTGCAGACATTTTGATCCTCCAAAGAGAGCTATCCACAAAGACGGTCACCAAAGTTTGTTTATAACAAAGAAAAATTGGAAACAACCTAAATATGCATGATGGGAAGACTTGCCAAGTCAGTTGTGATATTCAGAGAACACTCTGCCTAAACCAGACAGAGAGGTAGGAAGCCCAAGGCTCCTTCATGAATGTCACAAGAGTGGCGGCACAATGCAGTCTAGGAGAGGAGGACATGTTTGAGCATGACCCTTGGAAAACAATGGAACAGCTCAACTTTGCCCACTGTGTGAGGGATGGTGTGATGGGGGAGGCCTCCACTCAGCCCCAGGGATCCAATCCAGAGAAGAGGCCACACGTGTCCACAGGGGACAACCTCCATGCTCTGTGATGGAGGGCAGGAGGTTTTAAATTACACCCTGGCCACTTGCCCTCCATAGGTGGGGAAGAGAGGGTGGCTGTCTTATGTCTTTGCTCCAACATCTCAGGCAGGAAGACCCAGATTAATGGGTGGACACTGAGGTGGGCACCCAGCACCTGGGTGCAGACAGTTACTCACAAACCAAGCCAACCCCTGGGCAACGTCCTGAAGGCACAACCCATACTCTGCCCCAGACACATACACAATCCACCTGTTAGATTCGCCTCGTCTGAGATCTACAAGCCTCCTGGGTCAAGGCTTTGGCTCAGAATCTACCACTGACGGGCCGATGGACTTGGGTCACCAGACCTCAACACTGGGGGTCCCAAGGCAGGGAGAAGGTGGGGCAAGAAGGAACCCAGGACCTAGAAGAATATGGTGAGGGAGTTTGGAAACTAAGTCTGACTCCCCAAGGAATTCTCAGGCCTTTGTGAAAATAGTCTCAGCACAAGCACACGTCTCGGCTCAAGCAAAGGTAAAAATGGAACCCCAGTTAGAACACACACACGCCCACCCCACGGAGGCAGTCACGTGGGAAAGAAGGCTTGGGGGCTGAGGATCTGTTATGTGATAGCTCTGTGTGCTCCTCTGTGAGAGGGGAGGAGGAGGAGGAGGCAGAGTCCTGCCTTCCAGAAGCACACAGTCAGGTGCGGAAAAGGGACCCTGCAGAGGTCGGTCAGAGAAGGGAGTGCTCACGGTGGCCATCCTGAGGGCAGAGTGGCCTCTGGAGCAGAGACTGCAGACAGTTCAGGAAGACCTAAAGGTCTAATCTGGGAAAAAGCAAAGTCAGCTTCAGAATCCAGTGCAGAAACACCTCCAGGACAAGCCCAAGAAGAGGTCCTTGCCGGGAGGTGGCTGAGTCTGCTCCAGTCGGAAGTGGAGGAGTGAGGGGAGAGAGTGTGGAAAGGTAGCAGGGGTACCCCGGGAGCCACCAAGGACTTGAGGAGCTAATCACTTAATGATTCTGCTTTGACTGGAAAAAGCCACGGCTGGAATATGGTGAATCACGCAGGACCGTGCCCCCATGGCAGCCCACGCACTCGCCAGCCTTCCTTCCCCAGGTGGGCAACACGCAGTTCCTTCAGGACCCCATGGGGTTGGGCGCTCAGCAAACAGGAGGAGAGGAAGTCGACACACACGGGGGCAGTGTCTAGGCCAGCCTCAAGCAGAGGAAGTCGAGACTGCGGGGGCACAGGGTCCCATTATGCCAGAAAACCCTGGCAGCGGGCAATGGGCACCCTCTGAGGGGCTCTAAACAGATCTGGCCTGACTTTGGCAGAGTGAGGCCAGAGGATGAGGAAGAGGAGGTGGAAGAGGTTTTACAGGGAGACCATCTGGAGGAGTGGTGGTGAGCCAGGCCCAGGCAGGGGCCGAGGCCCTGGAGAGGAGACAAAGAATCAAGAAACACTTCAGCACCAGGATGGGAGACACAATCCACCACTCAGGCTGAAAACCTGGACCTTTCTTGTCCCTTCCTCGTGCCCTTGGACCAACTGGCCTCCCAGAGATGGCTGTCCACAGGAGAGGGAGATGCGAGATGCGGGAAAGGATGTGGACAAAGACCATCAATTTGCATGTGGCCTGGAGAGCGCCCCTACAGGCAGGACACTCGATGCAGCGCTTGACCACCCACCCCTGCACACCTCACAGCCGGGACCTGCCTTGACTGGAAGCCAGGCACAGGACCACACAGCACAGGAGCTTGGCCTGAAATGACTGAAGGGAGGACACCCAGCGGGCAGCTGGAGGTCAGCAGCTACTGAGAGAAGGGCTATTCAGCAAAGAAGGGCAGCGCCCAGAGCTCTCTGAGTGCTGACCTGCTATCTGAGTGCCATTCTCAGAGCTTTGTAGAGATTAACTTGGCCCGGCCTCATAACTGCCTGAGAGGGAAGCCCTCTTATCGTCCCCAGTTTATAGGTGAGGAAACTGTGTCACAGAGAGGTTGAGAAACCTGCCAAAGGTCACACGGCTGGGAAGCTATGGCAGGCAGAGTGGCCCCCACTTAATCACTCTGTGATGGAAATTAGGCCAAGGACATGGGGAAATGTGCAGAAAGAGAGAAGAAAAGGACCAAGGACAGAGCCCAGGGCTCTAGTCATGAGCAAAGAGCAACCAAAGGAGATGAGGCCACCAGGAGCACTGACCCGCCAGGAGGTGCTCAGTATGTGGCTGAGGAAGTCAATGAATTAGTGAGTAAGTGATGCCCGAGGAATTCGGGTGATGCAAACACCATGAAGTGGACGGCTGGGGGAAAGAGAGTGTGTGTGGTCTGTGGTTCCCCACTTCAGAGAGGCCAGGGGGGCCCCAGATTTGGGACACGACCTGGCCCTTCCCAGCCCACAAAGGCAGTGCTCAGTCCGGGACTGGCTGGGCCACAGCAGGCCTCGATCTGCTCTGCATGGCTGCAAATATTTGCTTTCTCTCTCCATCCACTGGGGCTCCTGCTCTATGCCAAGTTCTTTCAAGTACAGAAAGGATTTGCTCCCCAAACAGTTCACAGCTATTTCTAAAGCTCACATTGCAAGATGTTGCCTATTTATAACCAGAAATGCCTCCATAACCCAACTGGACAAAGAAGAGGCAACTCCTTATTGTCTTTGGTTTTGTTTTAAATAAGAAGAGCTCAGAATTGTGTCCTTGACCGTATCCAAGTTATTCCTTTTCCCCATATATGGCCGGATCCACTGTGTGCCAGGACAAGCCGTGTTTTCCTTATTAAGCAATATACAAAGTTAGCAAACAGAACACGCTCACTGTCCCACACCCCAATCCCAACTGTCCCTACTGGAGCAAGGGCGTGACCAGGTTGCAGAGGGTCAGAGGGTCAGAGGGTCAGAGGGTCCTGGGGGCAGTGGGGCGTGGACCAGAAAACTGGACTGGGGCCTGGGCAGCCTGGCAGCTCTGGCCGCCATGGACCCAACATTAGACATTAGCAGTGGTGGTGCCTCCTCCGTGCCAGACTCTGCAAAAAGTCCTGGTGGAGCCTCATAACAACCCTAAGAGGTGGGGTATCATTATCCCCATTTCACAGATGAGCAGAGTGAGGCACAGAGAAGCCATATCATCTGTTCAAGGTCCTCTGGCTGGGCTGGCAGAGGTGGAGAAGAGCCCATTTCTGTCTGACTGCTCAGTTCATCCTCCTCTCTCTTCCCCAAGGGTCATCGCTCCTCTCGGAGCCTTGGTTTACCCATTTGCAAAGTGAGCTGGCTGGAAAAACAATTTCTCCACCCCCAGCAACACATGCGTCAGCACTCGCCCTCTACAGGTATCGGAACCTTCCAACGTGTCCGTTGGTCGAAATCTGGCATGGATGAAGGCTGGCAGGGGTATGGACACACAGACCTCCCCACCCCCAGCAGAGTCCTGAGGCCCCAACCAGAGCAGCAGAGTGTCCCCCCACCCGTCAGAAACTCAGAACAGTCTCCCACCACCCGCTCAGTGCCTCTCAGATCCCAGGATTTTCCCAATCCTTCAAGACCTCCTCCTCCAGGAGCTATTCTGCCCTTCAGAACCCACACCATGTCCAGAGCCTGCTGTCTGAGCCCCCACCGGCCTGCCAAGGCCTGGAATTTGAAACCTAGGATACACGGGGCAGAGGGGATGGCTATGGGATTAAGTGGTGGGGCCTGGGGGCACCTGGGTGGCTCAGTCAGTTAAGCAGCTGACCTCAGCTCAGGTCATGATCCCAGGGTCTTGGGATGGAGTCCCGCATCAGGTTCCCTGCTCAGCAGAGAGGCTGCTTCTCCCTCTCCCGCTCCCCCTGCTTCTGTGTGCGCTCTCTCTCTCTCTCTCTATCAAACACATACATAAAATCTTTAAAAATTAATTAATTAATTAATTAATTAATTAATTAATGAATGGTGGGGTCTGGAAGTTCCACCCTCACGAGTGGATGGATCCAATATGACCCTAAAACAGTCCCCCCAGTAGTCATCTTTGGAAAATGCACATCGCGGCTCACTTCTCCAGGGCACAGCTACTCCTCCGAACCACCTAAGCTGGGCAACTGGTCAAGACTTTGGGCTGCAGGGCTCCAGACCAGACTTCTAGAGGAATCTCTAGAGGCGTGCCCTAAACCTGCATGCTTAACCAGCACCCAAGAGTTTACAGTGACATCGGTGGGACCCACTGTTCTGGGACAAGCCTGTTTCTCCTCTGGCCCTCCCACTCCTTGCCTTTGTTTCCACCTCCCATCCCTCCTCCCAAAACACGCAGCCTGTGCAGTACCCACAAAACGCCACACACCTCTGACTTTTCCTCCTCAGGCTGCATTTGTTCACGTTCATCTGACAATCACAAGTACAATAAACCTGCACTCAGATCTGCCTTTCCTATTTCCAGGAACTATAGCATCTTAATGCCCCCTGGGGTGAAAAGTGAGCACTTTCTCACTCCCGTTTTCTTGGGAGCCCACCTCCTTCACCTTGCCTTCTGGTTAGTATCAAAGCACCAGTTCAACAAATCAATTAAATCAATTAAATATCAGTCACGTGAATACATGAATGGACACCCGACACTTAAGAAGCCAGGCTCAAGCAGTTGATTTGTTTCCCATTTGTCCTAAACTTTCAACAGATTAGCAAATGTTCCAAGAAATGACTAGCGCCCTTGGATCCAAGAAGGATTTTAATTCGTGGTGACAGTTTGTCTTGTATCACGACCTGGCGTACCCTTCCCAGCAAGGTGTTAACTGAGTGCCTCGGATTTCTGAAGACACCTTCCCTTGGGCTGTAACTACACGCCTCCAACCCTGTGGTTCAGAACCACTCTGCGGAGCTCGGCCCCCAGAACCCATCTGGACCCACGTGACTTCACACACCCTGTCTCCTTTTTTATTTGGCATGAAAACAAGACATTTATCATTTTAATTAGCAGCCTGTATTTTTTTAAAAATCTCAAATGAATCCAAAGCATATAAAACATGCAAGCCCGATCCCCACATGGGTACTGTGGGCAGGTGAGTGGCGTCGTCCCTTCTCCTCAGGAGATCCCACAGCCTGTGGAACTCTGCTGGCTCGCTGATGTCCCTGAGTACTACTTGAACAGTTTCATTCCCCTCCCGGCCCCCAGCCATTACTGAAACCAAGGCAGTGGTCACCCGGGGCTCGCTCTCCCTCAGTACCTCTCTCCTCAACCTGAATCATCTCTGCACGGCCCCTCACAACCACCTCTCTCCACCCCAAACCATCTTACTCATGGTACTCAGTCACATTTCTTTCAGTTTTGTTTTTATGTTGCCTTATTGAAAGTCACCATACACATCACTGTTCAATCCTGCAAGAGTTCTCCATCCCCAGAGAGGAGTTCTTCCCTTCCTCTAAGACCCAGGCCCTCCCTACTTTTCCAGACGTCATCTCTGGTTTCACTTCCACACACTATCTTTACGTCCCCCAGCCCACTTCTAAGCCCCCAGTCTCCTGGCTTCTTAAATTTGCTCAAGACTGTCCCACCTGGAAGCCTTCTCCAGCCCAGCTTTGCAGAACCAAATCCCTCCCTTGCATGCCAAGACTCAACTCATGGCTTCCTCTTCCATAAGGTCTTGCCTGATGCTCCCAGGTGGAAGCAATGGTTGATTGCTCCCTCTTCTGACTTGTATCATAATACCATGAGGAGCCACTTCTCTCATGTCTCGAGTAGACCAGGAAGCTCCTGGGGACAAAAACCATGTCTTATGTGCTTGATTCCTCCATAGACTGGGACGGTGACAAACATGCACTAGACACACAAAGAAAGAAACAACTAGAGGACAGTGTACGGAGAGATGATGCTTAAAGTCACTTGAACAGCAAGAAACATGCAGTTGAGGAGAAACATTTAGAAAGATCCAAACTGTGCAGGTACTAGCAATCACAGTTGCAGTGGGAGTGAGAAGCAGGGGCTTCTGGGACATGTCCCCTGAGCAGTGGTGTCCTGGGCAAGGACAGCAACCTGAACAAAGTCTTAGAGATGAGAAGTAGGGGGAAATGAAGATTGGAAAATGAAGTTGGCGAGAAGGAGGGGGAAAGGAGGGTCAGATTCAGGGGGACTTCACCCCAGGAAAGAAGTTCACAGTCAGACTACTGACAAGACAGGGCCACTAATCTGGCCCGTAGGAAGATGACCAATGGGTTGAGTGGAAGAAAAACATCTCACGCTTCTCACATCAGCTCGAGTCTTTCTCTGCCTGAAGAGACCTTCTCTACTTTCTCTTCCTAGAGCCAAGTCTTCCCGTCTTCCATGGTTCACACAAAAGCCACCTTCTCTATGAAGCCAGAGACCAGAAACGAAGACACAAGATCTCATCTATGATACTCGTAGAGTGTCAGGAAAAGTGCCTGAGAAGAAGGCGCTAGTAGAGCTTCAGTGACTTCTCAGTATGGAAAGATAATGCTACGCAATTCAATGAGACAGTATTTGCTGGACCAGATGAACTCATGCTCATACACTTACTAGCACAGAGTGTAGGCACAATGGAAAGTAAGAAGGGGGGTTAAGGAAAGACTTCCTTATGAAGTAACAATCAGGGGCACCTGAGTGGCTCACTGGGTTAAGCCTCTGCCTTCAGCTCAGGTCATGATCCCAGGGTCCTGGGATGGAGCCCCACATCGGGCTCCCTGCTCAGCGGGAGTCTGCTTCTTCCTCTCTCTCTCTGCCTCTCTCCCGGCTCATTCTCTCTCTCTCAAATAAATAAATAGTCTTTTTTTTTTTTAATGTTGAGGTAACCATCAGTTGAGATCAAAAGGACTCATCCTACATCAATTTACATTTATTCATTTGAAAACTATATGAATGGCCGTTAGTGAGGGATAATGAATTCCTAGAAACTGGCTGTTTGGAGGGGAGGAGAATAACAGGATGAGAACATTCTAGGTAAAAGAAACAAAATCTACAAAGAGGTCAAAGACAAGAGTCGAAAGATTGGGTCTGACTGCCCAGGAGGGGCAGATGAAGCAGAGAGGCAGGAAGGTTTGTGAAAGACAGGTGACAGGAAGACGGCTTAAACCAGAGCTGGGGCAGCGACTCGGGTGGAGAGAAGTAGACGTATTTAGGAGAAAGGACGAAGGCAGGGTGTGTAGAGCTGGCTGGTGGGTGCATGGACAGGAAACCACAAGCATCCTATGCAAACCTGGTTCTGGAGCTCGGCCTCCCGAGAAGAAAGTCATGCTCATTTACGGGGCCCGACTACATACATGGCCAAGGCAGGAGCCATGACTGGTAGCCCCAGAGAAGGCCACAGACCAAGATTACTGATCTCTCTATGGCTCCCCCGAGTAGGCTGGGTCCCCTCGGCACAGTGGATGCTCCCAGCTGGCTCTGCAGTAGGTAAGGACAAAGTGAGCCTGAACTCTTAGCCCAGAGCCCCACCCAAGAGACTCGATAGAACGCGATCTCCAGGGATTGTGTGGCTGAACATGGTAAGGTTTTGTACTTCTGAATACCAAAAGCCTGAGCCAAGTCCAGATTGTGAAAGACGGGCAAGGAGTAGGGGCTGGTGGGGTGTCAGGGGGTGGGGGGGACGGAGCAGGGACAGCTAAGCTGGCTTACATCCTGTGAAGCCCTAGAACACCGCCCATACCTAAACAGCCTAATCAGGATTTGGCCTGTACTGAATTTCAGCTCGTACTCCAAAGTTCTAGTCCCCCAAAGGGACACTGGTATAATTAGGCAACCCACCGGCTGGAGGTCAGATCAAAATCTCAAGAGAAATGAGTCTGGCACAATATGCAGGCAGGAGGCAGAGTTCAAGGCCTGGCATGGCTCCTCTCCCTCCTGCTAATGCCAGGAGTCTCCAGGATCAGCTAGTGTCCATGAGGGGAGCCTGACCCCACACAGCGAAATTCATCTTTCTGGAGCTGGTTCCACTTGGCCCCTTCTTGCTCCTACCCCCCCCCCCCACCATCTCCAGCCCCCTTCATCCTAACTACAGGCTGGAGGTAGGCAAAAGCCCCACCACACACACGCACACATGGGTGCACGTACACGCCTCACAGGCAGAAGTAGCAGAGCCCTGGCCACATCCCAGTCAGGACACCCTTTCCCCAGTCTCGGCTGGACCTGTGCCAGTCAAGAGTGACAGCTTAGTGGGAGAGCCAACGATAAGCGGGCCCACACAGCTGGACCTCATGCCGGGGGCCCCCACATCTCCGTTCCCAGCCCTGACCTCAGCACTTGCAGCAGACTCCTCCATGCAAACTCTCGGGAACCTCAAATACAGTTCACCAGGCAGAACTCACCTTTCTCCCTCAGGACCTGCCACTCCACCAGCATTCCCCAACTCCACAGAGGCTCCACAGGCCTCCCCGTTTTCCCAGCAGGAAGCACCGGGTCTCTAGTGAGCTCTGCTCTCCCTCCCTCAGCGTCCACAGTTCCAAGTCTCTCTTCAGTTCCCCCCATCCCACTGCTGCCGCTCCTTCAGCTGGTCTCACCTTCCACACCCTTCTCCTTCCACACAACACCAGGGGGATCATCTTAACATGCGAAGATGCCCACAGCGGGTCCATAACCAAATACCCCTCCAGGTAAAGCCATGCGTGCTCCCAGGGTCTATGATTCTGGCCTCTCCTATCCCAGTTCCCATGACCTCTCCCTCATCCTCTTTTCCGCAGCCATACTGCCCTTCCTCCCTCCTGGACATGCATGCACATCTCCCCTCCTCAGCAGGCCTTTGCACATGCTACTCCCCCAACTTGACCCTCTGCCTGGGTCCCCCTCCCCTCCTTCAGGACTAGCTTATGCAAGAAGTCTTCCTTGGGGGCGCCTGGGTGGCTCAGTGGATTAAGCCGCTGCCTTCGGCTCGGGTCATGATCTCAGGGTCCTGGGATCGAGCCCCGCATCGGGCTCTCTGCTCCGCGGAGAGCCTGCTTCCTCCTCTCTCTCTGCCTGCCTCTCTGCCTACTTGTGATCTCTCTCTCTGTCAATTAAATAAATAAAATCTTAAAAAAAAAAAAAAAAGAAGTCTTCTTGGCCACCACTGCTTCATGCCAAGCACTGTAGTTCCCAAGTTCTTGTCTATCATGTCCCTCCCTGCACTATCCAGTACCAGGTGGAACATTCTATCACCACAGAAAATTCTACCAGACACTCTAGACCATAAGTTCCATGAGGGCAGGGACTGAGTCTGCTTGCCCCTCACTGTCACCCAGGGCCTGGCACACACGGGCAAACTCCACGTGGGCTGAACAAGGGAAGGGGCGGCTGAGAGGAAAGAAAGGAGAGGTGGGCAAGTGGGCTGAGGCCCATCTCCTGTGTGTCGGGGCTGTGCTGGAGTGGATGTGGTCATTCCACTTGGGGGCTGGTCACTGAGGGAAGACACCCCATCTGGAGAAGCACCAAAGGCTGGTGCAGCAAAGGAAAGTGAGTTGCCAGGAAGAGGAATGTTCTTCAGCTGTCCCAACCCAGAGTGAAGAGCCACGGTCCAGACCTTCCCTCAGCTGCTGCCATCCCAGCCCAATCCATGAGGAAAATCTCCCACACGGAGGCTGGTCCTCCTCAAACCCTCTTTGGTGAGAGGGTGGCTGCAGCCACATGACATGGCCTCGCTCCCAGACAGACTAAGGCCAGGCTCTGCTGTGCAGAGTGAGCGCTTTGCGGCTAGCCTCAAAGCCCAAGGCAGTCAGACCCGGCCTTCAGGCCGGTCCAAAGCTTTACACTCTGGATTCCTGGACTTCCCCGCTGCCTGGGTTTCCACCCAAATTCCTGGGGTCTGAATGTTCCCTGAGTCTGTCAGAACACAGGTACGTGAAAGGGGCCAAGAGGTGAAGCAAAAGTCACAGACTCAATACCCTGTGCACCTCCCCACCAGACCACGGCACCCTAACCCACAGCTGCCCTGCCTGAAGTGGTCCTCCCACGACCAAGGGGTGCCCCTCGCTGGCCCAGAGCCCTAGGGTGGGCTGCCCAGGAAAGATACAGCCCAACAGTCAAGGCGAGGTGCCAGCTCCGGTTGCCACGGTATTGTTAAAAGTCAACTGTCTCCCAGGGAGGTGGTTACACGGGTGTTTGCTTTATAATAATCTGTTAAACTGAACATTTCTGTATGTGTTGTATTTCACAAGTTTTTTAAGACTAAAAAAAAAAAAAAAAGGCAACCGTCTTTGTGGAATGTAAACCCTGGTGAATGCCAAAACTCAGGCCAGTGCCAGAGTCACCACCCAGGACTCAGCCACCAACAGAGCAGCCCCGGGAGCCAAGCACCCTAGAAGCCCACTCTGCGCCCAGGGCCTGGCAGCTCCAGGCCTATACTTGCTGGGGAGAAGTTTCTGCCGACTCCCAGTTAAGTGCCTTGGCAGGAGGAAAGGGGAGAAACAGACGAGCGCACATCGCTCTCGAGATGGCATTCACCAGCCTGACGCCTCTTCCACCACCCACACGGCCTGCCAGCCTCTGGACCCCAGGGCCCACAATACCCAGAGAGCAAAGTTAAGGATGAAGTGGGGTCTGAGAACTGGTTTTGGAAGAGAGAGAAAAACCACACAGAGAGCAAGCAGTTCACACGATGGCCAGCACACAGAAGAGCTCCACCTTGGGGCATCTGGGTGACTCCGTAGGTTAAGCGTCTGTCCTTAATCCCAGGCTCAGGTCATGATCTCAGGGTCCTGGGATCGAGCCCCACATCGGGCTCCCTGCTCAGCAGGAAGCCTGCTTCTCCCACTCCCCACCCCTCGCCCCACTTGTGTTCCCTCTCTCACTGTGTCTCTTTCTGTCAAATAAATAAATAAAAATCTTTTTTTAAGATTTTATTTATTCATTTGATAAAAATCATAAGTAGGCAGAGAGGCAGGCAGAGAGAGAGGGGGAAGCAGGCTCCCTGCTGAGCAGAGAGCCCGACACGGGGCTCAATCCCAGGACCCCGAGATCATGACCTGAGCCGAAAGCAGAGGCTTTAACCCACTGAGCCACCCAGGCGCCCCATAAATAAAAATCTTAAAGGAAGGAAGGAAGGAAGGCAGGCAGGCAGGTTCCATCTTACTACTGAAAGACGCACAAATTATATCAGCAACGGGATGCCATCTTCACCCAACCTACCAGCGATGATTACCAAGAACGATAAGACAGGAGCAAGCAAAGAGCCAGGATAAAAGCCCTCTCACAAACCAAGGAGCAGAGTATAAACCGGACACCTGGCTGGGGTCAATCAGGGCTATCTGCCAATGTCGGGACTTTGAACACCATCTGGTAATTCCACTCCAAGGAAACATGTGAGGAAACAAAATGATGGAGTGCAAAGACGTGGGTACACTGGTATTCAGAGCAGCACCCTCTACAGGAATAAAAAATTGGAGGCATCCTAAATGTTTGATGCATAAGTTATAACATAACAGAACACTGAGCAGCATGTTAAAGAGAAAGCGGAAACTCTTAATTTATGATTAAAAGATGCCACTTGATCTTTGCCCAATGTTGAGGGAAGAAGACCGGTTAGAGAATATTATGGTATGGTCTATACTGGGATAGTATGATCTCATGTATATTCACGAAGTGTAGGGGCAGGGGCTTACAAGTATGAACAGTTCAGCCTGCAGAGGCACACAATTCATAAAAGCGAATCTATCTGGAAAGATAAATTGTTGATCAGCTCTACATGAAGAGGTGGATTCTGAGGGAAGTTCAATTACCTTGGACTGTTCTAATTTTTTCTTATTTTATCAAAGAAGTAATAAAGGTATCCCATTAAAATAAAGCACTTGGTAAGAAAAAACAGGCCTAAATACACACAGATACAAAGAATAGGAAAGGAACAGACATCTCTCCAAAGAAGACATCCAGATGGCCAACAGATACATGAAGAGATGTTCATCATCACTTACCATCAGGGAAATGCAAATCAAAACTACAATGAGCTATTACTTTACACCTGTGAGAACGGCTAAAATCCACAACACAGGAAACAGCAGGTGTTGGTGAGGATGTGGAGAAAAAGGAACTGTCTCGCACCGTTGGTGGGAATGCAAACTGGTGCAGCTTCTGTGGAAACAGTATGGAGGGTCCTCAGAAAGTTAAAAATAGACCCACTCTATGACCCAGCAATCTCATACCTGGGTATTTACCCAAAGAATACAAGAACATGAATTCAAAACGATATAAGCGCCCCAATGTTTATAGCAGCATTATCCATGATAGCCAAGATATGGAAGCAGCCCAGGTGTCCACTGATTGATAAACGGATAAAAAAAAAAAGTTGTGATATATATACACAATGTATATTGTGTACCCAGCTGTGAGAAAAAAAAAAATGAAACCGTGCCATTTGCCATGACATGGATTGAGCTAGAGGGTATAAGGCTAAGCAAAATAAGTCAGTCGGAGAAAGACAAATACCATATGATTTCAGTCATATGTGCAATTTAAGAAACAAAACAAATGAGCAAAGGAAAAAAAAAGAGAGGGGGGGGGAAGCAAACCAAGAAAGAGACTCTTAACTCAGGAGGACAAACCGATGGTTACCAAGGAGAAGGGTGTGAGGGAAATAGGGGATGGGGATGAAAAACACACCTGGGATGAGCACTGGCTGATGTGCGGAATTGCCGGGTCACCGTATTGCCCCCTGAAAGTAATACAATACCGTATGTTGACTAACTGAAATTAAAACAAAACTGTAAAAAAATGAAAGAAAGAAGAAAGAAAGAGAGAGAGAGAGAGAGAGAGAGAGGGAAGGAAGGAAGGAAGGAAAGAAAGAGGGAGGGAAGGAGACAAGAGCAACAAAATTTGGGGAAATAGGAAGCAGGTAGATGAGAGGAGCTGACTTAACAGACCTAAGCAAACTAAATCCTAAGTCAGCAGTGAGGAAAGCCAAAAAGCCACCTGATGTTCAACCAAGAATTACACAAAGCCTTAGGAATTACAAGCACCGGGGACCAGGGAGAGGTGGGGCGTGGAGCAGGAGGTGGCTGAAAGCCCCTGTGATCAGCTTTTAGGTATAGAGATCCCTCCCCAGCTCCCCGCAGCCAAGGGGCTGCTCCTCGCCTTGCTGGCAGAAGACTGGAGGATTATTTTCTCTGAAGGGTTACACAGAAGATCTCTGGTTTGGAAACACCAGGTGTAGTTGAGAGCAGTGATACCACACTGAAAACAGAGGAATTAAGCGTGGGTTTACACTCTGAATGTTAAGACCCCCTTACTTGCTTCCCCCATCAGATTCTCAGAATGCTGGCAGCACAGTGAATGTCCTGAAAGTTGCAGGATGGAAGAGGCTTCTCTGGGTTACCTAGCCAGTCCTAGAGAAAAGAAAAGAGTCAGAAATTCCCCCAAAAGGACTGCTATTCTGTGCACAATACACACACACACACACACACACACACACACACACATACCAGAGCTTCCAACCCACTTTTTAGTGAATGTGAATAAACAGGCAAGTATTATCAGACATTAGAAGAAATTGTCTAATAAGAAAGAAGACAAAGTAAACAGAATAAAAAAGTGAAGAGACAAAGCAAGGAGAGTAAAACTTTAAAGAGTAACAGTTAGTGTAGTCAAAATGTGGTTCCAGGAAACTAATAGATTGCTACAGAACAACAACACGCAAAGAACCTAGGAATTCTTGGAAATTAAAAATACGACAGTAGCGGGCGCCTGGGTGGTTCAGTGATTAAGCCTCTGCCTTCAGCTCAGGTCATGATCTCAGGGTCCTGGGATCAAGTCCCACATCAGGCTCTCTGCTCAGTGGGGAGCCTGCTTCTCCCTTCTCTCTGCCTGCCTCTCTGCCTACTTGTGATCCCTCTCTCTCCGTCAAATAAATAAATAAAATCTTTTAAAAAAGTACAACAGTAGCAATGAAAATTTCAGTAGAAGGAATGAAAGATATGGTTGAGAGAATCTCCCAGAAAGAACAGTAAAAAGAAGGCTAAAGAGCGATGTTGCTAGGTTCAACATCTGAATGATCAAATATATCAGTTACTAGCACAACAATGCTAAATAATAAACTGCAACAAGTCAGTGGCATCCAACAATAAGAATGTTCTGCGTATGCATCTGGGATGGTTGCTGACCTTGGCTGGCTGGGGACGGTTGGCTCTGCTCCGCGTGTCTCTCATCTTTCTCCTGGAAACAATAGGCTAACCTAGGCACGTTCTCATGGTGATGACAGCAAGCAAAAGCAAGCAAACTCTATCACTCTATAAGTGCAATATCCCATTGGCCCAGAGTGAGGCGCAGGTCCCAGCTCAGAGTCAGAGAAAGATGGGACACTGCATTATACTGCAAAGGATATGTTCACGAGGAAGTGGTTGTTTTTGCAATTGACCATGTAAGAGTTTTTTTTCTTTTTTTTTAAAGACAGAAAATAGAAAAAATAGGAAGATATCACAAAATAAATAATTCCAATACACTTCCTAAAGCTAAAGGACATGATTTTTCTAGACTGCATAGCTCACGAAGATCTTAGCAAAAAAAGAAAATAATATCATACCAAAATCACACCAAATATCAATTTCAGTTCACTGGGAACAAAAAAAAATTCCTAGAACCCTCTAAAGAAAAAAGTTAGAACATGATTCATTCAAAACTTGGAGAACCAAAATGGCATCTGAATTTTCAAAGGCAACGTCAAAAGCTAAAAGACAATGGACAAAGACTTCAAAATTCTTAAGGAAAATACTTTCAAATTAGAATTCCATACCCAACCAAACTATCACATTAAGTATGACAGGAAAATTAAGAGTTTATAACATATACAAGGTTTAAAAGCTTCACCTCTGGGGCGTGTTTTCTTAGGAAGCCGTAGAGAATATGAAGCCAGAACAAGGGGTAAACCAAGAAGTACAAAGACATGGGACACAGGAAACAGGAAATCCTACTCAGAAGAGAAGGGAAGCCAATTCTCAGGGTAACAGTGAAGAAAAGCTCAAGAATACAGACATACACCCAGCACAGAGAGCAACCAGTCCAGACCAGGGCAAGTCAGAAGGTTCCAGGAGACACTTTCTCAGCAAGAAAATCCTGGTAAAATACTCATGTGCTGAATATACTGAGAGGAGATCTGTGTAAGTGGGGGGAAATATACAGGGACAGATGCACAGAAAATTAAGCAAGTACCAACAACGATTAATTGTGCTGAAAACACAAGCTTCTTTAGCCAAAGGGAAATACTCACAATTTCATAGGACATAGGCCAAATAATGTAAACACTAAATACTGATCTATCAAAACATCTATTATAACTGCCCTGGAAGCACAGGGGTGGAGGGGGATAGGGGCACAGTATGAGAGGGTGTGCAAGCACGTGTGTGTGTGTGTGCGCGCAAGTGGACAAGAATGCTCACTTTCCACAGTGAGAAGTCAGTAGATAGTGATTAGAAGTAAAACATTAAAAAAGTAGCAACACAAACATGTTTTGTAGAATTATGGAAATAGATCCTGAAAAAGATCAGTTAAAAGGGTTGAAAATGGTTAGTTCTGTTAAGAAGTGGAAACTAAATTTGAAAAGGAAAATTGCCCCCTACCAAAAAAGGGGGAAAGAAAACCCAGAGAAACCAGTGTGTTTGCCACTGTCAAGAGCTCAAAAACCAGCAGGCAAGACATCCATCCTTGCCAGGCTGATGAACAAGTGGAGGATAAGGAAGCAAGTCATGGGGATGCCTGGGTGGCTCAGGCGGTTAAGCATCTGCCTTCAGCCCAGGTCATGATCTCGGGTCCTGGGATCGAATCCTGGGCTCTCTGCTCAGCAGGAAGCCTGCTTCTCCCTCTCTCTCTGCCTACCACTCCCCCTACCTGTGCGTTCTCTCTCTCTCACGATTTGTCCCTCTCTCTCTCTCTCTGTCAAATAAAATCTTGAATGAAAGAAAGAAAGAGAAGAGGAAAGCGAAGAAAAGGAAAAAAAGAAAAAAAGCAGGTCATGGGCAGGAGGACCCAGGGGAAAGGACTGAATTCTGAGCAGCCATGTTGGTAAAGACTTCTGAAAAGCAGGTGATTGATAATTTCCAGTATAGAGTTACATGCTCCAGAATTTTTCTATTCATCTCAAAGAGCCCTTTCAAAATACACTATTTGCAAACAGTATTTGAAAAAAATGAAAAACTGGAAACATCCCAAGTGTTCATCAGTAAAGGACTTAAATAAATTGCAGACTATCCATACAATGGAACACAAAGCAGATGTCTGAAAGGACCTAGCGCTTTGTGTGCTGATGATGTGGAAAGATGCCCAAGACATGTTATTAAATGAACGCAGTGAAATATGTATCATATGGGTCCATTTGTGGAAGTAATGTGTGTGTGTGTGTGTGTGTGTGTGTGTGTGTCTACATATATTTCTAGAAAAGAATAGTGAAGCTTTATTCAATCATCTATTAACAATGGGTATTTCTGGGAGATAGACCAAGGGAACTGATACTTTCTATAGTCCATTCATATGTTAATCAAATATTTATTGAGCACCTACATACGGTATGTGCTATAGTACTTGGAATTTTTATCATAAAAATCAGAAGAAAATAAACAAGGATTTGGAAATAAGAAAAAAACAAGGGACTCTTGAGTGGCATCTGAATCTTGGTTTCAGCTCAGGTTGTGATCTCAGAGTCGTGAGACTGAGCCCCACCCCAGGCGCCATGCCCAGCCTGTAGTCTACTTAGGATTCCCTCTCCCTCTCCTTCTAGCCCTCCCCGGCCTCTCTCTAAAATAAATAAAGATAGATCTTTGGGAAAAAAAAAAGTTTAAAAAAGAACTAAGAAAAAATAAGTACTAAAATAGTTGATTAAAATTTGTTTTCATTTTAGAAATAAAATCCCACCCAGAGGATACAGAAGGATGTAGGAGTCAATCAACCCAGGCTCCACAGGGACTGCTCCAGAAATTTGGGAGCCTGTAGGTGGATCCTTCCTCCGCTTTCTGAGCCAGGAGCCTTTGCCACACTCAAGAGTGAACAGCACCAGCCCTATAGTCGGCCCTGTGGGATCAGGGCTCTCCATCTCCCGGGCACAATAGGACGCACACTGGAGACTCTGGGATACTTGGCTGGGACCAGGAGAGGGACCCAGCTGGTCTGATCCTGGTGAGGTCCATGTGCTAGTCACTGCTGCATGAAGTGGGGATGTTCTCTGGAGCGTAGAAGCCGTCCCTCACAGCCCATAGGAAGCGCCAAGCTCCATTCCTGTCTCGACTAACAGAGCTCCTCTGGCAGAGGGGTTCCAGACTCCTAACAGGTACAGGCAAGGGGTCTCTGTCTTCAACACACGGCAATGACTGAAGGAGCACAGGCCTGAAGGAGCAAGTCAGCCAGCTCTGGGCTCTGCCGTGGGCATTGTCTGACTTGGGAAAGGCCCTCAACCACTCCAAACCTTGCACGCCACGATAATGACACCCACCGGCGAATTCACTGGAATGCGTCACGCAGAGTAGCCAGCACAGTGTCTCATGCGGGGAGGTGAAAACATGAAAGGATGGCAGTGCTGAGTAAAAATACCGCAGAAGGTCCCTGACCAGAAAGGCAGAGCGCTCTTACTGGAACAGCCTTCCCCAGGCACACATGAGGAAGTGGGGATGCGTCCTTAAACCGCAGAAGACGATCTCCCAAGAGAGACGAGGCTGGGCAGGGAGGCTCCGCAACTCAGAGACAAATACTATGATCTTTATTTTGTGGATAAGGAAACTAGGGTTCAATCTAACTTGCCCAAGGTTACCAAGGTTAGGAAATGAATTCTGCCTCTTAAAAAAAAAAACAATAGATGTCAGCTCCAAAGCACCATTCCAGCTGGGTGTGGGGAGGACCTCATGCTACTATCAGAGAAATCCAAATTCATGTGCAAATACTAAATCCCTTCTTTTTTTTTTTCTTTTTTACCAAATAGACATTTTTAAAATTGATAATCCACAGAGCAAGTAAAAGAGGTCAGGAAGCAGGCATTCTCAGCCTCTGCTGGTAAGAGTAAACAGAGCCTTTCTGTGAACTGATCAGCAATATGTGTGACCAAACACCTGCACTGACTCTGCAATAGCGGGAAACATTTTCAATGGGCAGAAGTCTCCCACTCAGCAATTCGACTGCCAGCATTTCCTACAGTGACACCCGCACAATCAAACCAAGACATAAGGGTGTTGACTGCAGCCCGCTCTGCCATTTTTTTGGGAAATGATACAGCTCCACTGTGAAGCTGTCGGGTTGACATGGGAAGTTGTCCAGAATACACTGTTAAGTAGAACAATCACTGTTCACACGATTATGAAAGTTCTGAATCAGGGGTGCCCCCGGGGGGTTCAGTCAGCTAAGCATCTACCTTTGGCTCAGGTCCCAGCATCGAGCCCCTCATCAGGCTCCCTGCTCAGTGGGGAGTCTGCTTCTCCCTCTCTCTCTCCCCCTCTCCTCCATGCATGCTTTCTCTTGCTCTCTCTCTCTCAAATAAATAAATAAATCTTAAAAAAAAAAGGAAAGTTACCAATCAATTATATTAAAGACTCATGCACACACACGCACACACACATAACTTCTGGAAGGATCCTTAAGAATATTCACGGAGGTAGGGGCACCTGGGTGGCTCAGTAGGTTAAAGCCTCTGCCTTCGGCTCAGAATATTCACAGAGGTTATTTCGGAGAGCAGAGGTTCATGGGCTTCAAGTGTTTGCTATATTCCCTCCTGCAGTCTTTAAATGTTCACCGTGAATGTGGTAACTTCAAAAGCACCCACATGATTTAAGCTAGAAAATCCACTTCAAAGAATTTAATGTGCCTTGCTCTCCACCAGTATTTCCTGAATAATAAATGTGGGCAGAGATCCAGTGATGAGGACGTTCGCCCACATGGAGGGAGAAGAAAGGAAGAAGCATCTTATATATCCATCCACGAAGTATGATCCCAGCCAATGCAAGCAGGAGTGCAGCCCCTGGGAAGATGGTCAGGAATGTCCACCAAGATCCACAGGCATGGCCAACACAGCAAGAGCAACATCTCAGTCACAGAAATGTTGTATAGTCAACATGACCCCGCTTTGGGTTTTGTATCCAGATGGTGCTATTATTAAGTTCTTTTCCTTTGTATTATCCTTCTATAATAATCACGTACTTCTTTTCAATAATGGAAAAAACTTCTCTCTTATAAATGCTAACACTAGAGCAAAGTCTTGCATGAGAAGCTTGCCTCTGTGTAAAACTGATGGTTTCCATAATCTCAGTAGTGATGAAAAGACCATCACCAATGCAATGAGACTTGACACTACCAACATGTCCCCCAGGACCAAGGGAACGAATGGTGCCCCAGGTTTGACAGTGAGTGGTGCCCACATTTGGATGCGGTCTCGAAATACATGCTCCCCATCTCAAGAGTCCATATCTTCCAGCCCCCTTGAGCCTGAAGGAGGCCAGAAGGCGAGGGAGCTAATCCCAGGCTGGGACCATGGCAGCAGAGCATGGCACCATATCAGGAGTGCAGGCTGCCCTGTTCTGGCATGTTGGGGGACCTTTACAAGGGCCACATCCCCCTCTGATGCTATTTCTTTTTTTTTTTAAGATTTTATTGATTTATTTGAGAGAGAGAGAGAGCATGTGTGGGCGTGCCCATGAGTGGTTTGGGGGAGAGGCAGAGGGAGAAGCAGACTCCCCACAGAGCAGGGAGCCCAACTCAGGGCGCGGTCCCAGGACCCCAGGATCAGGACCTGAGCTGAAGGCAGACGCTTAACCGACTAAGCCACACAGGTGCCCCAATCTTTTTTTTTTCCTTAGGATTTGTTTAGTTGAGAGAGAGAGAGAGACGTATAAGCAAGGAGGAGGGGCAGAGAGAGAGGGAGAGAAGCAGACTCCCCATTGTGGGGCTCAATCTCATGACCCTGAGATCATGACCTGAGCCAAAATCAAGAGTCAGAGGCTCAAGCAGCTGAGCGCCCCCAGGCACCATGACGCTATTCTCTTCACGGAGGATGAGAACTCCTGTTCTGGCTACCTCGAAATAGGGCGGACAGAAGGAGCAGAGGAGAGGCCTACCACGTGCCAGGTACTGGTGGAGTACGTGTGAGCGTGAAGCTATTCCTCATCGACTCCCGGCCTGACTCACAGAGCCGAGGCAAAAATCTGGAGATGCCCCCGGGAATGGGCTGAGGTGGGTTTCCAGCCCACCCTCCCCACACACCCCCCATCCCCTCCCCGCCACCTCGTCGAGCACTCCGCCACACACACCTGCTGTCCCCTCCCCGACGCATCTTTCAAGGAAGTCAAAGTCCCAAAGAAAAGCAAACCCCTTGGGCGGCTCCTGGAAGCAACAGTAGCCCTACTGTCCCAGTTGCAAGAATCCCTTTGCAAAGAAAGTTTTCACAAAGAGAAAGGCAAAGAGAGGAGTGGGGGAGGGTTAACGACAGCAGAAGGGCAGAGTAAACCATTTCAAGTCCTGACATAGGCAAACTGGTTCTTAAAGTCACCTGTTTCTGAACAGGAACGCAAGCTCTGTCCCGTCATGCCACACAGCTGGGGCGCCGCGCACTGCCAACTAACTTACATAAGCTCATGAAAACCCCATTCTTTTGAGCTCCCTGTTTGTGCAAATAGTGTCAGGGGCGCATCCGAGCGCCACGGCCATCCATCATCGCCCGTGCGTTTCCCAGGCTAGCGCTGACTCACCTGGGCCCGAACCTATGCTGTGTACACACCACCCAAGCTCCCCCGGCTGCAGGCAGTGTCTGTCACCTTCCGGCCTGTGGCCACCTTCTTCCCCACATATCAGGCCCACAAAAGCTGAACTAATGATGACACAGCCCTGAGCATTCAGAGCGAGAGGAAAAGGGCCCCAGGGACGGAGAGGATGTGTTCTGTGTTTACTTTGACCGATCAACGCAACCAAAGCTTGGGGGTTTGGAAACCACTGCCCTGCCCTGGAGAGAAGAGAGCCAGCAGGCTTGAGACATCCTTGTACACCCGCCAGCCCAGAGTGAAACCTCAAAGGGCCCTTTCGCTCAGTTCCCATAGCTCAAGGGACCCTGGGACTCTAATAATCCACAGTCAGCAGCTACCAAGTAGCTGTAAGCTGCCCTCCCAGCCAGTTACTTACCCCTCAAAAAGAAATTCTTTTCTAGAAGTCCACTTAAAAAAGAACAAATGCACACATACCCATTTGCAGCCTCAGAGCCCTGATCCCAGGGGACAAGACGGATTCAGCAGCACATACCCACCGGAGCCTGGATCCCGGAGACGATTCGATGCCTTGATTTTACACCACAATGAGCACCAGGCAAGCCCCATCTGTGTCTCTGAAAATGAGGTGCATTTACTGAGTTACGCATCTGACATGAGCTCAGATGAGCAAACGGTAGGATACATCCCACTAGGACACTCACAAAACTTTACGCCTTAAATTCTCCACATATATTGATCTTTGCTACTTCTGTACAGAAATAAATACAGACACATTCAGGCACACATGACTAACGTACAAAATCTGGGTGATGTGAACGCTACCCAAACAGGCTGGAAAGTGTTAACAAAAATCTGCAACACGGTTCTCACTAAATCAACACCCTTAAAAATCAACACTTGCTGCTTCCGTGAGTTCCTGAACAACAAGGCTGGGTCAGTCTCCTTGGGAGCACAGATCCACTGGTCTTTTCTCTGTCCCCAAAGTATTTTCCAGAAGACCTTGGACCCGAACCACAAATGAACATCCGTGTTGCAGGTCTTGTTCGGACAGAGACCCAAGCAAACCCAGTTATTCTAGAAGAGAGCCATTCTTAGTAAGCATCTGTATGATCTAAACCCCTCTTCAGTGGATAGAGGAGCAGCATGGAACAAAGCAGACAGAACAGGCCTATCCTCCACCTCATAGAACTAATTTTTTTTTTTAGATTTTATTTATCTATTTGAGAGAGAGAGTACATGTGTACAAGCAGGGTGAGAGGCAGAGGGAGAGGCAGAGAATCTCAAGCAAACTCCCCAGTGAGCTCAGAGCCCGAAGCGAGGCCCAATCCCACAACCCTGAGATCATGACCTGAGCCGAAGCCAAGCATCAAGACACTCAACTGACTGAACCCCCCAGGTGCCCCCATTATGGCTTTTAGTATGGGGTTTTTGTTTTTGGTGATCTGTTTCCTAATCAAGGTGGCAAAAATTCTTTTAACTTCACACTTTTGTCAAGAGTCATATTTTTCTCAAATGTGTAAATTGTAGCCCCAATCACTGTATCTATTAAAAGGGCCCCATGATCCTGAAGTTGGTTCTAGACTGAGAAAAGAGACCGCTGAATACAGCATGGGGTCCTATCTTCTGTTTCTGAGTTACCCCAGAAAGGTCAGCTGTCAGCCTATGTTCAACATTTCTGAACTCCTTGCCATTGGGCTGTGGGAAAACTTTGAGCAACAGACCACCTACCAAGAATCCAGAGAGGTCTCAAAACATCTAGCAAGTCCTGAGATGTCTCAGCGATGCCCTCAAGAAAGTTGTGCCCAAGAGTTAAAACCGTCTCTTAGAAAAACACATCACCAGATAAAGAGAAGTTATTTTGTGGGATGTAATTGTGGGTTCCAGAGCATCTTCCAAAAGGTGAGACAAGAAAGAAGGGCCATGCTCTCCTGGTCCACGTATGACCAGCAGGAGATCTGGTCTGGCAGATCCCAATGGAGGCTCCAAATCAAGACATCTCTAGACACTCAGGGACAGAATTCAGCTGTTTCACCAGGAACAGGGACAGGCTTCATGCCTGCCTCTCTCAGGAGCCTCAAGGAAGAGTGTCTTTCAGCTTGAGCCCCTCACCCGCCTGACATTTGAAAGAACATCCCTGCTCATCTGCAAAGGGCCAGCCCCATCACTCCCTGGGCAAATCAGGTGGAGATGGAGCTTTTCCAAGCTTTTATTTATTCTCTGATTCAGCTCCCAAGAATCCAGGGACAGGAGGGCTAGCAGAGTTTACTCAGAACTGAGATAATGTGTTTTCTATCCAGAAAACACATCTCAGCCAGTTACCACCTCGCTCCCTTCTCCAAAGTGATTATAATTATAGTATTTGTTCCATAATTGCTGCCTACTTGCACATACAAAATCCCTGAATCTTAAAATAAATTATAGCTCCCTTTTTTATTTAACAGCCATTGTGCTGCTAGTTTACAAAGAAGACGAGATACCTCTAATTATTATTGTAGTAACCAGCCGAAGGTGAGTAAAGCTTGAGTTCTCAGCAGGTGACGTGACTTATTAGTACAAAAGAGAATTATCAAGAATAATTTTACTGAACAGCCTAATTAGGGATGTCTCAATTCTAGGCTCGAGGACCAGCAAGAACAACCTTGGATCTGCCCTTTTTCTGGCTTGCTGCTGACCTCAACACAAACGATGAGGAAAGGCAAGCTAGCTGCGGTCATTGTGACACTTATTTTCTCCACGCCTATTTAAAGAGGGCCCTGGACTTCTCTGAAGAAAAGGGTGCAAGACCTAGGAGGTTATTCTGTGTCTAGGGGCTATCAAGACAGGGCCTTGGACCCTGGCGCCAAGGCAGGCAGAACAGTCTCGCAACTGGGGCCCAGGCAGCAGGACTTGGACAGGCAGGAAGGCAGCTGGTTTAAACCTCCTCTTTGACGTGCCTTTTGCCTCTGAGTGAGGCCAGAAGCTGACATAGCTGTCAGAGCCCCAATGAGAAGGTCTGAACCAACTCCGTGCTGCTATGCAGGGAGGAGGGATCTACAGAGGCACTCCCATCTCGGGAGAGGTCTGAGCCAGGTGCGCCCAACAAAAAGCAAGGCCACCGCTTCTCCCTGCGGTGCCCGTGTTTGCTCACCAGGGGCAGGAGGGGACTCCAGGCCCACGAGGAGCTCATGGGAAACCAAACCTCATTGTCCAAGACAGGCACCTCCATTCCTGCTGCAGGGGACTCTGTGCGAGTCTCCATCCAAGATTCCTGTGGGGGGGAGCGGGGGATGGGGGGTGCTCCCAGACCACACTGCTCCCGGACAAGAGTGAGGACAAGAGTGAACTCAGCCGGGTGGAAAGAAAGTCCCACAAGGCTAGAAACAGGAGTGTGGGTCCTCCCTTGACCTGGGCCCCCCAAACCCCGCCTGCCAGGCCACAGCCATCTGACAGCCAACAACCCAAATACTGATTCACCGGGGCTCCTGCTTGGGAGGCCCACATCCCAGGACTGGGATCGGGGGTGTCACTCATCGGTGACAGAAGACTCACGGGATGTCCCTGATAAAGATGAACACCTTCTCTACCCCAGGCTCCAAGCCAGAAGCTGGTGAAACACGGAAGGACAAAGCGGTCCACCTCCCTGTCCTGAAGGGACTCATAGCATCGTGTGGGCTGTGGTCGCTCTGCGGCTCACCGCCAGCACATAACCTTAGCCATGCACCTTCTCCCTGTCCTCTCAGCCTTTATCTGGAGAGGAGGACAAAAAAGACATTGTGGAGTGACAAGATAGTGATCGAACACCACCGGTGCTACCCATAGAGGTACCCCAGCACGGAGCTGAAGAGAAGTCCCCACACGGGGCACCTGGGTGGCTCAGTCGGTCAGATATCTGCCTTCAGCTCATGTCATGATCCCAAGGTCCTGGGATCGAGCCCTGCATTGGGCTCCCATTCAAAGTGGAGTCTGCTTCTCCTTCTCCCCGCTGCTGTACTCTCTCTCTCTCTCTCTCTTAAATGAATAAATTAATTAAATCTTTAAAAAAAAAAAAAAAGAGTAGTCCCCACAGCAGCTGCCTGGGTTGGGACCCCAGCTCCTGTCCTCACTAGTTCTGTAACTGTGGGTCAGGTAGACAGCTGTGCCCGTGTGCTCATGGGCCAAGTAGAGAGAAGAGGACCTGCCTCCCAGAGCTGATGTGAGAAGCCGATGGGTAAATACCTGTCAAATGCCAACAACGGAGCCTGGCACAGAGCTGGCATTCCCGAAGTGCTTAGTTTCGGGTATTACTGTCACAGCCATTCATTATTATGATCCTCTGACATGCTGGGGATCCAGCAGGGAAGAAAAGACGTCCTTGTCACCACGGGAGACGGATGCCCCATTGCTTGCTTTGCACAGTGATCACTAATTCCTGGGAAGCCTGGGGGAGGGCCACTGCCCAACTTAGTGTAGATCAGAGAACACCCCTAGAAGAAGAGACATCCCATGCAAGGCCCGGGAGGCCAGGCAGGTGTTAGGAAAGCCAGGCACAAGGAGTAGGGGGAAGGAAGGGCAGTCTGGGCAAAGGGAACCGCAAGTGCAAAGGCAGAGGCCAGGGAAGCAGCATGAGCTGGTGAGGTGCGCAGGGACATCTCAGTGAACCATGGTGAGATGAAGGAGACCTGCCCACACAAGGGTGCTGAGAGCTTGACCTCTATACAGGTGCAGGAATTATCCAGTTTAATTTTCCTTAAACCCCAAAATAAACATCTAGAAACAAGTGTACGGAGGCCCAAGGCAGCTCTGGGCTGGGCCCAGAGGAGCAGATGGACTGAATAAGACCCTCGTCATGGATCCAGGACCCCAGGGTCCCGATCCAGACCACAGAACTCAGGCAGAACCTGCCTGCTCCCGCTGAGGCATCCATGGATGTGGGGCCCAGAGCTCCCAGGGCTCCCGGGTGGGGCCTGCCCCATGCTTGTGATGGCTTCTCTCTGACACACATGCACCCTGTCAACATGTCACCTGGCAAGGAGTACTGGCTTCCCCCTACACAGGCACACCTGCCCCACGGTGCAGGGCCAACCGCGTTTGGCTCCATTGGGGTTTGGGATTCATTTTTTTTTAAAGATTTTATTTATTTATTTGACAGAGATCACAAGTAGGCAGAGAGGCAGGCAGAGGCGGAGGGGAAGCAGGCTCCCCGCTGAGCAGAGAACCCGATGCAAGGCATGATCCCAGGCGGGGCTTGATCCCAGGATCCTGAAATCATGACTCGAGCCAAAGGCAGATGCTTAACCCACTGAGCCACCCAGGTGCCCCGGGATTCATATTTTTAAAACAGTGTTAGTTTCTGCTCTGAAGCCTTTCTCAGACTAGGTGACCTAGGTGACCTACTGTGTGTAATTTTTAAAAAGACAGGGAGCCAGAGGTTGGAGCAGGAGAGCTAGACCTGGTCGTCAGGTGGTGATAGAGACCCAGCAGGGTCCACTTGGGCCTTCGACAGTGGGGCCACCAAAGCCATCCGAGCAGACACAGCCAGAGTATGGCCACAAGCCACTCCCTGTGTGGCTCAGATAACCAGGAGAAGCCATGGGAGGATGCTGGTCAGCCCTTCCTTGCAGAGAGTGACAACTGACAGCCCAGCTCCCAATCCCAGACCATCATCTCCTCACTGTATGATCTGAAGGAGTCACTTACCCTCTCTGTGCCTCGGCCTCCTCACCCACAAATAAGTTTCCTAATAGCCCATAGCCCAAGAGGTTGTCTGAAGAGTAAAATAATGAACATCAAGGGTCCAGGAGATCTTCGCACAATCTGGCTCTCAGTCACGTCAGCTCTTATCATTCCAGTACTTTTCGGGGGGCAGGGATGGGAAGGCCATCGGAGGCACTGTCAGTGACCTCCCAAGTAGCATTTCCTCCACTCCAGGAGCATGTGGGGCCTAACAGAAATAACCCTGGAAACCTCTTATTTGCTGCGGGGAAGGGAGGCAAAGCTTCGGGCAAAAAAAAAAAAAATTCATTCAAATTTTTATGGGCACTTTTTTGTCACAGACTTGAGCATCAGGCCAGCCATTCCTCAAATCTATTCTAAAATCGAAGGCAAGTCAAACAGTAGGGGATATAGAGTTAATACAAGTCACGACGAACATATTCATCCCAAACCAAATCTGGGAGCAAGGGGAGTTCTTCGTGGTGCTCCATGCGTGCTCTTGGTTCCGGGGATGCCCCCAGATGCGAGTGTGGACAGTTCACCCCTACCCATCTGGACAGCTGGGAGTCACATCAACTCCTGTAATTCACCATGACAAAGGCTGGGTGCTATGATACGCTGTTTGGCATCTGCCTCTAGGGAGGAACAGAGTCCCCACCACAGCCCAAGGACCAGAACACAAAGCCCCAAACAGAAGGTCATCAGACGCATTAGACGCCAAGAGCTTCCCAGCCACTTCTGGGAACCACACCGTGGTCACCAGAGAGCCCACACCTCCAGAATGCACTTCCTCACGTCCCTCAGAGAGCCCAGGCAGGAGCTCTGTCCCCTGCTCTATCCTTCCCTCTCCTCCATGGGCTGCTGCAGCCCTCCCCAGAGGCCAGGCCAACCAGCAGCGCATGGGAGAATTCAGACCTCTCCCCCAGTGAGGGGCCCCTTGCCCTGGGCTGCCAGGCCCCTCCACAGGGCAGTCCCCAGACCTCTGGCCTGCCCAGTCCACAGCAGAGCCACCACGGAGGCCATGAGCAGGCACAACTCAACGCAGCCAGCCGGGCCACTGGACCGCCCCAGAGCCCACACCTGTAATTAGGCCACGGGCTCGGGCTGGGGACAATGGCCTAGAAAAGCCAACAAATGGGATACATGCATTAAAGTCAGGTTTCTGTGCCAAGTGTGCGACTTAATTACATAGCCTGGGTACTCTCTTCTCCCATGAACTCTCACCCCAGCGTGTGATGACACAAAGGAGAGATTAAGCACTGCCTGCCATAGGCCAAGGAGCCCGAGTCTGTATCCCAAAAGCAGAGAAGCCAGAGCAGAGTGTGGCCCCAAGAGGAGAAAAAGAGGGACAGGTGTTCAGCAGCCATGATCTGTGTGAAATTCTGAGTCTCCTTTCACGATACCTCGTGACTATATGGCCTTCTAGCACAGAAGCCAGGCTGCTGAATGGCCCAGCACCTACAGCCCTCTTCCCCAATGCAGGCCTTCTTGCTTGGTGTCCATGACCTCAAAAGATGGCCGACTACTTCACATTGCCATCTCTCTGCAGCCAAGGCCAAGTCCCAAGGGCAGAATAAGCCACTGACTCTGATGGGGGAGGCGGAGCCCAAGTGGGATCCAGCAGGCCCCTGTGGGGACACAACCTGATGGGCACGGCTCTTACCATGAGCTGATCACCCCCACCCTCCAGCTCCCTGCCTTGGGTGGGTTTGGCCCTCCCAAACCACATCTGGAAAATGCTATGGCCGAGTGGTAGACAGTGAGCCTCGGGGAAACCCAGGACCGCCCAAGTTCCTCCTCTCCTGAGGCCTCCCAGCTGGGGAGTGTGCTCCGGGGTAGAGGAACGGCCAAAGGCTTCCGTCACTGTGGACGGAGGATCCTGTTTGAGCAATGTCACCCCAGTCTGTAGAATGGCCCCCAATCCCAGCCCATGTGCCTACAGGGAAACACAGGGAGGTCACCCGCCCAGGGTCTGGCCCAGCAAGGGACTCAGGGCTGAGACTTAGAGCAGCAAGAGAAGCACAATCTCTCAAACTGAGATGGGGGGGTTCCAGTATGCGTTTGCAGAGAGGAGGAAGCAAAGCGGGCCAGGCCAGTCAAGGAATGGTCTACCAAAGGGAAGAATCTCCCACCCTTGCCCCTGCCTGACCATGAAGAAGCAGGGGCCAGGAGGACAGGAAGACACAGGGTCAGACATGTGTCCCACCCTGCTTCACCCACAAATGTGGTAGGCCTGCCACCCACCAGCCTAAAGGATAGGCAGCAACGGAGCCTGGACCGCAGATTCGAGCCAGGGGCCCCGGAGCAGCAGCAGGGTCCCTGGAACAGGGAGAACCCCCATGTTGAGGGGGCTACACCCCTCAGCCCCTAAGCCCTGCTTGAAGCCCTCATCCACGCCGCCTTTGATGTGCATGCCAACTCAGCAGCCTCGAGATGCTCTCCACATTCCCAGCCCTGCTGAGGTCCCCGCATTCCATCTGTGCTGTCTGTCACTGTGGTCGGGGCCGGGTGGCGCCTCCCGTCAGACCCCCTCAGGCTGTGGTGGGCACATGCTTGGGGCAGAGACTTGCCAGAGCCACTAAACCAGCCTTCTCATTGCCCCAGAAACCAGGGTCCCCAGAGCTGGCCCTTCTGACAGACAACCCAGCAGAGAGGGGAGCTCTGGGCTGGCGACCCCTTGCCTGTGGTAGAGACCATTCCAAGAGCTAAGAGAGCACCACAACCACCAAATTCGCTCCAATCCCTGGAGAGTATGGCAGCACAGCGTTTCAGCCATTGTAACATGAGCAGTAAAGTAACTGCCTCGGGGCCTCAGTGTCCCCATCTGTGAAATGGCCCCTGCTGTAACTCCACTTCAAAGGAGGAAAAGGAGGAGGCATTACCGTGGAGTGTGTGTCCCACTGCTCAAAACACGCATGTGGCTCTCACCCTGGGGCTTCTTCTCATTAGCAGGGTTCTGATGCTCACATGTGTGTCTCCAGTCTGTGGCTAAGACGAAGGACCAAAATTGGGGAACAACTTCTATAGATTTGGAGCAGATTTAAGAAAGCTCCTATAACAACATCCCTTTCATCACTGGCTTCCCAATTAGTTTTCCTGTGTGGCAAGGAAAGGGTAGAGCATCAGGGGAGTAGAGATGGTGGGTAGCCTGGCCACACGTAGGGAGGGCAGAGTGCCCGGGACAGCAGTCCTCACGCTGCTCTGCTAGGCATGAGGTAGCCCCCAGCGGCCTGGGAGCTAGCAGAGCGGCCCTGGGGCAGGAGCCTGGTCCGGGCTCAGACCTCCAGGGCTTCAAGCTCTAGTTCCACTACTTCCTTGCTAAACTCTCCTGCCTCGGGGTTCTCATCTCTACAATAGGAATCACACTAGCACTGCCTCCTGGGGTTGAGGATATACAAGGAAAAATAGTGTCTAAACCCGGGGGCACTCAGCCTGGCTCACGTCCAGCCCCGGGAGCCCTGGCAGTCATACCAGCCTCCCCAGCAGCTGCCTCCCCGCCGCCAACACCAAAGGGCCGGTGCCGGGTCTCAGGCGGCAGCCAGAGGCAGGTTGGCACGCTGCCGTCCTCTCTCCTATGCACCCCGGGACTGGGGCTGTAGCCCCACTGTCAGGCGGGAGGAAGATGCTGCCTCCACCGTCTGCCGCCCCGTTCCCAATCTCCACTAACCAGCCCCCTCACAGGGCTCCTTGGAGAGTTAGGATAGGCAGAGACAGGGAAGTCAAAGAAAGCAGGGAAGAAACCCGATCCCCTGTTTGAGTCTGAAAATTGTCCACCTGCAAACAGGAATAGGTCCAGGGGTCTGGAGGACTCCAACAGAATGGACCAAGTTCTTGGGGAGGAGGGTCCAGGGTCCCAAGGTGGGGTCATCCAGGTTGGAGAAGCATCCAAGCAGATCCCTGAGTCTCTGCTCCCCCAGGAAGCAAGCTGTCCTGAAAGGAAGAGTCCTGAGTTTCCCCACTCACGCCCTCTAGATCCCCTCCCCCAGGACCGTAGGTCATACCAAAAGAGGTGACAAGGGGCAAACGCCTTGAGACCCATCAGGCCAGCTCCCTGACCGGGGCCGCTCCTCTGCAGCCATCGTTGGCGTGGATGCCAATGGAGAACCCCTGAGCAGTGCTGGGAGGGGGAGAGCTGTCCAGTCCTGGCCAGGGGGCATTTTCAAAGCCCACCCTCCCTCTTCAGGCAGTAGAGAATGGGCTCAGGAGATTCGCAGAGAAACTGGAGAAGGGGGAGAGTGAGCACCTCCCAGGGTGTTCACAGCCAATGCCCACCTGGCACCAGGAGGCACAGCAAGGCCACAGTCACACTCAGAAGCAACCCTCAGGCACTCTGGCCAGCTACCCGAGGATGACTCTGGACCGTGTGCGCCCTCCACCCGGTGGGAAAAGAGCAAACACAAGACACATTTCCAAAATGAATTCAAGGAAAATTCTAATCTGTCTTCACTCTGAAGACTACTTTTGAAAAGTGGAGTGTACCCATGCTCGACGGTCCTCACCAAACCGCTAACCTTATCGGCATCATCACAGCGCCGTGATTATTTATTTTTTCGGTGCTCATTATGTGCCGGGACATAGCATTGCATTTAAGTAGCCCTGGAAGGCAGGCAGTATTATTTTTCTCGTTTTACAGAGTAGGAAGACAAGGCTCAGAGAGGTCCAGTGACTTACTGCAAGTTACACAGCGGAGGTGGGGGTGCGGGGGCAGGGGAGGCCTTCTCACCTCACCTCGGAGAGGCAGCACCGGTCTGCTTCATCGGGCCAGATGAGCCACCTGCCGTACCCACCCGGAAGCTACATGTCCCTAACTCGTCCACCAGTGGCCGCAGACCTCATTTAACAAACCTGCAAGCACACGCTTATCGTTAACTTCCAGGATGGATCTTCCCTACAACCAAAAGAGGGAAGAAGGAATGTCAACTCTCACCATGTCTCTGGGATCCAAGGAGGGGCAGTTGAGGCACAGCGTCACCAACAACAACTGGGCGATTTCAGGGAGGTCACTGCCCTCTCATGCCTGGGTCTCCCTTTCTGTAACACGGATGGCTGGACCGGCCAGGACAGGAGAGTCCAAGGGCTTCTGGCCTGTCCTTTCCAGAGGAGGGCAGAGCTGTCTGGCTGGTCTACAACACGAGCCATCAATGAGAGCCACATACTGAACTTTAAACTTCCTAACAGCCACGTTAAAAAAAAGAAAGAAAAAAGTAAAAAGAAATGTGAAATTAAATATAACAATATATTTTATTTAATCCTAGGTAATAGAAACTATCATTTCAACATGTATTCAATATTAAAAAGTTATTAATGAGGGGTGCCTGGGTGGCTCAGTCGGTTAGGCATCTCCTTTCCAGATCCCAGGATCCCAGGATCCCGGGACCTAGCTGTATCAGGCTTCCTGCTCAGCAGGGAACCTGCCTCTCCCCCTCCCTCTGTTCCTCCCCTGGCCCCCCTGCTCCTGCTTGCTCTCTCACTCTCACCTATCTCCCTCAAATAAAAAAGTTTAAAAATCTAAAAAAAAAAGAAGTTATTAATGAGATATTTTAGAAACTTTGTTTCATATGAAACTTTTGAAATCCTGGCTATGTCTTATGGCACACCTCTGTTTGCACTAGCTACATTTCCAGCACTCAGCAGCCATCAGGTGGCTAGTGGCTCCTGAACTGCACAGTCCAGGTCTCAAAGAAGTGGCAGGAGTCCTTCACCCTACACCTACTTTGACAAGCCTGGAACTGTGATTGCCTTGCTTTTTATTAAAAATAATTATAATTATGGAGTACAGGATAATTATTACTGAGTCGTTCCTGTGGGCCAGGCACGCACTTCACAATGATCCGGTGAGACCAGATTCTACAAAGGAAGAATCTGAGGCACAGAGAGGTTAAGTCATCTGTCGAAGGTCACACAGCTACTATGTGGTAGAGATGGGATTGGAGCCAGGCAGTGGGGGCACAGAGCCCAGGCTCCAAATCCCTGCTCTACCCTGTCTCCTCAGCCCCGCCCTTTCTGCCTACCCCCTCCCCAGCCCCGAGCCATGCCTCAAGCTGTCCAGGAGAGCAGGGCAATGCCAGGATGGCAGTTTTAAGCGGCACTCTTCCTCCCTTCCCCACCTCCCAGGTTCCCCCTGCTTTCACAGCACAGGCCTCCACTGGCTGCACTTGGGCGGCTTACCCCACCACCACCTGCGAGAGCTGGCAGGCCCGGTCTGGGAGCAGCCACTTCATTCACAGGCTGGTAAAGGGGCTAATTAAACGCCCAGCCCACGCCCCCCATGACCCGGGAACCCAGCCACCTCGTTGCCCCGCTGCCAGCCAACAGGCTCAGAGCAATGCCACACAGAACTCGGCAGCGGGCAGAGCGGGGCGAAATCCCTCTTTATAGAGTTATTTTTGCTGTGGAATTTTCACTGGCCTGTAAAATATTTTTATATTTATTACACGTTTAACGGGAGCTCCTAGAATCAACAGGGTGTAAATAATGAAAACTAGCGTAGTAAAGGTCCCAATAAACCTCGCACCAGCCCTTTGATGCTCCCTATGAGCTCCAGTCTCTCCTTCCCCCCCAGACCTCATCTCCTTGCCCCAGAGCAAGCCCAGAAGGCCAGGGGGACCCCGGACGAGCCCATCTTTGGCTCCCACAAATTAGGCTCACCCGTCAGCTCCCAGGACTATGCCATTAGCAGAGCCCACTGGATGTGCCGGCTGAGCAAGAGCCTACTGTGCACATGGTCTGCGCCAGTGCTCACGGGAGCTAGGCCAGGAGAAGACCTGACAAGGGCCTACCCTCCCCTAGCCCTCCAGCCTCAGAGGGCTTTCACAGTCCTTGATCCCAGCACTGGCCCTGCGCTGACGGAACTTGCACTAGTACATCACATCCCCAAGGCCGGAGGGTCCCAAAGTCTACTGGGGAGCCTGAAGTCCTATGAGAAAGTGTTCCACCCCCAAATACTGACCTCCATGGGCCCCACAGCACCCTGTGCCCATGGACAGTTCCCAGAGCCCCTATCGGCACCCCACTCCCCATGTCCCTTTTATACCACCCGCAGGACAAAATCGGAAGGAATCTGGGCCTTACACTCTGTCCCAGGCAGCAAGACCAGAGGCACAGTGAAGGGAAGGGACCCACCCAGAGTGGGGGTACCTATTTGTGGCAGAGCCAAGAGTAGCCTCAGGGCTCGAGATTCCGTGCCCAGGCACACAGACGTAGCCTGAGCCCCTCCCCAGGAAAGAATTGTCCTCCCCATGTGTCAACAACAACTACCCCAGCTCCGCCCCCCGGAGACCCTGACCACTGGGGACTCAGCCCCCGGCAACCCAATCCTGTCCATTCTGGGTCCTCTGAGCATCAGCAGCCGTGACAATCCAGACAAAACCTGTCGTCCGCTGCCTCGTCATAACACACCCCCCTCACACACCTAGACAAAGGTAAGCATCCCTTCCCAGGCCATTCCCAGCTCCACAAGCATCCTCATGGTTCCAGGCCACCCACGCCTCTTACAATGAGGCACCCACCCCCAAGTGGACATGCTGTCCCCTCACCCAACCGAGACACTAAATGTCCATTAGGGCATTTGGGGGCGGCCTTCATGGACCATTCATCACACAGTCATCTCATGGGACAAGCTGACTCCCACTCTAGCCAGAACCCCTGCTGCTGAGTCTGGTCTGTCTGTCTGCTGACAGAATTCAGGAACTGATTGACAAACACTGCCTTCACCCTAAGAAAAGTCCCGCTCCCTGGCTGGGGCTCGCCACAACCTCCGCGGCACCCCTGCGGTCACAAGCTGCCCCTTCCCAGCTCGGCAGACCCAGGCAGCCAGCAAGACCACACAGGGTGCCTGTCCAGCCCAGAGCTTCACAACAACGCCCAGCCACACTCCAGCTGAACACCGGCCACATAGCTGCCGCACCGAGAGAGGCACGTGGGCCCCTCCGCGGGGAGAAGTCCCCGTGGGGCCACAGTCAGAGAAACATGAAGGTAGGTGAGGGCATGAACCCTGTGGCTCTTCAGACACGAGTCAGAGCAGCTCCCCTCTGGGGACAGACCAGGCGGGGCTCCCGCCTGCAGCTGCTCCGCCACCAGGAGATTCTTGTCTCTCAACCCTGGTAATTATAGTCCCTGGTGCTCGGTTAACACCCGTGTCATTGCAGGGTGTTGGAACAAGCAGAGTCGGAGCGAGGAAAATTAAACGACAACATCTGACAAGTGGTCCATCCCCTGTGGCTCCAGGCTGAGCCAGGCCAAAGGGACGGAGAAGAGGCCTCCCTGGCCCACCCAGGAGAGCCCCCACGTCAGGGCAGAAGGCAGGCAGCTCAGGGTAAGTAGGACTGTGGCCTACCTGGGAGAAAAGTGGGAGAAGGGGAGCCACAAAGGCTCTGGAAGGAAGGAGGCTGGGAGCTACGGCCACAAGGGCAGACTCGGGGCTGCGGCAAGGGGACCTCCCCCGGAGGCCCGAGCGGGTGGGGAGTCTGGGCCTCGCGACACAGAGAGCAGCACGCCACCTCCCCATGCCCCTGCGGTGGGTCTCCAGCCTGGACCCAGCTCATGAGCAGGCAGGCCGGGGAGAAAGAGAGTCATGGGGGAAGGCAGCCGGGTAGCAGGTGGCCCTGCCGTCCCCGCCCCCGTCAGCTCTCCCGCATCCCAGGGAGCCACAACCAAGACGTCAACACTAAGCTCTACATGCGGGGGCGGCCAAGGGGGCCACCCCACCACTGAGTCCCCACCACTCCACTGAGTGCCCAGTGGGCACTTTGTGTACACAACCTGTATTCTCTGCTCTGTGAAAGCTCCCGGGTCCCAGAGTCAGTCAACAAACGGCAACAGGTGTTAGCACACTGGGGGCAACTTGCCACACATGGGGGCTCTGCGGAATCCTTCCCCAGACCCAGGGCTAGTGCCAGCCACCCAGCCACTCCTGCCCCTCATGGCTTCCACCACGCAGGACCAAACTCGGCCTCATGCTGAGGACCGGAGACCCGGCCGAAGGAGCTCCAGCGCCAGCAGCACTGGCCTTTACCAGCCCTGTGCCCGGGCCGTGCAGCCACTCTCATTTAGCCCAGCCTCACGGTTCCTGTAAGCATCCCATTTTATACCTGAGACAGCCAGGGAGGCCCCCAGAGGCTACGTGGCTTATCTGAAGGGGTAGATTCAGGATGTAAACCCAAGGCTGATCATCCCCAAATGCCAGAAGACATCTGAGGGTAGTTTGAGCTTTTTTTTTTTTTTTAAAGATTTTATTTATTTATTTGACAGAGAGAGAGGTCACAAGTAGGCAGAGAGGCAGGCAGAGAGAGAGAAGGAAGCAGGCTCCCTGCAGAGCAGAGAGCCCGACGCGGGGCTCGATCCCAGGACCCTGAGATCATGACCTGAGCCGAAGGCAGAGGCTTCATCCACTGAGCCACCCAGGCGCCCCGTAGTTTGAGCTTTTATAAAAAAAAAGAATTACCCTTGGGGCGCCTGGGTGACTCAGTGGGTTAAACCGCTGCCTTCGGCTCAGGTCATGATCTCAGGGTCCTGGGATCGAGTCCCGCGTCGGGCTCTCTGCTCAGCGGAGAGCCTGCTTCCCTTCCTCTCTCTCTGCCTGCCTCTCTTGTGATTTCTCTCTGTCAAATAAATAAAATCTTAAAAAAAAAAAATATTAAAAAAAAAAAAAGAATTACCCTTGAGGGCAACCCCCAGACGAGTCTCACCAAGCCCCCATTCCCAGTGCACCAATCTGCGGAGCAGAGGGATGGCCCCCCCAGATCCCGCCCCAAGAGAGGCGCTGAACAGATTTCAGCTTCCTGGCCCCCGCCGTGAGGTGGAACACATGTTTTCTGAGTTCTCTCCCTCCTCTGGCTCCTTGAACATGCTGGAGATATTATTATTATTTATTATTTGCTGAGAGCTGACAGTGTGCTGAGCATCAGGCCTGGAAGCCCAGGCCCTGCCAATGCGGCCTTCCGTCAGTCAGCTGGCACAGCCCAGATCCACTGAGACCAAGATATCCCCGCAGCTGCCAGGGCTGGCTGCTCGGGTCCCAGCCCAGCCTCCGAGAGCTCCCTCTCCCGCCCTCAGTCTTCAAAGCCCATGCCCCTGGGCCTCCAACCCTAGGAGGAGGGGGAAGATTATCTCTATGCCAGGAGCACCCCCTACCATCAGGGGTCTCCTCAGCTCAGCCCACACTCAGGCCTCCAGTGGTCTTGAGAGGTCCTAAGAGAGACCAAGGTGGTCCTGTCCCCACCCCCTCCTGTCCTGGGCACCCAATGAACACTGTCCTTCTTCCTCAGGTAAGAGGACCAGACGCCAGAGTGAGTTCCTGTGGGGATGAAGAATCCCCAGGCCTTCTCCTGGAAGCAGGGCCAGGACCAGAGGGAGGCGAGCAAGGCACAAAACGTAAGGGAGACAAATGTAAGGAAGCACCAAAAAAACCGAGTCATCAAGATTATAACTTTCTGTGCAAATTTTTTAAAATCAAAATTGAGGCAAAAGTCCACAATGAATAAAATACCAAGATTTTAAGTGAAGACAGGCTCCACGTTACTGGTTTTTCCAATGACTCAGGCTCCCTTGGGGCTCCACACAGCACGGCTAGGAAGGCCCCTCAGACCGGGGGGTGCTCCCCAGCCCATTGTCTGCATTTGAGGAGCCTCCATCACCCCGCAGCAATGTCTCCCTGGGTGTGGACACACAGAGAAGGTCATCATCCTCCCGTAAGGGCCTTCCTGGAGAAGGAAGTGTCCAGAGGTCAGCAGGAGCCTGTCAACAGCTAGGGGTAGGACAGGGGAAGATGGACCATGAAGCATCTGAGCCTTTTCCCCATTGCAGAAAGGGGCTTCTAGTCCAGGAGCTCAGAAGTCACTGTCCTCTGCTGCTCCTCACACACACCCAGCCCCAAGCTCAGATACACTACAGCAAAATCCTGAAGAAAAACCCACCTTGGGTGTAGGACAAGCCAAGATTGGGCAGTCCTCGCAGTCAGGATGTCTGCACCTGACCCCTACGGGTGAGGCCATGTCCAAGTTGCCCAGAGCCCCTCAGCATCCCTACCACGTGACTGCAGCCACTGGGACCCAGGCCCCCCAGAGACCTCCCAGCCCCATCTCTCCTGCAGCCCTACCTATGCATGCACACACATGAACCAGCCATGGCCCCCATTCTGGACAGCTGGGGGGACCCAGCCACCCCCATCATCATTCCTGACACGCCAGCCTCATTCCAGGGCCCTCTACTCCCTCTGCTGATTCATTCTTTTATTCGTGTATTTCACAAAGTCCATCGGTCGCAAGCTCAGGGTGGGGTGCAGACTGGCCTCAGAGACGGAAGGGTCCTGCTCCACCTTTAGAAACTCACAGGATGGGGAGGACACAAGCGTGGGCCTTGACAACTCGGGCAGGAGGCGTGGGAGCTGCCCGACCCAGCCAGCAGCAGAGGCAAGAAGGCAAGAAGGCAAGCAGGCAGAGCAGCTTTCTGTGGAGGGTTAGGGGGGAGAGGTTAGCCAGGGGCAAGCAGTTTGCACCAGTCTGGGGTGAGAATAAGGTGGAAGGAGGAGGGGGCTGCGGGCAGAGCAAACGTGCAAAATGCGGAAACAAGGAGAACGTGGCACGTTTGGGGAACTGCAGGTAACGGGGTGCAGGCGTGGAAAAGGAGGCAGGCGAGGTAGGGTAAGGCAGCCTTCTGAGGAGGGGTCCTCCACACCCACTTCCGGTTGAGGAGTTTCCACAGTTGTGGGTCTGAGGGGGGACCTCCTACCTTAGAGGCCAAAGAAAAATCCCATGCTTTCTTATTTCTGGCTGTGGAGATCCCTGAGCCTCGGAGGAACGGGGGGCACCTTCGGCCCCCTCCAAAATGCCCATGTCCTAATCCCCAGAACGTACCATCACATGGTTTACGTAACAAAAAGGGGCTTCTGCAGGCATGATTAAGTTTAAGCATCCAGAAATGGGGAGATGATCCGGGATTGCCTGGGTGGGCCCAATCTAATCCTGTGAGTCCTTAAAAGCAGGGAACATTTCCCAGCTGTGATCAGAGACAAGCATCCATACAAGGAGAGCCAAAGAAATGCAGTGTCGCTGGCTTTGATGACCGAGGAAGGGGCCACCAGCCAAGAAACGCAGGCGGCCTCTAGAAGCTGGCCAGGACAAGAAAACAAATTCTTCCCTCGAGCCTCCGGATGGCACGTCACCCTGCCGACACCTTGATGTTACTCCAGTGAGACCCTGTCTGCTTCGGACTCGCAGAATTGTAAAATGATAAATGCATGTCATTTTAAGCCCCTAAGTCTGTTGTAATCTGTTACAGCAGCGGGAGAAAACGAATACGGCCCCAGAGCCATCGGCCGCCCTGGCCAACCGCCTCCTCAGGCTCCAGACAGAAGGTCCTCCCCTAGGAGGCTGTTTAAGGAGCTCAGCTCTGTGCCTGAGGCGGCTTGCTCTCTGAAGAAGGGCCAGTCTGTGCTTAGAACCGCCCGAGCCCACAAGCAGCCAGGGGCCCCGGCAGAACGTTATCTCATCAGCCAGTTCAGACCGCACACCTGGCCCTGGCTGCTTCATCTGCAGGGCTCTGCACCCCTGACCCCTGCCTGTCCTTCCGGCTGCCCTTGGGCTCAGAGCCACGTGCACCCTGCTGCTACGGCACTTCCAACCTCTCACTACCTGCTGCAAGACTGTCCAGTGCTCCCCGGGGTGCCGAGACCCCTGGGGGCTGGGGGAGACAGGCTGAAAGGCAAGTGAACAGAGATCCTGAACAACCCTCCCCCCCAGATGCTCTGCAGTCCATATATGCCAGAAATCCCTTCCACAAAGGGACCTCCGGATAAATAAGAAGTGTGCGTATTCTGGCCTGAGGTGCAAAGTCACCGGTCAGCAACAAAGCTCAGTAGAGTGCCCCCCACACGCCCCCAGCCTCACACCTTGCATCAGAGTATCTGTGTCTTCTACTGTGACTGTCGGAGTCCTCTCTGTCCCCCTCCACGGGCTGTGAGTCCCACATGTGCAGAGACCGTGTCGGTTTGTTCCCGCCTTGGAACCCCAGAATCACACACAGTGATGGGCACTCGTGAGTGAATAATTATGAATAATGGGTGAACCAAGGAACGAATTACTGAACACTCCCTACCTGTCCCACCGACACACACCCGTGCGCGCACACAGAGTGGCCCCAAGTCTTCTCCCCAGCCTCTCAGCACGCTGTCATAGCACACACCCAAGAGCTGCCCTCTTGGGGGGTCTCGCAGCACCCACCCTGGAAGTGGTCCAGGGAAGGAGGTAGGGGAGAGAGTGCTCATTCCTCTCCATTCCTTAGACACTGCCAGGCTCGGGGCTGGACCTGTCCGAGGTGCTAGCCACACAGACCAGGGGTCTCGGCCATCAGAGGCGATGGAAAGAGGGTAGGGGTGGGGACTCCCCCTGTCTGTAAGCCTCCTCCTGCTTCCTCTCTGCCTGCTGCTGCCTGCCTGTCCTTGAAGCGTCCTCTGGCAGCCCATGAGTCTGGCCGAGGACAGGGGATCCAAGAATACTTGCACAAGCGGAGGGCATTTACAAGTTGGCCCTGAGTACCCACACTGACCAAACCCCACCCTGGCCAGAGGGGCCCCCAGGGGCTCAGAGTTGGTTGTGCCTTCTGAGCCACTGGGAGAAGGGATGAGGAAAGTACTGGAGGGCCTCGCATGGGTTGGGTCTAAGCACTGGGGCCCCTACACTGAACCTTTCACGCTCCCATCCACAGACACCATTAACAGACAACACGCGGATGTGAGGGCGATCTGGCTGCGACATCTGTCACCCCATTGATCGCCAGGGTTGATTCGGCTGATCTGGCTGGCTAGGCGGGTGTCCCCTTCCTCCCTCACCGCTCCATGTGCGTCCCTCCCGAAGCTGCGCGCTCGGTCGAAGAGGACGACCTTCCCCGATAGAGGAGAGGACCGTTCTTCGGTCAAGGGTATACGAGTAGCTGCGCTCCCCTGCTAGAACCTCCAAACAAGCTCTCAAGGTCCATTTGTAGGAGAACGTAGGGTAGTCAAGCTTCCAAGACTCCAGACACATCCAAATGAGGCGCTGCATGTGGCAGTCTGCCTTTCTTTAAAAAAAAAATAATAATAATAAATAAATTAAAAAAAAAAAAAAAAAAAAACAGACAACACGCACCGGGCACTCTCTACCCAGCCCCTGCAGGATGCCTGCACATAGTAGGCACTCATCTCCTGGCCACGGTAGCAGCTCCTCCCCAGAAAGCTTCCTGGACCGGGAAGCTGCATCTGGGCAACCTGACAGCCGGCTCAGCTCAAGCCTTCACACGCGTGTGCGTCTTAGTGTGCCAGCAACAGGCTCCGAGCGTCCTGGAGATACAATCAGGGAGACACTCCAATCTGTGTAGTGCACGGTGATTCACAGCCCAAGACATCCCTCCCCGGGCTAGGCTGAGGAATTATCGGCCCCACCATCTTCAATTACGAGGCTTTGTCACTCATCTCCAGCCATCAGAAGGAAATGAGTGAGGAGATTAATGTCTTTTTTAAAAACTGCTTTCATCCCCTTCCTCCGCGGATCCATTTGCATTTCTAAGAGGAAAGGCTCTCCACCCCCTCTGTCATCTTTGATCATCTCTCCTCTCCCAAGGCCTTCCAGGCCCTGCAGGAATCCCTTCCAGCTGAGGGCCCTGGTGGCCTCCCCCAACCAGCACCTGCCTCCCCAAGACCCAAGCAGCCCCCCCTTGGGTAGCTCAACTCCTCTGGGCTCCACTAAGAGGACAGGGGCAACAGGGCTTCAAGTCTGGCAGTTCCACAAAGCAGTCCCCAAGTGTTTCCCTCAGCGAGTCTAGGATGAATTGCATTGTGTCTCTAGAAGCCCTAACTCCCCGGTAGCTCAGAACGTGATCTCCTTTGGAAATTAGGATTATTGCAGACGTCATTAGCTAAAAGGAGGTCCAACTGTTGTAGGGTGGGTCCTTGAGTCAACGGACCGGTGGCCTTTAAAGAAGAAGGATACTCAGGGTTTCTTGGGTGGCTCAGTGGGTTAAGCCTCTGCCTTCGGCTCAGGTCATGATCTCAGGGATCTGGGATCGAGCCCCGCATCAGGCTCTCTGCTCATCAGGGAACCTGCTTCCCCCCACCCTCCCTGCCTCTCTGCCTACTTGTGATCTCTCTCCCTGTCAAATAAATAAATAAAATCTTTAACAAAAAGAAGAAGAAGAAGAAGGAGGAGGAGGAGGAGGAGGAGGAGGATAATCAGACACAGCTGCACAAGGAGAACACCAAGGGAATATGGCATCAGGGAACGGCACAAGGCATATACCAGACAAGGAAGGCCAAGGATTGCCAGAAGCTAAGAGAAAGGCATGGGCAAAAGTCTCCGTCTGAGCCTCGAAAATGAGTCATCCCTGGTGAGACCTTGAGTTCAGGCTTCTGGCCTCCTGAAAGGGGAGAGTGAACTTCTGTTGTTTTAAACCACTCTGTCTGAAGTACATTTTTAGGATGCCCCCAGGACCCTAGTACCAAGTCCATGGCCACCCCCAAGTCCTTCAACCAAGACACCTCCACTCTGGCTCAGGCAGAGTGTGGGCACTGAAAACTGAGCACAGAGAAGCTCACCATCCGTCTCAAGACAGGACAGGTCCCTCCTCTCACCAACGGTCTCCCAACTACACAGGTTAAGTCATTAGAGAATTGCCATCACCAGCCGGGCCCTCCGCCATACTATTAAAATCTGTTCTCCAGAGATTTAAGGCCGAGTGTGTCACTAAGTCAAAAGCTCCGGCTCCTACTCAGTCTGTCCAGACACTAAGCAAAGGAAGCCCTAAACTGATGGACGGTGAGGAAGGCTCGGAGTCCTCAGAAATGCTCAGGCTAGCCCAGGGTTCAAGGTAAATGCCAGCAGGAGTGGGCACCGCCTGGAATGGGTGCCCAGCCCACAACACTGGATCACACTGGAAAACCATGCTGGTTGACCTGATCATGCTGCCCTGGGACAGCTTCATAAATGTGTACAGAATGAATGCATTTCCTGAAGGAGAGACCAAGGACAGGTACTGCCAGGTCTCATATGGCAGATAGCCAGGGTGAGGAAAAGAGACGCTAAGACAGGTCCAGAGAGCTCCCTAAGACAGAATCAGGAAAGCCCTCCACCCTCCGAGGGTATGCCTCACAAACCATGCCTCCACGCAAGGTTGCCAACAGACATCAGCATTAGGACCCAGCCAGGATGGGACTGCCCTTCACTTCCCAGGGGACAAGTGTCACCATAATACCTGGTAAGGAAGAAGCAATAGTGTTTGAGCTTAAGAGCCTACCTGTATTGGCTCAAATCCTATACAGGAAACCGTCTCAGTTTCCTCATCGGTAAAATGAGAAGGTAACCACACCAGTCTCTCGGGATGGATTATTATTAGCCCATTGGATTCAATGGGCTAATACATGGAAAGCACTCAGTACGGTGCCAGGCTCATGGTACATGCTTGGTAAGTGTAAGCCGATACTGTCTGCTATCATTATCCCATGCCCTTACAACTCCAGGGAATAGATCCTCCCACTTGCTTTGCTGGCATTCACTAATGGCTCTGCTCTGTATGACGACACCCAGCAGCTATTTACAGAGACTGGTGCCTCATGCCAGGAACACAGAAGAAAGTTACCAAGGTCCAGTAGGAAAAGGAGATACAACACTGTGAGAACATGAGATATAAAACATCATCAACAGTGGAGAACGAGTGACCTGGAAGGTCATGCTGGTGAAGGTATATGAGACCAGAAGACACTTGGGTTTTGAGGGCTGAATAGGAGTTTATCAGCTGATTCTGAACCAGCCTATAGCAGGTGTTCCATAAATAGGTAGTGACTAAACAAGGCAGAGCAGAAGAAGGGCATTCCAGCCAAAGGACCTGAGATTTTCTGGTGTGTTCAGGGACAGAGAAAGGATAGAACATAGTTTAGCTAGAACAGCCAATTTGTGGGCATAAAAGCAGGCAGTGGGTTGAGGCCAGGTTGGGGAAAGTCCTGAATGCCATATGAAGAGTTCTTGGCTTTATTCACAGGTTATGAAGGGCCAAGTCAGAGGAGGAGTGACAATTAAGATCTGGGTTCAGAAAGATGGCTCCACTTACAAAGCAGGTGACATAGGACTAAAGACAGCAAACCCAAGAGGAGACCATGGCAGCCTGTCTTCCCTCCACCAACTGAGCCCCGCTCTCCATTTGCCCTTGAACTTTTTTCCTTATAGAACATGTTCTCGAGTTCACACCCACAAAGACCCCACATTCCCAGCTATTCTACTTAAGGACATCATGCCCACAGCTGCTTGTTACCAGAAGTCAAGATCTTTTGGGAATGTTCATGTCTCCATTCAATTCCCTGCGGACAACGGAGCTGGGCTGAGAGACCAGTTCAAGACATACACTGGAAACCCCTCATGGCAGACTGGCTTCTGGAATTCCAAAGGACTGAATTTGGGGTTCTTAGGGCCAGCACCTTTCTTCTCCCTCACCCACCCGAAGGGCCGCCTACCCTTCCACTCAGTCCAGGGGTCCTGGCTCATGGATTTCTTCCCAGTCGCTGGTTGTGATGTTCTGTGTCACCGACACTTGAGAATGCCCTTGAGGCTCTGTGACTTAACCAGCCTGAGTCCCAAGCTGTGCTCTGATCTCAGCAGCCTGGCAGAAACGTTGGCAATGCTGCGGACACCACCCTGACCGTCTGCCCAGCGGCTGGGGCCACACTTAGGCAGCTGCCCCATCAGGCACTAAAATTAGGTGACCCATCAGACCCAGGACACGGCAATCATGGGCAGGCGGCCAAAGCTGCCCAGAGGGTCATCCGTCTCTGCTCGGGACTTGAGTCAGGGCACAGCAAGAGCAGCCCAGAGTCCCCTTTCATGCCAGGGAAACTGAGGCCTGGAGAACAGCAGAGACCACTAAAGTGGTGGGAACTTGAATTTCTGTTTTTTCCCTGAGTAAGTGTCCCTAAGAATAAAAAGTAATATACATCCCTAGGAGAAATTTAAAATATATTCCATGAAGATATAAGAGAATTTACCCATCCTCTATGTTAACTTCCACTTAAATACTGTTGTATCTCCCTCCTTCTTTGTTTTATACAACAGAAACACTTGACAACCTGTAAAACATTCCCTTCCTCTACTTAGAAACGTATCAAGGAATCATCCAAAATCCTTCATATGGGCCAATTTTTATCTATGTACAGTTGCTTCCCCCCTTGTGCTCTTCTGAGTCACGCTGCAGCGAACATCTAGGTACATGAATCTTTGTCCCCATCAATGATGATCTCCTCAGGCTGGATTCCCAGCCGGGGAACGAATGGGTCACAGGAGAAAGACATGTCAGGGTCCCAGAGATGGACTGCATCCTCTTTTCCAAAAAGTCACCCGCACACACCTCTGTCATCTATGGCCAGGGCCCCTTCCGTGGGCTACTTTCTCTGCAAAGGAATTCTGGGTCCGTAACACACATCTGCCTCACACTGCAGACAAATGTCTTCCTTCAGGGCAACACTTGCCCACTGTTCCTTTCTCCTAAACTAACCAGCCGGGAGACGCAGGAAATCTCAAGGCCCCGGGGCTCAGGGACTCAGAGTTTCTCCTCCCGTGTTTGTGGCCCTTCACTCAGGACTCAGAGGGAAACGCACTGACCAGGTCCTCCCAAATAGTCTCGCGCCCCGGCTCACCCCCACGGCACACACCCCCGGGAAGCGATTTCCCTCCAGTGGGGCTCTCCATCCCCAGCAAGCTTAACCAAGGACCCGAATTAAGCCAGCAAGCCATCCAGTGACTTGGCCAAGAACAGAATTGCCTTTTCACTTCCCAGCAGAGAAACTAAACTCCAGGCTCAGTGTAAATAGGCTGTCTCTGGTCCGACGTCCGCCCCGCCGCCGACAAGTTATGGATGGCACGGCCGTATCCCCCGTCATAAATACAGCCCCTCGGCTAAACAAAGCTGACGGTTTTGTGCCAATAACCTTTGAACCACTCAAGCCCAGTGTCAATTGTATTTGTCTTCCAGCTAAGGTTTACTCTAGACTGTCGGCTAAATCACAGCTCATCTGCGGAGATAATTCAAATATATTACAGACCTGGGGCAGACGCGAGGGCTCCTCCCCACGCTCCGGGGCCTCCCCCGCATGGCCTCGCAGGCCTGCAGGCAGCACCCTCCCCTAAGCATTCAGCAAGTTCTACCGGGACAGCACAAGACACAAGGGACAAGAAGCAACACCGAGGCACGCCCTGTGCCCCTGGCTCTGCCGCCAACCCTCTGTGGCCCCTAGCAAAGTCGCCTGCTCCCCCCTCCCCCCGGGGGCCTCTGTCTCCTCCCGAGTGAAGGAACCATGGAGTACCCATTCTGTTGAAACTTGGAGTACCGGCTTCGGGAGGACCGTTCACACATCAAGTCAGGCCACAGGAAGGAACCAGCTGGGCAAGGGGATAACCCAGGAAGGGCAGACGTGCAGAATGAGCACCTGGTCCCGGGCAAGGAGTGAACGTTGCTCGAGCAGACAGCAAGGCCCTCCACGTCCTGCTGGGCTGAGCAGCCACCGATGCAGAAACTCTCACACCTGACTGGGGTGCAGAGGGTTCTAGAGAGATAGGATATAGACATAATAGACTCTAATAGACGCTTACCTTCTAACAGAAAGGGAGAAACACAGGAAGTCACTTTGGGGTCAAGGCAGGTGCAATTACTCTGGCCAGCCTAGGCCGGGCTAATTTGTTCAATTAGCATTTCCTGTCACATGCCAAGCCCTGGGCTGCTCCCAGGGAGAGAGGAACTCCGACCAGGTTCCTGGTCCGGTGGCTGGGGCCACTCTGACACCCACCACCACAACTACTCCCACCCACCTACCTTTGAAATCTGGGACCCTCTCAGCCATGACCCAGAGTGCTCAGTGTCTCTCACCATTTGTGGGGTTTCCGCCAACCACATCCACGAGCCTCCCAAGCTGACTGGAACCCAAACACCCCCAGGGAAGGAGGAGGAAAGGCCCAGGAGATTTTGCCTACTCTGCTTCTTGGGCGGCTCTGCACCTGCAGGCTTGGCCTGCTGCGAGGCCAGAACCACAGGGCTGGGGTGGTGTTGAGGGCTGTGTTTGGAGATCTCCCGTGAACCTCTCTTGTTGAGAAGAAACTCAACAAGTAAAGCTCAGTGGAGGACCAGAGGGGCCAAGAGAGAACACAGCCGTGTCATCATTAAGAGAGCCCCCAGGCCGGGCAGCCACCTAGCACCTCAGAGCACCATTCTCTGCTCTCTGTAAAACGGGAATCACATTCTCCGCCCCGAGGGTCACTGCCAAGAGCACACAAAATGGGGAGCACTGAAGTCCTTCGTGCCTGGAGACACACTCGGGTCGTGATGCTGTTTCCTCCACGTTCTCATCCTGGCTCGGCCTCTCCCTTGCCCCCTGCCGTCCCTGGGCTCGGTGGAATCAGGACAGGCTTGTACAAGGCCGTCCCTAGCATCCTTTCAGTGTTGATGACACAGGAGTCGTGACATGGGTCCACCCCTGAGGTCAGCCCAGGGAGGGGTGCACCCTCTGCTCCCTCATCAATATCAGGACAGTCCAGGGACGACGTCGACAGGACCAGGGCCCAAGGTGTCATCATCACTCACCTCTGGGAGCCTCACCCCCGCCTGGGGATGGCAGGACCGCTCTGGCTTCCCCTTCTCATCTCTGCTGGCACCTGGGAGAAGGGAGTGCCTGCACCAGCTCCGCACCCGGGGGGACAGAAAGAGCAAAGCCACAGCCTCTGTGCTGAGGGGAGAAGGCAGAAGACATTTATAAATGACCCTCTTAGCTATTTACGAGACACCTTCTGAGAGAAAGCAGGAGAGGAGCAGAGGAGGAGAAATAAACTTGAAGTAGGAGAGCCGGCTGGTGTCTGAGATGAGCTTTGATAATCCAGCTGTGGCAGCATTTCTTCTCTGTTTTTATGGCCGCCTTTACAGCCCTATGTTTGTGACTCTTTATCAGGAGCCGGAAGGAGAGAGTGAGCAAGATCCAAGGCAAAGAGCCTTCCCCAGCAACTCCACAGGCAGATCCCACCTCATCTGGAGATCAAGATAACCCCAGTTTTCCTCCCAGGGCGGGCGGCTGTGCCCCAGACACCGGGATCTGGGCTGGAGAGGCATTCCTGAGCACGGCAGTAAATCTGCAGAGCCAGGCCCTGCTAGCAGTCCAGACTGGGCTGCAGGCACCCGACGCTGGAGCTGGGGCGGGGACTGGAACTGAGGTCTCTGGAGATCCGGACGCTCTGGATCCCTTGTCCCAAAACTCCCTGAAGTCAGGGAGTCTCCGGGCTCCATAGGCATAACCTGGTGCCGCCCACTGGGCCTGGGACGTGACAGCCTCCCAGTGGTCACCCCAAGGCTGGGCCTGGGATTTTGCCACCCTCACCCTCCTGAACTTGCCAGGATTATGAAAAAATGGGGGCTGGGGAGGTCTCCCATCAAGCAACCTAGATCTGAATCCCAGCTCCTCCCCTTGCTCTCTGGGGCAGGGAACTCCCTCTGGGCCTTCATTTTCTCATCTGTAAAATGGCCCCTGTGAGCGGTCCCTAACCTTGCATGAGGGGACCCCCTGAAGGAGCTCAACAGATTGCTGTAGTCTTCGTATTGGGTGACCAGCCTCACCTAAATGATGGTGGCCCTGTTCCCCACCCCACACAGGCAGCACACCTTACTGAGCTCCTAACATGGGCCAACGTGCTTGCAGGAAAAGGATGGTGTTACAGAAATGGAGAAAGCATAGGCCTGACCCCCAGGCTCCCCTAGGGAGCCCAGAGTCTGAAGCCAAAAATAAATCTACAAATATAGGATATGCTAAGAGTAAAACTCCGGGATTGGGCAAAGGGAGAACGATTGTGGATACAAGTATGGCCGGGGAGGGGGAGGTGCCGGAGAAGCTACTCAGAAGAGGGGTCTCCAGGCTGGGACCGAAAGAGGGAGTAAGAGTTGGACAAACAAAGAGGAAAGGGGAGCTGTTGCCTGCAGTGTTAATGGCTGGTACTGGGAAGCTGCTGAGCCCCACGGAGGGGAGGCAGAGACAGCTGGACCCAGGCCGCAGGGGAAGAGAGAAGATGGCAGACCAGGGTCCCATTAGCAAGAGCCTCTCTTGTGGGCTGGGCAGCCCCGGGTTGATTTGGAAGATGCCGAACGTGGGGTCCAGGGCCGGGAAGTGGGGGGTGACATGAGTTCAGAGTGCCTTTGGGGAACTCTTCTAGGATCCCGGAGGACGGCAGGTAGGGGAGGGTCGGGGAGATCTGACAAAGCAGCGGCTGCAGCAGGGGGATGGCCTGGAGTCTGGCTCCTTCCAGCTGCCTGGAGGGTCAGCTGCCCTTCAGTGAAGCCACATGGCCACATAATTGCCCCCACCGCCTACACTTCCTCAAGCAGACCTTCTTCTCCAGGGCAGCCCGGAGGCCAGATCCAGGTGCCCGGTATCAGGCCTGGCAGCTTCGGAGCCCCCAGGGGCCACAGCGGGCTGTGACACCTACCTCCTGGGCCCTGGACAGAAACACCTGCCCTGGGACAACCCAGGCGCCTAGAGGTGCAGACACCTTGCACGCTGCCTCTCCGCTGCTGGGTCACAACCAGGGCCCCCGCTCTTGAGCTGCCTTTGGAAGTACAACCACACACCTTCTCCTCCCTGCTCCTCCTTGAGCCCGGCTCAGCCCAGCTGCCCCACGCTCCCGTCAGGTGGTGCTTATGGCCACCTGAGCTCTGTGAGTCCCCCTAGCCAGAGCCCTGGATGGGCTCAGCCCGACTGAGGTGTCGCTCCCAGCTCCTGGTACCAATGACTCTCCGTCTCCCCTTCTGTCTCCCTGGCCCTCCCCTTCCTTCCTTTCCAAGGGTTCCCCAATAGCTCCTACTGTGCTCTGTGGGGATATGCCCTCGACCCCTCAAGCAGAACCCCAAACTGGCTTTCCAACATTTTATTTTTAAAATAATATGGATTCACAGAATGTTGTCGAGATAGTACAAACAGACCTGTGGATGCTTCCCCCCAAGTCCCCCATGGCTACATCCCACACTCCTCGAGGACACACCAGCCGCAGTAAGCCTACATTGCTATCGAGGGTGTGTATCTCCCATCATCTCATCACGTGTGTAGACTCATGAGATCACCACCAAAATCAAGATACCGCACCATTCATCAACCTGATCTTTGAGATGGCCTCTTTCTTCTTTTTAAGTATATGCGATAAAACTACCCCCCAAAAATCAAATTGGGACGAAGAATAGAGACTGAACTCAAGAAATTTAACATTACCAGCACTGATCAAATGTCCCCACCTGAGCCAAACGCAGACACCTTGCTGCCCTCATCCCACCTTCCTACCACCCAGCCCCACCCTGGCCCACCAGAGAGGGGCAAGCAGGCAGCAGGAACCCAGGACCCAGCCCCATAAAAGCCAGAGCCCTGCATTTCTCTATCCCACCCACCAGGGTGAGCCACCAGTCTTCCGGGCAGCCTATGCCCCTTCCCATTCCACACCGTGCAAACCAGCTACTGCTCAAGTCACTTCTTGCCCCTCCTTGAAGGCTAAAGCGGGCTTCTCCAATGCCTCGCCATTGCCACAGCTGGACCCCAGCCGAGTGGGGTTCCCACAAAGTTGCTGAATGAAGGAGTACGACTGTGGATGAGTCCCTTCCCCTCTTAGTCCCTGAGGCCCCAGCCCCACCACCAAAGTGAGATGCACAGCCAGGGAAGCTCAGACAGGAACTCCACGTGGGCTTGTGACAGGGTCCCAAAAGGCGACAGCACCTAGACTTTGTCTCCCAGGCCTCCTGGCCACCCCTCCCCTTCCTAGGGACCCCTGGAGCAGACTCCTTGGAGAATACTGGGTACAGAGGAAGCAGAATCAATGGCAAGCCTGGGAAATGAGAGGGAGACACTGGAAGCCAGCTCCCTGGTATGGGGCCCAGAGATCCAGAGCCCAGGGCTCTGGGCCACCTCTACTCAGAAAGAAAGGACTCTGGCCCGGGGAAAGAGGCCAAATCATCAGAGTGAGGGCAGGGATTGGGCTTCCCCTGTCCCCACCCACACCCATTTCAGGAACTCCTTCCCCAGCCCAGAGGGAATAGCCAGGAGTCCTCTGGGGCTCACTCTGGCCTCTCATTCAGGCCTGCCTCCCACCCCACCCCCACCCCCCCCCACCCCCCCCCCCCCCCCGTCTCTTACCCTCTCCTCACCATCCTAGAGCAGAGCCCTGCTCAGACCACTTCCCAGCTCAGTTACCCTCCATGGCTCCCCATTTTCCCAGGGGATCCTTTGTCCTGGCCTAGCTCCCATCCCCCCCCATCACCCTCTGCCCTTGGTCACACTGAATGAAACCAAACTTAGAGATTCCCATATACTCCCCACATTCCCCATTTCCCATGTGTTCACCTATTCCGTGCACTCTCCTACATGGCCTCCCCCTCTGCTCCAGAGGAAATCTCACCTCTTCCTATCCCGAGGCCTGCTGACCTGCACCGGTAAATCAGCGACTAGGGGCTAGCCTAGGAAAAGGATGTCACATCAAGCTGAGGATACTGAGGCCCAAGTAGGGTATCATGCCCTGCGCCCCCCCACCTCCTCTGTTCTGCCCTGCTCCTTGGAAAAAATGAGTGGCCGTATCTGCCTGGACCATGGGCAGAGATAGGAATGTCACCTTGTACGCTTCCAGAATAGTGAGGGGGTGGGGCCTGTCTGACCTGAGTACATCCAAGGTGTCACAAGCTAGTGCCAGAACAGCTCCACCTTGGAAGTGCTGGTACTGCGGACTATAGCCACACTTCCTGGTTCCCAGAGGAGGGCGACAGTTGGGATGTGCAGGTCACACCAACCTCCCAGCAGGTGACCCAGCTCCCAAGCGTTCCTAGGGAGATGCAGCTCAAGGGGGCAGGAAGGCTGTCTGGGCTGCGGCCTGCCAGTCCAGAGCTCTGGGAGAGGATGGGGGCATCCTTCAGGAGAAGACACCAGCCGGGGACCAGGTCCCATTCAGGCCAGGCTGCTCCTCCTTCCTCACTATTAATGGCTCTCTGCAGGCTGCTCTCCCCTTTGTTCTGCCAAACAAGCTCACTCCTGACTCCCAAGTCAGCCAGGGACTTGGCAAACATTTGTCAAGACTCGTCCCCCTCACTCTGTGTTTGTCTACTCGGCAGAGATCTGGGCTCTGTGCACAGACAAGCTTTGCCCCTAAGGCTCAGAGGGAGCCCCATCGTCCGGGGCCCTACCTGTGGGTACAGCAGGCTGGGTGTCTCCCCACCCACTGAAAGTCCAGCCTCCCTCCTCCCGACATGAAATCCCACCCAATCCTCAGTGTCACGCAGCCGCCCCAGGGCGAAAATCACAAGCAGGCCTTGTCGGTGGGACAGTCACACCTCAGTGGCAGCAAGTTTGAGGCATCTGGAGACGGGAGGAAGGACAGATTGCATGGACTCAAGCTTTGCAGCTGGGGTGCTGAGTGTGAGCTAAAACCCAAAAGAAGGACAGCGATGGGAAAGCAGGAACAGCCGCCACTGGCTCACCCCGCCCCCCTCACTACGTGTCCTGAAGTCAGGAGGGCGGCGCCGGCCAACCAAGGTCAGTGTGCCCTGACTGATGCCACCAGATGGGCAGATGGTCCCCAGAAAGGCAGGCAGTCTGTGGAGAAGCCAGACTTGGAAGTCACAGTCACTGCCAGGGAGCAGACACATGGAGGCCCGTGCCAGATGGAGACCCCCGAGGGCAGAGACATTTCAAGGCAAGTGAGTCTCTGGGCCTCAGTTTCCCTAGAAGCACAGCAGGAACAGAAATGGGTGGGAGCTCACCCACCAGCAGGCACACAGGCAAGCTGCCTCAGACCCCAAAGCACAAGGCAGGAGAGAGTGAGAGGCTGGGGGGCAGGGTCTAGAAGCGCAGGCAGGCCTCCTTCCCCTTGCTGGGATTGCACTGGTTTGCTCCTTGGAGATGGAAACGGCACCTGCTTTACAGATGTGCTCTGAGAGGTGGAGCTGCTGATGCACAAGGACTATTGGCAAAGGGCTGGCATGCACCAGGGGCTTAATCCACGGGAGCCCATTTAATGTCACTGTGATTCGTGATCTTCGGGGAGTCCCTGATCCTCTCCCAGCTCTCCTCTCCCTGAGCTGTAAAACGGGCTGACGGCCGCCAGCGGTGATAAGAAAATGACCTGCTATGAAGAGCCCTGTGTGGACCTGGCATCCAGAGGGCGCTCGGGAGAGTCAGCCCCCATGCACACATCCAGTAGGTATTCAACAAACACTTGCTGGCCTGAGTCACGGGTGACGATCAGGAAACTGGAAAGAAACAAGGAACAGCAGGCCCATGGGGTCCTGCCAGCAGGACTGAAGAGGGACCTTCTAGGCCGTCCCCAGGGTACGGGAGACTAGGACTGGACAGCCCAGAGGGAGCCTCCTTACCTTGACGCTTGCAAACTGTAGTCCAGGGAGCTCACTGGGGTGCCCACAGAGTCAGAGGGGGATACGGGGCTCACTGGGGTGCCCACAGAGTCAGAGGGGGATACAGGGGGCGGGGGCACATGAGCTCACACACACCGTCAACCAGAGCAGAACTACACTCATCTGTCTAGCAGTCCTGGTAAAGCAGCATCTGGAAAATGGGTCCTGCTGCTAAAACTAATCCGACCCACTCCTTTTCAAATGAGGAAAACAGTGCCCAGGGCCGCCTGGGTGGCCCAGTTGGTTAAGCATCTGACGCTTGATTTTGGCTCAGGTCATGATCTCAGGGTCGTGAGATCGAGTCCAGCTTCGGGCTAGCACAGGGCATAGAGTCTGCTTAAGAGTCTCTCTCTCCCCCTCGGACCCTCCCCCTACTCTCTCTTCCTCTCAGAAGGAAGGAAGGAAAGAGAGAAGAAGGAAGAAAGAAAGGAAAGGAGGGAGGGAGGGAAGAAAAAATGAAGCCCAGAGAGGCCCACAGGCAAGGAGCCAAGCACCTTGGACCCGCGGGGCCCTTCTCAGTGCCTCTCTAGGCTACCATTGCCACAGCTGGGGCAGGGGGACATAATGGTTGTGCCCATCGTCAGATGGATAAGAACATCCAGGTTGAGCCTGCCCTCCACTAGCTTTGTCATTACCCTGCCCAACCCAGCCCCAGGGCAAACTCCTGCTGCCTCCACAGCTTGGTGGGAAGGTCTTTTCCTCCAGAAAGTTTTCCCTGACCCCAGGTTAAGTTGGCTGCCCCCGTTCTGTCTCCCATGGCTCCTAAACTGCACGACTTCTAAAGACAGACCCATCTTAGACCCAATCCCTCATGAAGACTTGCACTGGGGCTGTCCATCCCCCCTGTGTCCCTCAGCACCAGCACATAGGGCAGGTGCTCAAGTACTGTCTGTGGAAGGAAGGAACCATGGCCTCCATCGTCCTCATCTATGTAATGGGTACATACCACCCCTCAGGATGAGGAAAGTGAACCATGTACCATGTCTGGCAGATCAAGGGCTTAAAAAGGCAGGGGCCTCTGTCCTGATGTCCCGGGCAGGTTCAAGGGCTGGAGACCAGGCAGCCATTACCCACCAGGTTCCTCTGCCATGGCAGAGTCTCACCTCAAGGAGCAAAGGCCTGGACTGGGCATGTAAAGTCCCTCACCAAAACCCCAGCGTACCTTGTCCAGCAGGGGTGCCTGCCAGACCTGCACACCCCTTCCCAGCGCTATGTATTCAGAATTTACAGAATTCTGTAATCTCCTTCTGAGGAGAAGGGCTGCGAAGCCCTGGGGATCTGGGATGGACTCATCTAGTTGGCCCTGACCTGATAAGCTCAGGAGCCTGAGGATGAGGCCAGACCCAGCACAGAAGGGCCGTGCTAGACCTCACAGCCCAATGAGGCAGGAACTCAGCATCCACCATGGAAAGGCTGAGAACGTGAGGCTTATGGTGCAAAGGGGCAGAACCGGGATCCCACCTAGTCTGACTCCAGATGAGCCTTGAGTGCCAAGGAGAATCTAGGCCAGATATGAACACACAGAATGTCTCAAGTCCCCAAGTTCTATCCTGCTTGGCCCTGAGAGCGAAACTGGAGTGCTGGGAAAGAGAGGGTATAGCTTGGAGTGACACATTAGAGGTACAGGTCCCCAAACCGCCTCACAACCCGGCACAAAAACACTCCCATCTCCCGAGTTCAGGACAGTCAGTCTGAGGAGTCCCAGGGACAGCAATCAGTCCTCTGCTCCCAATGTTCCCCAGCTGATGGGAAGCAGCCCCACAACACCAAGAAACATCAATATTTCATGAACAGCTCCCTCCTGGTCTCCAATCATATTTTCAATTGTCACAAAACAATTCAGAATTTCCAACTCGGGGCTAATAGGCCGCCATCAGCCAGTCAGCGAAAGCAAGCCAGGGTAATTATTTTAAAAGCTTCCGACAGGGCTATTCTCTGAGCTGACTTCCCCAGATTGTCTGTCTGCAGCAGTGACTATGCCCCTTCCGGCCCTGGGCACCCTGTCTCCCCTCGTAGGAAGCTGCCATCTGGAGGGCTGCTGAGGTCCCGGCCACAAAGCCCCAGAGGATGGGACAAACGGCTCAGGTCCTCAGAGGGTGATCTGGAGCCAACAAGGGACAGCTCGTGGCAGGCAAGGGTCACAACTTCCTACCTTCACAGTTCTCGGGCCAAACTGTGGCTCCCTGTGCCCATGGAGGGTGGATGGACCAACAGACACATAAAAGGATGGACAGAGAGGCAGAGTGATGATGTCACAGTAATTTCGCTCTTATCCCATCTCAAGCCTATCCTCTACTCTCCAGGCACAGCGATCTTTGTAAAAAAGAAATGTGGAGATCATATGATAGTTGTCTTTCTCCGATTGACTTATTTCACTAAGCGAGGGTTTTGAAGGGTCAGGGGTGGGAGGTTGGGGGAACAGGTGGTGGGTAATGGGGAGGGCACGTTTTGCATGGAACACTGGGTGTTGTGCAAAAAGAATGAATACTGTTACGCTGAAAAAATAAATAAAATGAGCTGAACTCCTTAAAAAAAAAAAAAAAAAAAAGAAATGTGCCTGGATCTCCCACTGTTAAAACCTCCCCTCTGCTCCTCTTTGCCTTCAGGATAGCATCCCACACTCCTAACAAGGATTATGAAGCCCTGTGGTATCTGGTTCCTACTTAATTCTCTAGATTCCTCTTCTCCCTTTCTCTGCCTTCCCACCTGTCCCAGTGCTGTTCCCAGTGAGGAATGGGGAGTGGAGAAAACTGTTCAGGCAAACTCAAGACCTGTATGGCACTCAAGACCCTTCAAAAGCAGGCTATAGATTTCCTCTCCAGCACTGTGCTCCAAAATGGTTATAGATTTCCATATAGATCCATATAGATTTCCATATAGATCTCCAGCTCAAATAAGGAGGGGCCATCCATCTTTGTATCACTGCAATCACAGGCACAGGATATGTGCTCTCTAAGCTTGCTGACCTGATAAAGTCCAGTCCAGGAAGGTCCCAAGATCAGGTCTCTTTCCACTATTCCATACAGATGCTGATAGGTTTGCAATGAAAGAAAATACTTAAGACACCCAAATTGTTCCTATTTTTGCTTTGGCTGCCAGGAAGCTCAGAGTGCAATATAATTATGCTCAAATAAATTAATATCGTACCTGATCGTAGGGGTTCCTCCTTATCTGTAAAGACTCTAATTCCCTCCTCACAGGTAAGAAAGAGTACCAAAATATCCCTCCCTTGCTCTGCAGATCCATCCCTAAATACGAGTCAGTAGACACTGAGCCTCACCCCCACAGACTTTCAGGTAGCCCTCCAGCTCTTTCTACAGATGAATGCAGGAACAATCCTGGTGGACTTCAGACTGTCCCAACAGGGCCAACGCCTCCCCATCACGCTGCAGCGGACTCCCTACCAACACCATCAGCAGCCCTCTGAGAACCTTCACAGTGCAGGGACTTCTTTGAAAACCAACCCATTCCCTGCCACAAGGAGCTCAGAGAACTTGCCCAGGACAGCAGCCAGGATTCTTGGGGTAGTGTGCTCCTTAAAGTGGTGGAGCTCCCCCTCCCAGCCTTCTGGGGTGGATCCTGTGACCCTAGCCTAGCCAACCACAACCCTGAACCACTCTTCCTCACAAAGCGATTGGCTCCACTTTGGGCATGTGAGTTACACCCAACCAATCAGCACAACAAATCCCTTGGCCCACCCTAGGGAGGGACCTGTGGTTGGCAAGAGAGACTCAGCCCTGCTTTTAGAGAGCTTAGAAGTGGTAGGGGCAACGGGTTTTAATCAGTCATTACACAGGTATTGGTATCAATCCGAGTGCAATAAGCGCTATGAAGGAGAAAGAGGACACTCTCCCTACTTTTGCTGGATATTGAGATGAGAAACTATGGGAAGAATTTATATGCCTTTCTGCACAAATGCAACTAAAGGCATTTGCCCATTATGTTTAATATGAACCCATGTGACAAATTCATCTCAGAGTTTTGTACTAGGGACAAAAACTTCTGATTTGAGAAAGTGTATGAGTTTGGAAGGAAAAACAAAGCAAATGCATCAGCAGTTCTGCTGATCTTTTGTGATTCGGTCCCTGGAAGCTCACCGCAAACATGATACTGGGGTATGAGGACTGTGTCACCTCTGTTCCTGGTCGATCCAGCTCCAACCTTCCTCTCTCTGATGCCTGATCCCTCTGCCTTCAAAGAGGAAATGTATGTGCCCCAAGATGTCAAAACCTGAAGGGAAATCGGGAAAATTTCTTTTTGGAGGAAGTGAAAATAAGATCATTAAAAAAAGTGTTTTGACCCACCCCAGTTCACAAAGAACTTCCAGGACTTCAGAGCCTGATCTCACCCCCAACCCACCTGCCTAGTCTCCCTGGTCTGAAACTTCCTAGAAGCTAAGCGGGGCCTGAGGGGCAGTTCTACCCAACCAGAGAAGGGACCTGCTCCTGCCTGACTCAAACAACAAGAGCACAAAGAAGGAAACAAAAGTGAGAGCAAACTGTTTTAAAGAGCAAAGCAACCTGGCAGGTTTCACCATTAACATTCGAACATTCAGCCCAGCTGCCCATCTCCTGGCAGACCACACCTCTCTCCATCATCTCACAGATTTCTCCATGAAACCAAAACTCTTTTTATGCCCATTTTGCAGGTAAGAACACTGAAGCTACAAGAAGTTATGTGATTTGCCCAAGTCCACGTGGCTAGTAAAAAAACACAGACAGGATTCCTACCCCGGCCCTTGGGTCTCAGAGGCAGTTTTCTGGCACCACAGGCTCTCCCCGTAAACAAGGGCACACAGATATCCACACGTACACATGCCCTGCGGTTGCTGGGAACAAAACCTGGAAAATTGCTGGTGTGCAGGGGTAGGAAGGTCTGATTTTCCAGAACAGATGCCAGAATGAAAGCCACTCCAGCTAGCCATGGATGTCACACCCTCTATGCAGAGTAAGGGCCCAGCAGCGCGGTTGCATTTATGCCCAAAGACACTGGGCCACCTTGAGTCTCTGGGAAGGCTGCCCCAAGGTCGGAAGTGTCTCAGCTTAGCAGCCTGCAGGGCCAGATCCGCCAGCAGACCAGTTTCACACATAAAACGCCCAATATCATGGCAGTGGAGAAGCAGAAGCTAGAATTCCTGGAGTGCAGTGTCCAAGCTGCAAGACTGCAGGGCCACCTCCAGGTCCAGGTCTGAAATCCTGTGGGCTAGGGGACTTGGCTCTTAACCCTTATGATCCTCTGTGCACCAGAGCCACAGCAACCACCAGAGAAGCATTCCTGCTGTTGACAATGGAGGGGAGGCTGGGAGTCCTGAAACAGCAAGACAGAGGGCAGGGGCCATTTCTCAGGGCCCAGAGCGTGTGGAATCTACGAGCTTGGGTAGGCTTTGTGAGTTGGCAAGGGGTTCCTGTCTCTGCGTTCCCGCACCAGGTGGCCCTGGAGACACGGGCAAGCAGAGCGTTAGAGCCGGCGCGGGGCCGTGGCCTCTCCCGCCGCAGCTGTCGGCTCGAACCAGGCAGGGAGGCGCCGCTGGTGACGGCACCTCATGAAACATTGATGCCCCGGCTTTCACACTGCCATCTCCCGGCACCTTGAGCCAAAGCGGCAGCGCCAGAGACCCGTGGCCATCGGAGGGCAACTCAGCGGCTTCTGTCCCCCAGGGTGGTCCCCCGACATTCTGGTTTGCGGGACCATCGCAGGGCCCCAGCAACAGTAGGCAACAGTAGGCTCAGACTGGGGACTTGGGGAAAGCAGGGGCCTGGGTCAGCCAACTGCTTTCCCCCACAAGGCTTCAAGAGGGGTTATCTGGCTGTGGGCAACACCAGGTGGAACCCAGATCCCATGAGTCCTGCCCATCTCCCAGAAGGAGGCCAAGGGGGCCACATGGATAGAGGCCCCCCTTATACGGGGGCTACCGATGGAGGGTGTACGGGCGAGGGACTGAGCAAGTGGCCACAGAAGCATCTGCGCTCCGTAGCGTTGATCTCTCTGCTCATCAGCCCAGCCCCGGAGGAAGAGAATTAGGGAGGGGGGGTTATCAGGGCAGGGGTCGGGCGTTCGCCCCTCCCCAATAACAACACCCCCCCCCAACACCCACAGAGAAATTCTGGGGTCGGACTTCAAACCTCCTTGGCCGCCAAAACCTGCGCCGCGGACACTCCTTGCCAAAATGCAAGACCAGCTTCCTCCCACAGGCTGAGCCAAAAGGGGAAAGGTAGAATCTTAGAAGCCCGGCTTGACCCGCGCCAGGCAGGACCAGGGTAAACTCCGAACAGAACCCGTCAAACCGAGGTCTTCCTGGGCCCCTGGTGTGCCAGGTGGGAAACTGAGCCGAGGGAGGGAAAGTGCGCCGAGGCCAGGCTGGGACCCACGGCGGCTTCGTCCGCATGTGGCCCAAGTCCCCCTTCCGCCCGCGTTCCCCGGCCTCGGACTCCGCCGGCGACCCGCGCCGACCTCTGCCTGCGCCCCGAGGGAGACCCGGACCCCTAGCCTGCAGGACGGCGCGCCGCCCCTCCCCGCTGGTCCAGGCGAGCGCCTTGCTTCCCCTCCCCCCTTCCCGCCTCCCCGGCCCGTGTCCCCGCCTTCCCCGCGGGCGACGGGCGGCGGCGGCGGCGGCGGCGGCGGCGGGAGGAGCGGGCCGAGCCGAAGCTGCCTGGACCTTGCGCGGTGCGATGTAGCGAACCAGCGGGGACCCGAGCTGCGCGCACTGCTGGAGACGCAGCTGGATCCAGGGCCCCAGCCGAAGTCGAAACCTCAGGCGGAGTCCGTGGCGAGCGAGCCCGGAGCCGACGAGCCGCACACGCAACGCAACCCGCGTGGGGTAAGAGTTGTTGGGCTGGGGGCGCTGGGTCGCCGCGGTGTTGGGACGCAGGGAGGCGGTGGCGGATTCCGCACTGTTTGCTTCAGGCGTTTGTGGGGTCCAGTGGGTGGCGCGGGACTGAGCGCACCGCGCGGGAGTCCGGGCGCCATCGAGGCAGCGCAAGGACTCGCTCCTGAGCCCAGCGCACTGGCCCTGCTGCCGTCGCGGAGCGCTGCCTCACCTACTTGGCGGTCCCACCCCATGCTTCGGCTCCAGACACCCCAAGAGGGCAGCAGCCCCGGGGACGCGGGCCCGAGCCCTGCTAAGGGCACAGCCCCGGACGCCGTTCGCAGCCCCTCGCGGAGGCGCAGGCCTCCGGGGACCTCTAGAAGAAAGGGCAGGCGAGAGGGCCGCCCACCGCTTCCCGTTGCGCCGCGGAATAGGGGCCCCAGCACCAGCGAAAGCGCTGGCCCCTCTGCACGCCTGGGGACTTGAGCCGCAGCTTCGCATCAAGAGGGTATTTTTTCTAAACGACACCGCTTCATTCGTTGGTTCGTTGGTTCCTTCGGGCGGCTATGCCGCAGAAAAGCAACAGACACCGGCCAGAGCCCCGGCTCTCTTCGCCAAGGACCCTGACGTCCCGCCGCCGTGCTCGAAGGCGCCCCCAGCCCACGGCGGCCTGCCCTCGCCCGCAAGAGTCGGGCTTTTTCTTACCCAGACAGAAACCCCAAATGCTCTTCGCAAAATCCAATAAAGACACTCCCGCGGCTTCTCCAGGGTTTGGTTGTTGACGCAGGGTTCCCGGGCACACAGCCGCTTCTCTAGAAACGGGTCTAGGAAATCTGAAATTGACCAGCCGGCTCTGAGCCATTTCAGCCGCGGTCAAGCCAGGGCCCGAGGCCGGCATCGCAGAAATGGGAACCCCAGGCTGGAATCCGGTTCCAAGGTTTTCCGATTCAGGAATTCCCTGAATCTGAAAATATTTGAGCCCACTTTTCTGAGAAACTAGGGCTTGGGTATTCTGTTGGCAACCCAGGGGCCTCTGACAGCCACCGGGCCCAGAGGAAGGCAATCCCAGGTTGCTGTCCCTTTGGCCAAAGACACAGGTCTAGGGTAGTGGCTAAAACTACAGGCAGCAGAGGCAGTAAGGGAGGGGGGACTCGCCGGCTCCCTCCCCTTTCCTCATACTACTTGGAACCCTTCATCTCTGCTCAGAAAAGGAAAAGAGGCAGACGGGGGCATGGAGACCAGCCTGCCAGGACTCTGGGGTGCAGGGGAAGCATTGTTGCTTCTCCAGTCATACTCGGAGTGCCCTTCTCTCAGGAAAGCAGGTTTTGGGAAGAGGAGGCTGTGGTAATGGCATTAGCTGACCCTCTGCTCCCAAGTTGCGTGACCAGCCTCGGCCATTCGCCCAACTTCTCTGCCCCTCGGCTCAGCCATTCTCAGGAACCAGGGAACGACCCGTGAGTGGACTCGGTGAGCCATGAGGCCAGCCCTGCCAGCTGGTGCCAGAATTCCGAGTTCCATGCTCCCATAGGCACCCCACTCAGCCATCCTGCCTGAGTACATCCCAGGTTTCTGCACCAGGACAGGCTGGGGAAGCCCGGGTGTCAGGAAGGCTCAAGCTGGGGTCCCTGGAAACCTAGAGAATCCAGTGAGATGGTTCCCTGCCCCACCTGAGCACCCCTTTCCCCCTTCATCCAGTAATTGCTTGTATTCAAAGAAACAAGAGCTTTTATTGGAGAGGGGGTAGAGCAGACAGAAGGAGGTAGGTGGTCCCAGATGCACTCCCAAAACTGGGTTTTCTAGTTTGAACTTCTCCACGGCCTAAGAGGCTTAGGGTTGGAATGTCCCAGAGAGTCATGGATGGCCTCGAGGGCAAGCCCCAGCACATTCCTTCCTTTTTCCTAAAATCCCTTGATTCTAATGCAAAGATTAGGACAGGGTACCCCCCATAACTGGGCAAAAGGATGCCCTCCGTGAGGGCCCTCCAACCACTCTTCCCAAATAAGATTACTGAACCATTCTTGGGCACAGAATCTGTTTTGAGTGAGCCTGGCCTCAGGAAAGGCGGTGACTACTTCAAACCCCACAACAGCCTAGGCTTCTCCACTCAGCCCAGCCAGGACTCCAAGCCTCCAAATTTCCTGAAAGTCACAGAATCACCGCTAGCTCTGTGTGGCCTGGAGGGATGGGAACTAGGGCACATTGTTCCAGCTCCAGGAAGCCCTCTTCCCTCCTCTCCTCACGTCCCCATCACCAAGCAAGCTGGAAGCTGAAGCAGCAGGTAGGAAGTGCTGAGTCCCGTGTCAGACATGGAAACTGGGGCACAGTGCAGGCCAAGCCTTGCCCAAGGTCAGACGGCAAAGCGGGGAGAACACTGAAAGAGAGCTGCGTCCTGTCCTGTGTGTGTGATATATGTCTGTGAGTGCTCAAAGCCCCTTCCCTGCCTGGGATAGTGCCCGGCCAGCAGAGGGTGAGGCTGGGGAAAAAGAGAAACTGTCCAAGTCCATTCTCCATCCAACACACTGGCTGGCCAGGGTGTCCCCTCAGTCAGTCCCTTCCTCACCCTGTGCTCATTCAGCATTGGTGGGGGGGAGAGGGGCGGCTGTGCAGCAGAAGAGACCCCCCTGGGCTCAGCCCCTCTCTAGGCCTCCGGGCCCCTGGGGATATGGAGCTTCACCCTGAAGTTGACTGAGGGCCTTTGGTGGTGTACACAGCAGGCATCAAGATTTCCAAAAGAGGGACTACTGTGACTGCCTAGATCACTGCCAGAGGCTTGGGTCCACCGGAGCACACAGCAGGTGCTCGATAAATGCATTAAATGCATCAACAGTGAAGGAGGTGAACCCCTCAGACAGATCAGCTAAAGCTTCAGAGTCACAGAACACGCTCCATCCATCTGTGGAATTTGGGTCTCTTTACATCCCATGGACAGTGGAAGGCTAGAGCTTTCAGCTTCTGGACACCCAGAGGTGTACCATTCATTCCCTGTCACCACCCAGGCGGTCACTGTGCTCCCCACCTTGCCCTGACACCTGGCAGCCTTAGAACATAGCTCCTGTCCCCAACCAGCCTGATTTTGCGCTGAGCAGAGTTCTGGAACCCAGAGGTCTGGCTGTGGGCATGCCTAGGTGACTATACGCAGCCCCATGGGTGGATTTAGTGAGTACGTGTGCGTCTGTGTGTGCCGCACACTTACATGGTACGGGCTACTTGTGTGTGTGTGTGTGTGCTCCTGAGTCCTGCCCGGCCCAGGCAGGCTGGGTCACACGCTGTGCTTGAAAAGAGTTACCTGCTGCTCCAGGAGATGCAACCGTGCTTGTTGGTAAAAGATGGGGCTGAGATGCCGGACAACCATACTTCCCAGGCCCCCTTCCTGCCATCCTCCCCCCTACACACACACAACTTAGAGAAATTACCCTCTGGGAGGAAAGGGCAGGAGTTGCAGAATCTGCCCCAAACCAAACCCCCTGAGGAACATGTTCCCTCTGTGGCCTCAGACCCAGACCCTGCCTCTGCGGCCACAGGCACCACTGAGAGAGTGACCCAGACCCCAAGGAGCCATGCTTTCTTCCAGGGCCCAGAGTTGGGGGCCTCCGACTAAGCTTTTGGGAGTGAGAAGCAGGCCTGTGTCTACCCTTCGGCCACCCACCCCTGCAATCCTCGCCAAACAACTCAGCCTGAGGCTGTGGTTCTCCTTCTGGTGAGAAGCCAGGGTGAGGGCAAGAAGGCAGTGCACGCAGAACATCGCAGATCTCTCAGCCTGCACAGTCAGTCCCAAGCAGAGACCTCCAGGAAGAGATGCGGATGCACCAGGCCCTGGGGTGAGGCGCAGGGCATGGAGAGTAGGGCAGTGCTTCTCCACCGGGGTGCTGTCCTGCCCAGCGCTGCTCCCATCTGGGGGAGTTGGTCAGCAGGTGAGGGGCAGAGGGCGGTCTAGGGTCCAGCTGTGGTCAGAGGAACAGGTCAGGGTCGCACTCTCCCACCCTAGCTGCCCTCTGTTTGCTCAAGACTCTGAGGTCTCAGGGCCGGCCAACAATTGTTTGGCAAAATCCTTCAACAAACTTCACTGAAGTAGAACTCCAGAAGGGCATCGTTCTTGGGTGCATGCCTGCACCCATGGAGGCCCCACTGAGCTGAGCTCAGCCACCACTGTACCAGAGAGAGCCTCAAAGTGGGTAGGCTTCCTGGCCTGGAGACCCAGGGCTCGCAAAAGGCAGGCACCTGGCCTGCAGGCAAGGCCAGGTGCCTGCCTCTCTGGGAAGCCACGCAGAGGCTCCAGATCGCTGCAAACCTGCCCTGAAGGGGGCAGAAGCCAATCCCTTGGCTGCCAAGGCCCGGGCCTGGCTGCTTTGGATGGACTGGTGCAAAACAAGGGGAGAGAGCCCTACAGAAGAGGCTGTGGGGCCTGGTGGAGCTCTTGGGGTCTCCGGCTGCACTCGCCAGAGGCCTGGAGCCAACAGAAACGTTTCATCTGATTAGAAGCCATCAATTCCATCCCAATCCCAGAAAATTGACTGCGGTGCAGAGGGGGAGGCCTGAGAAGCAGCCTTGGAGGACAGGGTCCAAGCTAATTAGGAGGCAGCATCCGGGGGCCCATTAGAACGCAGGCTGCTGTCACTCAGCCGGGCTCAGGTCCCGGGAGAAGAAGCCGGGAAAGGAGGGGCGGGCGGCCCTTCGACGAGGACGCCGCTGGGAGCTGCCGGAACGGGCCCCGGGCTCTGCCCCCGCCCTGGCGCTGGCTCGGAGGCGCCCGCTCCGCGCGATCCTGCTCAGGGAACATTCTCTCATCCTGGGCTGTTCTCGCCGGGGGCTGGGGACTTCGAAGCGGCCCAGACAGGAGTTGATTCTGAGCAAAACAAGTCATTTGGGGCTTGAGGTGGGCACGAGCCACGCGGGACTTGGAGGCCAGATGCGTTTCTTTTGTGCGGCCGAGGGAGAAGTCGGTGTGTCAACGGGGAAGGAGGGAGCGGCGCGGGGAGGCCGCGCGGGGGCGGGGGGGGGGGGAGGGAGGGGCGGGGAGGCGGCGGGAAGGTGGCTGCGGAGGGGAGGGCACGGGCAAGGGAGGGCGGGCGGCTCGGGGCTGGATTCCGCCCGCGCTCCCTCGCTCGCTGGCTCGCTCCCTCACCAGCCCCCTCCCACCCAGGCCCACCCCACCCACCACCCCTGGCGCAGGGACTGCTGGAACCTGGCGGTGCGCGCTGTCGCTTTAAGACAGCCTCTGCCGGCGCCGTCCGGAACCTTAGAAACCGGCCCCGGATCGGGAGCCAGAGCCGGGGCCGGGCGGGCGGCAGAGGCCCGAGCGGCGGGAGCGCAGCGCGGAGCGCGAAGCCGGGCATCCGGTCGCGAGAAACCGCTGCCGCTGCCGCCCGCCCGGCCCCGCAGCCCCGGGCGGTCCATGGGGCGGGCGCGGCGTCGTTGCGGGCGCGGGCAGCCCTGGGGGGCAGCCGCTTAGGCGCTGTGCTCTTGTCCCCTCAGGTCGCAGCCAGGGCGGCCGGGCGCGCCCAGCCCCGGCCCCTGGAGCGCCCGCCGCGGTCCCCGCCTCCATGGACGCCTTCAAGGGGGGCATGAGCCTGGAGCGGCTGCCGGAGGGACTCCGGCCGCCGCCGCCGCCGCACGACATGGGGCCTGCCTTCCACCTGGCCCGCGCCGCCGACCCCCGCGAGCCCCTGGAAAACTCTGCCAGCGAATCGTCCGACACGGAGCTGCCAGGTAAGCGCGGCTCCCCGCGAGGCGCACACAGTGCCGAGCCGGGCGCACGGAGCGGGGAGCGGGAAGCAGGGCCTGGAGCCCGCGCCGCGCAATCAGGCTCTCTCTACAACCAGGAGCTCCAGGACCTTTTCTTTTCCCGTTCTCGGCCTGAGGGTGAACGCGTAAATTTACGCGCTTTACAAAACGAAATTCAGTGCTCTACTTCCACCCGGTCCCCACGCACCAGATGCACAAACCTACAACGGGAGGGTCGGACTGACAGCCCCTCTTGTTCAGAAGCAAAGAGAACAGGAAAAGAAAAATCGGTTTGCGCAACCGGGTGCCCAGGGGCCGCTCAGACCGCAGGAGAGGAGTAGATCGAGAAAGGAATGGGGCAGCGGACGAGAGAGCAAGTGCCCGGAGAGACAGAGACGGGGGCACACACCCCGACAGGCAGTGGGCGACAGACTGAGGAGGGAGAAATCCAAGAGAAGGGGTGGCGGGAAAAGTCAGGAAAACAAACTGAGGGGAGCGGCGGCGGACAACCTCAAATAAAAAAGCAGAAGACAGCGAGGGCGAACGGGCCAAGAGGTGCGCACCCGGCAGGACCCCCCCATTAAGGGAGCCCGGCCCCACGTGCGCCGCGGGACCCCGGAGCAGCCAGGCGGCCCAGCTAGGGCCCTTACTCGGCTCGGGCACGTCTCCCTCCGCGCTGCGTTTTTGTCGGAGCTCAGGCTTCTCTCCCCCCCGCCCCCCCGCCCCAGGCCCGCGGCGAGCTGGGCCGGCGGGTGGGCGGTGCGGGCTACGTAGCGCGGCTAATCGTCGGCGGGTGCCGGCCCCGGGGGTCCCCGTTTGGCTCTCGCGGCTTGCGCCCCGGCAGAGCTCCCTGCTCCGTGGGAGCCTCTGCTGTGCTCCTTTCTTAATCCACAAATGAGTGTATCTCTACGCGTTTTTAATCTCTATTTGTTTCTGTTTTGCATCCCTAAGTGACTTTCTCTGAGAAGTTCTGTTTGCTTGGCTAACAAACAACCAACGCGGAACTGTACTTTTGTTTTCGAGAGTTTTTAGCTGGTTGGCTTTTATTTGTTAAAACCCAGAGGAATATACAGCGGTAGACTGCTTTTTAAAACCAAATCTACGTGGATATTTTTAATTTTTTAACTGTAATTTTCGGTGTAGAAAGAATTACTACACTAGGCATATTTCTCTGGAATTTTAAAATCTCTGCATGCAATATTATTCTTGGGGAGATGTTTTAAAAGTCAATCCAAAATGGCGCGTTTCTCCAGGATTTTTTTTTTCAAAATCTATTTACAGCGGTGTTATTTTGATAACTTAAATTATCTAACTCTATAGTGTTATATTTCCCTGGGACTTAAAAATTATCTCTAGAAAGGTCATTATTAGGAAGGGGTTAAAAAATCTATCTACAACAGTACATTGTTTGTTTGTTTATTTTAAATCCCAGAGAAATAAATGCCTGTGTCTGCTTGGAGTTTTTACACCTACAGCACTGTATTTAGTTAGGGGTGCGTTGGCGCGGAGATTTCAGGCTCCTTAATTTGCGTTTGCTGTGTTCCTACCTATCTATTTTTAAGATTTTGTGAGCCTTTCCATGGTTTTAGGATAGAATTGAGTTTATCTGGGCTTCTATGTTTTGTTTTTAAATTTTGTCCTTTTATTTCCATGTGTCTGTGACTGAACGTGTTTTGCGTAGCTGGAAAGAGTGAGAGGCTAGAGCCCCAGGTCACCTAGACAGTCTGTTGGTCTGGGCTGAGGCCTGAGGGATTTTCTGGGCCTCTGGACTTGAGGCCCTGAGCAAAGGCCAGGAACACAGCTATGTTATGCCTGCCCATGTGGCATCCACACAGCCCTGGGGAGAAGAAAGTGGAGGGGCTGCAGGCCCCCGCCTCTCTCCAGCTCCACCGACCCACTAGCTTCAGGCTGGAAAGATTTGGTCCTGGCTCAGAAAAGCAGAGCCCCTCCAGATTGACACCCCAAAGAGCCCTCAAAATTTCATACATATGCGGGTGACAAAGCCAGTCGGGCTCAAGCAGTGGAGCGGCAAGAGCAGGCTCTGCCCAGCCAGGAACCTCGGCCTGTGCCTCCGGTTCCTGGATTCTTCCCTGCGCGTCCAACCAAAGGTGACTACTGATGATTGGGCCCCCAGCAGGCTCTTTCCAGTGGGGACAATTCTAGGGCTCCAGGTGGGAGGAAGGGCATGCCAGCGCTGGTGGCAGGCGCTTCGGTGGAGCCGGGATGGGTGCAAAAGGGCGGAAGCCCAAGGTGATTGGGGCCTGTCCTGTCCGATTCAGAGAAGGAGCGCAGCGGGGAAGTCAAAGGGCCGGAGGACAGCGGCGCAGGAGGCACGGGCTGCGGCGGCGCGGAGGACCCCGCCAAGAAGAAGAAGCAGCGGCGGCAACGCACGCACTTCACAAGCCAGCAGTTGCAAGAGCTGGAGGCCACGTTCCAGAGGAACCGCTACCCCGACATGAGCATGCGGGAGGAGATCGCGGTGTGGACCAACCTCACCGAGCCGCGCGTGCGGGTGAGCTCAGCCTGCGCGCCTAAGGCGACCCGCGCGGAGGACTGCTGGCCACCTCTGCCGCGGTCCTCGGAAAGCTTTAGACCGTGCTCAGATTTTGTCTCTGTCCCACCACTCAGACCTGCTCCTTCCCTCCGTGGGAGAAGATTCCACTGTAGGCCTGGTCTCCCCTGCTGCTGCTAAGCCTTTTGGTGGTTAGTACCCTCGCTGCCTGGCAGCCTACCTGCCCCTGGGGCTCTGCTGCAGCTTCACCCTAAGATCTGTGGCCCCAGAGGGGATTTCCCCTGTGCTGTAGGGCCCAGGGCCCACTCGGATATGACTGCCCTAGACTGCACAGAGGATTCCCAGCGATGGGGACCTCGGAGCTGCTGGCACCTTCTCCCGAAAACGAAAGGGAAAGGCACATCTTGCCTAGCCACCTGACAGAGGCCTGAACCATACCTAGGCTTGGAGGCTCAGAAACTCCTGGGGCAGTGATCCCAACCACACAGCCTGCTTCTCAGAACCTCAGCATAGTCCCTGCCTGACTCCTCTCCAGCCAGTCAGCCAGTAAGGAGCTGGACCCTTTCCCTGTTGCCCTTTCCTGTAGGGCTGGGTTCAGGTGAAGGAGGAACAGCTCTGGTGGAAGAGTGACCCTCAGGCCGAGTCCCTTTGGACATGTAAGATCTCTGACCCGTGACCAGACTGCACCCTTCCTCTCCTCGCCTTTTCCTTCCCAGTGAAATCAAGAGTGAAGCGGTTATGTTGCCAGAGCAGCAAGAGAATCATTTCTTTTCTGAGTACACAAATATTTAATCAGATACTGGGAGGACGTCCCAAGCGAGCCCAAAGTGCTACCTGGCCTACTGACTCCCTGCTATAATGCAAGCTCTCGCTCCTCCCATCAGGCTGGCCAGCCCAGTGGGACCCGAGTGAAGACAGCACTCAGTAATCCTGAACTCACTAATCCTGCCCAGGTTTATGGTGATTCGGGTGGTGTGGGGTGGAATCAGGCAATGTCAGTGCCCGGGACTGAAAAAGGCTGAGATGCAGGGGTCCGGCAGGCTCGCTCAGGAAACTCAGCCCAGGGCTGGAGGAGGGCTTCGGAGGATAGAAGGCATGCATAGGAGGATAGGAGAGGATGGGCAAGGACCAGGAGTTGGTAAAGAACAAGTTCTTATTAAATTTTGTGGGAGAAAGTGGAGGGGAGATTAGAGAGAAACTAGTTAAGAAGTGAAAGAAAATTAAATATTTGCAGAGAAACATATTTGGCATATATTTAGGTGGCAGGGAAGAAATTAAATATTTAAGGGAGGGTAAAAGGATCAGATGTTTGAGAAATTAAAGAAAACTATTTAAGAGAAACAGTAATGGTCAGATATTTGGAAAGACGGGGAAAACTATTTGGGGAAGAATCAAAAGGATCAAAAATGAAGGATAACGGAGAAAGTGGACTGAGGGAAAAGAAAGCAGTTCAGAGAGCAGGGGGGACCAAAAGAAAATAAACATTTAGGGCAGAAATGAGAATATCAAATGTTCCCAATAAATATGGATACAGACTATTTGAGGAATGAAAAAAGTAGAATAAAGGGAGTCGGAAGACCCTACATTAGAGGGAAGAAAAATACTTTTTACATTAGAGGGCAAAGTAAAAGAACGGAATATTTAGGAGATAGACCGGTATGCCTTTTGGGGAGAATGCGGGAGATGGACTGGTTGAGAGAGGAAAAAGCAAACGAATATTTGCTAAAACAAAAGAGGATCCATCCGTACTAGGAGAAGCCATCAGATTTAACTTAGGGGAGTGGATATAGATCAGAAATGGGGAAAAGACGAAATGTTTTCTGGGGACAGGAAAGGAACCATTAAGGAGCGCGGCCGCAGGGGCGGAAATAACGAAGAAAAGAGACTTTCGGAGAGGAGGCAGTGGAGGGATAGAGTGGAGGGGATGGAGGTGGAGGGGTCTTCCCGCCCCGGTCAGCCCTGACCGTTCTCCTGCCCCCTCCCCAGGTCTGGTTCAAGAACCGGCGAGCCAAGTGGCGGAAGCGCGAGCGTAACCAGCAGCTGGACCTGTGCAAGGGCGGCTACGTGCCTCAGTTCAGCGGCCTGGTGCAGCCCTACGAGGACGTGTACGCCGCTGGCTATTCCTACAACAACTGGGCCGCCAAGAGCCTGGCGCCAGCGCCGCTCTCCACCAAGAGCTTCACCTTCTTCAACTCCATGAGCCCGCTGTCGTCGCAGTCCATGTTCTCGGCACCCAGCTCCATCTCCTCCATGACCATGCCGTCGAGCATGGGCCCCGGCGCCGTGCCCGGCATGCCCAACTCGGGCCTCAACAACATCAACAACCTCACCGGCTCTTCGCTTAACTCGGCCATGTCGCCGGGCGCCTGCCCGTACGGCACGCCCGCCTCGCCCTACAGCGTCTACCGGGACACGTGCAACTCGAGCCTGGCCAGCCTTCGGCTCAAGTCCAAGCAGCACTCGTCGTTCGGCTACGGCGGCTTGCAGGGCCCGGCCTCGGGCCTCAACGCGTGCCAGTACAACAGCTGACCGCCCCGCCAGGCCCCGCGGGCCCGCGGCAGGCGCGGCGCCGGGCCGGGGGCGGCGCGGAGGACCTCGCCACGCCACGGCCCCTGCGCCCGCGCAGCCCTCTCCTCCCCACCTCCCCACCTCCGGGCTGGTTGTGTGTTTGCTTTTCTGGACCCCACTGTGCCCTCCCAAACGAGACGAAACCAAACAAAACAAAAAAGACGTCGGAGAAAAGTGCTGCGAAAAAAACGGATGAGTTGCAATTTCCCTCGGGGTGGCGCGGGTGGTGTGTGTTCGCTCCCTCGAGCCGGGCGGGCCGTCGCGCGGAGGGGACGCGGGGCGGGAGGCCGGCAGTCCGGAGAGGGCGCCCTGGGAGCCCGAGTTCCCGCCGCGCCTGCGAACTGGACGCGCGGAGCCTGCGCAGGCCGGCCGGGGCCCGTAGGAACCGAGGCGCCCCCTCCAAGCTGGGCCCGGCCGAGCGTACCTTAGCTCGATTCGGATCCGAGTTGGAGCGGGCGTTGGGTCAGGGATGATGGTGCCCAGCCTGGGTTCGGAGACTCGCTGTGGAGCTGCACGCGGCGCCGGCGTGTACCGCGTGCCCTCGCAGCCGCGATTACCGGATTCCTATTTTAAGGCTACGGAGCCCCAGCTGGCGGTGCGGACGCGGCGAGAGAATGGGGCAGGCTCATCTCCGAGCACCCCGGCGCCCCTCCCCACCGCCACCCAGCTTCTCCCGGACCCGGACCCTCCACTCCGCTCCCGGGCTAGGAAGTGGTCCCCTTGGCCCGGCGAGGAGCCCCCCTCCTCACCGCCTGCCGTGCAAGAGTCGAGCCGGGAGAGCTCGGGGCGCGGCCAGGGCCCCCCCCCGCGCCGCGCCCACTTTGCACACCCGCTCTCCGGCCCGCGCCCCTGTTTACAGCGTCCCTGTGTATGTCGGACTGACTGTATAGAATTATAAATCTGTCTATATCGACTTGTCCATGTACGTCTATTAAAACCATAGTACAAGCGTGCTAACCACTGCCGGCCGGGACTGCTTCATTCCACTGAGAAGGGAGGCGGGTAGAAAGGGAACGGCGCCACCGTGGGCCCTGTGGGTAAGGAGAGAGGAGCCAAGTGGCCGCCTCCTAGTGGAGTAGGAGGTGCTCTCTTCCCACCACGATTCCTGACCTGCTCTGCCCGACTCCATGAGGGCCCCATCCGGAGCTCCGAACTCCCTCTCCGCGCCCACCAGGTGCTCCCCGCTGGACCGCTCAGCCTTGGCCACCCTAGCCAGCACCCCACCTCCCGGGCTGCCCCACTCTGCAGGCTCTTTCCAAGCTGGGTCGGTGGGGTGCTGTGTGGCCCTTGTCCACCCGGAGAGTTGGGGTGAAGGCCACAGAGAGCTCCTTTAGTCCTGGAGTTGCCTTTTCTCCTGTGGCCCCAGTACTCCTATCTTGAAGCCCTGCCCAGGAGAACTGAGGATGCGGGGATCCGCCAGGGCCTCCCTCAGCTTCCCCCTACCCCCGCCCCCGCAGAAATCCCACGCAGGGGCATCTGGCAAGGCTGTGCTGGAGAAAGTGTCCATCGCAGGGAACTAACGTCTCACTTCCCTTCCACCCCAAGGTATGGGAAGGAGGCTGATGCCGCTTCTACCCTCCCCAGGCTTTGGAAACTACTGAACTAGACCAGCCTGTAAAGTGCCTGTAAAATTCTGCTTCCCTTAAGTCCCTTCACTTCCAATGGCAAAAGAGAATGTTTGCAGCTGCAGTGGGGGAGGGAGGAGGGGCTGGTATTCTGCTTTAGACTCACCTTGTGACTGGGACTGGTGCTGCCCTGGAGCTGGACCCCCGGCAAGCCCCAGATGGGAGGGGGGCCCAGCCACAGGCCTAATCACCAGCACAGGGCTGGAGAGCCCTGTGCACACATTCTGAAACCAGGTCAGCACTGCCTCTGAGGGCAGGAGTGTTGTCCCTATTATACAGGGGATGGAACCGAGACTTCACCATGCTCAGCAACTGGGCCAAGGTCACAGGGAGTCAACAATCTTTATATTCCAAAGCATCTTTCCACTGATCTTCCCACTTTTAGATGAGGAGTGAGGAAGGGTCCTTCCTGGAGGATGGCTCAGCCTGATGCTATATGAGTTAACAGTGTGGGGCTCTGAGGACAGGGCCAGATACACAGGCCAGAGGAGGGAGGTGGGAGGAGGGAAGGCTGGGGCAGGGGGCTGGAGCCAGACCACCCCTCCTCCCCCAACGGCTCCAGTCCAGAGCTCCTACCCCTCACTCTCTGGAAACCCCTCACTTTCTGGAAACATAAACACACAACCACATCTGGACTCAAAGTTCCTCCCCCAGCCTCACACATCTGCCAAGGCCAGAGGGGCCCTGGTCTCAGTTGAGGGCAGAAGGCAGGAGAGACCTAGGAGATGGGACTGGAGGAAAAAGGCAGAGAGGCCTCTCCTGAAATTCAGGCCCAGCCTCAGGGGACACGGCCAACAAGGGGCTCTGGCAGAGGCTCCAGTGTGGCTTTGGGGTCCTAGACCAAACAGCTGCAGATAGGGATGACAGGGCAGAAGCAGTCCCAGAACGACCCCATCACCCATCAAGGAGCACGGTCAGCAAGGTCAGCATCAGACCCTATGGTGGGCTCCGCCCAGCTCTTCCGACCCCGCTGTTTGGTGGCTGCAGAGAGGAGTACCAGCCAGCCCACCCAGCTGTACCAGCCACGGGATCATCTCTGAAGGAAGGCTAAGGAATATGTGGGGCTCTGGAAGTCCAATCTTCTGGGGAAAAAAGCAAAAAGCCCTAGTCGCCTTCTGTCTCAAGAAGCCCCGGGGAAGGAGTGCCATTCATTCACGCCACATTTACTGTGCTCCTGCCCTTGGCGCTCGGGATTGAGCGCTGGGAAACAGACAGTCCAGGCTCTCACGGACAAGTAAACAAACACTGTATAATTACAAACCGGGCTGAGTGCTTTTGAAGAAACAGAACGGGGTGCTGTGAGTCAGAAAAAAATGAGAATTCTGCCTTGAACAGTGTGCTCAGGCCAGGCTGTTCCACAGACGTGGCTCTGTCTCTCATTTCTTCAGCCCGTTTGGGGCCCAGGGCCCAGGGCTAAGTGTATACTGCTCAGTCAGCCCCCTTACCTGCATGCCAACCCTAGAAGGAAGAGTTCTCATTATCCCCTTTCCCTCTTTCCCGGATGAGGTCCCTGAGCCTGACAGAGGTCAGGTCACTTGACCAAGGTTCACAACAGGAAGTGATGGAGTGGGCTCCAGCCCAGTCTGTGGCCGCTCTAGCTCCAGTACCGGGCTGCCCCGTGTGCGGCACTGGGAGAAACGTGGTGGGGAGGGGGAGGCGACTGGCCTGGAAGGGGCTGTGATTTCTCCTGGCTACTGGGGACAAACCCCAGGAAAGAGAAAAGCAGATTTGGTCCCTGTTTGGTGCCAAATGCCCCAAAGGGCTGCTGCAGGCTTAGAGCGGACATGAATTAGAAACAGGCGGGCCAGAGTAGTGCCCGCAAACCAGGTTCAGCACTGGTTTGCGGGCACTATGGGGCACCACCACCAGAGTCCCTGGTCACTGAGGGGAACCGAGGTACCTCCCCTAGTTTTAAGGACCCAGCCAGGCTGCGGGCTGCCCTCGGGGCCATGGCCTCCCTAAGGACAGCTGCCAGAGTCATCTAAAAGGGGAGGGGAAGTCACAGCTGGCAGATCTGCCTGGGAGGGGACATTGGCCCGGGAGTCCAGGCCCTGGAGGTGGGTTGTGAGTCTTCCTTCAATGCCACGTGCCCGAGCCTGCTGCTCCCGACCAGTGGGGCCTCCATCAGGAGAGAACAAGTGTGGGAAACGAGAGGAAGGATGGTGTGTGCCCACAGACCTCACCATCTTCTGGGCCAGTTACTCAGTTCTGGCATCCCGAGGAAGCTTCTCTGTGGTGTTGGAGAGCAAGGGTTTGCTTTCTGGCTCCACCTCTGAGTTGCTTTGGACAAGAGACAATGTCTCTGAGCCTGTTTCCTCTTCCATAAAAGGGAATAACAATCACTTCACACAGTTGCTTGAAGGATTAAAGGAGATAACACATAAGACATTAGTTGTGGGGCTGGCGTAGAGTTATTACTGACGGTGGTGGCGGTGTTGCTGTTAATAAAGGGACATGTCCTGCCGCTCCCCTTGAGGGCCTTGTTCCCCGCTTTCCTCATTAATGGGACTTCTCTGAGTTTCTCAATGGGTCCTTTCTGAAAATGTCGTTTGGAGCCCAACTTGGGTTTTCCCTCTGGCTTCGCTGTGTGTCATGGATGTGAGCCGTGACTGGCAGCCCCACCGACCACCTTCCTCACTGCATCCCACCTGGGGACCCATTCCGGACTTGGACCCACAGGAACCCAGCCCAGTGTCCTAGGTCCAGGGCCTGGGAGGCCCAGTAGAACTGGGCCCAGTTCCTGCTGTCCCCTGGGCCTGGAGAGAGGCCCACAGGTAGTCAGTACTCTGACAGAGGTGCCCGGGGAGCACAGGAGACCCTCACCCCAGAATTGTCCTCTAAGGACTCCCCGCAATGTGGGATAAAGGGGCCTGGACCCTTCTTTTTGTGTTCTAGATCTTACTGATAGCTAACATCCGGCCCTTCCTGAGTGCCAGGCCCCAAGAAGCACTTGATAGCAATTCCAGCATTCCCTCCTCGGGGGAGGGAAGGGCTCCTTATGTTTACACAGGAAGAAACTGAGGCTCAAAGAGAATCAACAGCTCACTTGTGATGCCACAGTGAATGAGGGACAGAGTTGGGACCCAGGTCCCTGGTCCTGTCCATGCACTGGGCACTCTCTTGACATCTGTATTGGGCAGCAGGGGATGGGGGGAAGGGTAAACAATTATAGGGGCATCTGGGTGACTCAGATGGTTAGGCATCTGCCTTCAGCTCAGATCATGATTTCCAGGTCTTGGGATCGAGCCCCACATGGGACTCCTGGCTGGCTCAGGGGGTAAACTGCTTCTCCCTCTCCTGCTGCCTCGCCCCCTGCTCGTGTGTTCTCTCTCTCTCAAATGAATAAATTTTAAAAACCTTTAAAAAACAATTATAATTCATGTTGATTCCTATCAAGAAGCTGGGCTCAGGTGTGCTCTGGGAGAGAGAAAGAAAAGGCCCCAGCTCCCAGGATTTGCCTCCACTGAGCTCACTTGACTATGGGGGGGAGAGCAGCAGAAGGCACAGAGGACAGGGGGACTGAAGAAGCTCCGGGATGCCGGCAGCAGAATGGAGTGGGCAGGTGAGGGCACAGAGCAGCTTTCTGGAGAAGGCAGGACCCTGGAATATCAACCATTAAATCCAAACTCCCGTCTCCTTCAATACTACAAACTTCTCATTTCCTAGACACGTGCTTCTAGTCTGCCTTCCTCTGGAAGCCCTCCTAGGCGTCCTCCCACCCCTTGCTGGCCTGCCTCTTTGTCGCTTTCACCACAGAAACCCGATTCTTCACACTCCCCGTGTTGCCTTCTCAGGGCCCTGGACCCGGCCTTCCAGTTGGCTGGTGCTGCCCAGAGCATGTGTCCCCCTACTGAGTGGCTGTAAGAACTTCAGGAGACGTAGCCCCCAGAGCCCAGCCAGGCTGGGGGATGGGGGTGCTGTGACCCAGGGCAGAGAGACGCTGCTGAGGAGGAGGTCAAGATGCAGGAACCTGCATCTGGAGGGGGTGGAGGAAAGCTGCTCTGGCTGTCTCCGTCCTGTGGCCCCATTTCACTGTGCACTGTCCCCTGCCGTGCACCGGACATATTTTATTTCTCTTCCTCATCTCATTTTATAGATGAGGAAGCTGAGGCTCAGGCCCATCATGTAACCTGTCCAAAGGGCATCCAGCTTCTAGGGACTCAGGTCCCCACCTGACAACAGAGCCCACAGCACTCACTCATGTGGACAGAGTCTCCCAGGGGCAGGGCACCGGCAGCTGGGCAGGGTGGCTACTGTCACAGAGTCAGCGCGCTGAGGCGAACAGGTGGGGACAGCAGCACCTGGAGAAGTGTCTGCACACAGACATGCTCCGGACGCATTTGCTGAATAAAAGAACTGAGGGATTGGGGCACCTGGGTGGCTCAGTGGGTTAAGCCTCTGCTTTCAGCTCAGGTCATGATTTCAGGGTCCTGGGATCGAGCCCCACATCAGGATCTCTGCTCGGCAGGGAGCCTGCTTCCTTCTCTCTCTCTGCCTGCCTCTCTGCCTACTTGTGATCTCTGTCTGTGTCGAATAAATAATAAAACCTTTAAAAAAAAAAAAAACTGAGGGGCTGCCGTCCACAAAACAGATCCTGGCTCTTTCTCCCTCTCCCTGCTCCTCTCTCCTCTCTCTCGTCTCTTTCCTTCACCCACGCACACTTACCTCTCACGCTCAGCACAGGCCGCTCTGGGCACTGCTTTTAAAGGTGAGACAACAGGGGCACCTGGTGGCGCGGTCAGTTAAGCATCTGACTCTTGGTCATTATCTTGGCACCCTGAGATGGAGCCCCACATTGAGCCCTCCAAGGGGCTCCTCACTCAGCCAGGTGTCTGCCTGGGATTCTCTCTCTCCCTCTCCCTCTGGACCCGACCCCCACTTTCTCTCAAATAAACAAATAAATCTTTTTTTTTTTTAATCTGGATCAACAACAACAACAGCAACAAACACCCAATTCAAAAATGGGCAAAGGATCTGAATGGACATCTCCCCGAAGAAGACAGATGCATGGCCAATAAGCACATGAAAAGATGCTCAGCATCACTACTCATTAGGTAAATGCAAATCAAAACCACAGTGAGATACTGCTATACATCCATTAGGAATAAAACAAGATACCAGGTGTCAGCAAGGACGTAGAGCAATCGAAACTGTGTGCATTGGTGGTTGGAATGTAAATGATACAGCTGCTCTGGAAAACAGTATGGCAGTTCCTCAAAAAATTTGACAGATTATTACCATATGATCTAGCAATTCCCACTTCTGGGTATTTGCCCAAAAGAAACAAAAGCAGAGACCCCAAAAGAAAACGTGTACACCCGTGCTCATAGCGGCATTATTCACAATCCCAAATGTGGGAGTCGTCCAACCGTCCATCAATAGATGAATGGAAAAAACGGGGTCCATGCATATAATGGAATACTATTCAGCCTTAAAAGAGAAGGATATTCTCTTTTTTTTTTTTAAGATTTTATTTATTCACTTGAGATCACAAGATCACAAGTAGGCAGAGAGGCAGACAGAGAGAGGAGGAAGCAGGCTCCCTGATAAGCAGAGAGTCCAACGCAGGGCTCGATCCCAGGACTCTGGGATCATGACCTGAGCCGAAGGCAGAGGCTTTAACCCACTGAGCCACCCAGATGCCGCAAAAGAGAAGGATATTCTGACACCTGCCATGGACGAACCCTGAAGACATTATACTAAAGTGAAATACGCCAGACCCGAAAGGATGACTATTGGAATTCCACTCATCTGAGGTACCTAAAGTAGGCAAATTTATGCAGACAGAAAATAGGATGGTAGTTGCCAGGGACAGGGGGAGGGGGGAACAGACAGTCATCGCTGAATGGGTACAAAGCTTCAGAACAGAAATGTTCTGAAGATGGACAGTGGTGATGGTTGGACAACAATGTGAATATGGTTAATGCCACTGAACTATCTACTATTAAAAGGTTAAAATGGTAAATTTCACATCATGCATATTTGATCCCAACTCTTTTTTAAAAAGATGTATCTGTGTTTATGCCCCAACCTTGTCCAGAGAGGCTGGAGCCCAGGACGTTCAAGGGCCAAGGCCACTGCCACTGTTGGTCTGCTGTTGATCGGAAAACAATTCCTGCAACCGTCTTTGACTGGCAGCCCATGCAAGCCCCCCGGATAGCTGACCCTCCCCTGTGGCCCTCAACCCATTCTCCATCCCTTCATACAGCACAGCAGTGGGAACCCAGTCAGGACACTTCCCTTACCAAGTGTCTATTCTGCAGCCAAAGAGAACAACTGGTATGGATAATTTTTCTCTATCAATTTAGCATAATATTAAATAACAGGTCTGCTGCTGCCTCTTTTTTTTTTTTTTAACTGAGCTTCTCTGCCAGAAAACCAAACAAGACAGGCTATAAAACAGAATTTAAGCACTGTCCCATTTTTGCTCTTATATATGCACAGGGAAGTTTCTGAATATGCACAAAGTGTTAACACCAGCTACCTTGGAGGTGGTGGGAAATGAGGGATTTTTTTTTTTTTTCATTTGTCCTTTCCAAGCTATTTGTACTGGGCATGTGTTACTTTTGTAAAAGTGACACGAAACAAAAAATATTACTTTAAAAATACCAAGATCTGTGACCTGCAGGGCTGGGAGTGGCGTGCCTCTGGGACCTTATCCTCACCCCGAAGGTGTCAGTCATCACCTGCCTGCAATGACGTGTCAACCATCAGGATTCAGCCTCATTTAGGGGCAAGCCAGTGTGACAAGGGTCAAGTAAACCTTTACTGTCAGATTTCTACAGAAGTGAACTTTTTGTTTTCAAACACATTCTTCTTTAAATGGAGGTCAAATTAATAGGTGCTAAGAGGAACGTTAAGAGAGAAGAATCATTTGTGGTGTTCTTTTTTTGCTAAGCAAAAAGGGCTCAGAGTTTAAAAAACGGCTGTCATAGGCAGGGAATCTATCCCTCTCCCCTGTGTCCCCTCGCTGCACCCCCTCTGCCCCATGCAGGTCCTCCAACTCAGCAGCCTATCTACACTCCTACCTTGCCTACACACACACACACACACACACACACACACACACATACACACATGCATGTAGGGTGTGCCTGCCAGCCAGCGTGATCATGGAATCTTTATTAAAGAGGTCCAAATTACCAAGGTTTTACTACACTACTAAAAATAGTCATGCTTGCTTAGCCTGCTTAATAAGCACACCATTTCTAATTTTTCTGCCTGAGTAAACTGAAACATCATTCCAGAAATGCATTTTTACTGAAACAAGAAGGCTTATTTTTTCTCCTTCGTTCATACATTTTTTTCCCTCCTTCCCCTTCTCCCTCCTCTCCACCCGTGCTCCTCTACTCTCCCGTGCTCCTCCCGCTCAGTTCCCCACCCCTACTCATTTTAAATTTCAAAACATAAAGGGGAAAGTAACAGTAATTTGGACTTGGCTTTCACACAAAATGGGCCAATTTTTTTTAAGTGTTGGTAATTTGTCCTGAAAATGGATATAGGGAGTGGGGCTGGGGAGGCTTTGAAGAATGGGGTTTTATGAGAGGAAAATGAGGCCTGAGTGTGCGGGACGGCGGGTGCACCTTCCCCTCTGTGCCTGGGACAGTGCAGGCACGTGTAATGACTGCAGCTAATAGCACCATTATTGCTTTCATCACATTATATTATTATTGGTCATCAGAATCAGACAAAGCATATTAACCCATTTCATTGAACCAAGGGCTTAATGTCCCAGTGATTTCACGGAAAGTCCTGGGCAAACCCTCCAAGACACTGCAGCCATGAAGCAGCCAGCCATTTGGCGACTCGCCAGGCTGTAGCAGGGCCCGGCAAGGGTTTCCCCAAACTGTTCCCGCCTGTGGCTTCTCTGGGAACTTTCCAGGACACGCTGGGATGGATGCTTATCCCCACCCTTACTCCAGCCCTTCCATGCACATACCTCTCTGTCCCCATGGATAAACCCAATCTACTAAAGGACAGATTTCCACGAAACACCCCACCCCCAACACACACTCACACATGGTGGGCCAGGGACCCCTCCTCTATTCCCGGAGCCGGCATTCCTCTGAGTCAGCAAGGCTGGTACTGAGCACAGGCACACACTACTCATGGTGAACGCCTGGCTTCTCTTGAGCTTGGTGCCCACCCCTCCAAAGCTCCTTGAGTCCCACACGCCACAGGTGTGAGTGCACACATCCCGCGCTTGACATTTTGTTCCAGGTCAACATTGTGTGATTTTCCCTGATTATAGGATACATAGTCATTCTTAACATTTCCGAAGTTCAGAAAAGCATGCGGACCAAAGTCAAGACCACCAAGCCATCATTGATGATAAATTCCCAGACATCCCTCCACCTGTACACAGGTGCATTTATACAGACCTTATATGTGTGCACATACTATTACAGAAAGGATATCCTGCCACGCATTGCTCGAGAAGCCACTTTTTGGACTTAGGATAGTATCAAGAACATCTATTCTTGGGGCGCCTGGGTGGCTCAGTTGGTTAAGCGGCTGCCTTCAGCTCAGGTCATGATCCCAGAGTCCTGGGATCGAGTCCCACATCGGGCTCCCTGCTCCTTGGAGAGTCTGCTTCTCACTCTGCCTTTCTCCCCTCTCATGTTCTCTCTCTCAAATAAATAAATAAAATCTTAAAAAAAAAAAGAACATCTATTCTTATCCAAAAAGTACTATTTTTAAGGGTCACATGTCTACATTCATAATCATTTAACCAACGTCCTCACCGGTGGGCATTGGGGTAACATCCTGATTTCTTTTGTTGTGTTTCTCCTCTAGCAGGGCACAGCAGACATCCTTCTCCATGCGTCCCTATGCACTAGTCATCGGGCACATCAGGGTAACTCCAAGAGCAGATCTGCCAGGCCCCAGGAACATGCACATAAAACCCCTTTCCTGCAGACACGAAGGCCACACCTGTGGCCACTGCTGGACGTGGCCAAGGGGACCCATTCTCCAGATACTGGCCAGTACTGGCTTTTGTCTATCCTTTTTGCCACCTAGAAGAGAACAGATAGCTCATGGCTACTTTGCATATGTGGTTTTAATTATTTCTCCCCCTCCTCCTCAAAAAAAAAATACAGATTGTGTTGTGTACATTCAGTTCTGCAACTGGCTTTTCCCATCTGCCAATTTCCACTCCTTTTGGGCACGCTCATTTCAGGGTTAGAGGAGAAGCCAGCTACTCAAGACAAGAGATTCACCAAGTGCCCCTTTTGGGTGCCCACAGTTTCTAATCCTTGCTAATGAGTTATCTGCAGGTGCGGCAGTGGGGGAACAGAGAGCCAGAAAGGACTGACCTCAAGGTCACCACCTGAGAGACCAACCTTCTGGGTGCAGGAACAGCTGGGCTGCTCTACAACGGCACTGCCAAGGCGGGCTCATCCCGCCTGCAAAGCTCTTGCCCGCCCAGCACATCCCTTCTGCCGGCCAAGCCTCGGTGTGGGCCGGCTTCACTGAAACCCGCTGAAGGGTGACTTGTAAGCCAAACCCTCGGCTGCCCAGGCTGTAATTTCCCCATTAGGCGCCGGAGTCACAACCCATCTGTGCCCACCATGCCCTCCATCTCTGAGGCTCCCAGGGCCAAGCCAGAGGCTGCTGGGCCAGCAGACTTCAGACTCCGGCCCCACTTGGAAGGCAAACATGGCTTGAGTTTTAACGTTCAAAAAATCACTCTGGAAAGAAGACTAAGGCCGCTGGGAGGCTGTGGAGCAGAGGGTACCTGTGTAGCCTGCACTGAAATCCTGCCTCTGCCGTTTAAAGACAATCCCTGCCAAGTGACGGTCCCTGTGGGGGCCTGCTGACCCACCTGTAAAATGGAGCTAACGACCGCTTACAAGATTGGCACACACAGCTTTGCAGGAGAGTGTTGCAAACACCACACTGCATGGCTGCGAGTCCTGGCTCTTCCTCCTTACTTGTACAGACTGAGGGGGTGGGGGGGCTCCATCACCTTTCCAAGCCTCAGTTTTACCACCTGTTTAATGGGAATCATGAAAAACACCTAAGTGTTGTGACATGATTCGGATCATGTATGTGAAAGTATCTTGGAGGCAGAAATGCCAACAAAACAGAACGTAACGTTTCCACTGTCAACAACGCGAATGGGCTGTACCTTCAGAGCCTGGGCCTGAACTCTGCTTGGACACGTCCTCAGTGAAGAGGTCTTCTCATCTCACACCACCATGCCAGGTGTCAAGGTCCTACTGGGGAAGGAGGGAGTCAAGGGCCACATGTGCTGACCCGTGGGCCAGTGGGGGGCCCCTGCTATGAGAACGTCATTGTCCCATCACCACCAGCTTACAGAGCTTGGAGTCAGTCCCAAGAGTTCTGGAACAGACTCTCATCCCCCTTGGGCTTCTTCCGCACCTTCCTTTGGAAACTTTGGTTTTGTTTTGCAAAGGGCCAGCCATACGTGGTGCCACCACCGCGGGGGTGCTTCACCTAGAGGCCTCTGAACCCAGGTCGGGCTTCAGGTGTGGGTTTGTAAACCGCTTGTCATGTTTCCCAGTTTTAGCCTGAGAGGTCTCTATTATACCGCATGATCTTTGGGCCCTCTAGATATAATCCAGATTCTATGTGGTCAAATCTATTCAGGGGCTGCCATTTTTAAAAGGCACAGTCAGCAACCAAAAATCATCTTTAAATGATTCCAACCATGACTTGCCTCTCTCAAAGAACATCAGGGAGGATCCCATTCTCACCCCCCAAGGACACCTGTCGTCCCCATTTCTCCGCTTGGCAAACCTCATGCTCCAGCGAGGTCAGAACCTCTGTATAAAGGTCTCTGACTCTTGGCCTTCGGCTTTTACTTCCTTTCTCTCTCCCTGTCCCAGCTCCTGATTGTGTAGACCCATCAAACCTGACTGGTTTCCTCATTTGCTCTCTGTTTTGCCCATTACCCTAGCTTTCCATCGTGGAGGAGACCAAGAGAGAATGAATCCCCTCTCCTCCCTTTCCTGATCATCACATCCTGGCTCTCCATCACATCCTGGCATCTTCCATCGTGGAGGAGACCAAGAGAGAATGCTCCCCTCTCCTCCCTTTCCTGATCATCACATCCTGGCTCTCCCCCACGCCCCCAGCACTATGTCACCCAGAGTCTACATTAAATCAAAGATAGAACTTGGGGACGGTGAAGCGTGGGACGGACCAGCACAGACAGAGCTCTGGGTGGTGGGATGTGGATAGGAGCAGGGCACTCACATGGTGATAAACCTGCCTCCATCACATTTACTCCCTTCTCGTCATTTCCCAAGCCCTTGGACTCGTATCAGCAGCCATCGCCTCTCCCTTCTGGGCAGCCTACTTAAGAATTCAGAGCCATCCTCTCTATTGAGAGCCTGTGAACCAAGAGAGCGGGCCCCGGCAAGCTGGGCCAGGGACAGAGACGTAGCGGGGAAAGAGACCACCGAGAGCAAAGTCTGACTGGGGAAAGGGCCCTTTGAATTAGGACATGGCCTGTCTCACCCAGCTTTGATGAAAACACAAGTTGTGCAGTTCCCAGCATCTCTGTGTAGGATTTCTAGGGGCTGTTGGAATAAATAGGAGAGTTTATATTCTCACTCCCTGCCTGGATCTCCATCATATAGGGAGTACTTCCTGCTGGTGGAATCAACAAGCAGTTAAACAAAAACAAAAACAAACAAACAAAAAAAAATCCGGCCACTTTCCAAATACCTCCAGCCTTAGATTCCAGATCCTTCCCACAGGAGCTAGGGGAGGGCCCAAGAGTGACCCAAAAGACTCAAGCCCAGGTCCCCTGCATCCCAGAGCAGCTACCAAACCACCAGGCTGCCAAGACGGAGATGAAAGAGCCATCTGGGGACCGCTCTGCTGGACGCAAGGCCTGGAGGGTAGTGAGAAGGGTCCTGCTTTCCACAGCCAGGCCTGGGCAGGCAGAGCACTTCTGCCTCAAGCAAATCAATTGAAAGTTGTGGCCAGGCCTGTTTGAGTTGGTGAGAGCCCAAGTGGGAATTCCAATCTGCCAGTGTTTGCTCTGCAGACGAATAGAGTCAAACGGAAACGCTGCTTTGGGACTTTGTGCCAAATACCCGCTGGCTTGTTCTGCCAGCAGTGCTGGGCCAGCCCTCTGCACGTCACCCTCTCCCGGCTCCCTGCTCGGTGACAGCCTTCTGCTTGTGCCCTTAAAGGCAGCTTGCCTTCCCTGCTGTGGCCCAGAGTCCCATGCCTGGGGCTTCCCTGTGGGGACCCAGGCCTTCCAGCTCATTCCATGCCAGCTCCCCATGGAGACCCCTTTACCGCCCACCCCCAACACCGGCTCCTGACTTCTGCTTCCTGCTCTCGGCGCCATACTGTACTCCCTGACCCTGACGTTGGCCCAGGCCTTCTCGGTCCCTGACCAGCATGGCCCGCTGCGGCTGACCACCCAGCAGAGGCAGAGCTGAGCGGAAGGAAGCACCAGCCACAGCTGCCCCCAGCCTTCTTCACACTCTCACATGTATTTCATTCCGTCCTCAGAGTGGGTCAGTTTTATCAGCCCATTTCTCAGAGGAAAGAGCTGTGTTTTCAGAAGATTTGGCACCTTGCCCAAGGTCACCCAATTACAGAATCCAGACCTCCCCGCTCCAAAACCAGGTCACTTTCCAACTTACCTCTCTGAGGCTAATTTTTTTTAGTCTTTTGTTCACTTCCAGGGGCTTAAGGCAATTCTCGGGATTCCTGGTGAGAGCCGGGGAATGTGTTTTCATATTCTCCCGAGCAACATAGGCACACAGCAATGCCAACAGTGTCCACGGCAGTGTGAGCAGCGGGCCGTGTTTGCTTTGCCCCAGGTCTGAACCAGAGCTGTGGCCTGAGGCCTGCCTGTCCTACAGGCAGGGCTGCACCCCCAGAGAGTCCACGGAAGCCCCCAGCCTTCGGGGTCAGGCACTGCAGGCATAAAGCCCTGGGCCTCTCCCCACTCCGCGTACTTCAGTACTCCCCTCTCCACTAAGGGCACTGGCATAAAGTTTTCTGCACCTCTGGAAAGAACGAGGCTACCTCTCCCGCCCTCCGAGGGCTCCCCAATAGCATGGTGACAGGTCTCACTCTTCAAGGCAAGCCTCCTCCACATCTTTAATCGATGGGAGTGGTGCCATCAAATGGCAATGATTTGACTCTCTTAGAAGACACATGCTCTCTGCAGGCGAACAACCATCACTTCCTCAAGGAAATGTCTCTCATCCAGTCTGGCTGGATTACTGGTTTACCGAGGTCCCCAAGAGGACCAGGACTGGACCGTGGGTTTTCTCATGACAGCACCCCAGCACCCGGCACAGCTCAGTAAATAGTAGTTGGATGCATGAACAAAACCACGAGGAAAGGTTTCCAAGTGCCCTTGTTCCATGGCCTTGGAGGAGCTGTCGCCCATGCCCACAGACCACGGGTCCATGCAGGGGGCCCTTCATCCAACCACTCTCAATTTTACCCCATGTGTTTTCCACCGACCCAACTCCCCAGTGGGTCTGGGGCTTTTTTTCCCTCAACTGTATGTGCTGGTGTCCCACCCCAGCTCTGCCCAGAACTCCCTCCTCCCTCTGTCAGACGGGGCCTGCTAAAGTAATGGGCCTCGAGAACAGCCCCCAGCAACGGGAGCAGAGGGGCACCACAGGGCCTCTGGCCTGGCAGGTCAGGGACAAGGGGTATCAGCCAACCCTGCCCCACCTGTGCCTTCAGAAAATTCCATCACGGCTGGATCGAGGGAGTGTCAGGACTGTGGCAACTCTGCTAGTCATGTGGCCAGGAGGGACACAGAAGAGGCCACCTTTCAAGTGAAAAGTCCTAACTGACCATACAAGGGGCAACAGCCCAATACTACTGCTCCTTTGACCCCTCTGAGAGGTAGCCCCTGCACCCACTGGGGGATCACAACCACGAGCCTAGAGAAAAGCAGAGCCAACTTCCAAACAAGGGTCGCCACGGGAGTAGGTGCATAGAGAGAAACGCTGCTCTTCCTGCTGTGGGGCACCCACAAAGAGCCACCCAGCTTTGAGAAGTTCCAAGATCAGTGGGGCTGCACGAGCTCAAAGGAACCATTATACACATAGGGGACTACTGGAGGCCCTTCTTGGTCTGGGGTCCTCCAATGGCTTTCCCAGGAACCCAGTGAGTCCTCACTGCTGAGGTCAAGGGAGGAGAGAGCCAGTGTGGCCCCTGGATGTGGTGTCTGGCCAAGGGCAAGTCCTGAGCATCCTCTCCCCACCCCCCAGACCGAGGGGGGAGCGGACCGGGCAATCGGGCCCAAGCCCCTGCGGCAGGGCAGTACCACCAGCTTAAGCAACTGCAGAGAAGGCAATTCAAAAAGCCTATGTTGAACGAGGGCCTGTCACAGCCTGCGAGACCCCTTGGTGTCTGGGTGCCCACGACCCCTATGTCTCAGCATTTTCGGGGGTCTGGGACCGTTTCTTCTGTGACAAGTCTTCCAGCATCAGGCTCAACACGTGCGCGATCTCGTAGTACAGCTCCTGAAGCCTGGAGGTGGGGCCAGGGAGGAGGGCCTGGGCTTGGGGCAGGCTCCACACCCCTTGAAACCCCCCCACCCCACCGCATGCCCACCCCTGGGATTCCCATGCCCAGTCTGTGTGGGTGTAGGGAAGAGCAAGGGCTGTAGAGGCCAGATCAGGCCAACTGGAATCCAGGTCCACTGCTCAACCCGTGGCCCCCAAGTAAGGTATTTCAGTACACATGTCAGGCTAGAGATGCCAGATCCTGGGCTGTAAATGAGATGACTATGGGGTGGTGACCAGACACTGCCTGGCCCACTCTTAGGCCAAATGTGGGGTTTCCCTGACCCCCTCCTTTGAGTTCCTCCAGGCCATGAAGCCCTCCAGGGGGCCTCTGTCATGAAGCCAGCCTACTGGTGTCCATCCTCACTCAAGAGCTCACCATGATTCCTTAGCAGCTGTGCCCCCGCCTTTCTGCTCGGTGATGGCCAGGTTTCATTCCAGATAATGCACACAGAGCACAGCCCCGGGCTGGGTCAACTCAAAGCCTCACACACTGCTTTTGTAGTATCAGCCCTTGTGTGACAGGTGGGAAAGGGGCAGAGCCCTCCCCAGAGTCACAAAGAAAGGTCGTGGCATTACGAGGCTGGGAGCCTGAGCTCTTGCCTTGCCAACTGTTGCTCGTTCATCTAACTTCTGGAAAGGGGGTGGTGAGGAGGGCCTTGAAGAGTCTGGGGCCCAGCACTTCAGGGCCAGTGAGAGCAGGCCGGGGAGGGACGGGGAGCAGGGACCTCTGAGCCACAGGCCTATGCACACATGGAGTCATGCAGGCCCAGGAAGGGCTGCAGTTCAGCCACTTGCAGACAGACCAGCGTCCCCTTGCTATCCCAAGGCACCTGCCATGGCCGCCCCCCTGCAGGAAGCTTAGGGACCAGGAAAGGCCGCATCTCCCAGGATCAGGGGTAATGGGGCGGGTACTGACTTGTAGATCGTAGCATCCTGGTTGTCCAGAGTGGACAAGTAGACATCGATGAAGGGCAGGCTGGTGCCAAAATCATCCAGGACCATGGGGTCAGTGTGCTGCAGGGTCCTCTTGAAGTTCTCCACGAGCTCACTGAAACTTTTGTAGTCAGCATTTTTCTAGAGAGGATAGCATAAAGAGGGCAGTGAAGAGGAAGGCAGAGGGATCCTTCACGAGGGGCCCAGGCATAGGCCTGACCCCAGCCCCAGGAGAAGCCCTGCACCAAATCACAGCTTCACCTGGACTCCCTCCAAGTCTCAGCCCCCCTGACCTCAGCAGCCTCGTGAGCCACCGTTGCTGACATGAGGACAGGCGACACAGAAAGGAACCAGTGAGAGCCTGAGCGTGGCTCCGTGTGGTCTCACCCCATCCTGCACAAACTCAGGCACAGTCAAGACAGGCAGATGACTCCAGCTCAGAGAAGGGGCTCAGGAGGGATGCACTGGCTGGAAGGGGGAGGGGGAACAGGGGTTCAGGACCCAGCAGAGCACCCAGCGCCCAGCCTGAGGAGGTCAGAGAGATTAGGCTGAAAAAAGATGGCTTGCCCGCAGGCTTTCACAGGCGTATCCCTCTTGACAGAAGATCTCCAGCCTGCTGTGCTCATCCTTGTTCCACTTTAGAAAAACTGGAGTTGAGGAGCATCTGTCAGGACCTCCATGGCCTTGCCCAACACAATGGATGGGCCCCCTACGGCTGCCCAGCGGCCAGGGGGCCTCTGTAACAAGAGCATTCCAGGCAGAGGGCCTGGCAGTAGAATTGTGCCCAGGAAGAAGGGAGAAATGATATCTACAGTCCTCAACTCCCTAAGAGGTCCAGAGAGATACAAACATACAGAGAATAAAGCCCAACTGTGGAAAATACAGGGCATCAGAACCTGCCCTCCCTAAGACCAGAGAGGGCTGACAGCACCTACTGCCTGCATGGGCCCCAAGGCCCCCTTTGCCACGGGCCTGCCCCCTCCCCACAGCCTGGACATGGCCTACCTGCGTCTGCATCAGCCTGCTGACCTCTTCCTGCTGCCGCCTCAGAATCACCTGCTTCTCCCCCATGAGCGCCATGTGCCTCTCGGCCATCAGGTCCAGCTTGAACTTCTTAAAGGAGGCCTAGAGAGGAGGGAGATAAGGGGAAGACACGGGCTCTCACCACATACCCACCCACCTCATCTTTCTTCTTCCCTAGCCTTGTGTGGCTCCTCAGCAGGGGCAGCTCCTGACACCATACAGGGCCGGCCCCTAACTCAAGCTGCCGTCTGCAGCTGCAAGGATTCCTCAGACCCCAGTCCTGCTGACCGCCAGCACAAGGCAGAGAGATGCCCTGGCACAGGGAAAAGAGCGGGGCTGGGCAAGGGAGGCCCCACGGAACCACTTCCCCACGCACCCCCACCCCGGGGATGGGGGCCTGTGTGAGCCAACCTGGCCATCCTGACGAGCACAGCCTCACCTCAGTGTGAATGATCATCACACCCACAAACATACTGAGGAAGATGAAGGTGGCAAGCAAGATGAAGATGATGGTGAACGTCCGGCTGAGAGCCAAGTTGCGATTGTCCAACTGCTCCTGCAGGTCTGTCCAGCCATCCACCTGCGTGGGCAAGGCACGGTGTGCCGAGTACCAAGGCCCCACGGGGTAGGCCTCCCCATTCCCTGGGCTATGGCAGCCCCGGCCCCACTGAGGATGCACCTGGCTCTGCATTCACGTCAGCCCCGCACCACCACCCCCAACCAATGACCCCGGTCTATGCATGGTGGCTGGGGACGCAAGGCTCCACGGGGTACAGACGCTACTAGCCAAGGTGCTCTGGGGGCTCTTTTCCAAAAGGCCTCCCATCCTTCCAGGAAATACACTGCCTCTCTACAAGGCCCTCCTATGCAAAGACCCCAGAGTCTACTCTTCTGGACTTGGGCACTGCAGACCACTTTTGGGTAGAGTTGTGACAGCCTAGTCCCAGAAAGTCTATGTGACATGGCTTTCATTTCTAAAGTAAACTTGACCCAAATGAATTATCTTTTGAGAACTCCTTGAAAGTTTTTACAACCCTGTGGGACAAATGGGAATTCTTTGGGGAGCCACAAGACCAGAGAGAGGAATGGACCCCTGGCCAGGGCCCTAGCATCTGCTTAGCTCTGGAAGGCCAGCCTTCAGCATCCCCAGCCCAGCTAAGTACCTGAACATGAGGACGATACCATGTGAGGCCCAGGCTGTCCACACACCCACCCCAGCTGGCACTCCCTTCCTAAGGCCACTGCCCCAACCCCTGTTCCCACAGTACCGTGGCCAAGCTGAAGAGAGTGAAGAAGGCCACAGCCAGGTTCCCCCAGTTATTCGGGTCACCCCTGTCTGGAGTTCCAAATAGGCAGAAGCCCAAGATAGCGAAGATGAACATGAGGACGAAAAGCAGGATGATCACAGAGGCCACGATGTAGGCTGTCTGCCCCACGGCAGTGATGAGGGTCTGCAAGGCAGAGGCACAGGGGCTAGGCCAGGCTGCCAGGCTGAGTGGGGCTCAGTGGACAGGTCCAGTCTGCCCAGACCCCAGCTGGTCCCAGCATCTAGTGCCAGGCCCCATAAAGGGATAGATGGATAGATGGATGGGTGAATGGATGGATGGACAGACGGATGGGTGGGTGGATGGATGGATGGGTGGGTGGATGGATGGACGGGTCGTGGATGGATAGATGGGTGGATGGATGAATGGATGGGTGGATGGGTGGGTAGATGGATGGATGGGTGGGTGGATGGGTGGACGGGTCGTGGATGGATGGATGGACAGATGGACGGGTAAGTGGATGGATGGATGGATGGGTGGATGGATGGATGGATGGATGGGTGGGTGGGTGGGTGGGTGGGTAGATGTATGGTTGGGTGGGTGGATGGATGGATGGATGGATGGGTGGATGGATGGATGGATGGATGGATGGATGGATGGATGAATGGGAACTGTACCCAGACTGAGGGCTGGACCAATCCAGTAGTGCTTGAGCAGTACCTGGCCTCTACCCTCAGTCCCCCATGGGGAGATGGTCCTCAGGCCTGGGTGTCTCCCCATCAGCACTACTAGCAACTCCACTTGAGTCCCAGCCTGCCTCTGTGGTCATCCCAAGGGGTCCCACTCTGCCTCTCAGCTGAGGGCCAACCCTGCATGCTCTGCCAAGCACAGGAGGAATAGGGGAGCTGCCCTGGCAGTGGGAATGACGAAGGCTCAGAGGGATGTCACTTCCTGTTCTTTCTGGGTCCTACTCCACAGACAGGTCTCCATCCTATGACCTCAGTCTTCCTCTAGAAAGTGCGCATCTGTCTTGCCTCCCACTGTGTTGACCACTCCTGGGGAGCACAGCATATGGCTCTTTGTCTTTCATTCTCCACGCCCCAGTCTTGCACACACCTGGTGCTCAAGACATGGTCACCTACCTAGATGCTGCCCCAGACATTATTTCAAGGCAGGTGGGCATTATCACTTGTCATGTTTCGAGATGAGGAAGCAAAGGCTCAGAAAAGCAAAAGTCCTTGACCAATACAGCAGCAGAGCTAGGACCAACTCCTGAGCCCTTTGCCGTGTGCCTCCCACTTCACCTACCAAGGACCCCTTCCAGGTCAAGAAGCTGTTTACTGGCTTCACACTAGGAATGGAGGCACTTGAGAGAGCCGGGACAGTGAAGCGTTAGTCTGGGGTAACTTGGGAAGCAGAAAGACAAGGGGAGAGCCGTGGCACTGCCTTCCACATGGACTGGCTGGATAGCTGCCTGCAGAGGGGAACACATCCCTCTCCTTGGGGGAAGAAAATCAGTGTCTGGGGATTAATTCCAGAAGAGGTGAGATGCACAAAACTGCCTCCCTCCCTGTGAGACAGAGACAGAGCTTCTTCCCCAAGAACTACTTCGAGGGAAGAGGCAAGATCTCATGAAACGCTGCCCTGGGATGTAGTCTACAGAAGAGGTCTGCCCAGGCCCAGATGTGTGGACAGTGAGGCACTCCAGGGAGCAGGAGACCAGCTCCGGGAGGCTGTCACCAACCCCCCAGGCTTCTTTGTCCCTTAACTCCTTCATTCCCAGTGACCCCCACACCACTTTCGGCTTCTGCTCCCTTGGTGCCCAACACCTGCAAAAAGCAGCCTATGCTTCCAACTGTCTGACTGTCCCTCAGTCTGACGTGCCTATCACCCAGCATCCACCTCCCAGGGACCTCTCGTCTTTTCTGTCCACCTGCCTTACCACCATCCCTACCAGCCACAGACTCCAGTGCCCAGCACCTCTGATGTTCCCCTCCCCCGCTCCTGGGACACATTATAGGGTCTATTTCTAGCCTACAAATAAGGGGAGTCACTCTCAGGTTTGAAAGGAAGGCTGCCGTGATTTGAGGTACCTTTTGAAGACTCTCCCCAGCAAGTGCTCACCATCACTCGGCATCAGGGAAATACAAATCAAAACCACAATGAGATACCACCTCACACCAGTCAGAATGGCTAAAGTTAACCAGTCAGGAAACGACAGGTGTTGGTGAGGATGCGGAGAAATCCCACACTGTTGGTGGGAATGCAAGCTGGTGCAGCCACTCTGGAAAACAGCATGGAGGTTCCTCAGAAAGTTGAAAATAGAGCTACCCAATGACCCAGCAATTGCACTACTGGGTATTTACTCTAAAGATACAAATGTAGTGATCCGAAGGGGCACGTGCACCCGAATGTTTTTAGCAGCAATGTCCACAATAGCCAGACTGTGGAAAGAACCTAGATGTCCATCAACAGATGAAAGGATAAATACGATGTGGTGTATATATATATATATACAATGGAATACTATGCCGCCACCAAAAGAAATGAAATCTTGTCATTTGCAATGACGTAGATGGAACTTGAGGGTATTATGCCGGGCGAAATAAGTCAATCAGAGAAAGACAATTATCATATGATCTCCTTGATGTGAGAAATTTGAGAAACAAGACACGGGCTCATAGGGGGAGGGGAAATGTGAAACGAGATGAAACCAGAGAGGGAGACAAACCATAAGAGACTCTTAATCTCAGGAAATAAACTGAGGGTTGCTGGAGGGGAGCAAGGTGGGAGGAATGGGGTGGCTGGGTGATGGACAGACATTGGGGAGGGTATGTGCTTTGGTGAGTACTGTGAATTATGTAAGACTGATGAATGACAGACCTGTACACCTGAAGCAAATAATGCATTCTATGTTAATTGAAAAATTAAAATAAAAAAAAAGATTCTCCCCCAGCTGGGGGGGGGGCATTTTTGCCCCAGGGCTCTCAAAGGAGTGTGGGAAGCCAGTGCATTGGGGGGTGATGGAGAAAAGATAAGGACTGGTCACAAAATACATAGCAAGTCACGCAACAGGACTTTGAGACAGATCAATGCTGACACTCAAATTTACAACCTGACTGTTGAATGGGGGTGGGGCGCAGCCTTTATGTAAAGGCACAACACAGGAGGAGGGGCCAGGGTCTGGGGATGTGAGGGTGGGGGAAAGCAATGACATCCAGCTCAGACGGCCTGGGTTTGAGGAGCACGAGAGACGTCCAGGAGGCCATGCATCTGAAGGTCAGAGAGAAGCATGGGCAGGTGATGATCCCTGCAATGTGGGAAAGATCACCCAAGAGGATATGCAGAGTGGGGTGCAAGTGAGAAGAACGTGGGGTACAGTCTTGAGAAAACAGCATGCACCCAAGATGTCAAGCTCAAGAGGCTGGAGGAACCCCAAGAAAGGGCAATGACGGGGTGCCAATGGGAATGGCCAGGGGACCTGGTGATAAGGAGGTTGCTGACTACCTCAGAGAGACTAGTTCCTCTGGAGGGAAGAAGCAAGGGCACAAACGACAAGTAAGGAAGTGGGGAGTAGGAGTAACGGCCCCCCCCCAGGAGTCTCACCATGAAGGGGAAGGCAGGAGGCGTGTTTGGGAGGGGCCCCAGGGGGAAGTGACCACATGAGAGCATAGGATGAATGAATGGGGGTCTGTGCCAAGGGGAACTCTTCAATGCAGTCTTCGTCTTGTCCCCCAGGCCTGGGGCTCCTAAGTGTAGGGCCCAGGTTCCAGACAGACAGCCAGCTGGGCAATCTCTCAGCAAAACAGGCTAACACATAACCAAAACTGGTCAAATGCAGCCAAGGCTGCCCCTTCCTGGAGAAGCATGGACACGGGGCACAGAGCCACAGCAAACATACTGTGCCCGGGATGGATGCTTCAGGGCGGGCTGGGTCAGCTATGAAACCTTCCAAGCCAAACAAAGACTGGTCACCCCATGACTTGTAGCAGGAGCCCCATTCCTAGAGCTGCCTGAACAAAGTAATGCTACTATTTCCGTCAGGAAAAGCAGCAGATTTTAAGCTGTATGGGGAAAGCACACAATTGGAATTGAGTGGCCCATGCCGCCAAGGCACCGGAGACTCCTGGGAATGCAGCTCGAAGGGCCTGCACAGTAAGCAAGTCCGTCCCTTTGGTAGCATGGGAGAAAGGAAAAGTTTGCATGGCCCCTGGAGTCAGCCACACCTTTCAAATCTCGGCTATGATATTTAACTGCTGCATGACCGTGGGTCTCGATTTCTTCACCTGTGAAACAGCGCTAAGGACACTCTTCCGCAGTTGTTTTAGGATGAAATGCGGTAACACTGGTGAGGAGCGACCTGCCATACAGTAGGGCTCCATAACCGAATGGTGGGGGTAGACGGGGCCCGCAGCCAGCAGCCCCAGCCCACGGCAGCCCCAGGTCACTCACCCGGATGCCTCGGCTGTAGGTGATGAGCTTGAGAATGCGCAGGGACTGCATGCCATCAGCAATGTTGAGGTAGGGGTAGTGCTTGCCCTTGAATCTGTGCAGACCGTAGGGGATGAAGATAGTGACGATAATGATGACATCCAGCAGGTTGTAGCCGTCCTTCCAGTAGTTGATGGGGTCCACGTAGAGCTTCATGCAAAACTCGGAGCTATAGATGGACACAAAGATCAGCTCGGAGACCTGCAGGGGGTGCCGACAGTCAGAGGGTCAGGCCAAGCGGCAGAGCCCCATCGTTCCTCCCTCTCCCTGCAGGAGGGGCCCACGGAGGGTACGGGTACACCTCAGTCACCCACGTGACAGAGAAACCCAGAGAGAGTGGCGGGCAGACACCGGACACAAGGCGGGCCCTATTCTCTTTCCTTTCTGCAGCTTCCCTCCCTGCAGCCCGAAACTGGGGCTAGGTCACACCCAGGGGGCTTGAGAATGACAGACTGACAGGAAGACAGAACGACCACCTAGACCCCAGTCTAAGTCAGCTGGGCCTATGAGGTAACCTGAATGAAAGCTTTCCCAAAGAAAAGATCCCAAGAGTTTTCTGGCCAACCTGAATATCCAAACTTTTAGGAACAGAGATGAAATACTCAAATATCTATTAATATTTATCCATTCATCACAAATACTGAAAATCAGTTAATTGTTTTAGAACAGCTAGAACAGCAGAACATTCTGCTTTTTCCCCACTTCTATACTTTATGAAATAACCTTTTTCAAATTCTTCTCATGCATCTACAACCCCAGTGGCTTTGATTTTACCAAAAGGTACTTCCTGAGTGATCTTCTTCCTTATTATGAAAACACAACAATGAATTAGACAGTAGTAGGGGGAGACAGAAATGAGGGCTCAAACAAATACGGAGATAATTCGACCCCAGGTGGGAAGGAAGGGGAGCGAAGGAAACAGCCAAAGGAGATGAAAGGACTGGTTGGGTTGGGGAGGGAGAGTCGTGGCAGCTATTTTAGAAAAGGTGGTGAGTGGAGGCCTTGGAAAGGAGCCATACTAAAATCTGGGACAAAGTTCCCCAACGGCAAGTACGAGGGCCTTCATGTGAGACAGGGTTTGCTCAAAGAACAGCAAGGTCCACATGGCTAGAACAGAAAGGGGTGAGGGCGGGCGGGAGAGGGGCAGGCCACAGAGGGTAAGTCTGGTGAGAGCTTTGAATTTTAACCTCCACCTTGGAGGATTCAGAGCAAGGGAATGATAGGAGCTGACGAGAAGGGCGAGTGGGGGTTGGCTTAGGGAGGAAGAGTCAGAGAACAGAATGATTTCTCCCAGTTACCCAGCTAGAGGGGAGGTTAGACCAGACTGGACTGGGGATGGCGTGGCATCAAAGGGAAGAGGGGACAGCCTGTCTTTTGTAGGCTGCCAAGTCAGGACTTGCTGCTGGAGTTCGGGGTGCACAGGGAAGACAGGAGGCCAGGGAAGATTCTAGGGCTTGAGACAGAGCAACTGGGTCAGCAGTGATGCTTTCCCTGGGATGAGTTTGGGGTGCACTGAAATGGGCTGGAGAGAGTTTCTGGAGAGAAACAGGAAGGCTTTTGAGATAGAGCACCTTTTAAATATATGTCAGATGCTGCCACTGAAAGATGTAACTGAGGCCACAACTATCTATTCAGATAATGTATTAGGGCAGCTGGGATTTTTATTTGTCCTGCCTACTTATGTTTGTGGCCCTCTAATTGACAACTATTTACATACACTGTTATTTTTTAACTGCTATGTAATATTTAAGATACATAAAAAGACATAAAGAATAATATAATGAACAACCACATACTGCCACCCAGTTTAAGAAATAAAATATTATTACCATTGCAGGCAGCCTCTTATGTAGCCATATGTATCAGGGAACATGTGTATCCCTAAAAGTATATGGCATTCTTTTGCATTTTTTTAGACATCACAACAAACAGCATAACGTTACACTGAAGAACTCTTTGGCAATATTTTTTTCCATTTAAAATTATGTTGGAACACCTGAGTGGCTCAGTCAGTTAAGCATCTGACTCTTGATTTGAGCTTAGGTCATGATCTTAGAGTTGTGAGATCAAGGACCCCACCCCCAACACACACATGCACTCACTTTCTCTCTCCCGAAAATGAATAATTTTTTTAAAGAGTTTATTTATTTATTTGAGAGAGAGAGAGAGAGATAGCACAAGCAAGGAGGAGAAGCAGGCCACCACTGAGCAGGAAGCCTGACATGGGACTCAATCCCAGGACCCTGGGATCATGACCTGAGCCAAAGGCAGACACTTAGATGACTCAGCCACTCAAGTGCCCCTAAAATGGATAAATCTCTCTAAAAATAAATAACACTATGAGAGTCATCTATGTTGATATGTGTAAACCTAGTTTACGCAAAACCTAGTGGTTTTACTACTATGTAGCGATACCACTCATGAAAATACTGTATTTATCTAGTTGCCCGTTGGGGATATTTGGCTTGTTGGTAAAATTTACTATTGCAACAGCACAACAGTACTAAAAGGGTGAGTAATTGGTATAGGTTTTATCACATCCATGTGTAAAGCTTCCCTTGGGTACAGACCCAGGAGGGGAATTAGGGAGTTGTAAGATAAGAGCACCTTCAACTTGACTGCATGATGAGAAGTGTTTTCTGTAGCTATTATACCCATTTAATCCCACAATGTTCCTACTGCTTCACGCGCTTACCAATGATTCCCACTGTTGAACTTCTCCATTTTTGTCAGTCTGATGAATATGGAATGGTATCTTTTTTTTTTAAAGATTTCTTATTTATTTATTGTCAGAGAGAGAGCACAAGCAGGCAGAGTCACAGGCAGAGGCAGAGAGAGAAGCGGGCTCCCCACTGGACAAGGAGCCCGATGCGGGACTCGAGCTCAGGATCATGACCTGAGCCGAAGGCAGCGGCCCAACCGACTGAGCCACCCAGGCGTCCCACAATAGTATCTTTTTATTTTACTTGTAATTTCTATAATTAATGAAGCTGGACATCTTTTTATACACTTAATTGTAAAGTGCCTGTTTCTTTTGCCAAATTCTCAGCTGGATTGTTTTTTTTCTTAGTCGTCTGCAAAACAATAAATTTTTCCAGATATTTTGAATCCTGATTCTGTACCTGTTAGATGTGTTGCAAATATCTTCTCCTCCACTGACTAATGTTTTCACATTTCCAATGATATTTTGATGAACAGAAGTTTAAAATCTTAATGGAATCAAAGGAACCAAACTGTTTTTTCATGACTTAACAGAGTTTTTTTTTTCTTTTTTTTTTTTAAAAGATTTTATTTATTTATTTGACAGATAGAGATCACAAGTAGGGAGAGAGGCAGGCAGAGAGAGAGAGGAGGAAGCAGACTCCCTGCCAAGCAGAGAGCCCGATGCGGGGCTCGATCCCAGGACCCTGGGATCATGACCTGAGCGAAAGGCAGAGGCTTTAACCCACTGAGCCACCCAGGCGCCCCAACAGAGTTTTTATTTTAAGAAACCATCCCCTCCCGAGATTGTGTAAATATTCTATATTTTCTCTAAACATTTTGAAGTGTCACTTTTCAGGTTGGGTCTTTAACCAAGTTGTGTCTGCCATGAAACAAAGATCCAGTAACATGCTCTCTCCATACCTACGACCAATGGTCCCAGTACTGTTTCCTGCAGAAGGAGCCCTTTTGACACCGGCCGACAGCGCCCTCTGACAGGTGCGGGGTCTCTGTCCAGACCAGGGTCTGTTTCCCAGCACTCTTCCCTGTTGCCCTGGCCTCTACCCTGCCTTCATTTCGAAAACCCTACAGTCTGCTTATCTAGTTAAGTCTAGCCTTCTCTCCCCTTTAAACTTTCAAAATCATCTTGTTTGTTTGCTTTTTCTCTTTCATTCTTTTCCCTAAATTTTAGCATCAGCTTTTGGAAACCCCTAAAAAACACTCTGCCCTATTTCTTATTGGAGTTGCATTAATTTTATGGATTAATTTGGGAAGACTTTACCTCTAAGAAACTGAGCTTTCCTATCCATGGTCTGACAGATCTTACCATTTCTTTGTCTTCTTTAATGACCTTCACATTTTTAAATTATTTTCTCCTAAAAGATCACACAAATGTGAGGCGTCGGGAGGGCTCAGTTGGTTGTGTCTGCCTTTACCTCAGGTCATGATCCTGGTGTCCTGGGATCAAGCCCCATGCTAGGATCCCTGCTCAGCGGGGAGTCTGCTTCTCTCTCTGTCCTTCCCCCTTCTTGTGCTCTTGCTTGCTCTCTTTCTCTCAAATAAATAAAATCTTTTTAAAAAATCACAAATCTTTTTTTGATTTATTAGATTTTATTAAATGTTTTGTCAAAGTACTTTTCATATTCCATTAGAAGTGCTGTTTTACAGTTAACAAAACCAAAAGACAACTGACAGAATGGGAGAAGATATTTGCAAACGACATATCAGATAAAGGGCTAGTGTCCAAAATCTATAAACAGCTTAGCAAACTCAACACCCAAAGAATAAATAATCCAATCAAGAAATGGGCAGAGGACAATGAACAGACATTTCTGCAAAGAAGACATCCAGATGGCCAACAGACACATGAAAAAGTGCTCCACATCACTCACCATCAGGGAAATACAAATCAAAACCACAATGAGATACCACCTCACACCAGTCAGAATGGCTAAAATTAACAAGTCAGGAAATGACAGATGCTGGAGAGGATGCGGAGAAAGGGGAACCCTCCTACATTGTTGGTGGGAATGCAAGCTGGTGCAACCACTATGGAAAAAAGCATGGAGGTTTCTCAAAATGTTGAAAATAGAACTACCCTATGACCCAGCAATTGCACTATTGGGTATTTACCCTAAAGATACAAACATAGTGATCTGAAGGGGCACGTGCACCCAAATGTTTATAGCAGCAATGTCCACAATAGCCAAACTATGGAAAGAACCTAGATGTCCATCAGCAGATGAACGGATAAAGAAGATGTGGTATATATACACAATGGAATACTATGCAGCCATCAAAAGAAATGAAATCTTGCCATTTGTGACGATGTGGATGGAACTAGAGGGTATTAGGCTGGGCGACATAAGTCAATCGGAGAAAGACAACTATCATATGATCTCCCTGATATGAGGAAGTGGAGATGCAACATGGGGGGTTTAGAGGGTAGGAAAAGAATAAATGAAACAAGATGGGATCAGGAGGGAAACAAACCATAAGTGACTTAACCTCACAAAACAAACTGAGGGTTGCTGGGGGAAGGGGGGTAGGGAGAGGGGAGTGGGGTTGTAGACATTGGGGATGGTATGTTCTATGGGGAGTGCTGTGAAGTGTGTAAACCTGGCGATTCACAGACCTGTACCCCTGGGGATAAAAATACATTATATGTTTATAAAAAATAAATTTATAAATAAAATTACTAGCCAGCAAAAAAAAGAAGTGCTGTTTTATAACTGATATATTAAATGTAATTAATTTTATTTATTAATCATATATCCAGCAAACTTGCTGGGCTTTATAATTAACTTTATTAATTAGTATTAACTTTATTAGTTAACAATTTTTTTCAGATTCTTTTGGGGATTCTATGCAGAAATGACAGTATTTTTCTGAACTTTGAAAGAGAATACTGCTAAAGTTTCATCATTGTGTGAATTTTGATACAAGTTTTACATAGATACCCTTAATTGGGTTAAAAATAAATCCTTTCTATTCCTAGTTTGCTAAGATTTTATCTCCTTGTTTTTTAGATTTTTAAAAATTTATTTATTAGAGAGAGGGCATGAGTGGGGAAAAGGGGCAGAGGGAGAAGCAGACTCCCTGCTGAGCTGGGGGCCGCACATGGGGCGCCATCCCAGGACCCTAAGATCATGACCTGAGCCAAAGGCATATCCTTAACCAACTGAGCCACCCAGGTGCCCTGCTAAGTTTTTATCTTAAAGGACATTCATGATGTATTTTTTTCCTGCATCTCTTGAAACTATCTGATGGGCTTTTTTTTCTCCTTTAATATTTTAAGCTGGTTAATAAAATATGTGGATTTTTCTAATACTTGAATTTCTGAAAAAGAAAAAAACTTGGCAATGATATATATACTCTTTTTCATCCATTTTCTTAATTTTCTCTTTGGGATTTTTGTGTTAATGTTCATATAATTGGGTGTCATTTTTCTTTCTCATATTATCCTTGTCTAGCTTGGTATGGAAGTTATACTAGCCTCACAAGATGAACTGTCTGTGGGCAAGGCAGATATACTCATTTATCTAATCACTGTAAGCACTGTATATATTTAGAATGGTGTCTTCCATGAATGTAAAACTATCTAGTCTGGGTTAGTTCGTAGGTTTGGGGGGTAAAGTTTTAACTACTAATTCAATGCTTTATAGCCATTAAAGGAAATATAAGGACATACAAAGTTTATTTCAAGTTTTTGCTTTTTATTGAAAATTGGTTTTGTAAATTTTTTTTTAAAGATTTTATTTATCTGACAGAGAGAGAGATCACAAGTAGGCAGAGAGGCAGGCAGAGAGAGAGGGGGAAGCAGGCTCCCCACCGAGGAGAGAGCCCAATGTGGGGCTCGATCCCAGGACCCTGAGATCATGACCTGAGCTGAAGGCAGAGGCTTTAACCCACCGAGCCACCCACGCACCCCGGTTTTGTAAATTTTTTCTAGAATCTCATTTCAGCTAGGTTTTCAAATTCATTATAAAATTATTAGATTACTGACATCCACTGTATCTGTAATTCTCCTTTTAAATACCTGACATGAGAGACACCTGGGTGGCTCCATCCATCAGGTGCCTCCCTTTGGCTCAGGTCCCAGAGTTCTGGAATCAAGCCCCAAATAGGGCTCCCTGCTCAGCGAAGAGCCTGCTTCTCCCTCTGCCTGCTGTCCCCCTGTTTGCACTCTTGCTTTCTTTCTCTATCAAATGGATAAATAAAAAATCTTAAAAAAAAAAAAAACCCAAACCCTAACATGATTCAGAGCTTCCATTTGTCTTGTCTCATGAAAAAGTTATTTCATAATTGTTTCCTAAGCTCTAACTGTGGCTTTGTTAATACTTCTCTTAAATCTTTGCTTTCTATTTCATTAATTTTTGCCCTTACCTTTATTATTTCCTTTTTTCTATTTTCCTTTATTCTTCTACTTTTCCTTCCTTTTTCCTTTTTTATTTTATTGTGTTCTTATTTTCCAAAAGTTTCTAATTTTCTAAATTGAGGTATAAAATTCATATACCATAAAATTCATCATTTTAAAATGTAAAATTCAGTGAGGAGGGGGTTAGTTTTGAGTATTTATAACATTTGTTTCTACTTATTTTAAGATATATACATAACATGAAAATTACCCTATTTAACCATTTTTAGATGTACAATCAATTCAGTGGAATTAAGTGCATTCACAATATTGTGCAACCATCACTATCATCTATTTCCAGAACTATTTCATCATCCCAAGCAGAAGCTCTGTACCCAATAAACAGTAATTTCACATTCTCCTCTCCTCCCCATTCCCCAGAAAACTCCATTCTACTTCCTGTCTGTATGAATTTTCTCTTTCTAACTACTTCATGCAGATAAAACCATATAATATTTGCCCTTTTATACCTGGTTTATTTCACTCGGCATAATGTGTTCAAGGTTTATCCACATTGTAGCGTGTATCACAATTTCTTTCTTTTTAAAGGCTGAATAATATTCCATTTTACATATAGACATAATTTCTTTATCCATTCATTAGCCAATGGACACATGATTTGCTTCCACCTTTTGGCTACTGTGAACAATGGTGCTGTGAACACTGGTGTACAAGAATCTGTTTGAGTCCCTATTTCTGATTCTTTCGAGTATACACTTGGAAGTGGAATTGCTGGATCATATGGCAATTCTACGTTTAACTTTTTGAGATGTGTTCTAGAGTGGCTCCATGATTTTACATTCACACCAACAATGCACAAGGGTTCTAATTTCTTCACACCCACAGCACCAACACTTGGTCTCCATTTCACAGTTTTTGTTTTTATAATGACTGTAGTAATTAGGGTGTGGAGTTGTATATTATTGTCAGTTTGATTTGCATTTCTCATTCTAAGGACTAGTGATTCTGAACATCTTTTAATGTGCTTATTGGTCATTTGCTTATCTTTTTTTTTTTTAAGATTTTATTTATTTATTTGACAGACAGAGATCACAGGTACACAGGCAGGCAGAGAGAGAGGGAGAGGAGGAAGCAGGCTCCCTGCTGAGCAGAGAGCCTGATGTGGGGCTTGATCCCAGCATCCTGAAATCATGACCTGAGCTGAAGGCAGAGGCTTTAACCCACTGAGCCACCCAGGTGCCCCATTTGCTTATCTTCTTTGGAGAAATGTCTACTCAAGTCCTTTGGGTATTTTTTAATTGGGTTATTTAGTTGTTGATGTTATTGTTGAGTTGTGGGAGCTCTTTGTATAGTCTGCATGTTAACTGTTAATCAGATTCATGATGTGCAAATATTTTCTTCCTTTCTGTGGCTTATCTTTTCACTCTCATGATAGTTCCCTGAGACAAATGTTTTCATTTAATGAGATCTAATTTATCTGCTTTTCCCTTTTGTTGCCTGTGCTTTTGGTGTCATACATAAGAATCTATTGCTGAGGGGGCACCTGGGTGGCTCAGTGGGTTAAGCCACTGCCTTCTGCTCCGGTCATGATCCCAGGGTCCTGGGATCGAGCCCCGCATCGGGCTCTCTGCTCAGCGGGGAGCCTGCTTCCTCCTCTCTCTGCCTGCTTCTTTGTGATCTCCATCTGTCAAATAAATAAATAAAATCTTTAAAAAAAAAATCTATTGCTGAGGTCAAGGTCATGAACATTTACCCCTGTGTTTTCTTCTAAGAATTCTAGCTTTTATATTTAGGATGTTGATCCATTGTGAGTTAATTTTTTTAATACAGTGTAAGGTGGGCATCTGAGTTATTCTCTACATGTGGATATCAAGTTATCCTAGAACCTTATGATGAAGAGACTATTCTTGCCCCAACTAAATGGTCTTCACATTCTTGCTGAAAATCAATTAGCCATACTTAATTTGGTTTTATCCCTAGAATTTTGATTATATTCTTTGTCTATGTCTGTCCTTATGTCAGTACCACACTGTTTTGATTACAATATCTCTGTAGTAAGTTTTGAAGTCAGAAAGTAAAAGTCGTCCAAGTCTGTTCTTCACATTCAATATTGTTTTGGCTATTCAAGGCCCCTTGCACAGCCACATGAATTTGAGGTTCTATTTTTTAGTTTCTTTTTTTATTTTGGGGTTTTTTTTTTAAGATTTTATTTATTTATTTGACAGAGAGAGACACAGCAAGAGAGAGAACACACACAAGGGGAGTGAGAGAGGGAGAAGCAGGCTTCCTGCCAAGCAGGGACCCTGATACGGGGCTCAATCCCAGGACCCTGAGATCATGCCCTGAGCTCAAGGCAGACATTTAATGACTGTGCCACCCAGGCACCCCTAGTTTTAAAAAAAAAAAAAAAAAAGAAATTTTTTTCTTTAAATTTTGATAGGGATTGCAATGAATTTCTAGATCACTCTGGGTAGTCTTTGTAACAAGTCTTTTTTTTTTTTTAAGATTCTCTCTACTTATTTGAGAGAGACAGACAGAGACAGAGACAGAGACAGAGATACAAGCAGGAGTAGAGCCAGAGGGACAAGCAGACTCCCTACTGAGTGCAGAGCCTGATGCAGAGTCCGATCCCAAGACCCCTATATCATAATCTTAGCTGAAGTCAGTCAATCAACTGAGCCAGCAAGGCACCCCTATAACAAGTCCTAACAGGTCTTGTAATCCATGAATACAGGATGTCTTTCCATTAATGTAGGTCTTATTTCTTTCATCGATGTCCTATAGTTTTCAGGACACCCATTTCTCATCTCCTTGGTGAAATCTAGTCCTCAGCATTTTATTGTTTTGGATGCTTTTGTAAGTCAAATTTTCTTAAGTTCCTTTTCAGATTGTTCATTGTTAGTATACAGAAATATGTCTGATTTTTGTTGTTGATCTTGTGTCCAACAACTTTGCTCAATTTGTTTAATAGTCCTCATAGTTGTGTGTGTGTGTGTGTGTGTGTGTGTGTGTGTGTGTATTCTTTGGGATTCTCTATACATAACATCAAGTCACATGCAAACAAAGATAATCTCAATTTTTCCTTTCCAATTCGAATACCTTTTTTTTTCATTTTATTTATTTTTTCAGTGTAACATTATTCATTCTTTTTGCACAACACCCAGTGCTCCATGCAAAACGTGCCCTCCCCATTACCCACCACCTGTTCCCCCAACCTCCCACCCCTGACCCTTCAAAACCCTCAGGTTGCCCCAACCTCCCACCCCTGACCCTTCAAAACCCTCAGGTTGTTTTTCAGAGTCCATAGTCTCTTATGGTTCGCCTCCCCTCCCCAATGTCCATAGCCCGCTCCCCCTCTCCCAATCCCACCTCCCCCCAGCAACCCCCAGTTTATTTGTGAGATTAAGAGTCATTTATGGTTTGTCTCCTTCCCAATCCCATCTTGTTTCATTTATTCTTCTCCTATCCCCCTAACCCCCCATGTTGCTTCTCCATGTCCTCGAATACCTTTTTTTTGCCTGCTTAATTGCTCTGGCTAAGACTTCCAGCATAATTTTTAAAAATGGTAAAAGCAGGCATCTTTGTCTTTTTCCTGATCTTAGTTAGATTAGAAAGATTTCCACCTTTTATGAACATGGCGCCAAAAGCTAAGAAGGAAGCCCCTACCCCTCCCAAAGCCGAAGCCAAAGCAAAGGCTTTGAAGGCCAAGAAAGCGGTGCTGAAAGGCGTCCACAGTCACAAAAAAAAGAAGATCTGCACATCACCTACGTTCCGAAGACCCAAGACTCTGCATCTCCGAAGGCAGCCCAAACACCCTCGAAAGAGCGCCCCCAGGAGAAACAAGCTTGATCACTATGCCATAATCAAGTTCCGCCTGACTACTGAGTCAGCCATGAAGAAAATAGAAGACAACAACACACTTGTGTTCATTGTGGATGTCAAGGCCAACAAGCACCAGATCAAACAGGCTGTGAAGAAGCTCTATGACATTGATGTAGCCAAGGTCAACACCTTAATCAGGCCTGATGGAGAGAAGAAGGCATACATTCGACTGGCCCCTGACTATGATGTTTTGGATGTTGCCAACAAAATTGGGATCATCTAAACTGAGTCCAGCTGGCTAAATCTAAATACAGTTTTATCATGATAAAAAAAAAAAAGAAAGAAAGAAAGATTTCCAGTCTTTCACCCCTGAGCATGATGTTTACTGGATTTTTTTCATAAATGCCCATTATCAGGTTAAGGAATTTCCCTTCTATTTCTAGTTTGTTTTGTTTGGTTTGTTGTTTGTTTTTAAATCATTAAAGGGTATTGGATTTTGTCAAATCCTTTTTCAGTAAGAACTGATACAAACTTGGATTTTATTTTTTCCTTCATTCTACTGATGTATTACATTGACTGACTTTCATATGTTGAAGGCATTCCAGGGATAAATCAAGTAATGAATCATGGTGTCATGATCATGGTGTCAAATCCTTTAAAACAGACTGCTGGATTCAGTTTGTTACTATCTCCATGAGGATTTTTGCATCTATATTCATAAGGAGTGTCTCTCTGTAGTTTTCTTTTCCTGTGATGTCTTTTTCTGGCTTTGGTGTCAGGGTAATGCTGGACTGATGTAATGAATTCGAAAGTGTCCCATCCTCTTCTATTTTTTGGAAGTTTGAGAAGCATTGGTATTTATTCTTCTTTAAATGCAGAGGAAAGGGGATCCTGAGTGCTTCAGTTGATTAAGCATTTGGCCTTTAGCTCAGGTCATAATTCCAGGGGCCTGGGATTGAGCCCTGAGTTGGGCTCCCTGCTCATCAGCAAGTCTGCTTCTCCCTCTCTCTCCCCCTCTCCTCTTCTCCTGCCTGTGCTCTGTCTTACATACACACACACACATACATACATACATACATACATACATACATATATACGTACATAAATGCAGGAGCAAATTAACTAGTGAAGCCATCTGGTCCTGGACATTTCTTTGTTGGGAGGTTTTTGCTTAGTGATTTAACATCTTTACTTATCATAGGACTGTTCTAATATGTCAGTTTCCTATTTTTTCCTTAAGTCAGTTTTGCAGTTAGTAAGTTTCTAGGAATTTGTCCATTTCATCTAGGTTGTCTAATTTGTTGGCATCCTATTGTTTATAGTGTTCTCTTATGACCCTTTTTATTTCTCTGAGGTTAGTAGGAATGTCTCAACATTCATTTCTATTATTAGTAGAGTCTTCACTTATCTTCTCCAATCTAGTTAAAGTTTTCAATTTTGTCGATCTTTTCAAAAAAAAAATGAAAATTTGAATTTGTTGATTTTGTTTCTTCTCTGTTTCTCTCACTCTAATCTTTTTTTATTTTCTTCTCTCTGCTAGCTTTCAGTTTGGTTTACCCTTCTTTTTCCAGTTCCTTAAGATCTAAAGTTAGGTGATTAAACCAAGATCTTTTATCTTTCCTAATGCAGGCATCTGCAGATATGTATTTCCCTCTGAGCACTGCTTCTGTCACATCCTGTAAGTTTTATTATTTTTTTTAAATGGAAGTATATTGACACACAATATTAGTTTCAGGTGTACAACAGTGATTTGATGTTTATGTACATTATGAAATGATCACCACAGTAAGTGTTGTTACCGGGTGTCACCATACAAAGTTATTACAATATTATTGACTATATTCCTTGTGTGTTATGTTGTATGTTTGGTTTTTTTTTTAATTTTTTAAAAAGATTTTTTTTATTTATGACAGAGAGAGAGAGATCACAAGTAGGCAGAGAGGCAGCTGCGGAGTGCGGGGGGGGGGGCGGTTCGGAGGGAAGCAGGCTCCCTGCTGAGCAGAGAGCCAGATGCAGGGCTCAATCCCAGGACCCTGAGATCTGACCTGAGCTGAAGGCAGAGGCTTAACCCACTGAGCCACCCAGGTGCCCCGTGTGTTCATTTTCATTTACCTTAAAGTACTTTCTAATCTCCCTTGTGATTTCTTCCTTGACCTGTTGGTTATTTAACAGTATTTCCATATATTTGAAAAATTTCCAGTTTTGTTCCACTGTTGTCAGAAAAGATACTTTGCATGATTTCAATATTTAAAAATTTATTGCATCTTGCTTTATAGTGCAACATATGGTCTCTCCCAGAGAATGCTTCATGTGCATTTGAGAAAAATCACTGTGTTTTCTTGGTGAATTGACCTTTTTGTTAATATATAATGCCCTTGTCTCTTATAACAGTTTTTGCCTTAATATCTATATTGTCTGATTTGGGTACAGCCAACCTAACTCTCTTTCCATTTCTACTTGCATGTTATATATTTCTCTATTCTTTTACTTTCAACCTATTTGTATCTTTGGATCTCAAATAAATTCTTTGTAGAGAGCATATATTTGGATTTTTTTAAAGATTTTTTTTTAATTTATTTATTTGACAGAGAGAAGCAAAAGAGGGAATACAAGCGGGGGAATGGGAGAGGGAGAAACAGGCTCCCCGCTGAGCAGGGAGCCCAATGTGGGACCCAATCCCAGGACCCTAGGATCATGACCTGAGCCAAAGGCAGACATTTAATGACTGAGCCACCCAGGCATCCCAATATTTGGATTTTTAAAAAATAACCCATTCTGTCTTAATTGGAGAGCTCAATCCCTCTATATTTAAAGTAATTACTAATAAAGAAGAAATACCTCTGCCATTTTGTGATGTTTTATATACATCCCATTCTTTTTGTTCCTTAATTCCTCCATTACGACTTTCTTTTGTGCTTGATTCTTTTGTAGTGTACCACTTGGATTCTTTTCTCATTCTTCTTCTGTATATTTTTTCATTGTGTTTTTCATGGTTATAATTAAGCTCTTAAACTTGAAATGATCTATTTTTAATTAATACAACTTTAGCTTCAATAGTATATAATAATTCCGTTTCCTTAGAGTTCCGTCCCCCCCTTAAAAAATCAGATTCTTCCCTTTCCTCAGAGTTTGTTACTTTTTGTGGGTAGTGTTGTTTGTTTAGTGGCCTGGCTCACAGTTTTTTAAAAACTGTATTCTTTGCAGGGTGCCTGACTGGCTCAGTTGGTACAGCATGTGACTCTTGATCTCAGGATCTCAGGATTCAAGCCCCATGTTGAATGCAGAGATTACTTAAAAATAAAATGTTAAAATTATGTTTTAAAACTGTATTCTTTGCCATGGGTGTGGTCTTTGAAGTGTCTTCCTTTAGTTAGTGCTTAAGGAGATTTTTTTAAATACCTCACGCCAAAAGAAAAAGAGGAAGAGAGGAAGGAACAGGAAAGGAAGAGAGAGAAAGAGGGAGACAGGGAAGGGAAGGAGGGAAACAAAGGGAAAAAACTCTCCTAGTCTTTGCAGACGGCTCTGTGTTGGAGAACTCCTCCAATGCTTAGCCAAATCATTTATAACTCTACCTTAGCCTTCACTCCCTACTTGTTCTGAGCCTAAATATCAACCAGAGGTGAAAATTTGAGGTCTTCTTAGCTCTTTTCCAAACATATGCCCTGTCCTGGGCATTTATGGCTCTCTAAACTCTACCATATACATGGAAGTTTGTTAATGCCTTCATTTTCTGAAGACTCTCTCTCCTGGATTTTCTTCTAAGGCTTTCAGCATGTCGTTTGTTTATGTCAACTGGTCTCTTGTTGTGGTTGCTGTTGTTGTTTTGCCCTAGATAGCGGTGAGTTTTTCATCCGTCTCTCAATGATTTTAAGAAATGCTCTCTGCAGAGTCAGCTTTCTGTGCTGAGAAAGTTCCAAGTCAGGCAAAACAAAGGCAATAGCCTTGCATCAGTCCTTCAGGCAGCTCTCAAATAGGTCAAAAGAGACAACATAACTCTTTAAGAACAAAGTCTGCTCTGTGGCTTCTGGAACCAAGGAGACCAGATGAGAACTTGGGCTGCCACCCTCAGGGCCATCACCACGAGGAGGAAGGGACTGGGTCAGGGACAAAATAAAATGTTGTAAAGTTTTCTTATCTTTTGAAAGCTGACTCTTTCTTGGGTGCCTGGGTGGCACAGTTGGTTAAGCATCTGCCTTCAGCTGAGGTCATAATCCCATGATCCAAGTCCTTTGTCAGACTTGCTTGGGGAACCTGCTTCTCCCTCTGCCTACTTCTCCTGCCGCTTGTGCTCTCTCTCTGACAAATAAATAAAATATTTTTTAAAAATAACATTTTTAAAAAATAAAAAGTAAAAGTTGACATTCTTGATTCACTCTTCACTCATTTGCTATAAATCTTGGAATATTTTCCAGAGTTCTGACAGTTTTTGTCCCTTTTCAGGTACTTCTGTGGACAGATGGACCCTTAGAGTACTTACTCTACCATTTTCACTGACATCATTCATCTCTTTCATTTTTGAAGGATGGGTTTTCTGGATGCGGAATTCTTGGCTTTTTTTTTTTTCTTTCAGCACTTTGAATACAACATCCCACTACCTTCTGGCCACTGTAGTTTCTGGTGACACATCAGCATTAATTTACTGAGGATATTCTGTATGTGATGAATCGTTTCTCCACTGGTACTCTCAAGTCCTCTGACTTTCAACAGTCTGTTCATGATGTGTCTAGATGAATTTCTGAGTCTATTCTCAGAGTTTGCCAGTGTTTTTGGATGTGTAGATTAATGTTTTTCATCGAATTTCGGGAATTTGGGGCCATTATTCCTTTATAATTTTTTTGCCCTTTCTCTCATCTCCTGAGTCACCTTGTTTATCTAATGAGGTTCCACGTGTCTCTGATCATTTTTAGTCCTTCATTTTTTTTTTTTTTTTAAGATTTTATTTGACACAGAGAGAGAGAACAAGCAGGGGGAGTGGCAGGCAGAGGGAGAGGGAAAACCAGGCTCCCACTAGGAGCCAGATGTGGGGCTCAATCCCAGGACTCCAGGATCATGACCTGGGCTGAAGGCAGCCTCTTAACCGACTGAACCACCCAGGCATTCCCTAGTCCTTCATTTTTCTTTCTGTTCCTCACACTGGAGAATCTCAATTGACCTATCTTTCTGTTTTTCAATTCCTTCCTCCATAGCTCAAATCTGCTACTGAATTCCTCTAGTGAATATTTCAATTATTATACTTCTCAACTAAAGAATTTTTATTTGGCTCTTCTTAAAATTTCTCTCTTTATGGGGCGCCTGGGTGGCTCAGTGGGTTAAAGCCTCTGCCTTCGGCTCAGGTCATGATACCAGGGTCCTGGGATCCAGGCCCGCATTGGGCTCTCTGCTGAGCGGGGAGCCTGCTTCCCTTCCTCTCTCTCTGCCTGCCTCTCTGCCTACTTGTGATCTCTGTCTGTGAAATAAATAAATAAAATCTTTTTAAAAAAATTTCACTCTTTACTCATATTCTCTATTTGGTGAGACATTCCTCTCATATTTTCTTTTGGTTCTTTAGATAGGATTTTTTTTTCATTAGTCCTTTGAACATACTTACAATCTCCAATTTAAAAATCTTTGTGTAGTAAGCCAAAGAGATGGGCTTCCTCGGGGACATTTCTATTGACTGTACTTTTATTTGCTTGTGTAGGGGCCATACATTCTTGTTTCTTTGCATGTTTTGAGATTTTTGTTGTTGTTGTTGGACAATAGACATTGTAAATTACATAAAAGTGGAACCCTGGAAATCAGATGACCCCCTCTCCCTAGAATTTTGTTATTCTTGCCATTTTTTTTAGAAGGGACTTTCCAGAAGTACTTCTGTAAAGTCTGTATTCTTTGTCATGTGTGGCTAAAGACCCACTCAGCCAACTTAATGGTCTGCTAGTGAATGGACAGATATTTCTATAAATGCCTAGACCCACTAAGTCTCCCATCTTTGCTATGAGGTTCTGAGTGTTGCAGCAGACATTTACTAGTCCAGCAGTTTATGTCTCTGCCTTAGCCTTCATTTCTTGCTTGCAGAGTCTCAAGATTTTCCAGAGGTGAGATATCAGGGCCTTCTCAGGACTTTCCTGATACCTTCGTTGAGATTCTCCAAAATGGTAATAATTTCTCAGAGTTTCACAGTTAATCAAGGGTTTTCATACATGTTATCCAATGACCTCGGCCACCCTGTATACATTAATGACATCACTTTATGAATGTTGAAGCGCAACAATTTTGAGATTAAGTAACTTGCCCAAAACCCCTATTTCTCTAACACTGAAATCTGCACCCCTTCCACAGCACAGAACCTCCCCCCAGCCTTGCAAACCAGGATGCTACAGGAGATATGTTATGTGACCCATAAGGCCCCTGCAGGGTAATCAAAGATTTAGATTCCTCAACTCAACTCTTCCCCTGACTCCTATCAAGTGCCATACCTAACATGATGCTCTGTGGTCCATTAACAAATGCTGTGGAATACACTGCCACACCGACACGTTCAGAGATGTGGTGCCAAATGGACACTGGCGCCTTTCAGGCATTGACTTCAGGGTACTCCACCACCTACCTCCATGGCCTCTGACTCCACGCTGGGTTGATGTTGACCACTTTCACCACCAAGAAAGAAACTTGTTATTTACCATAAAAGAAGATAGAGTACATTTTTATCCATTTTATTATACAACAAAACATACATATAGAACTACACAAACAAATACATAGCCTAATGGACTGTTACAAGGCCCACACGCTATAACTACCACGTAGGTCTAGAAATACAACTTTGTTCACGAGCTATCCCACAAGTCCTCCATGTGTGCCATCCCAATGACAACTTCCTCCCTTTCCCCCAAATTAACCACCATCCTGATTTTCATAGTCATCACTCTCTTGGATTTCTCCATAGATAGGAACACATGTATACATCCCTGGAACTAATACTTTAGTCTTGACTTCTAAAATTTGTTTAAATTTGGTGTCTTTTAAGGCTTCCATTCCTTTTTTTTTTTTTTTTTCCTATTGATGAATCCAGGCAGTCTGACAGGTAGAACGTCCCAGTCTAGATTTTGCTACCTACACACTCATGGTGCAGCTCAGCATGCTCCCCTGTCCTCTATCTTCCAGAAACAGGTAGTTAGATCCAAAGACTAGACCAGATTCAGGTTTCATGTCTTTAGCAAGATTATAGCTTCTGTTCTTTCATAGCAAGCATAATCTGCTTGTCTCCCCTGATGATGGTAGCGGCCACTCATTCTCATTGCTTAGATCCATTTCTTCACTAGGGGCTGAAAATAGTGATACTCTAATTCTATCATTTCCTTTTTCACTTATTAACTGGGGTATTTCTATGAAGAGAGTTCTCTCTTATTGACTGTATGTTTACTCAGTAATATGGTTCATATTAGGTCGGTAATGCTTGATTCTTTCTCTTAATAGTTTTAGAGATAAAAATTTGTTCCTTATTACCCTCCAAAAGTGACCAGTTAGTTTTTGCTATCGTTATGAACTTACATATTATTTGAGGCATTCCAATCCATTTTAATTATCATCCTTATCAAAGCTCAAAGTGTCCCATCTTCGGCTGGTAGCAGCCTCTTCAAGTTGTCTCCTGAGTCCTCTTGACACAACCCCCATGATCTTTGACATCTTCCTTGCTAATATGACAAGATATTCCTGACTCCTCTGGTATACTTTTTTGCCTTGACTTAAGGTCAATCATTTCTCGAAAAATCCCTAGTTTGTTTTCAGTGAGAAACAGCATTTCAAAATCACATGAATTGTGAACACTATGGCTGGGTAATTGCTGGAGTGGCCAATGTTTAGGTCTTTTATGGTTAAGGATAAAAAACTTTCGTCAGTTATCCTGATACTTCCAACTTAATGTCAAACTGGAGGATTTTTACTTAGCATTGTCTGTATTACCTCTGTTTCTCCTTTCTTACATGAGTATACTGATTCTCAAGAACACAGAAGATAAGAGAACGAAACTGTCCCATATTTGCCCATCTACTTTATCTCATATGACACACAACAGTCTCAAAATGACACTACTCTAATAGTATCTCCGCGAATTTGACTTCTAAAAATGGTTTAAAATTTTCTGGGCATTAACTGTCCCCACTCTCCTCCATGTTTGAGTCATACTGTATCTTCACCATCAGAGGACAGATTCATTTTAGGGTGTATTCTCTCCTTGTTAGCCCACAATTAGGATTAATTCTACCAATAATTGTATTGAACGCTCATCACCCATCCTAATGTTGAAGCATCTCTAGTCATTTTGGTTGGCCACAACTTATTCTTTACCAGATTCCGACGGAAGGGCTCAAGGGAACATTATCACCCAAGGGTTTTCATGATTGATGACAGTTTATCTCTGTGTGCATTATACTTGAAATTTCATCAATTTTAATGGATCTAGAACTCTTGGTTCATTTTCCTCCCTGAAGTATCTTAAATACGTTGCTTTCTTTCAGCATAAAGTGTTAGCAAAGTCTGGCAATACTTCCCCTTTTCTTAGCAGCCTCTTTGCCCAGATGCTCATAATTTCCTCCACCCTCTTTCATTTAGAGTCCAATAATTTTAGTAGAACGTTTCAGTGCTTGTTGTTCTAAATTCATATTCTCAGGTGGTGTTCTAAATTCATATTCTCAGGTGTGCTCTTTCAATATAGAACTTCAGTTCTTTTATTTCAGGTAACATTTCTTAGATTATAGGTTTCTGTTTGTTTCATCCCTTTACTTTGTTACTGTTTCAAATTCAGGGATTCCTGTTATCCTTATGTTGGATCTTTTCTTCCCCCCATTTTCTTTTCAACTTTTTTCTTTTCACTTTTTTTTTTATTTTAAGTAATCTACACCCAACATGGTGCTCAAACTCACGACACTGAGATCAAGAACTGCGTGATCCACCAACTGTGCCAGCCAGGGGCCCCTTCCCCCATTTTCAATATTCATTATTTTCTCTTGAATCCTTTTTATTTCTTCATTATTGATTGATTTTAAAATTCTCTTCCTTGGGCACCTGGGTGACTCAGTTGGTTAAGCATCTGCCTTCGGCTCAGGTCATGATCTCAGGGTCCTGGGATCAAGTCCTGCATCGGGATCCCTGCTCAGCGGGGAGTCTGCTTCCCCCTCTGTGATCCCCCAGCTTGTGCACTCTCTCACTTTCTCTCTCTCAAAAATAAATAAATAAAATTTTTAAAAAATCTCTTCCATTAATCCAATATGTCTCTTAAGCTATTACCTGTTGTGCTTAATTGCTCTTAGCTGCATCTTCATTTCTGAAATGTCTTTTATTTCTAATTCATTCCTGAGTTTTTTTCACTTTGCCTCTGCTCTTTCCTATTTCATATCATTTTCTTAAACATTTACCTTGTTTTGAAATAAGATGCTACAGTTATCTGTTTTGTGGACATGTCTTTGTGGTGGGCTTCTACCATCTACAGGGATATTATTCTCCAATATATTCTCTTTTCTCACTTCATAATAATTCTGTGTGGGATTTTACCTCAATCTCTTTATAATATACTTTTTTCTATGACATTAGTTTTCCTGAACTTTTAGAAGGTGTGGTTCTGACTTCATGTAGCTCCCTCTTCTGTTTTAAAGACATGCTAGCTTGATTTTTAAGGTTTCTTCATTCCATTCCCCTCCTCCAATTTTATCTAGACTTTCTCTTCCTTCATCTCTGGGTCTCTCCCCTGCTCAATTTTTATTCCACTCCTTTTGTTTCTTCTAAGCAGATGGGGATCATGGGGGATGTCCCTGAAGGGAACTCTGGCTGGTCAGTCTTCAGAGTCCACAAGATCCAGACTGTTTTAGGTCCTTCAGGAATTACCAGGATCCTCTTGCACTAACCCAGTACTGGACTGAACAATACCCTTCCCAATATCAAATACTGTTCACCGACAGAAGAAAATATATATATATATATGAAATTATAATATATATAATACATAATATGAAATTATATATACATATATATATATGGCTGAGTAACATATCCATATAGATATAGATAGATACATCTATAGATATCTATCTATATCTATAGATATCTATCTATATCTATAGATATCTATAAATATAGATAGATGTATCTATCTATATCTATATGGATATGTTACTATATCTATATATAGATAGATAGATATACATATAGATATCTATCTATCTATCTCTATATGGATATGTTACTAAGCCATCAAAAAGAATGAAATCTTGCCATTTGTAACAATGTAGATGAACTAGAGGGTATTATGCTGAGTGAAATAAGTCAGTCAATGAAAGACAAAATACAGTATCATTTCACTCACAGGTGGAATTTAAGAAACAAAGCGGATGAATATAGGGGAAGGGAAGGAAAAAGAAAATAAGACAACAGGAAAGGAGACAAACCATGAGAGACTCTTAACTACAGGAAACAAACAGGGTTGTTGGAGGGGAGGTCAGTGGGGGATGGGGTGATAGGGTGATGGACATTAAGGAGGGCCCTTGAAGTAATGAGCACTGGGTGTTATGTGCAAATGGTGAATCACTAAATGCTACCTTAAATTAAGTATTTTAAATTTACTTAAATTCTACCTTATAGACTAATTATACAGTATATGTTAATAAAAAATATGTTCTCATATCAGCCCATATTTTCAAACTAATATTTATTGAACATCCTCTGCTTCCTCTCACTCAGAGGCTAATACTGTGCAGTTGGGGCTCATGGTAAGGATACCTTTTTAACTAGCTTTGATTTTTATGCTGCCCATGGATTCTGGTTTTGCTCCCAAGTTGCTCTGTTTCCCCTTCCCCGCCATGATTTTATTTATTTATTTTTAGAGGGAGAAAGAGAACATGCACCCACAGGGGGGGAAGGACAGAGAAAGAGAATTCCAAGCAGACTCCCTGCCGAATGCAGAGCCTGTCACGAGGCTGTCTCACGACCCTGAGATCCAGTGACCTGAGCCAAAACTGAAAGTCGGACGCTTAACTGACTGAGCCACCCAGGCACCCTCCAAGTTGCTCTTTTTTTTTTTAGGAGAAAATTCAGAGAGATTAAAAAACCATGTTACCACTGCTAATATTGTTACCATCTTTCCAGATTTTAGAGTATATTTTTTAAGTCCTTAGAGCTTTCCTATGGACAATTTTCTTGAACAAAATGCCTTAAAAATCTTATAATGTTTTCACAAATAAAAAGGATGAAACAGAAGAAACTTTACTCATTTTGTCTGCTTACCTCAAAAAGTCTGAACAAGTTGTATTTTGTATTATAATCAGTCCACAAGACCACAAAAAAGGCATTCAGGGAGACGGTGCTAATCATAATTATCTTAAAAAGACGACTCATTATGACTCTCTTCACAAATGCCTGGCACTGAGTATCTCTCCTCCTGTCAAAAAGTTGAATAAGAGGTATGATTATCTTACAACAGAACTAGATCCCAAACATTACACACTTTTTGTGAGACTAGGTCCTGCTTTCTCCCCTCTGCGAATAAAAATTTAAATATACTTTTAAATTGCAACACATTGCAGGACCCCTGGCTGGCTCGGTCACTAGAGCAAATGATTCTTGATCTCAGGGCCATGAATTTGAGCCCCACATTGGGTGTAGAGATGACTTAAATAAATGTGTGTTTTTTTCTTAATTGCAACACAATGCTAACATTGAAAGACCACTAAAATATGTATGATGACCTCTGAGTTGATCTGTTCCCACTCAGTTACTTAGTTCATTCTCTTAAACCTCAGGGTGGGGTGGGGGGGAATGATTCCTAGTCCCTCTCAAACAAAACAAAGCATTATCTTCATTTACTCCTTCAGTAAATTTTTACTGAGTGGTTACTAATGCCAGGCAAGACAGCAGACAGCAGACGCTATGGATATAAGGAGAACAAAACTAAATATTGTCAGTCTAGTAGGAAAAACTGGTAATAATCAAATCATCACCTATATAAGTGTTTACAAATCAGTGATTTCAAAAAAAAAAAACAAAACTGGACACCCTAAAAAAAACAGGCAAAAACAGTCAATTCATGAAACAAATTCAAATGGTAATGAACTTCCCCCTAAATGTTCAGTAGCATTACTAACGGGGAAGGGAGGTTACAAATTAGGTCCAACCATTATTTTGGCTTATAAAATTAGCAAAGATTTAAATGTCATAGTATCTAATGCTGGCAGTCGTGTGATGTGATGAGGTATTCTCATAAACTGCCAGGGGGCGTGGAAATTGGCCAGCCCCTCTGAAAAGCCTTAAAACTATTTTTAACCTCTGATCCAAGGAACCTACCCCAAGAGAATGCAATCTGGAATGAAGTGGCTTTGGCCAAACATGTTAACTCCAGCTTTACTTACAGTAGTAAGAACTTGGAAACAGTTTAAAAGTCTAACAAGAAAGACTGGTTAAGTACAGATGGCCGTCCACCTCATGGAATCTTACATAGATACTAAAATATGCCTACGACATTGTCCTGGTTTAAAAAATGTTTATGACCCACCAGATAGCAAAAGACAAAAACAAAATAAGATACCAAATTCTCTACTCAGTATTATTTCAACTGTGCAAAAACGGGTGAAAAAACTGAGCAGGACACCGGCCAAATGCTGACAGTGTCTGCCTATGGATGGTAAGCTTACGGTAATTCTTTTCCTTGGTTATTATATTTATCTACGCTTTCCAATTTTTCTCAGAAAGTATGTATTATTTTTTCCCCACTATTGTAACAAATGGACACACTCCTACTAACAGTAAATAAATACAGAACACATATACTTTCATAATCTAAAAAACAAGATGTATAATTTTCATCATCTGTTTTGAGATGAGGTCAATTACCTTCAAATTTTTTTTTTAATTTATTAATTTGGCAGAGAGAGAGAGAGATCACAAGTAGGCAGAGAGGCAGGCAGAGAGAGAGGGGCACACAGGATCCTCACTGAGCAGAGAGCCCAATGTGGGACTCGATCCCAGGACCCTGAGATCATGACCTGAGCCGAAGGCAGAGGCTTAACCCACTGAGCCACCCAGGCACCCCTTCTTCAAATTTTCTAACACAGTAGCTAATAAAAGCAAAGTAAGAAGGACAAAAAGATAAAAGGACTAAACAGAGTCAAATTCAGTGTATGGGTCAAGTAAGACCGTGACTGAACATTGACTTAACTAACCAGTCACGATATTAAAGCCAAAGAAGCAAACCGTTTGGCTGAGCCTTCACCAACCTCCCCAGTGAGAGCACAGGGTTGAGTGCACCCAGAAGCTAAGAATATACTGGCACCCTGCTCCCAAGCTGCCATCTGCTCATTTCTTAACAAGCAATAGAAATAAAGAATATTTACTGAAATTTCCTGAATCTCGCACAGCACTCTGCTGAAGGATTATCCAACAGCGAGCTAGAAATGACTCTTGAATCATTCTGGTAATGAAACTGTTGAGACATTTTCCAAATTCCCAATCTTTATTCCTTGCTTTGATCATCCAAACAGAAAATCTCTGCTTAGGGATTTCCTTGGCATTTAGATTCCAAGAGGCCACAGACCAGGGCCCACAAAAGGAACTCCTGCTTTATGACATCATTCTTGGGTGTTATAGTGCGTTACTAGCCTGCAGGTCCCCAGAGTCAAATACTTCCTGTGCTGAGATCCTGTCTCCCCAGGGAGATTATGCACCTCAGATCAGTGAAAGGGATATAAGTACACAGGAACTGTGAAGCTCCAAGCTGAATCTGGGAGATACCAGAGCTAGAGCAGAAAAAGTCCTTTCTCTCTAAGAAGAATCCACATCTGGGGGCACCTGGGTGGCTGCTGGTTAGGCGTGTGCCTTTGGCTCAGGTCATGATCTCTGGGTCCTGGGATCGAGCCCTGCATTGGGCTTCCTGCTTAGTAAGGAGTTTGCTTCTCTCTCTGTCTCTCCCTCTGCCCCTCCCCACTGCTCACTCTCTCCCTCTCTCAAATAACAAAATCTTAAAAAATAAAGTATCCACAAAATCCCTTAATAATGTGTTAAGACTAAGTTAAGCATCATGTAAGAGGAAAAAGCAAAGTCTTCTGGGGTTCTAAGAGCCAAGAGCATACATTGGGGCACAGGACCTGAAACATCAGGATAGAAAAGATTTTATGGGTTTGGGGCTAGAACACAAGAAAAAGGAGGAAAAGAGAAGGTCATCCACTCCCAGCCCTACCTTATGGGAAGCCCGTAATATGTATATACGACCCTCCTGAACAGAGCATAGGGGATGAGCTCGTGAGGCCAAGAGATATTTTAAGTACAAGAGCCATAGGGTTTTTGCTCTGTTCAATTCTTGGGATTAACATATTCTCTTTGCTTTCCTTCTTCTAATCCCTTTGGCTTCCAAGGCAAATCTAGACTGAGGGATCTGGGTAGCCCTCCATTGTATTAAACCTTTAGTGGCTAAACCAGTAACACTCCTGGAAACAAAAATTCTTGAGCTCTAAGAAAAGCGAGTAACCACCAAAATAGCTCTGCAGTCCCAGGCATTCTAGAACAAGTGTATGTTACTGTTCCTGGTAGGAAAAAACTCTTGTAGGCAACCAATACACTAAACTGGGAAACAACATCCTATTTATTCACTTTCTGCATTTAGAATCATCAACAGTGAAACATTAAGAATCACTTCAAACTCATAGTCCCAAGATTCAAACTTTAGCCTCATCGTCCCACTTTACATTCTGTCCCCCAGGGATCAGCTCCTCCTGTATCTCCTACTGCCTCCTTTGGTCATATGGGCCCTAATGCCTTCTGGGCTCATGCCCAACATCACCACAGCAGACTCCTGGAGCAGCTGCTGGGAGAAAGCCTGAATTAGTCCTTCACCTCAATCTGGTTCCACCTGCCCCAGTACATCAATGTGTCGACTCAAGTTGGGGGACACAGAAGGCCCTTGGTGGGTGTTTGCTGTAAATTTATACAAATGAATGGCACTAGGGACCCTTATGCTCGCTGAGCATGGTGGGAGTCCATCTCCGGGAACCCCAATGGTCTACTTCCATGCCTTCCCTCTTGGAGCATCAAAGCACTCTTTGGGGGAGAAATAGAGAGGAGATTAAGGATGTAAAGAATTCTTTCACAATGCTTGGAGGGGTGAGGAAAGCTGACCAGCTGAAAGCAGCAGAGAGAAGTCCGGTTGTTGTTAGAATACCCCATGAGCACAGCTAAGCACAGCTGAATGTGGTTTCTGAAGTCACTGATGAACACATTAGTCTGGGAATGGAACTCCAGCTGTGAGCACAATCAGATGCGACAAGCTTCTCCAGGACCTACTGAAATCATCCATCTTTTCACAGACAGGTGGACACAACAGGCACCCTGCGATATGAAGCCAAAGGGCACCTCCTCTGCCCTTTCAGGAGCAATTCACACTGTGCCCACCGTGGGTGCCACCAGCCCAGCCCAGCCGCACACAGAGGGGGACATCAGCAGTCAGCCGGCATGGCAGCTTGGTGACTCAAGTCTTCGGCTAAGAGTCATGCCTTTACTTGTCCCAAGAACCGGCACTGGAACAGAAACCTCACATATTATAGCCAAACCCTCATACAGCTCTTGGTGTTTTGCAGGAAATTCCACAAAATTGAAAGTCCCAGAGTTGAACTGGTCTCTTTTTGAACACTGGATGAGAGAGCATACAGACAGCTGCGTACTTCCACCAGTCCTGCAGGACAATAATGGGAGTCAGGTTTGGGTTCAAACACAATATACATGCTGCTGCTTTCTGTCTAGAGCAAAAACATCAAGAACCATGCTTATTCTGTTTATCCAAAGATTTTCTTACTCCTATCAATGCCAAAAAGTAACCACTACTTTTAACAACGTTAACTTCAATCTAGAAAAGGGAACTGTCAAACATGCCGGCAACCTGGTTTGTTACCCAGGGAGGTCTTCCAAGGGGTCATAGTTCATGTCTATGGAACTCCTCTCTCCTCCAGAGTTCCTTCAAAAAGAAAATAAAGCGAAGCTTACTGCATCAGAAAAACCACTGCCATCGCACAAAGATTTGGAATAGAAGGGAACCTGGGAGCCTCCAACTTTGACAGTGTCTTTTTTATTTTTTTTTTAAGATTTTTTATTTTTTATTTATTTGACAGAGAGAGAGATCACAAGTAAGCGGAGAGGCAGGCAGAGAGAGAGGAGGAAGCAGGCTCCCTGCGGAGCAGAGAGCCCAATGCGGGGCTCGATCCCAGGACCCTGAGATCATGACCTGAGCCAAAGGCAGCGGCTTAATCCACTGGGCCACCCAGGCGCCCCTTACAGGTCTTTTGAGGCTGAAATGTCAGTTACTTGAACAGAGTCTGGAAGTTCATTCTTTGGAATTTACCCCGGTTGGTACTTCCACAGCCTTCTACTGTGGGAGCTCTGGTGGTCTACAGTCAGGTCTGTGAGTTCCAGCAGATGCAACAACCCTTAACAAGGACCTTATGTCAAACCTTCTTGTAGCTGCTAATCAGTAAATGCATTCTCGGGTCTTCACCACTGCAATTACAAGCCAAATCCTACTCTCTCTGCTGTACTAATATGTGGTGTATGTCCAGCCAACAAGCTGAGCCCCTCATGCTTACATTCAAAATAAGGGGAAAGGTTTCAGGGTACAGCAAAACAAGCTCAGTGACACCAAAGGGAACAGACAAGTCTGGAAGGTGGGATATTCTACAGGACACCTGATTCCGTTTTTACAGTAAGTCAATGACGTGGGGGAAAGGGAGGAAGAGAGGGAAGCTTGCTCACTCTAGATTGAAAGAACAAAGAGACTAGACGTGATGGGTGGACTTCATGTGGATCCTGATTAGAACAAAAACACTGTCCAAATGCATTCCTGACCTTCAAGGAAATCTGATCTTGCCTGGGTGTTAGGTGATACCAAGGAATCATGGTTGATTTTGTTAGGTAAAATAATGGCATTATGGTTTATACAAGAAAATGACCACATTTTCTAGAGATATTTACTGAGGGATGTAGGGATAAAAGGACATGCTGTCTAGGATTTGAAATTTTGAAGCTATTTTGCAGCTTTAGCAAAGAAAAGAGAAATGGAGACTTATGTGAAGTAACTGATGTAAAATCTTGATAATTGTTAAATCTGAGTATATAATGGTTCAATGTACTATTCATTTTATTTTTAAATATGCTTAAGTTTGTTCATGTTTAAAAATTCATGTGAGGGGCGCCTGGGTGGCTCAGTGGATTAAAGCCTCTGCCTTTGGCTCAGGTCATGATCCCAGGGTCCTGGGATCGAGCCCCGCATCGGGCTCTCTGCTAGGCAGGAAGCCTGCTTCCCCCCTCTCTCTCTGCCTGCCTCTCTGCCTACTTGTGATCTCTGTCTGTCAAATAAATAAAATCTTAAAAAAAAAAAAAAATTCATGTGAGGGGGGCCTGGGTGGCTCAGCTGGGTAACTGGCTACCTTCAGCTCAGGTCATGATCTCAGGGTCCTGCAATCAAGTTCCAAGTCAGGTTCCCTGCTCAGCACAGAGACTGCTTCTACCTCTCCCTCTGCCCCTCCCCACCACTCATGCTCGCCCTCTCTCTCAAATAAAGAAAATCTTTACAAAAATAAAATAACAGGGACACCTGGGTGGCTCAGTAGGTTAAGCAACTGCCTTCAGCTCAGGTCATGATCCCAGCATCCTAGGATCGGGTCCGACATGGGGCTCCTTGCTCAGCAGAGAGCCTGCTTCTCCCTCTGCCTCTGCCTGCCACTCTGTCTGCCTGTGCTCGCTCTTTCTCTCTCTCTGACAAATAAATAGATAAAATCTTTTTAAAAAATAAAATAAAATAATTAAAAAAATAAAAATTCATGTGAAAAAATTGAAGCACTGAACTACAAATCTCTGGTAAATAAAATGTATAAAAGTCCCCAAATCTATAATATAGGAAAGCGTTTATAAAAACACAAGGCAGGGCACCTGGCTGGCTCTGTTGGAAGAACTTATGACTCTTGATCTCAGGGTTTTGAGTTTGAGCCCCAAGTTGAGTGCAGAGATTACTTAAAAAATAAAATCTTAAAAAAAAAGTTTTGCCTTTTCCTCTAAACAAATTTCTAAGAAGCACCAATGATGCATCTCCCGGCAGCCACAGAACCTGAGCAGCTCTTGTCCCTTCATATGGAGGTGTACTCCATATCCACAGGGCAAACTGACAGGACCTGTCTCTCCCCAGCCAACAGACCCAGCCAAGAACTGGCTTCGGAGAGCTCAGCCTCCCTGTCGCATTTCCATATGGTTTCTCTGACTGGGGCCACGGTTGGGTAGGAAGGCGAATGTTTGCTTGTTTTAACATATGGATTTTTCTGGTCTCTGAAACAAGGTGAGTTACACAAAGATGATCCCTGTTAAATCCTGGTACCATAATGCTTCAAGAGATAAACACACCTTCTTTGGACAAATATATATATATTTATATATGTATTTACTCTTTAAATCTATATTCTAATCTTATTACTAAGTACATTCCATGGGGCGCCTGAATGGCTTAGTTGGCTAAGCACTTGCCTTTGGTTTGGGTCATGATCTCAGGGTCCTGGGATCCAGCCCTGCGTCGGGCTCCCCCCGCTGGGCAGGGAGTCTGCCTCTCCCTCTGCCCCTCCCCCTACTCATGCTTTCCCTCTCTCTCAACTAAATTAAGTAAAATCTTTCAAAAATTAAATTAAGTTTTTAAAAAATTAGTACAATCCTGGGGCACCTGGGTGAGTCAGTCGGCAGAGTGTCTGACTCTTGGTTCTGGCTCAGGTCATGATCTCGTGGTCGTGAAATCAAGCCCCACATCTGCCTCCACATTCAGTGCAGAGTCTGCTTCAGATTCTGTCTCCCTCTCCTTCTCTCTCTCTAAAACAAATAAATAAAATCTTTAAAAATAATAAGTATCGGGGCGCCTGGGCGGCTTAGTGGATTAAGCCACTGCCTGCGGCTCAGGTCATGATCTCAGGGTCCTGGGATCGAGCCCCGCATCAGGCTCTCTGCTCCGCAGGGAGCCTGCTTCCTCCTCTCTCTGCCTGCCTCTCTGCCTACTTGTGATCTCTCTCTCTGTCAAATAAAAAAAAAATAAAATAAGTACATTCTTGAGTTCCTTCAAAGAACACTGGTATTTTAATTTTTAAGTAACAGATTACATTACTTTACATTCCATTTTACTCCTATCAGTTACACACAGAATATAAATAGAGCTCATTATGGGATAAAAACTCAGTAGCTTCTTTTTTTTTTTTTTTTTTTTTTAAGATTTTTTATTTATTTATTTGACAGAGACGAGAAATCACAAGTAGGCAGAAGTAGAGAAAGAGGGAGAAGCAGGCTCCCTGCTGAGCAGAGAGCCTGATTTGGGGCTCAATCCCAGGACCCTGGGATCATGACCTGAGCCGAATGCAGAGACTTAACCCACTGAGCCACCTGGGCACCCTGAAAACTCAGTAGCTTCTAACTTAGTGGCCATGTAGACCCTCAGTTCAGGAGTTACAAACTGCAAATGATTTTTTAAAATGACCCTTAGAGGACCTGGGTGGCTCAGTCAGTTGGGCGACTGCCTTTGGCTTGGGTCATGATTCCAGGGTCCTGGGATCGAGTCCCACATCGGGCTCCCCCTGCTCTATGGGGAGCCTGCTTCTCCCTTTTCTTCTGCCTGCTATTCCCCATCTTGTGCTCTCTCTCTCTCTGTGTCAAATAAATAAATAAAATCTTTTTAAAAAAATGACCCTTAGTTCCTCCTAATGCAGAAAGTCAAATAATGATCTGGCAAGTTGGTCACTGTGACAGTGAATCCTTATATTGCCCCAGAGGCCATTGTTTTCTCCTTCAACTCCCTCTCTGAAAAAGATCAAACAAGATAGCTTACCCATTTCCTATGACTTTTGTAATCTAACTACTTAAATAGCAGCTACACTCCAAATCAACTTCAGCATCGTAAGAATTGTTATAGCTGTGTTAAAACCCTTTACCTACAGAGTTCACCATTCTTCTTCCACCTTCTAATTATTCTCCAACACAATGTATTGGTAAAGTCACCATCATCACTTGAATTTCTGGGTTATAAAATGTGTACATACTCCCCCATCCCAATTTCTGGCCTTTAAGAATGCTATTTCTCCCTTTGAATATTACTAATGTAATTCCCTGAGTTGGTTTACCTTATATATATAATTAGAAATAATGAGAAATCCTCAGGCTCAAATTTAAATCATTTTGTAATTAAGCACTGATTGTACAAAACACTGTTCAAAAGGTGAGCTTAAACTGACAAGTGAATTTGTTCATGTGAACTGCCTTCCACATACATGATGGCTAAGACGTGCACCGGGTTTGACATGCATTTTAGAAATAAATTACGTAGAAGCGGCTGCTTTTTCAATAAACTTGGCCAGTTTCACATCTCTCTTGGTCAGTCCACCATAGTCGTGCGACGTTAGGGTTATCTGCACCTAAGAAACACAGAAGCAGTTGCAATTCATGGTTCTCGTCTTGGGTGGTTCAGAAATCAATCTATTCTTCAACATTCACATTTGACAACCGGGGACATTAAATGGTTTACAAAATACTACATTATGAATAAGCACAGCATTTCCAAAACCTAATGAACTCCAGGGACACAGTCTGCTTCAGGCTGGGCCCAGCACCTGCCCAGGGACAAAAAGGTCCTCTCATGTGAAGGGCAATTCAGCGGCCCGAATCTGAAATCTTGTCTCTCAAAAAAAAAAAGAGAGAGAGAGAGAGACTAAGGTTTCATTTTAACTCCCATTACTTTAATTACATGACTATTTTCAGGCCACTGAGAAAGACCAAGCTATCAAATGTAGTATCTTAGCAACTACATTCAGAAAAGCCCATTTCTAAATTAGGGAAGTGGGTCGGAGATGGGGTGGAGGAAAAGACTGTGGCTTCTTGAAAAATCAATTAAAAAGCACAAGCAAAATTATGGACAAAGAGAGGCAAGTAGGAAGGAAAAGTTTATCATGGTACCTGCGTATTCTGAACTATTCCAATAAATCACAAGTACATCAGGGAATGTTCTCTTTTTCAAAGAGACTTTTTAAAGAGAAACAGAACCACATAGAAATCTAGATGACAAGATATTTCAAATGGCATATGACCATAAAGGCAAGGACATTTGGGACGGGAGTTGGGGAGACCATAACTCTTCTTACTGAGCCCCCTTAAAAACTACTTAAAATCTTTTTAGCCTGCTCTTTGTCCTAAGAAGGCCAGTTCTTACTTAGAATGTAGAATTTAATAAACAGTTTTTTTTAAAGCACAGCTCTTGAGCATAATTATTTCAATAAGGTAAATAAGGCCATATCTCTCTTATTTGCTACCGTAACTTTCAAAAATTTATCTTAGGAGGGTTTAACATGTATCTGCACGGCTCACTTTAATTCAGGAGCCTCACTTGGCCCAAATGGCTCATATTAGTTTCAGTAGAAGACAAGCATGAAAATAAAGAGTTTGGTCACTGATGTCTTGAGTAGATCGGAAAATTTGTTACTAATTTGCAATCATACCCAGGGATCCTCAGGGAAAGAGTAAGAGATGTTTTCCTAAGCACTACTGATCACACTTGACACATGGCTGCTCTGCCCGGGATAACAAGGAAGAACAAAGTTTGTCAAACTCCATAGCCCAGGTGATCCCCAAATAAGGCAATTTAGTTACCTTGTTGTACACATTGAACCATTCCGGGTGATGATTCATCTTCTCTGCTTGCAGGGCGACTCGGGACATGAAGCCAAATGCCTGCATGAGACAAAGCTGAAAGTGATTAGTGGCACTGCCTTCTACTCTGGACCTGTGAGCAAGAGAGAGAGAGACCAGAAAAATCCAGCCAGATAAAGACAAGGCTCAGATCCTTAGGGAAACCTGGAGAAATCCAATAGGAAGGGGTTTGCTCTCCACAGAGCTGGGGTAACGGTGTAGCAGGACTGTGACCTGCTGCTCAATGGTGAAAAACAATCAGGCTCAAATAAACAAACCAAGAAATTGGTCTCACCCAGTGACCTGTCTGGACTATTTAATTGTCCTCAGGACAAGACTTGACAAAATAGCACAGGAGTAATTTCCCTTCAACCAAGTGCCCTGGATCTCACTACCTGGCCCCAAATCTTAGGGGCTACTTTTCTTGCATCCCCACTCCCTCTGTGTTTGGTTGCTGGGTTGCTAACTAAGGCATCAATCCCAAGACTATGGAAAAAATATCTTACTGAACATCCCCTATCCTAGCTCCCAGACAGGACAGGAGGGGATAAGAGACTTTTTTTTTTTTTTTTTTTTTTTTTTTTTTTTTGACATCTAGAGTGAAACAGCGAAGTCTGGCTTGCCTGCTCGGGGTCTCCTTGCTATTGTCCCCATGCCCTGTGGAACAGGAAGCCTTCGCTCCTCCCCGAGCAGGGGATGGAGGACTCAGGCACACACCTAACTGTGGACCTGTAGGGCTCTATCTTCATTTCATAGAGAAAGTACAAACCTAATTTTGCTAATCAGAAGGCAAACTTGTCCTGAGAGGACGAAAAGCTTTTTCTCTTTTGCTTGCTTTCCAATTTTTATGAAGGTAATTGCAAATAGGAGAGTCTGTCTCTCATGTGTCCAGAAGGCAGAAATACTTGGTGAGACTCTAAGGTAATGGTACAGTAACTACAAATTTACAGTGGAATTCACAGGGCAGTAACCACTGTAGCCACATAAATAAATATTTAACTTCACAACCCCTATCCAGAAAAGCTGGAGTGATGGTAGTTGAGCTATGTTTTCTGAATCACCAAATTGACATTAGAGCACACTTCCAAGCTAAGAGTGAGAGGTATGGAAGACGCCATTTTAAACCATTCTATGTTGTTCATAATGGTTCTTATGTCAGAATGATTTTAGTTAGGAAAAAGACTCTCATTTTGGTCTTTAATTAAAGGCATGAAGATTTTTCCCTGTCAGGATAAGGAAGAACATTCAAGCAAAATCCATCTAACCATGTATGGAATTATCAGTGGAAACAATATTCACTCCCCCTTCCTCTTCTCATCTCATATTCTGATCTCTAGATTGTGTCAAATGTGAAAGTCTTTTAATTATTCAGAGTTAACCTGCATTAAACTATGTATAATGAGAATTTTTTAGTCTATTTGCCTCTAGTGCCTTATTCTTGTTTAGCTTTAAGACTTCCAAAAAAGTTAACCACAATCCCTGAGAAAGGGTAATAGAGTCATTAAGGGCATAGGCTTTTGAGCCAGGGAGGCCTGAATTTAAATTCCCATGCTACAGCGTGTCGTGTGAGCCTCAGTTCTCTGTTCAGTAAACTGAGGATAATAATAAAAAGCTCATGCATTCATCCTAATAAAAAATGAGATGGGGATATAAAAGCACTTAGCACAGCACTTGGCCCCGGGTAAGAGACCAGTAGTGGCAGATATTGCTACCACATGCTGCTCTGGCCAGGCCGCACAAGCTACGTGCATCACATACATCGTCACAAAATGTAATGATAGGTGAAAAGCCCTCCCATAGCCTTAAGATTCTAAGACTCCAGTTGCTGTCTCCCAGAAGAATGGTGCTTTCCTATCCCACATGCCATAAATACTCAAACCCACACACCAGACAAAGAGATCACACACTACAGGGTAATACCCTGATGCATGCTGCCGGGGGAAAACACCTTAATGACAAGATATTAGGTGGGCAAAGTCAGTCACTACCCAAGTTCTGTGGTCACAATTTGTTTGAACTATGCTATCCTAAAGGTCCAAAGTAGGCTTGGTATCCCTTACTATTTCCCAAGAACCAAGTGGATCAAGGGGATGATTTGAAGAGAGTCAGGAGTGCTCCTCAAAGCTTTGATTACCAGCATGCTAACAGCATGTTAGCAAAATCTACTCTATCACAGATAGGGCTTAAAAGAGAACACTCCTTGGGGTCCCTGGGTAGCTCAGGCAGTTAAGCATCCAACGCTTGATCTTAGCTCAGGTCTTGATCTCTTGGTGCTGAGTTTGAGCCCTGCAATGGGCTCCGCACTCAGCAAGGAGCCTACTTAGAGAGAGAGAGAACAACTACATTCGAAGAGTTACACTGATCAAAGAAAAAACTTGGGTGCCTGGGTGGCTCGGTCAGTAAAGCATCTGCCTTCGCCTCAGGTCATGATCCCAGGGTCCTGGGAATGAGACCCACATCGGCTCCCTGCTCAGTGGGGAGACTGCCTCTCTTCTTCCTCTGCCTCCCACTCTGGCTACTTCTGCACTCACTCTCGCTCTCTCTCTAATAAATAAAATAAAATAGCCTTCTACCATATCTACATACAATGTAAAAAGAAAAAAAAAGATACTTGAAAAGATCCTCCAAACTTATGTATTCTTCAGCCTTACATATTTCCCTTCAACTGTCACCTAACACTTGCATTTAACAAAATATCATAAGCCTGATAAACCACTTATACAGGATCTACTCCTAATTCTTCCCAAGGGAAAGAACACTTGCTCTTGCTCTGGGAACAGGGAGACAATTTCATAATCCTTCTTCCATATAACAGAACTAAATAGTCGCCAAAATATTTATTTTTAAATCCACAAATTAAAAACATTCACAACAAAACACATTCAAATTAAAGTATAAGTATTTCTGCAAGGAACTGAGAGGATAAGAGAGGGAAAAAATCAAAAGGGAATTTGATTATCTGGCATTAATAAAGAAAGAATATTATTTAACAGCAAAATTGGCAGATGGTGAAAGGCATCTGTCCCTTCTTTCCAAGATTTCTTTTTTACAGCCCTAGCTACTTGTTCTCAGGAAGCCAGTTGGAACCTACAGGACTTAAGCTAGCTAAGACTCCAGGCTTTCTAAAACCATGTCATCAATGAAAACTGCAAAGGGCCTGAGGCAGAATACACACCACTAACAATCCAGCAAGAAGCTGAGAGGCTAGGACTAATAGACAAAATGAAGCAGAAGTCAGCAAGAGTTTACAAGAATCAGAAAATAAGCAAAGAACACAAAGTACATCTAACATACATGTAACTTTAGTGACTAAGAGAACAAAGACAGAAAGAAATGAGATACATAATTCAAAAATTTTTTCTAGAAATAAAATATTTAAATCTATATATTGGAAGAATTCAACCATTTCTAGACATCCTACTGAAGTTAGGGAATTTGAAGATTAAAAAAATCCTTTTGGCATTTAGTCAAAAAGATCAATTCACCTACAAGGAATGAAAATAATGCGGCTGACTTCAAACTTCCACATACCAGCACTGAACAAAAGAAGTCAAAGAAGCAGTGCCTATAGAGACTTTAGGAAATCAAAGTGCAAAGAGTTTTATACCCAGCCAAACTGTTTTCAAAATTACTACAAGAGACCTAATTTTTAAAAGATATTAATTCAGGAAATAATTCCCCTTCATCCCTACTGAGGAAACTTTTTTTTTAAAAAGATTTTATTTATTTATTTGACAGAGATCACAAGTAGGCAGAGAGGCAGGCCGGGGTGGGGGGCGGAAGCAGGCTCCCCACCGAACAGAGAGCCAGATGCGGGGCTTGATCCCAGGACCCTGGGATCATGACCTGAGTCGAAGGCAGTGATTTTAACCCACTGAGTCACCCAGGCGCCCCAAGGAAACTTTTACTAAAGGTTGAAATACAGGTAACTAGAGATGGATGGAGTAAAGATATAAAAGTTATCGGCAGTGAACAATTCACTCAGGTCTAGGATTATACTTAAAACAATGTGGGGATTGTAGTCACTGAATGGAATGCAAATGTTATAAACTATTAAAAGATGTGGAAGAAAAAGAGAAGAAATGGGGACGGTAGACAAAAGTTTAAAAAGCCTGAAAGCTAGAAGATCCAAAGCATATTTCAAGGTGTAAAACTAAGCACTAGAACTAAAAATATACTGTAATAAAACTGCATGGTGAAGGGAAAGTAAGAGAAAGTATGAGTTTAATTCTGACACTGCTTAGTGAGGAGACCACTATCTAAAGAAATGTTATCCAAAGAAACAAGATTAAGTTTACCTCATAAAATTATAGGTATAACAGCATCCACAAGAAGAACAAAAATAATAATGGAAAAAATTCTCAATTAGGTCAAAGAAAGCACAATTAAAATGAAGCAAACAAAGCACATCCAGGGCACCTGGATGGCTCAGTAGGTTAAGCATCTGCCTTCGGCACAGATCATGATCCCAGGATCTGGAATCCAGCCCCACATCGGGCTCCGGGCTCAGCAAGGAGTTCTGCCTCTCCCTCTGCTCCTCCGCCTCCCACTGCTCATGTTCTCTCTCTCACTCTCTTGCTCTCTAAGTAAATAAATTTTTTAAATCTTAAAAAAAAAAAGAATAGAAAACACAATTTCACATCAAGATTTCAATTTAGGGAGGAAAAAAAAGTATATGGGTTCTGTCATGTTTTACAAAACCAAACATCTTTCCAATCAATAAATGTAAAGAGCCATATTCCAACTGATTAAAAGGAAACTTGGGATGCCTGGCTGGCCCAGTCGGTAGAGCATGCAACTCTTGGTCTCAGGCTTGTGAGTTCAAGCATGTTGGGTATGGAGATTAAGCAAATAAAACTTTAAAGAGAAAAACAGAAGAAGAAGAAGAGGTAACTTTACACAGGTCACAAAGCAAAACTCAACTGTTGGAAATAAAAAGGCACAGGCAAATGTAAAAAAAAATTTTTTTTAACTTATAAAAGTATATCCACAATGAAAATTGAATAATTCTGAGTATCTATACTACAAGTAACACAGCATTAAAATCAATTAAAATCAATGAGGCAGAAATGACAGGAAATATAAGACAAACAGAAACATCCATAGTGGAAACTTTAATTTCCATTTCTTAACCCTGGTACAGTAACCAAACAAAATCAAGAATATGGACTACTTAAATATATCATTTAAAAGGTAGATCCAACTGGGGCGCCTGGGTGGCTCAGTGGGTTAAAGCCTCTGCCTTCAGCTCAGGTCATGATCCCAGGGTCCTGGGATCGAGCCTCGCATCGGGCTCTCTGCTCAGCAGGGAACCTGCTTCCCCACTCTCTCTCTGCCTGCCTCTCTGCCTACTTGTGATTTCTGTCTGTCAAATAAATAAAATCTTTAAGAAAAAAAAAAAAGGTAGTCCAACTATATACTTTCAACTCTAAACAATAAGACTATATCTTTTTAAATATCTACTCGACATCCACAGAAACTGAACACATTTTGGCCCAAAGAAAATCTCAATTCCAAAAAGAAGAAATAGTGCTGACAACATTCTTAGTTAAAATTAAAAACAAAACAAGAAGGCAAAAGTAGCAAAAAAAAAAAGTACTACCTGGAAAAATTCTTAAACCCTTCTTTTAAAGTCTTAATTCACAGAAGAAATCAAAACTGAAACTGAATAGAAATTAATCATGTATGCAGAACATACAGGACACACATAAAGCAATAATCAGAATAAATACCCTTAAATACTTAAACTAAGAATGTGAAAGAAAATAAATAAATAAAAATAAACTTAGGGAGAACAAGAATGAATATAAATAATGAGAACAGCAGATGTAAATGAACAGGAAAGAAAAAAATGGCAGAACCAATAAATCCAAAGACTGAAATAATTATATAACAGAAAATTGGTTACTTCATTTAAAGACAAACAAAAGGCAGGTAGAAAAAGCACAGATAAACAAAAGAGAAAATGAGAACAGAGAAGTAACTACAGATAAAAGAAATTTCAAAACATTAAAAAAAAGTTTTAAACAAATGCAATATTTATACAAATGAATTTCAAAACATAAGTAAAATAGTTCTCTAATAAAAATTATCCAAAAATGTATCAAAACTGACCCCAGAAGAGAAAAACATAAAGAGGAGTGACATCAAAAAGTAACAGTTCCTCGTCATTTCACAGAGAAATTCTACAAAACCTTGAAGGCAGAGTTAACTCTAACACGAATTAAACTGTTCCAGAGCAGAGAAAAAGATGGACATTTTCAAATCAATTTTATAAACTACCATAACACTATCCCCAAATTCCCACAAAGATAGCATGTAACAATGAAACTATAGGTTGTTTCATATTAAGTGAAATCTTAATAAACAAAACCCAGCAATACACTAAAAGAGCAAAGTACCATGAGCAAATGGGATTTATTCTAAGAATTCAAGGAACGTTCAATATAAGGAATATATTGATATAACTCACATATCAATAAATCAAAAGAAAAATTATATAATGAGTTCCATAAATCCTGAAAAGATATTTGATAAATTTAATATTTCTTATGTATTAAATCTCTTATAAGAATTTATGGGCCTCTCTTTTTTGTGGTTATCAACTGTTTTCTTTATTTATAACAAGTAAGGAGTACAAAAATTGCTTTATATTTGGAAGGTTATATAGGAGCATGTAACCACAGCATCAAAATATACATACCAAAATTGGCTACATGGATAATCATCACTGTTCATAAAAGCAGCAGATAGGAAGAATCCAAGTTGGACCCATCTTTAAATAGAATATATTCTCAGCCGAAAAGGTAATATTATTCTTAAAAGGGAAACACTAGACTATTCCTATTAAAGAATTAAAAAAAAAAAAAAAACCTTTTATCCAAACAATAACTAAGTAGAAAAATATATTGGAAGAAAAGATTCCATCTAAAGTGGCTCCCAAAATTATCTAGGAGTAAATTTAGCAAGACACATATGAATTCTATAGGCAGAAGACTTTAAAACACTATGAAATAATGGATAATTCTTACTATATTAAAATTTTTCTCTGTATGGCAATAAAAACCAACAAACAAAATTAAAAGACAAACAACAAGCAGGATTTGCAGTACATACTTCCTTGGCATATAAAGAACTCCCACAAATTAATAAGAAAAAGATCAACCACCAATTTTTTTTAAATGGGCAAAGGAGATAAAAGGTGACAAATGGGAGCAAATGGTTTTTTTTTTTTTTCCGGAGCAAATGGTTCTTAAACATAAAAATTGCTCAGACTTATACATGATAAAAGAAGCACAACTTAATACTATCTTTTACATCAACATACCTCAGGAAAGCTGAGGGTGGGAAACTAAGTTAAACCTATCAGTTTGGTAAAGATCAAAAAGTCTGATAATATTCTGTTGAAGAGGATACAGGAGAAAAAGCACTTATACATCATTACTCTGGAAGAGAATTTGACAATATCCACCAAAATTAAAAATGTCTGTGCCAGAGGTGCCTGGGTGGCTCAGCTGGATAAGCATCTGCCTTTGGCTCAGGTCATGATCTCAGGGTTCTGGGATAGAGCCCTGCTGGGTAGGGAGTCTGCTTCTCCCTGTGGCCCTCCCCTGGCTCTTGCTCATGCCTTCTCTTTCTCTGAAATAAACAAAATCTTAAAAAAAAAAAAAAAAAAAGCTTGTACCTTTCAGCTACATAATCTCTCTTTTAGGAATTAGTCCTGCAGGCATATTTATACCTAAATTACAAGACTGGTCACCGCAGGGGCACCAGGGTGGCAAGTCAGTTGAGCCTCCGACTCTTGGTTTCAGCTCTGGTAGTGATCTCAAGGCCAGGAGGTCGAGCCCCATGTGGGGCTCCACAAACAGCACAGCTGGGATTCTCTGCCTCTTCCTCTGCCCTTCCCCAGGACACCCCCACCCTCTCTTATGGTCTCTCTCTAAAATTAAAATATCGTTTTAAAAAATGGGTCACTGCAGGGGCACCTGGGTGGCTCAGTGGGTTAAGCCTCTGCCTTCAGCTCAGGTCATGATCCCACAGTTCTGGGATTGAGTTCTGCTTCCGGCTCCTTGCTCGGCGGGGAGCCTGCTTCTCTCTCCACCTCTGCCTGCCTCTCTGCCTGCTTGTGCGCTCCCACGTTCTCTCTCGCTCTGAGAAATAAATAAATAAAATCTTTTAAAAAATTTTTAAAAATGGGTCACTACAGCACAGCTTGTAAGGGCCACAGAATTGAAAAAGCCAAAGGTTCATCAGTAAGAAACTGATTAAATACAGGATGGTCCACTTATCACAGGAATACTATGTAGCCATTAAGAAGAATGAAGAAACTATTTGCTGGAAAGACCTCCAAGATATATTACTAAATGAAAAACAAATTCATAACAATAGTCTGTGCATTGTAAAAAGGAGAGGACACTATATGCTTTAATAATTCCGCAACCCCCCCATATGAGAGATCGGTAACTGGGAGCGACAGTGGCTGGAGAGGGGAAACTGGGTGGTTGAGAATCAGGGACCACAAAGGACTTACTATATTCTTTGGTGCCTCTGAATGCACCACTAAATACCTGTTCTACTTTTAAAAATTAGTTGGGGAAGAAAACAAAGATGCCATGCAAATGAAGATCTCACTCTAAGGGGAACCGAGATACTACAATGTATGTAACCTGGTTCATATTAAAATATTTTGGCTGATGTTAACTTCTTAACATACGCCTACCTGCTTAGGTGGGTTTTTAGTGCCAATTTACAGCATAGTTTGTCCATGAGCCATGTTCTGCTGAGCCACGGCCATTTCAAACAAACATATGGCCAACAAATAACATATAATGGCTGATAATAGTTTCAGTCTTTCCTCTATTGCAAATTACAAACATTTTATGAACAAGTCAATGAATGCATGATGAAGTATGACTTTTTAAGTCACTCTGCCATGTTAAGGAATGTAAGCATTACAATCATGGTAAATTGGGCCAATGAAGTTTGTCATTTGGAAATCTCCAAACCATCAGCAATTAAAAGATTTTTCCATGAACCCCAAATCAAGTATTCCTAGGAAACTTTAACTTCTCTTAAAGTTCCTTTTGTTTCATTTTATTCCATGAAAATATGAAAGACTATCAGATGCACAAAACCAAAACAAAAACCGTGTATCAATCTGTGAAATGTTTAACAGCACCCTGAATTTAAAACGCAGCTTCAGTCCAAATAGCATGTATGATTTATTAAAGTTCTAAGACTTAACTTCTAGCACATATTTAAAATACGAATCTTTCATTACTCCCAGCAATTCTCTTTGATATAAGTTCTTTAAGTCTGCTGCCTTTTATATTTTGATTATAGACTCTTTTAATTATGCACTAAAAAAGAACATATCTCCCACTAAGAAAATGAGCACCAGCAACTCCAAAGTAATTTCCCCAGTACAATCTCCATTAAGCCTCTAAATACTTCCTTTACTAATTCAATGAATTAGAACTCCATTGTTTATGAATCACCTTTATGTTTGTAGGCCTATAACTCTTCTTTTATAAAACACAATTGCTATGGAAGGAAATGATATTTACGTCTGATTAGAAATAAAAACACTATTACATAAATCAGTTTGGGCATTTCTTCACGTCTTGAAACATGATCGGCAATTTAGTCTAATTGGTGATCAAGGAAACTATCTTGTGATCAATTAAAGTAATTACCAGATTCCGGCAATACAACCTACCTTAATTTCAGCTAGAGTCTGCACTTCTTCAACTTTAATTAAAAATAATGAAAATTATTAAGCAAAATGCACGGCAAGATCATTGCCAAGCACGCACATGTCATAGGACAGGACCTTCCCGTTGGTGACTGATCGATCACACAAACACTGCTTGGTGCACCAAGGAAAGGCATACTTTGCCCCAGAATATTACATGACTCACCACGACTTTCTCATGGAAAACACAGTTAACCGTTCCAGCCACTGCAAAGAGAACATCAGATACTAATTTGCCGGCAACAGAAGAATACTCTTGAGTAGGAACTTGAGAACTGTGAGGAACAGACCCAACCAAAGATGGAGTTATTCCATGCTTTTCTTCTCCAAAACATCACTCGTGTTTTGAGCACACTGGTCAACTGCAGAAACGTTAGGATCAGAGACAGAGACTGAAGCATCCTAGTGCTGCTATTATTCCTAGCTATGTGACCTCAGAAAGCTCACTTTAACATTTGAAATGATCCTGACCTTCCTATCATGTACAAATGTAAAAATGGAGTATGTGCCAGGCATTCTATCGGGAGCTCAGTTAATGCTAGTGATTATCATCATGACCAACACTTTAATTCTATAGTGTCTGAAGCCTGGACAGGAAGAATTCCCTTCCAAACCTAGCAGAAGAACCATTCAAGACCAAAGAAATCCACCCTTGCAAGGACGAGAAAATCCGAAACATGCTGAAAACTGTTTCTCTAAGTGGGTACCCTCACAGAAAGATTTCCAGTGGAAATGGCAATTTGACAGTGAGCATCGCAGCCAAGTAGGTGACTCCTGTGTCCCTGAGGAGCCAGACTAAAGACCTTACCTGAGGACCGCCCCCTAGGCTGTCCAGTATGTGTGTCTGGGGACAGTCACCACTCCCACCAATCCCAGGCCCCAGATCTAGCTGCCACCTCCTTGATGCACTGCAGAGCGGGATAGCTCCAATAACTCAAGCCAAGAATATCCAACTCGGATCTTAAAACTGGCTTCCCCAGGCCACTAGAGACAATGCCCACAAGGTAGGAAATAAGCAGCTGGCTCTACTGTGCCCTAGGCTAACCCAGGGCCCAATGCTGCTAGTAAGTACACTACCTGTGAGGCAGCACGCTCACTTCTACACACTGCCCTCAAAATCTGTGCTCACAGGACCGTAACATTCCAGAGCCTTACAGAAAAGAAGTTCTTAAGTCACCATTTTGGGCAATTACCATAATATCCCAAACAGCCATATGGAAAAATAAGATAGCTTTTAGCTAATTACATGGTACTACCTTCAACATACACTGTTAAATGAAGCAAGGTGCAGAACAGTTTTCTTTTGCAGAACGAGGATTTATAATTCCATAAGTAAATTCCTCCTGAATTGCCAGGCTAGGAAGACTAGTCTTTGACAGAGTAGACGTCTACTAGTATTCATTCTTCTCCAGGCAGCAGAGTTGAACCAACATCAACCCCTCTACCCACAATTTTATCTAAGAGCCCACCGTTTCTGTTCCATTGTTAGGTAAAGTCCTCTAATTAGATAGATATCATCTATCTGATGTGTGCCCAAGAAGCATTATAGACAAGACGATCACAGGCTGAGAATATCTTATCCCTGAAAAGACACGACTCATTTCCAAATTCCTCTGCACCTAAGTGTAAAGTACATTTCCCCACATCATCAGCCGCTACTATGGGGCATACCAACAGCTCTGACTGACGAACTCCTTCTAAAATTTCTCACGATCCTTCAGTTTTGCTCTCTGGGACTGAGCCCCTTTCACCAGTTTCCTCTCTGTCTTTTCCCTCTACAGCTGAATGAAACACAGGTTTCAAAATCACTCCAACAGGAATCCACCAGAGAAGCCATTTACTTGAGTTCCCTAACATCCAGTAACTTCTGATGCCTCCCTGTTCCCTATAGCTGCTCACGACGGCCAGCCAGCCGCTGGGGAAACGCCCCGCTGGAGGCTGTCTTTCCTAATCAGCTGATAATCGCCGTTCGTTAGTTTTCAGGGGTCTCATGAGGTGAGAGGTATGGCAAAGACCCCCAGAGTTTTTGTTTTGCTTTGGCAAATTAGAATTTATGAATTAAATTCTTAAAGAATAAGAATTTATGCTCCTTGGCATTGTCATCATTATAAAATTTATAAAAATTCACACTTATACAGAAAAATACTCTTAGGCTTCAACGTTATGCATCCAAACCACTAAGATATGTGGACTATCTGGCCAAAGATATTTTTAGAAATCAAATAATAGGCAAAATGGCAGTCTTGTCCCGACCTTTGCTTCTTTACATTTGGCTGGCTCCTTTTAGGAGATACAACTAGTGCTCACCCTGTGAGATTCCAGTATACATCTGACATGAAATTGTTCTGCCCTATTATTGTACCTAAGTTCCAAAAGACAGAGAGAAGGCAAAAAAGCTTCTGCTCCAACTGGAGTATTTTAAATTAAACTGCAAGTCAAGATCCTCCAGCAATAATTAAAAGGGTTGAAGGAAGAGAACAAGGGCTCAGTGCAGAAAGAATACCCACTCTCCCAGCATGGGGTGGGGAGAGAGGGACTCCAAAAAAAAATTTTTTTTTAAAGAACAAAGCAATACCTACTTTGGCTGAATTGTACAGAAAATACATTTTCTACAAGCAGTACACATTTTGTAAAGCAGAGCCTCATGTCACTTTGCATCACAAAATATCTGAATATTATAAAAAGGTCTATCACAACAGCAACAAATTCCTACTTAGTCTTTCCTATGCTTACTTCTAAATGGGATCAATCCTCCTTTTAACAGTCTTTCAATAGAGTTTTGGCAACATGTGCTAATATTTTCTGTGCGAAAACTACATCACCCAAAAATGCTCAGGCCCAATCAGACATCCTGATAATTTGGCAGAGGACCTCCAGTGATAGACGGCTGCAATGCATCACCTCAACCAAACAGCCTGCCAGACCCCCTTCTCAGAAAAAACAGTGCCAATGCAGAAGGAGCCGGTGAGGAAAGAGACCCATCTCCTAAGTCGTCTGTATTTATTTGTTTCGATGTGCACACATAGGTTGTGAACTTGGAAAGGTCCCTGAACCTGTCAGAGTCTTCAGACACTGAGCTAAAGCAAACCACAAATATATTCAGAATTTATCCTCAACCTGTTATGAAGAGGCTTAAGGAGAGACCTTCCTATGGTTAACAGACTGAAACTAGGGACTTCGTTTCTGTGTTTTAAACCCTATTACTAAAGAATTAAAGAACAAACTCTGGGCTGGAGACACACAGAGAGTAAAATAGACTCAGCACTTACCCTGCTTTTGGTATCAAAAGACTCAGAAGGTCTGGCAGATGGTGTCATCTCATCCTGAAAAGTTCTAATCCCAGCTCTGTCTCGTTCTATGGCCTTGAGCAAATCCTAATAAACCTTGCTCACCTCCCCTTGTCCCTGTAAATCAGAGACTCCACTACTTCACATCACTGTGCAAGATCTCATAAAAACACGCAGAGTGCTCTGCATGCTACTGTGAGACACCGAAAAAGTTCCAGTCTGCTTGAATCCTACACAAAGTAATTTTATGCCATTTTTTTTTTAATCAGAGGATTTGCTCTGTGTGGCCAAATCAACTAAGTTGCATCCTCAACACAAATGAAAACATTTAAGTGTCTGTGATAAAAATTCACAGAGTAGGCTAGAATTCAGGAAACAGTAACAAACAGAAGAAACATTTAAAAGAACAAATGCTTACTTAGGTCAATTCTTTCTGCCACACTCCTATATAAATTACCTTAGCTTCGGCTGTTGATCAAGTTGGGATTTTTTGGGTTTGGGGTATTTATTTTTTAATCGTTCATAATATCCTGGGGTGGGGGGGGGATGGCTTGTTTTCCTGGATGCATCTAAATTGGCAAGTTTGTTTTCCCTCTTGAGAAGGCGCCCATTCAGTTCCAGCACAGAGCTGCTGCCGTCTCTGTGCAAGTGAGGGCTGACCGGCAGGCAGCACACAGCAAAGCCCCATCTCTGCACCAAGCCCCGCACACTCGCTTGCAATCCCAGCAGAGGAAAAGAACTGGCTCTAAAACCCCAGGACAAAGAAAACACAGAGATACTGATGCAGTGGGAGCGCTGTGCCGTTTGAAGCAATTCCTAAAGAGAAAGTCTTCCCTTTCGTTCTTAAAAGTTTATTATTTCATACCTTATGCAAATCATACTTTATATATTAGGCAGTAATATTTTAGAAATACTCAAGTCAAATTAAAGGCTTCAATAGCCTTGCCAAAAGCACTGTGATTTTCCTATAAAAAAATTATTCCAATTTGTTGATCTTACATAGGATGAAACATACTGTAACAATCTTCATAATTTATGTCCTGTTGGGACACAATGATTTAAAGTAACATAATACAGAGCCGCATCATGGCTAATCTAAACCACCTGACCAGATAAACACCAGCTTCCCTTCTCTCTTCAGCAAGGGCATTTCTGTTTATTGTCATATCATTTCCTCATTCTAGGAACATGCAGAATAAAGGCAGCCAACCTGCATTTCAGTGGGAGGCTAAGCTGGCCTTTCCCATGTCGGGAGGTTTGTGCACACACAGGTACCGGTACAATGTCAAGGGCTTACAAGACAGAAAACAACCCAGGAATTCCACCCTCAAAATCATTTACAGCAAAGCAAATATGGATTCAACCAGTACAATCTGGACCAGGTGTGGTGTTATAAACCACAAGCTTCAGGTTTTTTGTTTTCTTTTTTTTTAATGTCACTGAAGAGGTAATTCTTTCAAACAAATTATGGGGCTTACTATGAGCCAAATTTTTATAAATGTTTCAATCATGCCTCTTGCTATGTGCACAGGCACTCATGATCTGATTAACTAAACTGGAACGCCCAAATTAACTAACGTCTTTTTGGAGTGAGGCATCTTGGTGGAAGAGAAAGACAAAGAGCCCCCACAGCAGGACCACAGCCATTTCTGGTGCAGACTGCAGACCGTGAGGTTTCTCCAGGGCCCAAATCCCTTCAACCCTTCTCACAGATGCAAACCTTACTGGGCAGAGCGAGGTTTTCAGGGGGACTTAAGAGAAGGGTTTAAAGTTTCAGTCGTGAAAGAAAAAGTGCAGGAACACATGTGCATTCAGCAGATAACAATTCCCTGAAAATATTTTAAAACAAAACAAAACGCCTGTCTGACCAAATTTTTATAAACTTGGTTGGGGAAGAGGAAAACAAACAATTGTTTAAGGATGGTTTCAAATACTGCTCTCTGCTATTACTGAGAATTTTCAAAGCTTTTTATGCTCCATTGGAAACAGCTCTGCTTCACAAGCTGTTCTTGCCTGTCCTGCCAAAGAAATGGTCTGATACACTTTATTGCAAGTTTATCAATTTGCTTACCCAGGCAAATATATGTAATTATCTCTGCCTATCAAGACTGGGGTACAATAGGATTCCTCCACTGAAAGCAGGGAGATGATTAAAAACCAATGGGAGGAGATGGGTTAGCAGATATGAGGCAGATGCATCCCCACCCAGCCCCGTGGCAGTGGACACTGCGACACCCTGACCCAGTGCCACCAGTCCCAGATCGCACACAACCTGAGCCAACCTGACTGGCGCTGTCCCTCACGGAGATCGGTACAGGAATGGACACAGCAAGCAGTTACATTTGTGGCACAACCTAGAGCCTCTGATTTGTGAAATTCAACAGAAAATATACTTTGTGAAATCAAACAGAAAGTATCCTTTTTCAGACTACAGACATTCAGTAACTTGGGTTTGAATTTAACACTGTGCATATCTGTGCAAATTTAAGGTGACCAATTATAAACCTTTACTATTACTGATGGCATTATCAGTTTAGCACTAACCAACAGTGAGTTCTGGTAAAAAGTGGTCCCTTGCCCTAAGACAGACACTCACACCTTGGACCAAGAGCCCACTTGCTAATTCTTGATTTCAGTATGTTTGCACTGTATGTACATCGCCCCACACGTCCCAAACCACTTCAAAATCAGCTCACGTGGCTCTGAGGCCAGGGGGACTTAAGTTGCTATGGGTTTCTCCAGCCTCATGCAAAAATAGGGTTCTCTGATGATGAAGAGCCTTGTCGATGAGCTACAATGTGACTGTCTCCAAGCCCTGACTTCTCACAATCCTGTACATTAACTTTGTTAAGAATCTGTACCCCAGAGAGTAATCCCAGCAATCGCATTTTTAGATGTCTACCCTGAGGAAGCTCGCACATCTGTACACAAGGAGACACAAGGATGCTTGTTATAGAACTGACAGTAATAATGAACAGTGCCAAGAATCGAAATGTCCACCAATAGGGGAATGGATAAACTTGGTCAATTTATTCACAATTTTTTAAAAATATTTTTATTTTTATTTATTTGACAAACAGAGATCACAAGTAGGCAGACAGGCAGGCAGAGAGAGGGGAGAGGGAGAAGCAGGCTCCCTGCTGAGCAGAAAGCCCGATGCGGGGCTTGATCCCAGGACCCTGGGATCATGACCTGAGCTGAAGGCAGAGGCTTTAACCCACTGAGCTACCCAGGTGCCCCAATTTATTCACAATTTTATCTGATTCTCAGAGGAACAGAAGATTTAAAAACAATCTACTAGGGATATCTGAGTGGCTCAGGCAGTTAAGGGTCCTGGCATCGAGCTCCGTGTCAGGCTCCCTGCTCAGTGAGGAGCCTGCTTCTCCCTCTGCCTGCTGCTCCCCCAGCTTGTGCTCCCTCTGTCTCTAACAAATAAATAAATACAACCTCTTTACAAAATTAAAAAAAAAAAAAAAGAAGAAGAACCATCTACTATATGAGAAATGGTGCAATGGATGGAGGGAGTATTAGTCTAGGAACCCAAAACCTGGGCTCTGTACCTAAACCTTGAGCAAACTACATGACCTGCTGGGTTAAGACTTCATCTGGACACAAGGAGGTGAGGTGTACCAATCACAGATCACAGTGCCTTCACACACACAGTAACACTCAATTAAAAAGAAGAGCATCTAATAACTATAGCAGGTTGATCGTTCCTATTTTACAGAAGAGAGAACTGAGGTTCCAAGAGTCACATGCCCAGAGTCACACATCTCACAAAAGGTGAGGCTAGGATTCGAATCCAAGTACGTCCAACTCCAATGCCTCCATGTGTATGTTTAGGACAAATCCCTGATGGTTATACTTTTTCCATTTCTCTCACAAAGCTAATTAGAGCAAAAACCAGTTTTCTATAGTTTCCGTTTTCTAAGTGTAACTACAAGGGGAAAATTAAACATAACAAAAACTTCAGAAAAAGGAAAAAACTATTAAAATTTTTTTTCCTGTGACTTTTCCCCCTCAACTGTCATGACACTGTGTACCCTGAACTTTCTTACAACATTAAAACAACGTACTGATTTTTCAGTTACCCCCATCGTCTTCTTTTTTCTTTTTAGAAGTCACATAATCTCAGAGAGAATGGGTAATCTTCTCTTTGAGAAACTATTTCAGGTACATGGCTCAAGCATGTAGGAGAAAGACAGGGATACCAAATAGGTCTTTTTAAGCCAGGCCTTCTGAACATTAAGACTCTCTGAAGGGACACCTGGGTGGCTCAGTTGGTTAAACGGCTGCCTTCAGCTCAGGTCATGATCCCAGCGTCCTGGGATCGAGTCCCGCATCGGGCTCCGTGCTCGGCGGGGAGCCTGCTTCTCTCTCTGTCTCTGCCTGCCACTCTGTCTGCCTGTGCTCACTCTCGCTCTCTCTCTCTCTGACATATAAATAAATAAATTCTTTAAAAAAAAAAAAAAAAAAGACTCTCTGAATTCTCTACCAATACACTGTGGAGTTCTAAGAGCAAAACCAGAAGAGTAACTATATAATTTGGAGTCTATGGAATGAAAGAGAAGTCTTTCTTTAAATCCTTTTTTTTTGGGGTGCCTGGGTGGCTCAGTGGCTTAAGCCCCTGCCTTCGGCTCAGGTCAGGATCCCAGAGTCCTGGGATCAAGCCCCGCATCGGGCTCTCTGCTCAGCAGGGAGCCTGCCTCCCCAGTCTCTATCTCTCTGCCTGCCTCTCTGCCTGCTTGTGATTTCTCTCTCTCTGTCAAAGAAAATAAATAAATAAATAAATCCTTTTTTTAACACCCAGTGACAACATTAGATAACACAATAAAGTCCTCTTTAGCTGAGCACCTATTAAAGCAACCAATTAGCTCAGGTACTGTGCCAAACCCATGAGAAACTGAACCTGTAAAAAACAAAAACTCTGGGCGCCTGGGTGGCTCAGTGGGTTAAAGCCTCTGCCTTCAGCTCAGGTCATGATCCCAGGATCCTGGGATCAAGCCCCGCATCGGGCTCTCTGCTCAGCAGGGAGCCTGCTTCCCCCTCTTTCTGCCTCTCTGCCTATTTGTAATCTCTCTCTCTCTGCCAAATAAATAAAATCTTTAAAAAAAAAAAAAAAACTCCACCCACCAAACTTGAAACGACAGGGACGTTGTCATCCAATCTTCCAATCTGCAGAGAGTCTGCACTGTGGAATGATCCCCAGAATTTCTATGGGACCCAAGTTCTTATCCTCGGATACTTCTTCCAGCCACACACGTGCCTGGGGTGTGCCACCCAACCTTCATGCCCAGCTCCCCTATTTGTTCAGGAGAAGAGCACTCGCTGATGGGCCGTGGAAAGGAGGAGGAGTCAGCATGCATAACTGCTGTTATGTATTTCTGTCTCTAGTGCTTAGAGAAAAGAGCACAGATCTCAGATGATCTGTGTCTTAGGCTTTCAAAATTATGATGCTGTTAGAGCATCATCATAAGGTCAAAGTCGCCATTACCCCACAGGTCCACCTAATCTTCCTCAGGCACCAAAGGTAAATCTGGGGGACACGCCTGCCCTGGTGTTCTGAGATGTATTCTGCATGGAAACCTTGACAATTATAAGCAGTTCCAAATCCAAACACAAAAGAATATGCAGAGTATGCAGGAGGCCAGAAGTAAAGTCAGGATGGTTCTGAAAGATGTGGAGCATCCAGAGAGCCACGTTTCATGAGACCAACAGGGTTGAGGCCGGCAAGGACAGCAGCGGTTACCTGGCCCCAATCCCCAAGGATCAGAAAAGGATGCGTTGCAATTTCGAGTTTGAATTAATTTTCTTTACAAAAGAGATGTTCTGCTTTAACTTTAAATCCTTCTGGGGGCGCTTGGGTGGTTCATCATTAAACATTTGCCTTCAGCTCGGGTCATGATCCCAGAGGCCTGGGATCGAGCCCCAGCATCAGGCTCCCTGCTCAGTGGGGAGCCTGCTTCTCCTCCCACTTCCCCTGCTTGTGTTCCTGCTTCCCTCTCTCACTGTGTCTCTCTCTGTCAAATAAATTTTCAAAAATTAAAAAAAAAAAAAAAGTTTAAAAAAATCCTTCTGAGCCCTGCAGAATATTATGGAAAAGTGCCTGAGTCGTCCTGTGATACAGAAAGTCCAGGAACTGAGAAGGGAAACGTGTGCTTGAGGTACAAGCCTAGCACGCCCACTTTGGATACTTACTCCTCCCCTCCAGCCTTGGCTTCCCTACCCTGGCAGGAAGGGGCAGACCAAGGATGGCAGGGTTCCTCCCACTGGGTGATATGATGACCAGAATACAGAGATAAGTGATGTATTTCTTGATGATTTAAAAAAAAAAAAAAAAAAAGGTTTCTTCTCAGAGCACAGACTTGGAGTCTCCCTAAGCCAGCAAACATGCTATTTAAGAAGTAAGGGTTTGGGGGCACCTGGGTGGCTGAGTGGGTTAAAGCCTCTGCATTTGGCTCAGTTCATGATCCCGGGGTCCTGGGATCGAGCCCCGCATCAGGCTCTCTGCTCAGCGGGGAGCCTGCTTCCTCCTCTCTCTCTCTGCCTGCCTCTCTGCCTAGTTGTGATTTCTCTCTGTCAAATAAATAAAATATTAAAAAAAAAAAAAGAAGAAGAAGTAAGGGTTTGTTTCTTCATGTTACTTTGGGAAGAATCTGGAGTTCTTTTTCTGGCATAAATGACCTATTTGGGACCTCAGAAGTGTTTTTCCAAGATCTAATAAAACTTTAAGGTAGTTAAGTATCCAAGTTATCTTTCAGTTCCATATACTGGGAGAGTAGACTGCAAGTCATAATGATCTGTCCCAGCCTTTCCAGAAAGAGCACTTGTGAACCTTCTTACGTGTTTCCTCTGTTGCCTTCCTTACATGCAGTGAAGGTTTTGGGCCTGGAGATCGTGTCTACATGTGGTGGAGACAGGATAGGATTTTAACAGTCTCTGCTTTTTGGCACAGACTGAGGTAAGGCATTACTCTTTCTCCTGAGTGCCTCAGATTTCAACTAAAACCCCCTCAAAGATGATGAAGGTTCCTAGGACTCAGGAGATGACCCACACACGTTACATGGGCATAACATGTCATGGATATAAAGTTCTAAAATTTCCACAATCTCAGGGAAAAAAAAAAACTGAATGGTAGAAAATCAGTGACTGGGGGCACCTGAGTGGCTCTGTGGGTTGAGGCTTCTGCCTTTGGCTCAGGTCATGATCTTGGGGTCCTGGGATCAAGCCCTGCATTGGGCTCTCTGCCCAGCAGGGAGCCTGATTCCATCTCACTCTCTGCCTGCCTCTCTGCCTACTTGTGATCTCTGTCAAATAAATAAATAAACTCTTTTAAAAAGTTAAAGAAAGAAAGAAAATCAATGACTGTATCAAGATAAGCTTATAATAAAGTTAGGAATCTTGTCTGGCCACTGTCCATACACCACTTTCTAAGAAAGCAGAACAATACCGACCAATGACAGAGAAAGTTCTAGGTTGGTGTATTCAATACTATTCAGCACTCTCTTTAAATGTATATACCCTTTAAACAGTAAATATGATCAGGTATATCTCAAATGTGATTTTTTGAAGACTAAAAACACTTGAAGAATGGATTTACTTGAGACACCTGGGAGGCTCAGTCGGTTATGTGCCTGACTTTTTTTTTTTTGAGATTTAAATTTATTCATTAGACAGAGAGAACATGCACACACAAGCTGGAAAAGCAGCAGACAGAGGGAGAAGGGGAAGTAGCCTCCCCCCAGAGGGGGAGCCCAATGCAGGGCTTAATCCCAGGACCCCAGGATCATGACCGGAGCTGAAGGCAGACGCCCAACCTACCTAGCCATCCAGGTGGGCGCCCCTGTGCATCTGACTCTTGAGTTCAGCTCAGATCATGATCTCAGGGTTGTGAGATCGAGCCTAGCACTGGTCTCCGCACTGGGCATGGAGCCTCCTTCATATTCTCCCTCTCTCTCCCTCATCCCTCCCCTCTCCCTCTTTAAAAAAAAAAAAATAAATAATTATATATATTTATATATATATATATATATATATATATATGGATTTAACTTAAGAAAAATCTGCTCACGGGCGCCTGGGTGGCTCAGTGGGTTAAGCCGCTGCCTTCGGCTCAGGTCATGATCTCAGGGTCCTGGGATCAAGTCCCACATCAGGCTCTCTGCTCGAAAGGGAGCCTGCTTCCTCCTCTCTCTCTGCCTGCCTCTCTGCCTGCTTGTGATCTCTCTCTGTCAAATAAATAAATAAAATCTTAAAAAAAAAAAAGAAAAGAAAAATCTGCTCACAACTAAGGATAGAGAAGATAAAAGTTACATTAATATAACGAGTATTTACATTCCCTTTAAATAAAGCCTTTGGCTTTTACAAGTATAGGTAGGCCCTACTTCATTGAAAAGCTTAAAAAATCAGAGGTAAACAGATTTTTTTGATGCAGCACCTTTCTGTTGCCACTTGTGAGTTTATGAGTTAGCAACAAGTCTGGTTCCTTCAAAGCAAATGGGAAATGGTTTGGGCTTTAACACAATAATTTAAAACCTGGTAATAAATTCCTTTAATAGCATTCTAAATATACATATTAAAAGTAATTAAACTTTCTAAACCTAATGCTTGAATTTCAGACAGCATTCAAGCATTCCTAACTTCACAACCTGCTAACTCTATCCCTTCCCCCTGCCCCATACCACTGCAGCACAAGCCCCCCAGCCTCTACTAGAACAAAATTAATTCAGAGGTTCATTTCCATTAGCCAAACGCCAATCCAAACTCCAGCCCTGTGCTTCCCAACTGCCTCACCCAACACCCAAAAGCACCATGTGACTGTCTCTGCTCCAAAGGGTGGGGGCTTCGCGAAAGGGTGACACCACCTGACCTGAAAAATCGGCAGTAAAACTCAGGGTGCCACTGAGAGCCACCCCGTATTACAGAGGTGAAGCGGTCAGTAAGTGGAAAAGCTACCTCAGAATATCTCTGCTGCCATTTCTCAGTGAGAAAAATCACTTTCAAGAGCTAGTCAAAGCTCCATGAAAGGAGAGAGGCTCACCGAGCCACTGCCAGGTTCCAGTGTGGTACCCAAGTTCGGTAGCCACAGGACCAGAGCCTGAGATGTGCGTGACGATAAACACTGTAAGGCAGCAACACGGTCAGTACAGAGGCCACGAAACTGCAGACCAAGAAGCAAAAGCTCGAGCCCCCATGCTCACAAAGCTAAAACGTTTCCTCGTGTGAGAAACAGAACCACCACTAACAATTTTCGGAAATAATGTTTGAGTCTTGGCTCAGTTGGGTAATTTTGTTCTGCACCAAAGACAATTCCATTCAAATTCCCAAAGTCTATGGGTAGATCTGTACTAATTTCAAGACATAGTTTCCTTCCAAGCCCAAAGAAATGAAAGGCAGAAACCAGTGAAAGAAAAAAAAATAATAACAACATATATGAGAGGGTTTGCCATTTTATGAAAAACAAATGAAGAATTACAGTCACATCACACTGATAAACTGAGAGGCTGCCAGTGGTTTTCAGGGCAGATGTAACATTTTAACAAATGTGATTGTTTGTGAACAAAATAATTCTGATCAAAAACTTAATTGCAGCCAAAGTGAGCCCTGGGCTGTGTCACCATAATCCACTCTGACAGGAAGCAGTGAGTGGAGATTCCTACTGTGAACGGAGCACATGTGAAAGGTCAGCTCTGGCCTGGAACTTCAAAACCGTTAACGTGTAAAACAGTGTGCATTAGAGCCCGGAACGGCTAACCACTGGATTAGCGGATGTCCGCTGTGTGGGTCTGATGTGCTTTTGGCAGGTAATGGTTAATTTGTAAATAGGCAATGTATTGTGACTTTCTTCTGTGCCTCTTCCCAACCCTGGTCAGCAGAGCCCATTCTTAATTACAGACCCAAGGTATTACAATATTAGATGGATGACATGGGCTCATTGTAACAAAGTTTCATATTTTAAAAATTAAACTTGTTTTTTTAATAATTTGGTAAGGAAAAGTTGTGTGTCACTAAAAAAATTAATGTCTGCTGATATAATGAGCAAAAAAATGTTTCATGTAAAATCTACTTGTCTATCCAATAGCAACTATATTATGATAGCCAAAATTTGCCAAGTAAGGATTTCATTACTAGAAATCTAAACTTCACTCAGATACTATCATCTAAAAAAAACAGTTATACAATGTTGTTTGCATAGCTTAAAACAAAATTCTAAATAAAAATGCAGTTCGTACCACAGTTTTCATTCTTCAACGTGAGATGTTAACTTCTGAAAGAATCAGGCTCAACCTGCCTTCTAAGCCAATGCATGCAAAAATACTTCATACATATTCTGAGCTATCAAGTTGGCCCATTTGACTTTAAATTAGCCATTTCTCCCATATCTAAACCACTTCCAGTAACACGGCATTAATAAGAGATAAAAGCTGACACTGTGCACTTCAATTCAGTGATTTTAGGATTTTTTTTTTTTTTTTTAAATTTGACAGAGAGAAATCACAACTAGGCAGAGAGGCAGGCAGAGAGAGAGGAGGAAGCAGACTCCCCACAGAGCAGAGAGCCCGATGCGGGGCTCGATCCCAGGACCCCGGGATCATGACCCGAGCCGAAGGCAGAGGCTCCAACCCACTGAGGATTTAACTCATTTCTGAGTTGAGAGGAAATAACACTTATCTTTGACAATAAGGTCTTCCAAAATAAGCTTTATTTCTGTTCAAAATCAGCCTTCTAAGGTGGTGTCTCTGGTGCCGGACAGATGCAGCTGTTGGGCCCTTTTTAGGCTAAGTCTGGGGATATTGACAGAGGCTCCGTGGCAAGGTGGCCACGTGGCCAGCACTCTCATGATTCCTATCCCCTTCAGAACATCAACTGACACGTTTAAAAACAAAACCACACACGGGCTTCTAAAGGCAGTGGAAGATGGAGGAGAAAAACTAGTGGCCAGCATAATTCCTCATGTTTCCACTTTGCAAACACAATCTGAAACCTTTAACATATCGAGAAGATTTGGGGTCTCCTCAACAGTCTGTCCCTCAAAGTATTGGGTATTCACATATACCAATCCCAGCAACCACCTGGCCCCTAGGCCTGCGACACTGTCCCTGCCCCCCGCCCCCTGTCAGGAGCCTACAGTGTGGTGGAGACGACAGAAAGGCCAACCATGAAGACCTAGTACAGAAAGGAGGTAGAGGACTAAGCAGCCAAGAAAGGCTGTGAGAGACTGGTGCTGGGCACACCCGTCTTCCCTTGTCACCCCTCTTTTCCACAGACATCTGAGTAGATACTGCCCTTCCAGTTACCCTAGGAGCTGAGTGTATCATAGGTACACACAGAGGAAGGAGACGTCATGATTCACCAAAAAAAAAATATTTTACAAGGCTCCAAACTGATCATTACAGTATTTTTTCATACTGTTAAGTAACTAATTACACCAGGTAACACACTCAATGTATAATTTTGCCCTCACTCAGAATCATTTCTTCCACTCACCACAACATTTTCAGCCCAATTATTCTTGGCTACCCTTCTTCTTCATCAGTAAGGCTCAAGCTCAAAGAAGCTTACAAAGGTCCCTCCAGAAAGATGAGCAACAAAGCAGAAATGCTTCTACACTGAGTTCCAACCTAACGTGGGTACGCCCACTCAGGGTCAGGAACCCCATGTTGCATGCCACCCAACCCACACGGTCAACACTTAGGACGCTCCCTCTCTCCCAGGAGCAAGAGGCTTGCTCAGAACGGTGTTTATTGGGGCGCCTGGGTGGCTCAGTGGGTTAAAGCCTCTGCCTTCAGCTCAGGTTGTGATCTCAGGGTCCTGGGATCGAGCCCCTCATCGGGCTCTCTGCTCGGCGGGGAGCCTGCTTCTCCCTGTCTCTGCCTGTCTCTCTGCCTACTTGTGATCTCTGTCTGTCAAATAAATAAATAAATAAAACTTAAAAAAAAAAAATGCTGCTTATTTCTTAATGGCTTATGTTCATTTACACATTAAAATACTGAATGTCCAGAAAGTTGAATTTATACTTTAATTCAGTTCTGGACAGAAGGCTATATGGCTCAGTCATTCAGCATCTGCCTTTGGCTCAGGTCATGATCCCAGGGTCCTGAAATCAAGTCCCACATGGGGCTCCCTGCTCAATGGGGAGCCCACTTCTCCCTCTGCCTGCTGCTCCCCCTGCTTGTGCTCTCTCTCTTTGACAAATAAATAAAACCTGAAAAAGTGGGGGGCACCTAAGTGGCTCAGTTGGTTAAGCAACTGCCTTTGGCTTAGGTCATGATCCTGGAGTCCCAGGATTGAGTCCCACGTCAGGCTCCCTGCTCAGAGAGGAGTCTACTTCTCCCTCTAACTCTCCCCCGCCCCAATTCTCTCTCTCTCAAATAAATAAAATCTTTACCAAAACCATTTAAAATAATAATAATAATAATAATTCAGTTCTGGACTGTGAGTTAGTTTTCACAAATACAAAGAAATATGTTACCAGCTTCTTTTTATAAGGACCCACGTTCAAATGGGAGGACACCGAAGAAATTCATCATTCAATTCTTATTTGTAGGAGCAGATTCTCTGTAACTTGTAAATTATTGTGATTTACAGTGAATCATTATTGTATCCATAAATGCTGGAAAGTTGGTGAACAACATGATATAATGACACCCCAAAACAATTTTAGAACTGCAGGTGCACAAATCATAACATGTGGGAGATGACTCAAAGGATAATGGGGAATAAAACAGTTTAGGAAGGGTCACATGGAGGAGGGAAAGGGGCGAGGGCACACACCCCAATTTTCTAAGATGTCTGTAAAACCACACTACTCATTTATAGGCAGATGCAGTGGGGCAGGCAGGCATGGGCCACAGAGTCAACAGCCACATTCAAACAAGCAAAGGCAAAATGCTCCGTAATTTACAACAACCCAATCACATCGCTCATTCTTTTGAGGTTAAATGCTACTGACATAAGCTCCACCTGAATCCAATCAATGTGGAGACGTTGAGAAGATTCACACGAAAGGACTAAATTTGTCACAAATGGGTTGGTTTCCGATCTTAATGTAGCCAAGTTGCTTTACTCTGACCTCTATTGAACAAATCAACTTAATGGGCACTAGGAGTGCTATAAAACTTAACAATGGAGTGATTTTTAACTTTTAAAATATAGTTATGAAGCAAAATGTTGGATAGCTTCTACAATACTGGAAATCAAATTAAATCTAGATGTTTTTTAACAGTCTTGACAGATATAATCCTAGTTACCATGTAAATTTATGGTAAGCTGCTGTGATATTAGCCACAGGTGCTACTTTTAATATATGAGCCGCATCTGGCTGGGAATAGAATTTCTCAGAGGACTGAAAATGACCTTACTATCAGACAATGGAAGGGAAAAAAACAAGACCACTGTGGCATATAAAAAGCTGAAGATGTGGTCCACAACTAAATATTTCACATAAAATTCATTTTAACTCTGCAGTTATAGGTTAAAGGATATTGTGCTTTCAATATGTAAGAGGCGTAGATATATTTCAACCAAATAGCCAAAAGATTAAGAACGTAAGACAGTTATGAATGCCCTGGCTACACACAGAATGCTGGCTTTCCAACCTTTGATCAATGTCAGGAAAATGATGCACGAAGACTTGAAAAGAAAATTCTTTCATGGTTCCCAAGAATGCAACGTGATTAGACACCACCAAGCATACCAAACCAAGATGTGACAATTACTGATCTCCACGCAGCAGCGGCTCTCCAGTGCCTGGGCAACATCACTGGCTATGTTCTTAAACTTCTTTGGAGTCATTCATCATGCCCAAGAAAACATTCTCATCAGGTGAAATTTTTGAAAAATCACTTCAAGTAATTACTGAGTAATTTAAACTCATTCTGAGTTTAAAACCCACCAATATCACCCACAGACAAATACAGGGAGAGAACACAAGTTTCTCTTACCTCTCTACTCAAAAGTTAAAAGACGAGTATGTAGAAAACACGGGATTGTTTCCTTTTCAGAAACCCTTCCTGAACCATTTGAAAGCCACCATTTGCCAGAGAACTGGCAAGTGTGGAAATGTGATAGAGGATTTACAAAGATTTAATTTCCTATGAAATAACTCTTCCTGAATTAACAAGCCTTCTTTATCTGGAAAAAAAAAATTCTCTAAAAGAGAAACATTTCTATGAAAATATTCCCTACATCATTGCACAAAGCCCTATAACATAACATTTTCCTTCTGACCCTCTCAAGTAACTTGAAAGGGCTTGATTTTTTAGCTTCAGGAGATCAGTTCAATCTAGGTGATGATTTTTCTTTTCTTTTCTTTTTTTTTTTTAAACAAGTAACTGGATCCAAACCTGATCTGAGAGGGCTTCAAGACCCTGAGTATCTTTAACAAGAAGATCCCAGTATGACTCCCTGATGCTTTTGTGACCGGCTGGCAGCAAGAATATGGATCATTTAGAAAAGGTAGGCTCACAAAGCCTCATCTGTGAAATGGTTAGTCACTGCAGAACGGGACTGGTTGAACTAAATATGGCCTTTCTGTGCAATGGAATACTTTATAAATATCCCACCGTTAAAAGTCATGAAGTAAAATATTTTACTGACAGAGAAAAATGTTCCCTATACACGAAGGGAAAAAAACAAGTGAGCAAACTACATCTACGACATGACCCCAAATATATATGCATACATACATATAGACATAGTCATAAAATACAGATTCACGTATACTGCTTTTTAAGCAGGCGGAAGGATTACAAGTACATCTTGCTTCTTTGTACTTTTTTTGCTTTCCAAATTATAAAACACAGTATGCCATCAGGAAAAAAAAAAAGTTGTATTTTATTAACAAGCTAAACATACCACGTGAGTATAACAGGGAGCCATCGTTCCCAGAAGAGCAAGAGGGGCCTGGCTGATGTCTGTGGGGTACGCAAGCCATGCATACATGTTAAACCCTTCAAGTGAAACCTTGCAGTTTTAAGTAAACAGCAAGATGGAAGAAACTTGTCCTCAAGCTAACATAGCAGAATCTCACTTTAAGACACTGAGAAGTACAACGGCCCTCTCTTCTACATATCTGTATCCACGGCTGTATGGTCAGGGGCTCAGAAAGCTGGCATCTCTCAGTGCAGGACAAGCTTACCCTCTCTACACAGAGTTCTAATTTGCCAAGTAAAGTTTGCTAATTAGCTGCTCTCTGCAGACCTTCTATCTGGAAGTGACTTCCCTCTCCAGGTACAAGCTGACTTTCATCTGGAGTCAACTTAGGGCCAATAACTGAATGATCAAGCATTATAAATGAATGCTATCAGGGCAAGGCATGGGGAGCCATATAGCAATTTACAGGTCAAAAGTCAAACAGTACCTGGCTTCTCTTTTCTTCAAAATATAGCCTCCTTTAGGCCCTCCAAAATAGATGTTTTATCCTAAACAAAGAAACAGATATAACTTTGAACTCAACAGCAGAGTTGTTCATTCAGAGGTCTAAGACATTCCGAAACAAAAAGGCAATCCACATCCTGAATTATTCCACAAAACTTCAAAATCCAGATTTGTGTTAGACAAGAGCTTTGGCCTTAGGGCAGGAAGCCCAGCCTGGGAGGGAGACCCACTGCCTCCTTCCTCTGTTAAGTCTGAGCAGGGTCCTTAACTTCCCTGTTTCCACCATGACCAAACTGGGTTACAACACCTAACTCTGTAAGAATGCTGGGAAGCTTCAATGAAAAAGAAAGAAAGAAAGAAGAAAAGAAGGAAAGAAGAAAGAAAGAGAAAAAGAAAGGAAGGAAGGAAAGAAGGAAAAAAAGGAAGAAAAGGAAGGAAGCAAGCAAGCTACATTATCTTCCAGGTCCCTAACAGAGACCCACTATCTCCTACTAGATGCTCAAACACTCTTTAGTTCATAAACATTTCTGTGACTCTCCAAACTCACAACTGGTTTGACTGCATTTCAGGTAAATAACACAACATTGAGAGTTACCTATATACACTGGCACCTGCATGGCTCCATCAGTTAAGCATCTGACTTCCGTTCAGGTCATGATCTCAGGGTTCTCAGACTGAGCCCCAAGTCATGAACCCCGAGTCCCAGGCTCCCTGCTCAGTGGGGAGTCTGCTTCTTTCTCTTCCTCTGCCCCTCCCCCTGCACATGCTCTCTCACTCCCTCTCTCTCTCAAGTAAATAAAATCTTTTTTTAAAAAAAAGTTATCTGGGGCGCCTGGATGGCTCAGTGGGTTAAAAAACCTCTGCCTTCAGCTCAGGTCATGATCCCAGGGTCCTGGGATCGAGCCCCGCATCGGGCTCTCTGCTTAGCTGGGAGCCTGCTTCCTCCTCTCTCTCTCTCTGCCTGCCTCTCTGCCTACTTGTAATCTCTGTCAAATAAAAAAAATAAAAGTTATCTGTATATAGAACGACCCTAAAGCAACATTTTTCATTTAATCAAAATTTCTAAAAGTAATTCCTGAAAAATGTACCCAATGAATTTATAAACTTTCTACCTAGAACACCAGGAAGTTACTATTTTTTTTTAAAAAGTCAATCAACAATAGTACACCAATGAACACAGAAAAATTAAAAAAAAAAAAAAGGATCTAGGATTAAAAGAATTGTCTTGAAACAAAAATGAATGCCTAATCAATATTAGTAAACAGGTTTACGGTAGTCTCCCAACAAGACACTTTGTGGAAGCTTGGAAGAATCTGCCATGAGCTCTCAGGACACCGAAATTCACAAAAGACAAAAGTTGTGGCTGGCTGAAGCTGTGGAGCCCAAATTCCAAGCGCTAACCTCAGTCTCTCATTATCAGAGGCAGTTTACTACAGATGCCCGTCTGTGGGCATGCCCGTCTATAAGGGCCCCACTTCCTTCTCGGATAGTTCCAAACCGCAAGCTGCACAAAGACACAATCAAAGCTGTTCTGGAAAGCGCCAGCAAGCCATTACAGATGATCCCATCGTACTCAACTACTTAGCCACCGACACCACCAGTCACCATTAGGAACCAACTGTGTCCAAGAGTAAGGAAAAGAGGGAGGGGACAAGTCCCTGGTGAGAAAGGATTTTAGGTATATAAATAACCTATAGGAGACAAAGAGATGAAAAACACAACTCCCTGGGGCCAAGGGCACTGGCTAGGATCACCTACGGTGAACCCAATCAAGGGACCCCATGTATTCAAGATACATGTAGGTCTATCTAAATCAAAGCAAACAAGCAAAACACGTACGTAACACTGGGCTGGGTACTGTAAGAAATGTACACCAGCACAACCTGAGTCTCTGCCCTCAAGGTGGGGAGAGACAAAGGTGAGTAGCTACATCTCCCAGCTGCACGATCTAATCGAAACTTGGTCCCATTCTAACTCTCCCACCGGTTCATTGTGAATGTGGGCAAACTACTTCACCCCTAAGCCTTGGTTGTCTCAACCCTTCTAGCTCTAATGTTCATCAATTCAACATCAAAACAAGGCTGAAAGAATACCACAAACAACACAACCCAGAATGGAAGAACCAACAAGACTAATGTCTGTGGCTACGAAGGTCTGTATAAGGCACCTGAGCTCCGTGTCCTGCCCGGGCTGGCCTGTACCGCCGTATCATCCAGCCACCCTCACCACAGATGTCAATGATGACATCCATGCCACTTAATACAGTGGTCATCCTTTGGTATTACTTGGACTCTCAGCATAACTGAGATTCCTCTCTCCCTTTTAAAACACCATCGTTAGGATTCTGTGATACAGTAGGGGCCTGACTATCTTCCTATTTCACTAGTAAGTCTTCTTCAGTCTTCTGCCAGCTCCTTCTCTTCCTTCCAACCCCCAAATAGACTGCATCATGAGCCCTCTTCTCTCCTCACATTACACTTCCTGCCTGAGTGGTCTTTTCCATTACCTTGGCTTTTTTATACACATACCTAAGACTTCCCAGTTACCCACAACCCAGACCTCCACTCTAAGTCCCTAACTCAGACATAAAACTATCTTCTTTAAGTTGAAGTTGGGTATCTCCCAGCAACTCACACTTAACAAGGTTCCAACCAAAAGACTTCATCCCAGCACCCCTACCAATGTTCTCCTCCCATACTTCCCCAGCTTAATGAATGGCACTTCTGACCACCCGGATCCTCTAGAAGTCATTTTTAACACTCCCTTCTCTTCTTCCTCCTCACCCATCACCACTCCTCCCTAGTCAGAGAATCTCAGGTGCTCCCTTTATAAAAGTTATGTGTGGCACCACCGATCCCTGCTCATGTGAGCTCCGAAATACAGCTTCAACCCCTCTAGCTCTCTGCTTATCCTCTGTCACTACCACAGTCCACAACCCCTGCTGGGTCCGCCCTAATGACAGGTCTCATCTGGATGACCGCACAAGCTCCTTACTATTCTCCCTATATGGCCTTTGCCCCCTCCCCCTTCCACTCCATCCTCTAAGAAAAGGCATCAGTCCTTCACCCTCCTCCACCTACTTTCAAGATATCATCCTTCCCTTTCCACCCCTCTGAGAGTCACAACCTTTCTGCTTCCCATAATACCTCGAACTTGACCCCCTAGTCTTCCCACCATCTTTGCTTGCCACTGTCATGGTGCCAGTGGATGTCCTCACAGATGCTTTCAAGTGTGTCAACAATGCCAAAAGGAGAGGCAAACACCACTTTCTTATTAGACTGTGCTCCAAAGTCATTGTCAGGTTTCTGACTATGAAGATGAAGCATAGTTATGTTGGTGAATTAGAGATCACGGATAACCACGTCAATCAGGAAATTGTCAACCTCAGGGGCAGGTCAAATCAGTGAGGAGTGATCAGCCCTAGATCTGATGTGCAATTCAAAGATCTAGAAAAATGGCTAAATAGGGGCTCCTGAGGGGCTCAGTCAATTAAGCCTCTAACTCTTGATCTCAGCTCAGGTCTGGTTCTCAGGGATCTGAGTTCAAGCCCAGTGCTGGGATCCATGCTGGCTGTGGAGCCAACAAAAAAAGGAAGGAAGAGAGGAAGGAAGAAAAAAAGGCTAAATAACCTGCCTTCATCCTTTTGATTTCATTGTACTGACAACCTCAGCTGGCATCATGGACCACTGAGAATCAAGAAGTATACATAGGAGGGAAAATCCCAGGATTCTTTTCCCAGGAATGTAATACATCTGTGCATATAAAATGCCTCAAGGGACCAAGCAGTAGGGGGGAGAAAATGCATCAACTTCTCAGTTCCTTAGGGAGAACTTCCGTGAATTAGGTCTTAACCATTATTCTTTCTCATAACACGCCTTTCTATTGGAGGCGCAGCATCCATTCTGGCAAATGGTTGGCAAGTGGTTGGGAACTGCCTGAGGTCAAGTTCCAAGTCCACTGCTTACTAGCTATGGGGCTTTGGGCAAGTCACTTAATCTAAACCTCAGTTTCCAATCTGTAAAATGAGGAAAACAGTCTCTAGTTCACGGGGTTTTGTGACGATTAAGTGAATAAACACATATAACGTCCTTACAAAATAGTGCCTGGCCCAAGGTTTAAGTGTTCATTAAGCATTAGCTACTAGGATTTTCCTTCATGGCACTTATCATAACTTGCAATTATATAGTCATTGCTTTATTTATGTTCTCCCTCCACTCCCATATCTAGGGAGCTCCATGAAAATGGAGACAATATCTGCTTTGCTCATCACTGCACCCCCAGGGTCTAGCACAGTGCCTAGACTATGTAATAGCTTATTAGTGCTGGGTGTATGTCAGGAAAAACTTGCTGGAAGCGGGTGAGATGCAGACATATGGACAAAAGATAGGTGGGATGGAAGAACAGCTTAAATAAAGGTAGGAAAGAAATGAACCAAGATGCTCGAGGTCTTGGCTCCAGCTCCAGCGTTGCCACTGTTTCCTGCTCCCTCTATCTGCACCTGTCTCCCCACTTCTTCAGTGAGGAGGATGACTAAGTGACCTCTTAGTTCTAATCTCTAACAGACTAAAGAGGCCTCTGGCAGAGAAATTATGAGAGGTAGGGTTAAGGGCCAGCCTATGGGCAGCTCTGAAAACCTCTGAACAGGGGAGCCTGGGTGGCACTGTCAGTTAAGATCTGACTCTTGGTTTCAGCTCAGGTCATGATCTCAGAGTACTGAGATCAAGCCCCGAGTTGGGCTCTGCGCTCAGCAGAAAGTCTGTTTGGGATTCTCTCCCCCTGCCCATAGCCACCCCCTCCCCCCCATGCACGCCCTCACACTCTCTCTCTCTCTCTCAAATAAATAAATCTTTAAAAAAGAAAAGAAAACCTCTGAGAAGATGATATTTTGGAGCGCCTGGGTGGCTCAGTCGTTAAGCGGCTGCCTTCAGCTCAGGTCATGATCCCAAGGTCCTGGGATCAAGCCCCATATCAGGCTCCCTGCTCTGCAGGGGGTACCTGCTTCTCCTTCTCCCACTTCCCCTGCTTATATTCCCTCTCTCAGTGTGTCTCTCTCTGTCAAGTAAATAAATAAAATCTTAAAAAAAAAAAAAAAGATGATGATGTCTTGTAAGATAAAATAGGAAGGAAATGGGATTTTCTGAGTAGAGACCAACTTTGTCACAACAAAGCAGCATGGAGACCAGCACACGAAGGGAGGTAAAAGGCTGTAAGAAAGCTTACACAGGAACTCAAGGGGGAGACAAGGTGAACCCAGACTAGAGCACAATCTTGGGGAAAGACACTGAGTTCTCAGTAACTGATAACCAAGACAGTTCTTCAGTTTTAGGTCAAGGTGCTCAAGAAAATGGTGGCACTGCTGAGAGCAACAAGCAAGTTGGAGGAAAGAAAGGTAAGTTTGTTTTCAGATACTCTAAACCTGAAACACTAAACTCAGGAGAGACAGCACCACAAGGACCCACCTTTCCAATCTTCAGTCCATCTCACTGAACCACACTTGGGGCTCTCACTTCCCCAACAGGTTACAAATAAGTAAGACGTACCCCGCCCCCATCCTTGACCTACGTACTTCCTTAGCCCCTTCGCTCAAAAAAACCTATCAGACTTTATTTTTTTTTCCATACCTATCAGCCACCTTTCTCCAATTCCCTCTTTCCCCACCCTCCATCTCTGGTAACCACAAGTCTGATCACTTTTTATGTAAGTCCTTCTGTTTTCAGATTCCACATATAAGTGAGATCATACAATATCTATCTTTCTCTTCGGGCTCTCTGCTCCGCAGGGAGCCTCCTTCCTCCCCTCTCTCTGCCTGCCTCTCTGCCTACTTGTGATCTCTCTCTCTGTCAAATAAATAAAATAAAAAATCTTTAAAAAAAAAATATCTATCTTTCTCTGACTTATTTCACTTAGCATAACATCTTCAAGTGGTAGGGTTTCCTCATTTTTTTAATGACTGAATAACAGTCCACTGTAATATATACCACATCTTTTAATTGTTTTATTTTAATTTCAGTATAGTTAACTTACGGTGCTATATTGGTTTCAGATTTACAATACAGTGATTCAATAACTCTAGGGTATGGGTGCCTGGGTGGCTCAGTGGGTTAAGTTACCTACTCTTGGTTTCAGCTCATATCATGATCTGAAGGTCATGAGATGGGAGCCCTGGGTTGGGCTCCACACTCGGCAAGGAGTCTGCTCAAGGGTCTCTCCCTCTCCCTTTGCCCCTCCCCCTGCTCCAGTGCCCACTCTCTATCCCCCCTCTCTAAAATAAATAAATAAACAAGACAGTTTTTAAAAATTCTATATATCAGTGCTCATCACAATAAGTGTACTCTTATTCCCTTCACCTATTCCCCTCACTCCCCCACTTGCCTTCCCTCTGGTAACCATCTGTTTTTTCTCTCAAGTTAAGAGTCTGTTTTTTGGTTTGTCTTTTTTTCCTTTGTTCGTTTGTTTTGTTTTGTAAATTCCATATATAAGTGAAATCATATGGTATTTGTCTTTCTCTGACCAACTTATTTCACTTGGTGTTATATTCCCTAATGCCATCCATGTTGTTCCAAATGGCAAGATTATGGCTGAATAAGGTTTCATTGTGTGTATATATATACATATATATATATATATATTTATAAACAATTTATAATATAGGCATGTACTACATCTTATCTGTTCATCTATCAGTGGAACTTAGGCTGCTTTCATAACTTTGCTATCTTAAATAATACTGCAATAAACATAAGGATGCAGATATCCTTTCAAATTAGTGTTTTTATTCTTTGGTTAAATACCTAGTAATGCAATTACTTAATCATAGGGTAGTTCTATTTTTAATTTTTTGAGGAAACTCCATACTGTTTCCAGAGTGGCGGCACCACTATGCATTCCCACTAACAGTGCAAGCTTCTCCACATCCTCACCAACACCTGTTGTTTCTTGTGTTGTTGATTTTAGCCATTCTGACAGGTGGGAGGTAAGATCTCATTGTAGTTTTGATTTGTATTTCCCTAACAATGAGTGATTCCGAGCATCTTTTCATGTGTCTGTTGGCCATCTGGATGTTTTCTTTGAAGAAATGTACGTTCATGTCTTCTGCCCATTTTTTAATTGGATTATTTGGTTTTGGGTGTTGAATTTTATAAGGTCTTTATGTATTTTGGATACTAATCCTTTGTAGGGTATGTCATTTGCAAGTTATCTTCTCCCATTGAATAGGCTTTCAGTTTTGTTAACAGTTTCCTCCACTGTGCAGAAGCTTTTTACTTCCATGCAGTTCCAATAGTTTATTTTTGCTTTTATATGCCTTCCCTCAGGAGACACATCAAGAAAAGTGTTGCTTCGGCTGATGTCAAAGATATTACTGCCTGTGCTCTTCTAGGATTTTAACTGTTTTGGGTCTCACATTTAAGTTTTTAATCCATTTTGAGTTAATTTTTGTATACAGTGGAAGGAATGGTCCAGTTTCATTCTTTCGAATGTAGCTGTCCAGTTTTCCCAACACCATTTATTGACGAGTCTTTCTCCCATTGCATATTCTTGCCTCTTCTGCCAAAGATTAATTGACCAGGGGCGCCTGGGAGGCTCAGTGAGTTAAAGCCTCTGCCTTCCGCTCAGGTTAATTAACCATATAATCACAGGTTCATTTCTGGACGTTCTATCCTATTCCACTCTATTTTTGTGCCAGTGCCCTACTGTTTTGATGACTACAGCTTGGTAGTATAACTTGAAATCTGGACTTGTGATACCTCCAGGCTTTTCTTTTTCCAGACTATTTTGACTATTCAGGGTCTTCTGTGGTTCTACACAGATTTGAGGATTATTTGTCCTAGTTCTTTGAAAAATGGTGTCGTTTTTGTTTTTTAAGTAAGCTCTACAAGCAATGTGGGGCTTAAACTCATAACCCTGACATTAAGAGTCAGAGGCTCTATCAACTGAGCCATCCAGGTGCCCCTAATGCTGTTGGTCTTTTGATGGGGATTGAATTAAATCTACAGATTGCTTTGGGTGGTATGGACATTTTAATAATACTTGTTCTCTCAACCTATGAACATGGAATATCGTTCCATATGTTGGTGTCATCTTCAGTTTCTTTCATCAGTGTTTTATAGTCTATAGACTACAGGTCTTTCACCTCCTTGGCTAAGTTTATTCCTAGATATTTTACTATTTGGGGTATAAATGCACATGGGATTGCTTTCTTAATCTTTCTGTTGCTTCATTATAGTGTACAGAAATGCAACAGATTTCTGTACGTACACTTATTTTGTATCCTGCAACCTTACTGAATTCATTTATCAGTTCTAGTAGTTTTTTTGGTGGAATCTTCAGGGTTTCCCATATATAATATAGACCACAACTTCTGTACCCATTCACTCGTCAATGGATACTTAGGTTGCTTCCATGTCTTAGTTGTTGTAAATAATGGTGCTTGAACACAGGGTGCCTATACCTCTTTGAGTTACTTTTGGATCATTTCCTTTGGATACAGTCTCACAATATACATGTTATTGGAACATATGGTAGTTTTAATTTTTTGAGGATCCTCCATTGTTTTCTAATCTGGCAATACCAACCTGTCAGACCTTTAAGGACCAACTCAAAACTACCCTTCTCTAGGCAGCCATGCTAGAGTACACCTTCCGTTCATTAGTACTTCACATTTTAGTGCCTCGTCAATATGAAAATTTAAAAAATCAACTATCTTGTATAATTCAGATGTGCTACCTCCCCAATAAAACTGGAAGGTCCTGGGGCACCTGGCTGGCTCAGTCAGTAGAGCATGTGACTCTTGATCTCGAGGTTGTGAATTCGATCCCCATACTGAATGTAGAGATTACTTTAAAATAAAATCTGGGACGCCTGGGTGGCATAGTCAGCTGAGCCTGTCTGACTCTTGGCTTCAGCTCAGGTTGTGATCTCAGCGTCATGAGACTGAGCCCCACATCAGGGTCTGCGCTGAGTGCAGAGTCTGCTTAAGACCCTCCCTTTCCCTCTGCCCCTCCCATCTGTGCTCACTCTGTAAAATAAGTAAATCTTTCAAAAATTAATAAAATAAAATCTCAAAAAAAACCCACAAAAAAACCTCGAAGGTCTTCTGGGCAGAAATGGAATCATGTACTTTACTTATATTGTCTTCCTTCCATGCTCAGAGTAGAGCTAGTCCCTCAGGGGCGACCAGCTCAAAGACCACGCTACGTTCCCTGATACCAGAGGTAGGCTCTGTGGCTCTCAGTGGGAAGACCATATAGCTCCCTGCCCAGCCCTAACTGGATCTTCTCCAGGTGCCTGGCATGCGTCCATAGCCAGGGCTGCAATGATGAGGACAGGGCACTAGAAATCAGTTTGATGAATGATACGGTAGAAGGCCACAATCCTGCCTTGCCAGCTGAGGGCACAGGAGCAAACGGATTCATTAGCGGCGATGGCTGTTTTGATAGGATTGATTTTAACAATACAATTCAATGACCATGATTGCTCAACAGTGATACCTGGGTTACTCTTGAACAAGTACAGCTTTGTTTGTTTTAGCTGGTGAATAGTGCCTTTCTCAGGGAAGTGTTGTCAAACCCTTTTAAGGTAGAAAGTAATCCAACAGGTAGTCCTTGGAAAAAAGGTATCTCCTAGAAAAAAAAATAAATGTAAAAACAAAACAACTTTCTGTGTCACTGTGGTATCGAAACATGTTGCTGTAGGAATCAAAGATATGAGTGTGACACCCACTGTGACATGACCCAGAGTGACCGCAAGCAATCTCATGGTCTCGGTCTGGTTCAGGGTCCTTCTGGGAAATTCAGTGAATTAGTTAAAATGGCCCATTCCAGCCTAGATTAGAAGGGCAATACAACAGTAAATTATCTGCAAAATGGGGGAGCAATGTACTGTTCTGTTTACAGTGATGTAGGGCAAAGAGCAGAACACAAAGACCTCCAAGCCATGGAAGAAGCTCCTCTCCCACTTGTCCACATTGGGGGGCTGACTCCCTCCTGGAAGCAGAGGGTACCTGGTCACCCCCCCAGCCACAGAAACAGTAGTGCACCATTGTACTTGCTGCTAGGTAGAGATGACCAGCTGCTGAGGCTGCTCCTTCACGTACCCAAGATCCGTACTTTGAAAGAGTTGAATATAAGTTTCTACATCACAGCCCTAATGCGCCAAAACTCTACAGACAAAACCTCTTGCTTTGCAAACCTGGACACTGTTTTCAATTGCTATATTGAAGCAAAGGGCTAGTATGTTCAAGAAAAACAGAACAGAAAAGAGCAAGACCAAAATACATTGAAGTTATTATTTGAGGTCTCCTTTAAATTATTTTCTGTAATTACTGAGCTGGCAGTCCATTGTTATTAATTCATATTCAACCTATTTAAGCGGTACCAGCAATGCAGGCAGAAAACAAATGTCTCAGTAATTTCCTAACTTTTGAGTGTTATTTTCTTGTCAGTTAAATTTAAAGCAACCCATTTCTGACCACATTATACCAAGTTAATCTCATTTAAAGTGCTTCACAAACCCTAATGGCTACGCTAAGGTTTTGTACTAATGAAAGCAATTTACATAAATGAAATTTATGTCAATGCATTTCACGAAAAATTTTTTATTTTATAATAACTATAGTACTTATATGATAACATCTGTTGATATTCACAGTCTAAAGCTGGCAAAGATTTAAACCCACAACATTTTCCATGCATCATGTACATTATCTGTGAAAAGCAATAAAAAAAAGCAATGAATGCATTAATCATACCAATATCATCTGCAAAGCATAAATCTGAAATACCTTTCACGTCAGCTCAAACTGCTTTTTATTTTTTACACACCTGATTTTACGCCATCTGTAAAAGGGCAAGACAAAGACTGCTGAGGAAATTCTATTTCTTGGCTGTTTGACTTTCACAGAATACTTTGGCTACGTTCTGTAAACAGAAGATTTACTATACGACTAAGAAAACACGAAGCAGTCGAAAGTCCACTTTTATGAAAGGCCGGGGTAGCACCCCCAGTGTTTTCACGCCACACCGTGGCGCCATATTTGCATGTTGGACACCTGTTTTACATTTCCCCTTGTCTGTCCATTACATGTGTTTTCACAAATACACATCGGGCCTAAACCCATTTTATGAGATAAACAGCAGAAGCAAGACGCCCAATGATACCTTTTTAGTCTCTAGTTTCCCTCCTCTGAAGGACACCAACACTGCTGTCCTAGCCACCACTTGACACCACAAGCATCGTCTGCCCACAACTCCCTGGAGCCCAGCATGAATACACCACACAGAAATTTTTTTTTTTTTAAGATTTTATTATTTATTTGAGAGGGAGAGAGAAAGAGCTAGAAAACACAAGGAGGGAGAGCACCATGGAGAGAGGCAGGCGCCCCGGGGAGCAGGGTGCCCATTCCCAGGACCCTGGGATCATGACCTGAGCTGAAGGCAGACACTAAACCGACAGAGCCACCCAGGCGCCCCACCACGTAGGTATTTTAATTAGCTCCTCCAATGTTAGGTAAAGTTTGCTCAGATGTATTGCTCTCCGTTCCAGTGACAATGAAGGACGCTTTCTGAGGTTTCGAGTCAACGGCAGCCACAGAGCCCATCAGTGGGCACAAGTGATGCCAAGGCCATCGTGTGCAATAAGCATAGAGGTTTTCACCTGACCTGGTTCCCAGACACACAGACAGGAGCCTCTACGGTAATAAAAAAGGACACTCTCTAAACTATATGATGAATCAGCCTTGGGAACACCCTCCTGGGAGTGTTCCCCTACCTTTAACAAGCAGGGTACGTTTCCACTTTCAAGAGCGCTCAGATGTGACATTTCTATTATTGCATTACTGACTCAGAACTTTGCACCGAGTTTTGGCTTACAAAAATGAACAATGAAACCTGAATTAATTCTTCCACAACGAGAACTGTTGAGAGCCTTGTCCCACTGAGGACTGTTAAGATTTTCATTAACAGTTGTCTTTCTTCTGGTATTGAGCTTTTGACTTCACTAAGTGTTTCAAAATGTTAACCATAAGCCTATTATCAAATTCCTCAATAAAACATTTTTATAAAGTAAGTGAGCAACAGTAACTTTCAACAGCTCTACAGCAGGAGCTCCGGGGCACAGGAAGGGAAAGATTTTACCAACCCCAAACTCACATATGTTGCTACTGCTGCTAGATGCACAAAATGGTGTTCCTCGGCACCCCACCCTCACGGCCCTCCCACTCAGGGGGCCCCTCCCCGCGCCCCACCCTCTCAGGGGCAGCAGTTATAGCAACTGCAACATGAAGAACAAGAGGCCAAACAAACGAAGCTCGGACCTTGCCTGCAAGCTGTACCCGAGACCGGCTATACAGTCAAAAAGGGCCATTTCTGTAGGTCAAAACGGGTTGAGGGTAAGCCAGTTCCTATGAGTCACTCTAAGAAAATCGAATGCTTCAAGGGCCAGTCCACTGGAGGCAGCTCTGGTGGGCAGAGGAGCTCCTCTGGGAATGCAGGGCATCCCAGGTCCTTGTCGCAAGGCTGCGTCCCCTTCTCCTGAGTCAAAAGTGTTCTCCATTACCAACTGGAATCTCCTCGTAGCCTCCTCCTGGAATTCTTCATTCACCCAAGAGATAACAAACCAGGTGCAGTGTCCCACGGTGGCTGCTGGCCTATTCCCGATACTCGCTCCTCTCTACGGTGAACAAGAGAGGCTCATCATCCCTGAGGGAGAGACCAGGAGCCTTCCCCAGGGGCTTGAGCTGCTGCACAGCCACTCCGGGCAGGAGGGCCCCACCTGCTGGCATCTGGGATAGCTGTTTCCTGGGTTCCAGAGCCTCACCTTCTGCACCTACTTCCAAAGCTTCAAACTGCACCTGATTCTGGAAGCTTCCCACTTGACCCCCACCCATTAACACCTAATAAAATTTACCTTTATAAGACATGTACCCCACGTTTCTAACAAGACATCTTGTTCTTTCCACGCAGGCATCCTGCAGGTGCCAAACACCTAAGAATCAGTTTGTCTCTGAGAGACCTCTCCCTCCTTAGGTCTACAAGAACAGAAGAAAAGCATCTAGTGCTTATTAACGTCCTCACAAACGCCAAGCCCACCCTGTGTGAGTCCAAGCGCTCCAAACACAGACACCTGCGGCTCCAAGTCCGGGCAGCGCTATGCTCTGACAGCTCAAGGAGGCTCACCGTGCCGGTCATGCTGCCCCGCGACCCTCCACACCTCCCCGGGGGAGACTCAGCGGCTCCTGGCCACACAACCTCTGCCCTGGCAGCCACCAACACTGTTAGAACCTTGGGAACTCTGCTCTTACAGTCTCTAAATATTTGCACCCATCTGAGCTATCAAATAAATGCGGACCATTTGGAATTAACCATATCCTAGAATAAAACCACTAAGAAAAAAAAAGTTCCAATGTATTTTGCTGGCTACTTACTGTTATAGTGAAACCTAGAATAACCCAAAGCTTTGAGAATTAGGTCTTTCACCCAGGGTCACTAATTTTTCTCCCTCCCTTCTTTCCTTCCTCCCTTCCTTCCTTTCTTCAAATTTTATTTGAGAGGTAGAGAGAAAAAAAAGAGAGAGAGAGAGCAGGAGCAGGAGGAGGCGGAGGGAGAAGCAGCCTCTCCACGGAGCAGGGAGCCCACCTTGGGGCTCAATCCTAGGACCCTGGAGGCAGGCACTTAATCCACGGAGCCACCCAAGCACCCATGAAAAATGTTTCTAAAAGGTATGGTTCGTTGCCTACAGTAATAAGAGAAATGAATTCTAACGCAAATTTGTGACACCATTTCATCACACACTCTACATTAGCAAGTCATTTAAAAACAGTAACACCCAGCAAGTGCAACCTTCCTCCTGAAGAATTATTGTAAGTAAAAAGATGATGTAGAGAACTGAAAAATGTCATAACCCATTAAGATAAAAAAGAACAGAATTTTTAGCTGTATGTTCAGCTCAGACTTTTAAAAATACATAATGACATCCAGTGTGGGCTGAACTCCACTAAGGGAAAGAGGGAACCAGTTCGGACAGCGGCTCCCTCCAGTTTCCAGAGCTGAGGCCGGGAGAGGTGCTGCCACTGCCAGGAACACATGGGGCACAGGGGCCTCCCCAACTCTTGCTAAGGGCAGGGTCGCACCAAGGGAGACATGGCCTCATGGAGTTGTGCCTAGGCACATGGAAATGCCTCCTCACAACGGAAAATTCTAGGCTAACATTCTCACTATCCATTTTGCACACACACAGGATAATATCTAGAAGATAAATTTCTAGATTCGGACAATGGGTATGTGCATTTTAAAAGTGGATACACAGGGGCGCCTGGGTGGCTCAGTGGGTTAAAGCCTCTGCCTTCGGCTCAGGTTATGATCCCAGGGTCCTAGGATCGAGCCCCACATCGGGCTCTCTGCTCAGCAGGGAGCCTGCTTCCTCCTCTCTCTCTGCCTGCCTCTCTGCCTACTTGTGATCTCTCTCTGTCAAATAAATAAAATTAAATTTAAAAAAAAAAAAAGTGGATACACAGGGCGGGGGGTGCCTGGGTGGCTCAGTGGGTTAAAGCCTCTGACTTCAGCTCAGGTCATGATCTCAGGGTCCTGGGATCAAGCCTCTCATCAGGCTCTCTGCTCAGCAGCGAACCTGCTTCCTCCTCTCTCTCTGCCTGCCTCTCTGCCTACTTGTGATCTCTGTCAAATAAATAAAATCTTTATTTAAAATAAAAATAAAAGCGGATACACACTCCCCAACTGCCCTCTAAGAAGGTTACACCAACGGACAGCCCCACCTCTTGCCTCACCGTCTCCCACATCATAGCCCCACCTCCCTCCTTACCAGCTAGATTCCAAGTGCCAATGTTTTAATTCCTGCCTTTTACTTATGCCCTTACTTTCCTTGCCCCTCAGTTCCTCCACTGGACTCATTTAGCAAAAGTACGGCCTTTATTAAGCCCAACTCCACACCTACTCGATGCCTGTGCCCAAGCAGCTGAATGCGGCTAAACAAAACACACAAAATCTTCACTTGCAAAGTATGACCAGAAATCTCCAGTGACACTGAAAACTGCCCAAAAACTGACCACAATCCCCTAATTAGTGGACTGTCTTAACCTCCACGATGGCTATTCCACTCTTTTTCAATCTTCCCAGATGTCCAACATTCCTCCCTCCCACTTCTGCTCATTCTCAATTGATAACCTCACTAAAAAATTGAAACCATCAAAAAGAATTACTTCTACTTCCCAGGAGCAAGTACCAACCTACCTTCATCGACATTTATACATTCTGCCTTCCCTCCTCTGACAGTGGACACACCAGATGCCCTGAGCCTCGACCTGCCCATTCCATCCTGTGCACTCTCTTGCCAACCAGACCTGTGCTCTCACAATTATCCCTTCTGACAATTCTCAAACCGGTATCTCCATCCTGGGCTCCGACCTCCCACAGCCAAATGCTGACCTGATAATGCCATCTGGGTGACTAATAAGGATCACACGCCTGCCTCGTCCAAAACAAGGATTCTCAGCTCCCTACCCCGCCCCACCTGCCTCAGCTCAGGAAATGGCACCAAGAGTACCGTCTTTTACCCTCTAACTTGAATCAAAACCTTGGGATCATCCTTGACTCTCCCTCCCCGCCATATCCAATCTAACAGCAAGTTTTGTTTGTTCTCTCTTCAAAATACAAGAGGAATCCTACATTTCTCTCCACTGCCAGCTCCCTCAGCCCCCATCATCTCTTACCTAGCCTGCCACACGGCATCCTAGCTAGTGGGCCTGGTTCTGCTCTGGTCCTCCTACCATCTCTTCACAGCACATCAGCCAGGACAGTCTTTCTAGAACATAACCAAATCACGGCACATCTGTGCTTGAAATCCCTACAGCTTTCCCACCCAGAATAAAACCTAAAGTCCTCACCAAATGGACAAACCTAAAGTCCTCACCAATGGACTCTGGGCTCTCCTCGGTCCCATCTCCTACCAGTCTCTCCTTTCTGCTCACTCCAGAACACTGGTCCTTTGGCTAAGATCATTCCTGCTTCAGAAATTCTGTACCTGCTTTTCTCTCCTTCAGGAATGCTCTTCCTTGGGGTCTTCACGTGCTGAGCACTGAGCTCCTTCACATGATTCAGGCCTCAGGTGTCCCCTCTAAAGACAGCCTGCGAGACCACCCCATCTTAAATAGCCTCCATTCAATTACCCTACTTCTCTCCGTGGCACTTATCTCTACCTGAAATTATTTACTCATTTGCTTCTTGTCTATCTTCTCCACTAGAACAGAACTACCTGAGCTTAGAATTGTGCCTGGCATAGTGAAGATGCTTAATACATACTTGGTGAGTGAATAAATACCATTTTTACAATAAAAGTCAGGCTGGTTTTTAAAATCATCACTGCATGAAAAGTACTACATTGTGAATAAACTCTATCAGAGGAAAAAGACTAGAAAATAAACACTAGATGAAAGAAGTTGCAATGAGACTTTTTCTTAATGTACAACATCCTATTTTAGCGCTTCCTATTATTGTTTTATAATAAAAATGAGGATCTTTTCTGTCCTAAATAAAAGGTTAGTGAGCATCTATGAGGAAGAGAGGGTCACGACTATAAGCATCGGCTGTAAAAAAGAGAAAGGTAACTCTGAGAGCTGGGAGCTGGCCTGGCAGGCGCACCAAGGCCTTGGGGTTACACATGAACAGCAGACAAGGCCACTCTGCGAGCAGGATGGATTCAAACAAAAACAAGACCAAGTGCAAGGTTATGTGAACACAGACAAAACAGGAACACTTCCACACCAAAACACCAAACGTCCCCCCTCTCCCAGCTAATGAGTGAGTGTTGCTTCTCTGCCCACTTCAGCTTTGGCCCCACTTTAGTCTACCCTCCCTATGGGTAAGATGGATTAAAATACTGAAGCACAGAACTGCCCATTTTCTGACAGCATCCAAGCCAGACCAAACTGTCTTCCCAACACCATCAGTTCCCTGATATGCACAGTCTCCCTCTTGCTGCAACAAGCAATTCAGGCCCACCTGCTCCAGTAAGCCCAGGGGTGGTCCTGGTGATCTTGGGCGGGTGGGCAATGCCAGATGTCACGACATCAGCTGCAATTACCGGCCACTAGACATGCAGAAGCCCTAAAAGACCCAGCTGGAAAACTGACCCCAGGAGATGATCTCAGGGCTGGTTCTCTGAATACACTCCCTGATTTTCTTGTCATCTGCCTCTTTCTCCTAAAAGCTGAGTGAACGAAATAAAAAAAAATTTTTTTTTAAGTCAAATTAATAAAATGTCCTGATGAATAGTATTACAATTAATGAAGGATGCCCTGCACAGCTTCTCTTTCCTCCCATTTCTGAAAGTCGCCCCAAGCACAGGGTTAGCGGGGGCTGGATGACCGACTCTTGGGCAGAGCCTGAGGCAACGCTACTCAAATACTTTAAGCCACATGTTCAAACCCAATAAATTAGCCCAGGCTTAAAGAAGTCAGGCTGTACACATGTAAGAATTTTAATAAGCCCGGAAAATGCTACCTAGAGCTTATGCACGAGCTTACTGTACCAATGGGATTCGCTGCCACCAGCCACAGAGTGCTAAGCCCCTGACAAGAGCTGTCGAGCACATGGGGCAGCAGGGACAGGGAGTTGGCTTGGTCTAGGTCTCCTCAGGAGCTGGAGACTGAAAACAGAAGGCTGGCAGCCAGATGGATGGAGAGCAGAAGAGGGCATGCAGCTCGGCGGAGCCAACGGCATTTCCTAGGAAAACATGTCGAAGGTTTGTTTGGTGGAAACCTGGTCCTCACACACCCTTCCAGAAACTAGCAAACACTGTAATCAATGTCTGCATTTATCAAATGCCTGTTTGTATCCAGTACTGTGTTAGCTACAATAGAGAGTTATTGAAGCAAACATGGTCTCTGCCTTCTAGATGCTGACACCTAATATAAATAAAAACAGTAAATCTGTCCAGAGGATTACCAAACTCACTGAACAAACACGAAATAGTCAAAAGCACCGACCTTGTACAAATGCAAATACGGTGGGGTAAGAGCTGCAGGGAAAGTCATGGGAGATGACTCTCTAAACAGGGCGGGGCTCTAATGGAATAGTCACCTTGTTAAGGCCGAGTCTCCAAGGGGGAAGGTCAGCTTTTAAGAAAAGCTGCAAGGGCTGGTAAAACGAGCCAATCAGAGAAAAGCGTGAAGCTTGGGGCTTGATTTAGAGAATGAAATACATGTACACAGAGAAAGAAAACTTGACAAGCATCCAAGAAAAGTAGGGGGAATCAGTTGAGCAGGTGTATGTTTCTCTACTGCTGTTCCTCAAGCCCTCTTCTAATACACACAAGAAACTCACACATCCTTTTAATGTTATTTAAACTTTGAAAGGAAACTGAATGTCCTAACCCACACCAAACCAGAGGGTTCAGAATCTGATTTTCCAGATGACAAAAACCACTCCCTTCCCCTAGAGCTGGGACTCACCCACCTGGATGGCAGCACCTGTCCACAAGGACAGCGCAGCTGTCACTGACTTCTTAAGGATCCACACGGGACCAGACACCAGTAGTATTAAAGAGCTGCAGCCTGAGAGGACACAGACAGACCAGGGTACTAGCAAGGATATGTCATATTTACCTGATTAAAATTTTTGAAGGAAAACTCCTTGTAGATGGCATCTCTCTCATGTAATTCTGACCATCCTGCTGCTTTCAGGTCAAGGATAACTTGGTTCCTCTCCTCTGCTGTCAAATGGTGAGCATCTGCTGCCTATAAAAGAACATGTAATACCTGAAATGTAGAGGTTCAGTCAAACTCGAATGCATAGCCATTTCCCTTATGGAGAGATGCAGAAAAATACCTTAGGGGCAACAATCTGTGACCATTTTGGATTCCTCTGTTCTCAAAAAATAGACAACGAGGCTAGCTCCATACAAAATAAGCTGCCTCCATGCTAAGGTGTCTCACACTTACTGTTGCCTCACACTTCACAATTCTGTGTCTCTGGTTGATCACAGATATAACCATCAGCCATTACCGCTGGTCATCTTACCATGACCATATTACTAATGGCCAGCATTCCCAGATATGGGAAATTTGGTAAGCATACCCACGCAAGGAGGCCCTGCAAGTCCGCTGTCAGGGCCCAAATTAGAACTCAGGGCTCTATACTCCTGGTCCACTGCTCTTTGGATGGTCCTACACACCCTGGTGTTCTTCACTGCCTACTCACATGGCTCTTAACTCTCTGGGTGCACTATCCCCTTTCTGATGAAAACTAACCTCCAGGGGCACCTGGGTGGCTCAGTGGGTTAAAGCCTCTGCCTTTGGCTCAGGTCATGATCTTAGGGTCCTGAGATCGAGCCCCGCATTGGGCTCTCTGCTCAAGCGGGGAGCCTGCTTCCTCCTCTCTCTCTACCTGCCTCTCTGCCTACTTGTGAACTCTGTCTGTCAAATAAATAAATAAATAAGTAACCTCCAGGGGGAAAAACACAATGGCACACTTAACACAGGATTTGGGATAATAACTTCTGGGGGTCCACAGATCCTCTGCACTACAGGCAAAAAGCCCTTGCCTTAGTACAGTGAGTTTTTCCAGGATACCGGTAAGACAAATCCCCCCAGTCTGGCCAGAGCACTGTCTACCTTGTTCCCACAGTCACCCTGGCGATGAAACTCACAAACCCAGAGTTCTGTTGGCTAACATGCCCCCACTTCCCATGCAATTTGTTTTTTAACTGAAAGAACTCTATACATCATGGCCAGAGAAAGGAGAGGACACTCTAGCAGAAGTCAGAAGAGCTTAGCTCTCGCTCCAGCATAAATGCCAACCAATATCTCCGACCATACCTATTTTCAGGGCTACTGAAGGCTCAGGTAAGAGAGGGACTGTCACCCAGAAAGACAAAACATATTATAAAGGGCTCCTCATCAAACAGCAACTGGGGGCTTAGCTGTATCCCCTACCATGAAATTACAATTCATTCCCACTTCAGAAACCCTGAAACTGTTCATCACTGACATTAAAGTAAGTAAAAGGGCAGAGTAAGTAAAACTACTTTAAGACAATTTATTCTGGGACACCTGGCTGGCTCAAGTCGGTTAAGCATCTGCACACGGCTCAGGTCAAGATCTCAGGGTCCTAGGATCAAGTCCCACACCAGTCTCCCTGCTCAGTGGGGAGCCTGAATCTCCCTCTCCCCTGCCTCTCCCCCCTCTCTCACTGGTGCACATTTGCTAATAAATAACTAATATCTTTAAAAAAAAAAAAAAAAGGACATCTTATTCTAAGAAGAGGAAAAAAGGTTGCTGATGAATCGATTTTCTTGTCTCTCTTCCTTGCTAGGTCAGCCACCCTTCTCCACAACTAACATAAGAAAAAAAAGAGGGACAAAAAAACCCTCTTAATTAAATAAAAACATTTGAAGACCTGTTATCAAAAGCACTTGAAGTATTAAGATCCAAAACATCTCTTCATTACTCTTACCGTGACCTGTTATAGGAAATAATCTAAAATTCTTATTAGTCACTCAAATATGTTAAGTCAACTCAGAAAAGTATGGAAAAGAAATTAAATTATGTGTCCACTCTGAGTAGCTGCCAGGAAAACTCTTAACCATGCTGTGGGCAGTGCAGCAGTCACCTGGAGTGAGTGAAACATGCCCCCTGTGCTGTTTTCCTCCACATTCTCCGCCATGCACATCCCCAAAGAGGGCAATGGTATGCACTCTGTGCTTACCACAGGTGTCTGCCCAAGAACAGGGACCGTGTCCAGAGCTGTGAAATGGAGCGACTTCATCTACGAAACACAAACGGTCCCCTTGGAGACACGCCTTCTGCAGACCCCTTTATGATGGGCTTAATTTTTTTTTTTTTTTCCTGTGGGAAATGGGGATGGGGATAGGGGAAAGTAGAGGATTTGGAGAGAACAAACTTCATCCAAGGCCTCACTTGGTTACTTTCAGCTATGGGGATGCTGAACAAATCACTTAGCTTCTCTCAATACCAGTATCTCATGTCTATGGTGGGGCATCACAACCTCTACCTGTCGACACTTTTTAAAGATTTTATTTATTTATTTAAGAGGGAGGCCACAAACAGGGGGAGTGGCAGAGGGAGAGGAGAACCAGACTCCCTGCGGAGCAGGGAGCCCAATGTGGAACTCAATCCCAAAACCCTGGGATTATCACCTGAGCCAAAGGCGGACACTTAACCGACTGAGCCCCGAGATTTTTTTGAAAGAGTTAAACTTAAAGAGATCTTGAATGTGAAGGCACCTAGCATTAGACCCTGGCACGTGGCAGCCTCTCAAATCCTGTTTGTTCATTCCTCTGAACCCCGTATTTTTACTTAATCATCAGCACCTTGGATACAGGTATACCTGGAACACGCTTAGGTGACAGTACTGAACTCGTGCTCTCACCTTAGTGGCCACGAAACAGTTTTCACCTTCCTCCACCATCGAGCCATGTTCAATGTGTCCTATTAAAGACTTTCAAAGGGCCAAGGGGCTCCAGCCAGCCTCTTAAGATGAAACACGAAATTTGATACAACATTTCCCCACTAGGTGGTGCTGCGTGTTAACGCTTCCCCTCAGTTAATACCCCGATATATTAATTTCTGATGCCAGAAAAATAACGAAACTCCCCGCGGAAGAGGAAAGAAGTATATATTTGCCTCCCCCCAATACGATAATTTGTTAATAATTCCTCCCAAACATCACAGCAAAACAAGTGAGCTAACTCTGCGCTGAGGCCAGCGGCTTTTCGGCGAGCGCGCCGCGCCTTTAGTCACTTCAAGCGACCCTCAGCGTCAGACAGCTTTGCAGCTACTTGTACTTTCTTTACACAAAACTCGTCCTTGGTTTTCTTCCGGCGGGCAGCTTCGCAGATAACGACAAACGATGATGCTGCAGAGCCCCCCTCTCCGGCCAGGCGACTCGCAGGTGCCCGGCGCCCGAACGCCGCTCCCCGAGGTCCGACACCGGAAGCTGGGCCCACTGCGGGGCCGCCCCGGGTCCTTCCCCCACGGCCACCAGCCGGCGCCGCCGGGCCTCGCCCTCCTCCCGCACCGCGGGCCCCGGCACTCACCGTGGCCGAGAAGCTCCGGCCCCGGCCCCGAAGCGTCGCCAGCAGGAGCCGCGACGCCCCCCACGCCCCTAGGGCCGCCGCCATGGCCGCCCGCCCAGGGCTGCCCGGCGCGCTGCCTGCCCGCAGCCCGCAGGCGTCCACCGGGCGGGCCGGGAGCCGGGAACGGTGCGGGTGGACTCCGGCCGCGGGCCAATTGGTCCTGCAGGCGCCCGCGCGGCCCGCCCCGGAAGGTCCCGGGAGCTTCAGGGCCGCCGACCGTGCTGGCAGCAGGCGGGCGGGCGCCGCAGGCCCCCGCGCTCTCAGGTCCCGCTCCGCGCCCGCCGCGTGGTGCCAGCCTCGTGGCTGCTCTCCCGCCCGCGTGCTCAGGTTTAATCCCCGATTGGGCTCTTCGGTGTCCGGGCTCCAGCTCGCCGCACTCTCGAGGACAGTCAGTGCTGGGATCCCTGCTGGGCTGTGGGCCAAGAGCCAGAGCCGGTGGGGGCACTTCGCGGGCGGGCACGGGGGGAGATGGGCTCCGGTGGGTGGGTGGGAGACAATCCCTTCCCCGCTAGCGGAGGAGAGAGAACCACAGTAATTCGGGTCTGGGCAGATAAGGCAGGGAGCCGTGGGTGCTGCTGGGCCTGCCTAGCCGCTGAGCCCTTGGGCACGCTGCTTCATTGGTGCTGGCCCAGATAGGACAATCTGGAAACCCGGCTCTTCATGCTCGCTAAATAGCAGCGCACGGTGCTCGCTCCGGTGATGAACGTAGACAGTCACAGGATTCCCCCCCCCGCCCCCGCCCCCGCCCCCAAAAAGGTGGATTCTTTTATGTATGTATTTACTAGTATTTTATTCTTGCCTTTTTTTTGACATGCCACATACAATTCACTGGCTTTTAGTATATTAACTTGCACATTTTTTTACTAGCTTAAGCAAATTAATAATATAACCAAGTTTGCTTAGGATTTAGCCATATACTCAATTTTTTTTAATATCAGAGTCCATATAAGTTCAACTTAGCAGTTGCTAGCAGTTAATTTTATATTCCATATGGAGTTGGGAAAAAAGCTTTCTTGCCTCAAAATACCCTAAAATTCAGACATGGCTCAATATGCATTCTTAGCATTTGCCCACTTGACAAAAACTCAAAGGAGGAATCTTGCTGCAGACCCTGATCTGATGTCACTGACCTCAAGGCATCCATCTAAGGCACTACAGTTTCCGTTGCCTGATGCCTCAAGTGGGCGGCGACTGGGGATGGAATTAAAAGTTTCATTTCCAGTACTTAATCGGGTGTATACAATCATGAATACTCTGCAGACTTGCTTATTAAAGTGAAAACTGCAAAATGAACTGGTAGGTGTGAGGTAACAAGACTCCTCATTTTCCTTCCCTAAATCCACTTTAGGAAACTGGTGTCTCAGCTCTCGTTATGAAAAGCAGCAGCGGTAGCATGGTGGTAGGGCCTAGGGCAAGTGATGTTCACCAGTAAGGGCTGTGGATACTCAGCCTTCACATGTAGGTCTCCAGTTAGTAGGATTTAAGTTCCTTACCAAAGATTTATTGAGCAAGTCCTCTAGAGTGGACACTCTTGGGAAAGGCAGTCTTCTGCTCAGTTTTTTAAGCCCTGCTCACCCATGTAAGAATGGGCCTTAGGCCTAGAACACTCCCTTACTGATTGTTACAAAGAGCCCATACAGCCTGTTCCAGGCTTAACACGTTGTGTGGGAATATCCTTCCCTGATCCAGGCTCACTAAATATGTACTCCTGTATTCTGCTTAAGCAGAGCCCTGGGGCATGCACCCTCCTCCCCCCCCCCCCCTTTCAGTATTACAGACTCCACTGGGTTGGGAGGAGCTTGTGCTAAGACACTAGAGGGGCACTCTGGCCTTTCACTGCTGGAGAGAATCCACCTGCCTTGGGGACCACCGCACACTCCTAAAGCTGATCTCACTCTCTCTCTTTTGTTGAGTACAAATGCTGTTCCATCCAGTATGGGACTGTGTTGTGTCTTCCTTGGCAACTGATACTAACCAGGAGTGAGCAGAAGTGTCTGGATTTATGTCCCCGATGACTGGCATTCTCATGATCTTTCTGTCTTCCATGCAGCTGAATTCCCGCCCTCCCCTAACACTGCATTGGTACCAGTGCACAGACACCATGCTTGGCTTGGGATGGTTTAGCTGATCTTGGACCTTTCGTCCTGCCTCCTACTTCCCGTTCCCTCAGCACCAGGGCATTCCAGCTGATCCTTTCTACACTTGAACATCCCCTCTAGGGAATGACCTTGCTCCACCTTCCCTCCAAGGGAAACCCAGGTAGCTTGTCTCAGCTTAGTATTAGAAGCAAAGCCATTGGCCGTGCTAGGGGCCTATCCTCATCCTCCACACCAGCATAGGGTCCCGTTACATATCAAAGGCATGAATATGCCTGTATCTTTGATAAGACAGCTTCTCATCTGGGAGTGTGGGCCCCCCCCCCAGGAAATAAGACTATATACAATCATAACTAAAAAAAAAAAAAAAAGTAAGTAATGCTGAACCTTCTCAAAGATCTATTATGTAGTCATCGTTAGGAAATCTCTTGGCAACAGTGAAATATTTATCATTTTTTAGGCAAAACAAAACAAACAAGGTGCTAAATGACAATTATGTTATGACTCTAACTATGGGAAACAAAGGAGAAAGACAAGAGGGTAATGGATTATGATTGTCTCTCAGCTCATGGCACAGAGGCTCCTCCAGTCACCACGCTTAGTTTGGAACGTGGGTCCCCCTACTGGAAGCTGCATGACCCAGAGCAAGTTATTTGGGGCCTCGTTTATTACCCTTCTATAAAACAAGGATATTTAATATTAGTGTCCATCTCAGAGCTACTGTACCAATAAATAAAATTGTAGGTAAAGAACTTAAAATAGTAGGAACACACACAGATAGACTCAAGTGTTCGTTATTGTTCTAAAAGATGGAATCACTGTAAGTTTTTCTTATAAGTACACACACACACATACATGTAAAGGTTCAAATCCCAGCTTCATCAGCTTACTGTGTATGTAACCTGGGCAAGTTACTCAGCCTCTCTCCATGCCTCAGTCTGCTCATTTGTAAAGTGAAAAAAATACTAGTACCTTTCTGAACCACCGTCCCCTCCACCAGTGACCACCCCAGCCATAGCTGTCCACAACTTAAAGTTGTAAACTTCTGCCCAACATAACATTCAGACAAGGTGACTCAACTAAGATTCTATTTCCATAGAATTTAGGGTGCATGATAAAATGAACTACTCTATCTGAAACACTGGAAACAATCACTACAAAGGTTACTTGTCATTATGTGGTCAGATGTCTTATATCTACATTTAAGGGATCTTTTAGAAACAGCTTTTCGAAAAAGTTGGTATAAATTACACATTGTCTCTTTTCTACCTGTGTCCTAAGCTAGACTAGAATCAACTTGCAGGCAAGAACAGTGTTACATATTTCTTTTGGCTCTGACAAACTAGCACAGTGCCAAGAACGTTTTAAGGTTGAGTCAGTGCATGCTGGTTAGGTAATGACTAAAATTTGAGTTATGCTTTAGCCTAGAACTGTTAATAAATAAGCTTTAGTTTGATGATAATATTTACTTTCTCCTAACTTCTGCCCTATCCAGAAATGACTTAAACCACTTCAAATTCTTCCGGTGAAATTAGAGATCATAAACACCATAGTACTTGACTCTTTTATTTTCCCATCAGTTACTTACAAGCCCACACTTATCAATTCTAGTTCTTCTTCCACAACAGAACATTTTCCTGCTTACAGGCTCTGAGAGAAAAACTGCAAATGAACTGAAACCAACCTTCTTAGACATAAAGACTTTTTAGGAATCAAGACTTTTCTAGAACTATACTGTGAAAACTCCTCCTCCTATGAAGCCAACTATCATTCTACCCACTATTCCACCTGAACACAGCTCCCATTTGAAATGGGATTACCCCCTTAAAATATTGGATAGTAAAAACAAGAATGGTGACTTCTGTTGAATTTGCATTTGTTTTTTGCGGTACTAATTAAAACACCAATTTATAATTTTTTAACACATTCAACAGTTCAACAAATGCATGATTCTTTTAATCTGACTAAAGCTGTAAGTCTGTACTTCACTGGAGAATATGTAAGGAAGTGCAGCATTAATTTCTGAAATTTCTTGTCCTGACGTCTCCTTTCAGTCCATTGCTATTCAGCATGTTCCTGCTCCTGTCCTGGAATTAGCCACCGAATGTTCTCAGTTCGAATAGTAGCATACATAATAAAACTAATCAAAAAGAATAAGGAAAATACAAGCAGCCAGTCCACACTTTTTATCAAAGTGCTGGGAAGAGGGCCTATTTGGTCGGCTTGAGTTACCACCACATTTTTCTTGGCTTCTATACCTGAAAGAGAAATCAGCTGTTTCAAATCAGAGAGAAAACATACCCGCTAAAGATCTTTCTGAAGTATTCTGCATGGTATGCAAAAAGATATGCAGTCTTAAAATAAACACCACACGAGTATATCTGGGATGGGTTTCATTTGCCTGTTAGTGTAATTTGTAACTTGCCTTTCTCCCACCACATCAAAGGAACAGGAACCCATTCAGCTGTTCAAACCTAAACACTAGAATTTCTGTGAACTCCTCAGAAGGGTCTTCAGGCATGGTGAGATTTGTCTTTTGTTCTCTTTGAGATCAAAATTCAATAAGCAACTGGTAAAGCTACTCTCAGGAGTCTACAGAATGTTTTCACAGGTGAAGGAATGCTAAATTCAAAATGCTTTTAAATAATTCACTGAAAAAATTGTTAGGACTAACCACCACTGATACCAGAGATTACCAAAGATGCTGTGACTCCTCAATTTCTTTTAGGTTCTAGGTTTTCTTAGAATGTTGAGCAAAATGGCTCCCTCTCTCCACTTCAACCTGATTGACAATCATGGGTCTGGTACTATAATACTTGAATAGCTAATTAACTGTAACAACCCTTTCACTCCTATGAGGTAACTCAGTTCTATGTTCTTTACTGTGAAATATAAGTAATTAGATGGAACTTAATACATATGGAAGGTATGTTATAAACTCATTTTGATTTCCAGTGAATATACTTCAGGAAGAAGTAGGGTGCTCATAATTAAGGCATTAAAGCTTTTGTGGAGCAAAGTTTTGCAAAGAAAATTTCTTCAATAGTCCGTGTTCAGATTTTTACAAAATAAAAAATAAGGCCACATGTTTTGGCAAATATTAAGGAATTAAAATAGCATCTGCATATGGATGAATAAACGGAATACCACACAGCAACAAAAAGGAAGAAAATATAACCACATGCATCAACGTAGGTGAATCCCACAAACATAATGGTGACTGAAATGAGCCAGACACAAGGGAATCCATTATATGTGTCTCCATTAATATAAAGTTCAAGGGGCATCTGGGTGGTTCAGTGGGTTAAAGCCTCTACCTTTGGCTCAGGTCATGACCTCAGGGTCCTGGGATCGAGCCCCGCATCAGGCTCTCTGCTCAGCAGGGAGCCTGCTTCCTCCTCTCTCTCTCTGCCTACTTGTTATCTCTGTCTGTCAAATAAATAAAAATCTTTGAAAAAAAACAAAACAAAACAGATAACACTAGTCCATGGTGTTAGGAGTCAAGATGGTGGTCACCCTGGTGGGAGGAGCAGCAGCGCTGAGGGGATGGACTGGTAATGTTCTCTCTGGGTCAGAGTCTGTATACCCAAGGCGTTCATTTTGTGAAAATTCACCCAGCACATGAATATAATGCACATATTTGTGTAAATATTACACTTTAGTGAAAAATGTATGTAAAAAGTTAACTACAGGTGTATGGTATGTGAATTATAGAAAAATAAAGCTGGTTTTTTAAAGGTATCGATAATCCTTAAAAATACCTATTCGTGTTAAGCTTGCCGCTATTTGAGAGACTTTTAACAGAACCACAGTAGTTCTCATGAGAAGAAGGTTTACACCTGAAATCCAGTCTTGATTCCTTCACTTAAGAAGAGCAGACAGGAACCCACAGAAGACATACACCTCCAGCAATAAAGTCTCTTCTACAGCATATAATTTGTACATACCTGTCTGGTTAAAAAGGAAGACTTTCAGTGTTTCCAATGTTCGGTCTGTGTGATTAAATCTAGCCATTGGCTTAGCTCCTTGAAATAATAAAATGTTAGGAACAGCTACGGTGCCAAACCTGGTAGAAAGGCTATATAACAGAAAGCAGTCAGTCAGACAACCTGAACTAACAGCAGGTTTCCTCACACAGTTACCATATCAGAATGGATGGCAATAAATGAGAAAGCACCATTTTCCTGTGACCTACAGAGGTTTCTGATAGTCAAACTATATGCTTATAGCTATTTCTGACCTTTTTCCTTATGGGTTGAGGTTGGGGGCATTCCTGTTCTGCTGAGTTGCTTTCTGTTACAAGGAACTACCCTTGATACAGTTATTCCACTTTTTTTTTTTTTTTTTAATTAAGTAAATTCTACCCCCAGTGTGGGGCTGGAACTCACCACCACAAGATCAGGGGTCGCATGCTCTACCGATTGAGCCAGCCAGGCGTCCCCGAGTTATTCTGCTATTTAAGTTACAAACTGCCAAAAGAGATCAGACCAGAAAATTCTAATTCATGGGCAAAACAAACTGTGTCAATTAACTTGACAAAAGAAATTTCAAACTCCAGAATGCCCATCTCCATCCCTCACACAAGATTCAACTAAGGTTAAGCAATTAGTTTGGTAAGTCGGCACATGGGAATCTGTGGTCTAGCAGACACACCAAGAAGGGCAGGATGTAACAGGATCTGAGTGGGACTGGTTCACCTTTACATAATACAAAGTCATGGTATAAGCTCTGGAGTCAATGGGTTCAAGTCTCCGGTCTGTCACCTACCCAGCTGTGTGAGCTTTGGGTGGACTCTTTAAACCTCAGTTTCTCCTGTTAGTAAAATGATAGTACTGGATAATCAGGATTTTTTTCTTTTGTAAACATGCTGTCACGTAAATATTAACACAGGAGGCAAACACATGTCAGAGGCCAAGTAACAAGGACAAGTATCCTCTACTCTCCATGATTAAGGCACCATAGGAGGCACTGAGAAGGACTCATGGAGATGACCAAATGAAGCAGATGAAAGAAGCCCGCAGGGAATGGAACCCCAAACCCAGAGTACTAAGCTGGTGCTGGGACCCAGCCTGACAGGATTGGGGCAGGGGAATGCCCAAGTCTGACACTGACCTAGACCGTCCTTTCCATCAGTCTACTCCCTTGGGCCAGGCCATGTAGATATTTCTCTGAAGCCCTTGTGAGAATTACTAATTTGCTGTGATTCTTTCTCCCTAAAAAAGTTTAGGTAAATGTTAGCAGTTACATTATCCACACTGAAGATCAATAGAGTGCAAGGTTTTACTCAAAATTTTTACTAGAGGGACACCTGGGTGGCTCAGTGGGTTAAGCATTCAACTCTTGGTGTCAGCTCAGGTTGTGAACTTAGGTTCATAGGATCAAGCCCCACAGCGGGCTCTGCAGGGAGTCTGCTTCTGTCCCTCTCTCTCCCCCTCTCCCTGTTCACTCAGTCCCTCCCTCCCTCCCTCTCTCTCAAATCAAGAAATAAATAAATCTTCAAAAAAATTTTTTTTACTCAAAAAAGTTTAACCAACTTCATTTTTACCAACTTGACCATCTTCCAGACTTCCCAAACTGATTCCCACACAACCTCCTGCGCCCTGCTAAAGGGCATGTGATGTAGAGGAGGAGGGTCACACTTTATAACCCAGGCACAGTCACAGCACTGGGGGGAAATACAGAACATGTGAACAAAGCTCTTTATAACGCAGTTCACTCACCATCTAAAAAAGGCAAGAGCCCACTGAATAATATAAAACAAAAGTAAATGTCATTTTAACGGTCTAAATTAATTCATTAATTGATTCACTGTGCACTAAGGAACATACATGCAAGAATAAGTGTAAACAAAAGGAGAGAAGAAAGAGGGAGGGAAAGAAAGAAATCCTGAGCAGACATAGTACAGGGTGCTGAGTCAGGGCTGCCAGGGGTAGAAACCTAAACCGTGGGTGAGTCTCAGGAGGGTCCCACTTGTGATACGAATTTTGCTAATTTAGGCTGGCCAACACCCTCAAGAGTCCTCTGGCCCCTCCACTGCCATCAGGTGCACCCTGCAAACTGGTGCAGACCCTATGGAGAACAGTGTGGAGCTTCCTCAGAAGGTTAAAAATAGAACTACCCTAGGATCCAGCAATTGCACTACTAGGTATTTATCCAAAGGATACAAACAGTAATTCAAAGGGACACCTGCACCCCAGTGTTTATAGCAGCAATGTCCACAATAGCCATAATATGGAAAGAGCCCAGATGTGCATCAACAGATGAATGGATAAAGATACACATACACACACAACAGAATATTACCCAGCCATCAATAAGAATGAAATCTCACCATGTGCAGTGACATGGGTGGAACCAGAGAGTATTACACTAAGTCAGCCAGAGAAAGACAGATACCACATGATTTCAGTCATACGTGGAATTTAAGAAAGAAAACAGATGGACATAGGGGAAGGGAAGCAAAAACAAAGTAAGATAAAAACAGAGAGGGAGGCAAATCTCATAAAAAAAGAAACTCATAACTCTGGGAATCTAACTGAGGGTTGCTGGAGGGAAGGTGGGTGAGGAGACCAGGTAACTGAATGGTGGGTATAAAGGTGGGCACGTCATGGAATGAGCACTGGGTGTTACATGCAACTGATGAATCACTAAACTCTACCCCTGAAACTAATAAAACACTGTATATTAAACTAAATTGAACTTAAATTTTTAAAAAATTATTAACTCAGTCATAACAACTCATTCATTTATATAATACAACCTAGGGCTAGTTACTTACTTCTGTGCAAAATGGGGGGAAAGTTATAGTACGTAACCACTCCCTCTATTTTGAGGACAAAATGACATACAAAATGTAAAGTGCTTTCCCAATATCTAGAACCTGGTAAGCCCTCAGTATACAATAGATATGATTAACATAAAAGTAGGTTAGATGGGTAGATAGACAGATGATTGACAGATAAATTTCACTGTGCAGAGAAGAGTCCCTCCTCTTCAGGGGCCTCCAGAAAGTGAGGCCTCAGCTCCCTGAGGAATGTGACCACCCTCACCACTCACCCTTGTCTATCCCTCTCGCTAGTCCAGCTTCCATGCTCACACCTACCTCCTCGGCTTCAAACTTAACTGATGACAACCTCCACATAACTGCAAGCATCAGCCAGGAGGGTGACACGTAAGCTCTACTCAGGGAACATACCTGCTGTGCTGAGATGCATCCAGTGCCAAAAAATGAAGAGCTGGAAATGCCCGGGGCAGAGAATTAAAATGAGGGGCCAAACTGGCAGAAAATCGGCACCACGGGGTGTAAAACAGGACTAGCGTGCAGTCACTACCATTTGGGTTTAGAAAATCCATAAGGTCCTGTAGTAAAAGAAACAAGTGTGAAAGTCAGCAGAAAGAGTTCACGTACATTCCTCTGGAAGAATGCCCAAGAAACTAGAAACACTGCTGCCTCCAAGGAGAGGAGGCAGGAACATGGACTGGAGAGCGTCTATAGGTATCCCCTTAATAGCTTTTTGGGTTTTGAACCATAGGAATACATGAATCAGCAGAAAAGTATTATAACAAATCATAAACTTTCCTATAAACTTCCTTGATAGTATTACAGGGCAATTTTATTATTTTTCATAATCCATCAATTGAAATACTAAGTACCCACAAGGCACAGGCCATTGTCCCAACCTCTGACCTGTGCCTCTCACACACTCTAATGGCATTATTAAAACACTGAGATCTCAGGCCCCAATCATCAACTCAGCAGATCCCAATCCACAAGCAGTTGAATCAGTGTATTCGGCCAAAGTCTAGTTCAATTCAAGGGTATACCTTCCCTGCCACCACCCTACTCACACTGCTGAAACAGCTCTCTCCTGGTCAAGTGTGTGACACCCTAGAAACAGTCCTGCAGAGCTAAGGCCCAGGGTTCACTGGGCGCTGAGGGGATGGTGTGAGGCCAGTGCTGACCACTGCACGTGGAGGGGCTATGGACGCTCAGCGTACCACATACCCTCATTTAAAATAAGCAGTCACGATGTGCAGAGCTAGGATTTCTTCTCGTATTACATAAGCAGTCTGAACTCATCCTGCTACCCAGCTTAACAATCCCATAGAAACAGTCATTATCCCAGTATTCTCTTCAGAATTATCCTTTATCCAATGGACTTGTAAAGCATGGCTTGGTTGAGGACAACTGTCTCAGCTCTCACTCCAGAGAAAACACTGGAGTCAAGCTCTTTGAAGGAAAGAAATTTTTCATTAATATAAAATGCTCCCCAGGGGTATCACCACTCTAAACAATGCTAAATCACAATCTTAGTAATTCAGATTTTTTTAAACTTGCCTCTGTAATAAATACCTCATTTAGAAGAAGAAAAATGCTAGGAATTCTGACCCCAAGTGCCTATCTGTTCACTGGGATTTTTTTTTTTTTTTAAAGATTTATTTACTTGCGAGAGAGTAAGCGAGAGGGCATGAGAGTGGGGGAGGAACAGAGGAAGAGAATCTCAAGAAGATACTATGCTGAGCACAGAGCCCAATGTGGAGCTCCATCTCATGACCCCAAGATCACAACCTCAACCTAAACCAAGACTCACACTTAACCAACTGAGCCACTGTTGATGCCTTTGTCCGCTGGGATTTCCATCATGAGGCTTGGTGGAGAGAGGACCCCAAGGGTCAACCCGACTAAAAAGCATAATTGACACTAGTTCTATCACCTCCTCTCCCTACAAACATCATAGAGAGCCAAATGAATTTTCAGTGATGCACCCATTAGATGCTGTCCCACCTATAAAATGATAAAAATTCTGACCCAGCAGCTGAAAGTCTATAAAATCAGTACGTGGAAAAGGAGAAAAGCACTAAACCATTCTTTCTTACCTGTGACATATTTAAAATTTTCAGAGTGAAGTTTTCTAATCCTGTCACATTTCTCTCCTCACAGTTCACCTTGGGGGATTTCAGACTTTCCGTGTTATTGGAGTCCTCGGGTGGGGCCGGGTCGGATTCGGCCACTTCAGGCTCTGAGTAATACTCCTCCTCCCTGTCCTGGAAGCCGGGTCCCACGCCGTCCAGAGAGAAGATGTGCTCCCGGAGACTGCACCGCAAGTCCTCCTCCCCTCGGGTCCCACAGGTGCCGCCACTGGGCTCGGGACTCAGCTTGTCCTCGGTCTCCCCAGGGATTACGGACAGCATCACCACGTGGTCACCGTCAGCGTCCAGCCCCAGCACAGAGCCGGCCTCTCCTGTGGACATGTCCTGGCCTGCGGGGCTGTGCGGGGGCTCCTCCTCACTGGCCAACACAGCTCCTGCCGGCAGGGAAGGAGCACGCTGCTCCTCCAACTGCAAGTGACCGCTGTCCTCTGCAACTGAAACATGCCAGCATGGGCCCACTCATAAGTCCCTTCAAAGTCCATGAACCCCCCAGAATTACAGTTCTCCTCAAATAAGAGATTCTCCCCAACAGAGAAAACAGGTAACCTTCCCATGAAACTATCAGAGGGCCATCCACCATTCTCCAGATAACAAAGGTCACCAGGAGGTACCAGATTAATGAATGTCAAATACGAAGTGGACAAATACAGACTTTCATGTGATACCTGTGGCTTGCCGTGCAGATTATAAGCAAAAACATTCCAGTGCAGATATCCAATGAGGAAAATATAACATAGACACCTTAACAAGTTCATTTGTTTGATGAGAATATCCAACCAAAAAACGCTGCCTTTATAGAAGATTCTACTCTAGCGATGCATCCTTGCACACATTCTAATAGCTCTTAGCCTGGCAGGACAAGGATTACCATCCCCACTTAGTGGAGGACCAAGCTGAGGCAGAGAGAGGCAGTGTAACGCCCAACAGCACACAAGCTAATAAGCAGCAGAGCCCGGTCTCTGAGTGAAGTATTCTGGCTGCTGTGCCAGATCAGGCCTTACACTCCTCTATGATACCTCAGGGGCTGCTCTGCCTCGCAGCCTGAGAACACTGCTCCAGCCATACAGCAGCTCCTGCCTGCCATGCCTCTCTAGCCAGACAGAGCCTACTCTCCTGTCTGTTGCCCTTGGGAGTGCCAGGAGGTGCAGCCCTCAGGGCCAGGGCCACAGGAGGGCGAAGGAGGACCTTCTTCCCACTGTGAAGCCACGAGACAGAACTTGGGCGAAATGCTCAGGTAAAGGAAGAGTCTGGGGAAGTCTCATTCAACCACTGAGCACTCTCCACTCACCTCTCCAACAGGGACTCCTGCCCTCCAACTCCCATTAACTCAACAAGAGCTGCCAGACTCAGTGCCAAGCACTGACCAGAGGGGAACCAATGAGCCCAGCTGTACTCAGACACGCTCGCCATGTGGCTGGGAAACCACCAGCCATGCAATGGGCTCTGCCAAGCCAACAGCATGTCATCAAAGTGTGAATAACCAACTGGCTTTAAAGTTGGGGAAGCTTCCCAAGGTATGCACACTTGTACAGGTCTCAGAGAATATCCCCATAGAGATTTGCAGATTCATTCAGCAATTCAAAAACCTTGTCTGAGAATTCTGCTCTGGCTAAGCTGGATAAGAGGGACCAGATTCACCCTCCCTAGTGAAACAACCCAAAAAAGGCCAAAAATGTGAACCAGTTTCAGGAGACTAGTTAGCAGGCAACGAAGGATAGGGATCCCTGAGAAACAATAGGGGAGAGCCCTGCAAGTGTTCAGAGGGAATACCTGCCGTGGCTCAGGGAGCAGAGGAAGGAAGCAAGCAGAGTCCAGCACTCCTCAAGTCGAGGAGATGGTACTGAGGGTTCACAGAGACCAAGAAAGCTAGAGTTCATGAGACAGAATAGTAGAGATGGGCAAGCTCCAGAGACCTGCAGAGTGACCCCAATCAAGTACACCGGTCAGCATTTACATGTGGGTAAGCTCCCAAAGCTAGGCAAAGAACCACCCAAAAGGATCAGAGGCAACAGTACCCAACCCTCACCAGAGCTGGGAAGAGTACCTGATCCCACCAGCTAGACTGGAAAAACTCACAGTTCCCTGAGCACTGGGGAGCGTACACAAAAATAGTGGGGCAAAATTGATCCTATAGTAAATACAGCTCTGCTCTTGCCTAGCAAACCTTAAAAGCGAGGAACATACCATACTCAGCTAACTTAACTGTACCCTGGAACAAAACTCTTGAATATTTAGAGGAATACTAAAATATCCAGCACTCAACAGGTCAAATTCATGTCTGGCATCCAATCAAAAATTACCAGGCACGCAAAAAAAGCAGGAAAATATGGTCAATAATGAGAAAGGTAATTAACCAATTAAAACTGACCAACAGCTTGCAGATGTCAGAATTAGGAGATAGGGATATTAAACCAGTAGTTATAACTCTATTACATATGTTCAGAAAGTTAAACAGATATAGAGACATAAGATATAAAAGATCCACATCAAAACACAAATCAAAACCACAGAGATCTCACCTCCTACCTCTCAGATTAGCTATTATCAAAAAGACAAGAAATAACAAGTGCTAGTGAGGACGTGGAGAGAAAAGGAAACCCTTGTACACTCTTGGAAGGAATGTAAATTGGTGCAGTTATTGTGGAAAACAGTATGGAGGTTCCTCAAAAAATTAAAGCTATAATTACCATCTGATCCAGCAATTCCACTCCTGGGTGGAACAAAAACACAAATTTGAAAAAAATATATGCACCCCATATTCACTGCAGCCTCATTTACAAAAGCCACAGAAGCAACCTAAGTGTCTACCAAAGGATGAATGAATAAAGAACACAGAATCTATACACACGATATTATTATTCACTCACAAAAAGAGGAAACCTTGCTATCTGCAACATGGATGGACCATTACACTAAGTGAAGTAAATCTCAGAAAGACTAATACCATATGCTCTCACTTACATGTGGAATCTTTATAAATTAATAAATAAATAAATAGCTCATAAATCCAGAGAACAGACTGGTGGTTGCCAAAGGTGATGGTGGGGGGAGAGGATGAAATGGGTAAAGATGGTCAGAAAGTACAAATTTCCAGCTACAAAGTAAGTCATGGCAACGTAAAGTGCAGTATGGTGACTCTAATTAGTGATACTGTCTTGCATATTTGAAAGTTGCTTAGAGTAGGGACGCCTGGGTGGCTCAGTGGGTTGGGCCACTGCCTTCGGCTCGGGTCATGATCCCAGGGTCCTGGGATCGAGTCCCGCATGGTCTCCTTGCTCGGCAGGGAGCCTTGCTTCTCTCTCCACCTCTGCCTGCCTGTGTGCTCTCTCTCTCTCTCCTTCTCTCTGACAAATAAATAAAATAAAAATAAAAAAAAATTAAAAAAAAAAAAAAAAGAAAGTTGCTTAGAGTAAACCTTAAAAGTTCTCATCACAAGGAAAAAAATATAACTATGCATGGTGTCAGATGTTAACTAGATTTACTGTGGTGATCATTGTGCAATTATACACAAATAATAAATCATTATGTTGTACACCTGAAACTTATAATGTTATGTGTCAATTATAATATGATTTTTCAAAAAGACCCAGATTGTACTCTGGCAACAAAAACTATAATGTCTGAAATGAAAACTACACTGGGTGGAATTAATAGCAAATTAGGCAATGCAGAAGGAAAGACAGACTAGTGAATTTGAAGGATAGCAACTGAGTTTGAATTTGAAAGCACAGCAATCAAACACACAATGAAAACAAGAATCCAAAGAAATTAAGAGAATCAGTGAGCTGTGGGATAGTTTCAAGTGGCCTAACATACAGATCATGAGAATACCCAGAAGGCAGAGTGGGGAGGTTAGTGTGGACAGAAAAAGTATATGAATTAATAATAACTAAAATCTGCACATACTTGATGAAAATCATAAATCTATAGATCTAAGAAGTTCAGCAAACCCCAAGCTCAATGAATTACACCAAGATATTATCATAATCAAATCGCTCAAAATCAGTGACAAAAACAAAAATCTTAAAAGCAGCCAGAGAAAAAAGATATACTGCATACAGAGGAAGAAAGATAAAGATGACAGCAGATTCCTTGATGAAAACAATGCAAGCAAGATAAGTAGCAACTTTAGGGTCACCTGGGTGGCTCAGTGGGTTAAAGCCTCTGCCTTTGGCTTGGGTCATGATCCCGGGGTCCTGGGATCGAGCCCCACATCGGGCTCTCTGCTCAGCAGGGAGCCTGCTTCCCACCCCCCACCTGCCTCTCTGCCTACTTGTGATCTCTGTCTGTCAAATAAATAAATAAAATCTTTAAAAAAGAAAAATATATATATAAGTAGCAACTTTAAAGTACTGAAAGGAAAAAAATATAAAGCTAAAATTCTATACCCAGGAAAAATACCTTTCAAAAATGAAGGGAAGGGGCACCTGGGTGGCTCAGATGGTTAAGTGTCTGCATTTGGCTCAGTCCCACATGGGGCTCCCTGCTCAGTGGGGAGTCTGCTTCTCCCTCCCCCCTGCCTCTCCACCCTGCTCATGCTATCTGTCTCTCTCTCAAATAAATAAATAAAATCTTTTAAAAAAAGAAAAAAGAAGAAGGGAAAATAAATACCTTTTCAGAAACATTAAAAGCTAAAAGAATTCATCACCAACAAACACCCAGAACAAGAATCTCAAAGGAATTCTTTCAAGCCAAAGAAAAACGATACTGGATGGAAATATGGATCCACACAAAAGAATGTTGAGCACAAGAAACAGTAAGGACACTGATAAACAGACACAGTTTTTCTGAAAATGTAGCTAGGAAGGGGACAAAAAAGCCAGGGTAGGTGATAAGGGGCCAGAGGAGGTTTCTGTTTCAGCTGTTAGAACAGAGAAGTTTAAGGATATATCAAATTGATGGGAAAGGTTAGGAGGGCGAGGGAACAGTAGAGGTTAGACAGGGCAGAGTATATGGCTTCAGCAGCAAGGTGTGTCCTTGACAGAAGAAAGTCAAGCTCTTGTATGACTGTGACTCAGAGAAGGCTCTGGGTGCCTCTGCAGGAAACCCTGCCAATTTGGTGGCGGTGGGATCACAATGACAGTCCTTCTGTAGCCTTTGGTTGATGAGCATGTACCGCTTATATAATCAGAAGAAAAACATGTTTGCTGGGGCGGCCACAAAACAGAGGAGGGAAAGAAGCCAGAAAGGTTACACGTCTGGAAAACAAAGGGTGCCAGATATAGGGGCCAGCCCTCCTCTCAAATGCCCCAGCTCCACAGACATCTGCTCTCTCTGAACCTAACCAACATCTTAGGTCTCATAAGTATATAGAAAATGCCAAGATCCACCTCAGGAGAAAAAAAAAAATCAGGGCAGAAATTAGAACCTGGCTCTATCTGATCACCCTCACGAAAACGGAGAGATATCTCCTGCAAAAAATCAAAAGGGAGTCTGAGTGATGCACACACAGAGCTGGTATTTTCAGTTCAGGAGGGTTATTTTTCCCTCCTGTGAAAGAGTTAAGTAGACAGTACACATTAGGCACCATAATATTCTTATGCCCTCAGGTACCAGTGTTTTCACTTAAGTATTGGGAAGAGAGGAAACTGAATTATTCCACACCAAAACAGAAATAACATACCGTGTGAGAGCTGCTGAACCCTTGCAGTATCACGTGCCCTTTTAAAAGAGAATGCTTAACCTCAACACACTGCGTGTGAGCCACGAAAAAATGACAATCACTGCATCACTGGCAGAAAGAAAGATAACTGGTGGGGCACCTGGGTGGCTCAGTGGGTGAAGCCTCTGCCTTCAGCTCAGGTCATGGTCTCAGGGTCCTGGGATCAAGCCCCACATCGGGCTCTCTGCTCGGTGGGGAGCCTGCTTCCCCCTCTCTCTGCCTGCCTCTCTGCCTACTTGTGATCTCTCTCTGTCAAATAAATAAATAAAATCTTAAAAAAAAAAAAAAAAGTGGGGGGGGGGCGTGCCCTGGGTGGCTCAGTGGGTTAAAGCCTTTGCCTTCAGCTTGGGTCATGATCTCAGGGTTCTGGGATCGAGCCCCACATCAGGTTCTCTGCTCAGCAGGGAGCCTGCTTCCCCCTCTCTCTCTCTGCCTGCCTCTCTGCCTACTTGTGATCTCTGTCTGTCAATTTAGTAAAAATTTAGAAAAAAATTTAGAAAAAAAAATCTTTAAAAAAAAAAAAAAAGAGGGCGCCTGGGTGGCTCAGTGGGTTAATGCCTCTGCCTTCGGCTCAGGTCATGATCTCAGGGTCCTGGGATCGAGTCCCGCATCGGGCTCTCTGCTCAGCCAGGAGCCTGCTTCCTCCTCTCTCTCTGCCTGCCTCTCTGCCTACTTGTGATTTCTCTCTGTCAAATAAATAAATAAAATCTTAAAAAAAAAAAAAAAGAAAAAGAAAGAAAGATATCTGGAGAACAAGGGTGGGGGCACCGAGCCCACACTGCCAGGGAGCCCTAGCCTAGGTCAGATCCTTCACACCCTTCCAGTTTTGCTCAGAAGGCTGTCTACCATGCTCTCTACCACAGGTTTTTCACAATGGCTTCTATGGCAGCGATACCAGGCCCCTCATGGTGTGGCCTCTGCCCACACTCTGAATCGAGTTCACCAGACATCTTGGTCGCTGAACACTCGCGATCTCTTCCACCTACCTCAGTGTTGTCCCGAGGGCTGTTTCTCTACCAGGGAAGGCCTCCACGGGCTCTCCTGCTGGTTAATCTGAATCATCTTTCAGATCTTACCTTAAACTTCACCTTTGCAAGGTGAATTTCAAGGTGAACTTCACCCTCCCTGACCCTTAGACCAGAGTGGTCTCCCATCACAGCATCCAATAATACCCTGGGACTCTCAATGAAGCATTTTCCACTGTTGGAATTTACTTAATTATTTGTAGTCATTTAATGCCTATCCTCCCCAGCAGATAGGTTTCTCTGTCTGGATCACCACTGTACCTCAAGCGTTCAGCAGAGCATATGACATGTGATGTATGCTCAGTAAAAATCTGCTAGTTGACAGCCTAGGGAAGACAGGCATAGGGGTGCTAAAGCCAAGAGGTGGTTCCTGTGCTTTGACACCTGGACAGCACTGCTACCTCCAGCTGCTCATCTGCCAGTAGTGTCCACTACAGGCCCCAAAGCCTTGAATTTCCAGCCACCCAAAGGACCCAGGTGATGAAAGTCCCTCTGTCCTCACCCCATTCAAGGCCACACCATGACGACCAATGGCCCACCCAATGGCTGGTGTTATCCTCAGGTCTGCATGCACGTGGCCCAGACTGCTGGGTGAGGGGGGGAGTGTTCACATCACACTGACTACAAGTCGGTCCCCCGAATCAACAAGATTCTGCCTGGAAACAGAGCACAATCAACGTGGGCAATGTGAGAAGATATTAGTAAAGGGGCCACCAACATGTGGGCTGGATGTCAGAGAAACCAAGAGCAATGGTAAGGCACTTCAGGGCCAGTAACAGCACAGAGGGAGCCAGTTAACCACTCACAGACCTTAAAGAGTTCAGAAGCAGGGGTGCCTGGGAGGCTCAGTCTTAGTTAAGCATCTGCTTTGGGCTCAGGTTCCTGGGGCTGAGCCCAGCATTGGGCTCCCTGCTCAGGGGGATGCCTGCTTCTCCCTCTCCTACTGCTTCTTCCTCTCCTACTCCTTGTGTTCCCTCTCTCACAGTGTCTTCTATCAAATAAATAAGTAAAATCTTAAAAAAAAAAAAAGGAATTTCAGAAGCAGCAGCAGTCACAGAACCTTGGAACCACGTGCTCGCCCTTCTAGAAGCTGTGACTTTCCACGGAAGGACGCCAACCATGATAACCCCTAAGGGAGGAGGCTGAGAGAATCAATATCCTGACCTCATGCTCCCTTCATTCCAACCCACGGGAACCCAGAAGGCAAGACAGCCAGTTGTTAGGCCATATGGGACAGCTGCTCAGGGTGCAGCGCAGGACAGACAAGGCTAGAGAATGACCTGGGAAACAAACAAAAGCTATCCAACACATGCTGTCCCCTCTCTGTAGCTGGTGGTTAAGCACAGTGACAAAGAAATGTAGTACAGAGGTTTGACTGTGAAGCAGGCAGGCATGGGCTTGATCATGGCCTCCTCAACTTCTGCCTGTTGGAGACCTTGGCAGAACACTTACTGACACTGAGTCTCGGTTTACTCATCTGTAAAACGGGAACCAGAACAACAGCTCCTTCATAAACATCTGAAGATCAAATAAGATGATGCTCATAGGGGCGCCTGGGTGGCTCAGTGGGTTAAGCCGCTGCCTTCGGCTCAGGTCATGATCTCAGGGTCCTGGGATCGAGCCCCGCATCGGGCTCTCTGCTCAGCAGGGAACCTGCTTCCTCCTCTCTCTCTGCCTGCTTCTCTGCCTAGTTGTGATCTCTCTGTCAAATAAATAAATAAAAAATCTTTAAAAAAAAAAGATGATGCTCATAAAAGCACGAAGCACAGCACCTGGCGCAGAACCAGTGCTTTCATCAGTGATTGTGTTACTATAGTTCCCTTCCTCCTGCTCAGCCACCTGGCGGCCCTGGCCCCTGCCTGGACGCCCCACGGAAAGCAAAGGCCTGCCTATTCCCGTAGGGAGTGACAAGCAAGGCCGAAAGGTCTAGACGTTAACAAATTGTGAGCAGTGGGGGGCCGTGGGACTGAGGATAAGGCCCCAGGAGCCCGGCCTCCAGGGTGGCTGCCTCCGGGCCTGAAGTGGCCCCAAGAGCATGCCAGGGCAAGCAGGGGGTTACCCGGGGAGTCTCCTCTATTTTTCTCATCTGTCCTTCATCCAGGCCACCTGAGCAAGAGTAGCCTTCTTTAAAAAGGGATCCATCAAGATGCCAAGTAAAGCGTGGGCTCTGTAGGCACAAAGACGGGCTCTGCCACGACCCGAAGGGCAGATCCGACCCTGATCCGCGCCTCCACCTGTAACGTGGGCAGCCTCTCTCCTACGGCGGGGGCGAGGACTAACTGCGGGAAGGCACAGTCCGGCCTCCTCGAAGGGGCGCTGTAAATGCCGGCTCTTCGTTACGGTTTCTCTCATTCATAATAAAAGGTATGCCTCAGTAGGAGCTAGTACACGGCCACTCCCGTGACTGACGCCTCCTGCGGGGGCCTGCACGGACTCCCCGCCACCGCGGACCACCACTCGGTGCCACATCGGCGGGAAGAGGGACGACGCGGGGCTGGGCGCGCCGGCCGGCGCCAGGAAGGGCCAAGGGACGCTCCGCGAGACCCCGCGCAGGTCAAAGAGCGTCGTCCTAGCTGACCTTCCCCGCGCCCTGTCATTTCACTCGCCGCCGCCTGCCGCCCCCGGCCGCGGCCCCAGCCCGCACTCACCCTCCAGGCCGCGGGCGGGAGGCCCCAGCACCCACAGCAGGACCTGCCACCAGCCGAGGAGCCGCATGACGCGGGGCTAGAAGCTGCCGGGACCACCGACCCGAACGCAGGGTAACCGGCTCACGACGACGCGCGTCGCGCTCCCGGCCTCCCGGGTACCTGGGGGGAGGGGAGCCGCGAGCGCGAGCGCAATCCCGTGCGGCCATCTTGGCAGCTGGCAGCGCCCACTGGCGCCATCTTGGAGTCGGGCGGCCTGCCTCTGGCCTGTGGTCTCCCGTCTTTAAGATTTGCTGTTGTTCAGAAGCCGAGAGCCGGACCCTCAGGTCGCCTCGAACGTTCCTGAGCCCCGAGCCCTGGACGGGGTTCCAGCCCAGGCTAGCGGCCGTCTATCTTCGCGCGCGAGCCGGTCTGGCTGCTGGCAGCACACACTGCGCCCGTGTGACGCTTCACTCCGGGCCCCAAAAGGCCCGGAAGCCTACTCCTTCGAGCGCCCCAATCTCCAGCTTTACCCCTGTTCCCCTACCTACGGCTGCCAGATGAAATACAGGGTGCCCGGTTAAATTTGCATTTCACAGAAACCACGAATAGTTTTTTGTTTTGTTTTGTTTTGTTTTAACTCCCAAGAAACATAAGGATATTCCAATATAACTATGTCCTGTAATTATATTTGTTGCGTCTGATCACCTTGACCCTACCTCCTGTGAGCTCAGGGCGAGCAGTTTTGGTTTGGTGGTTGGTGGATTTGCAGGGCAATCTCGTGCTAGCTGGGCCTCCCCCAGCAAAAGCAGCTCGGAAAGGACCTGGAGTGTAGGAAGGCAGGGATGGGGAGGGGAGGTGTGCCCCAGAGCAGGGCTCTGCATTCCAGAGCGCGGCGCGGGCAGGGGCGGGGTGGGGTGTGGGGAGGCGGAGGGACCTAAGAGACAATGCTCAGAGATGAAAAGAATGACTCTCCCGGTTAGCAGTTAAGGGAAGGGCCTCCTAAAATCAATAAAGCCACTTTCTAGCAGCGGGCAGGGGCTACATCAGTGCGGAGTGCTGCTGTCAAACTTATTTGAAGAGGTTGCTAACACAAATAGATCTCAAAGGCCTTTACATCAAATCGCTGGTAGTTAAAGCAACGTGAAGAGGAATCTAGGGATTTTTTGGCCATATGGTGAATACCAACTCCAACATTTATGGGGATATATGGTCAGTCAGCAAATTATGTAACCTTTCTTAAATTCAGTTTCTTCATCTATATAACGAGATGAATTTATGTGAGTTTAAATGAGATGTAAAGTGATGAGCACAGTGCATAATGCCCAGTAAACACATCAGAGCGTTACCCATTATTTGGATCGTACAATTCTAGTGCAGTAACCACAGTCCCCTGGTGCCCATCAAAGAGAGTTAAACCAGAAAGATGTATCATCAATCTGACCTCACTGATTATTCTTCTATTCTAAATAAACCGCCAGGGTTTTGCTATGGTAAATTCTCAGATGCCTGTGGGTCCAGGAGACAAGGAACAAAATGGAGGAAACAGCCTACATTTCTAGGGCTGATCACTACAGTCATCATTTGGCTGAACTACCTCCCTTGCCCCTTACCCAGTAATAGCAAACCTTTCCTTTCTTTTTCTTTTTCTTTCTTTCTTCCTTCCTTTCTTTCTTTCTTTTTTAAGTAAAGTCTATGGAGCTCAAACTCACCACCCTGAAATTGAGCTTCATGCTCTACCAAGTGAGCCAGCCAGGCGCCCCAAACCTTGTCTGTTCTAACTTATTCTTTCTCATACCCTTCATACCTAATTTGAAGGTGCATAAAAGCCAACAGGACAGAGGATTAAGGGGTTTAGGATTTATAAAAAGGAGAGTTATTTGATTTGTCTGGACACTCTGGAGCGGATGCTGTTACTACTACTTTTTTATTATGTCCTTTCCCTCCCTGTGTTTGTGCTTTGGCTGTTTGTTTGGACAATACCCTTGCAGATGTTAGAATTGTTGTCTTTCCTTAAATACTGTGTATACACTCTCAAATGACAACTCGGAAAATGCTGTCAACAAGACAAAATTCACATTTGACTGTCTCACCACCAGATGGCACCTGGACTTATTTTCTTTTTTTTTTTTTTTTAGGATTGTATTTATTTATTTGACAGACAGAGATCACAAGTAGGCAGAGAAGCAGGCAGAGAGAGGAGGAAGCAGGCTCCCTGCTGAGCTGAGAGCCCAATGTGGGGCTCAATCCCAGGACCCTGAGATCATGACCCGAGCCAAAAGCAGAGGCTTTAACCCACTGAGTCACCCAGGCGCCCCTGGACTTATTTTCAACAAGAAAATTGCCTTCAGGTTTGTCTTGAAACTTTATTTTTGTTTCTGAGGGGGAAAACATTGATATCATCATCTTTAGCTGAAATGAACTCTGTGTACCACCATTTGGCCCAGGATTGTTCATTCGTATGAATGATAATTTGATAATAATTGGAATTGTTATGCATAACTACACACCCGCATGTTAGGTGTTTAGTTTGTCCCCTTGATGGATTTGCCTAATTTGTTTTGAATCTGATGAGTCATGAGAGCTTCTCTTTAATGGTGTCTCTGTCTGTCTCTCTCTCATGGGAAAAAAAAAAAAAAAAAACCACACACAACAGTATTTCCATTCCCTTAGATCACTGCAGTGGAGTATATTTTCCAAAGACTGCCACAATAATATCCTTCCTCCCACATGCTGTTCTACAAAGTAATTTTGCCCCTGCCCCATCGATAGATAGAATCAAATTCCTCTTCCCTTGAATCTGGATGGGCCTGTGATTCATAAGGAACCAAGAGGATGTAATAGTGCATGACGCCATTCTGTATAACTTCTGAGGCTATACAGCTTTACACTGCTTTGCTGGAAGATTTGCACTGAAGCTCCGAGCCACAAAGTAGGTGGTTGGACTGTCTAAAGCTGCCATGTTCTGCGGAAGTTCAAACCAGCTTGCTGAGAGAAGCCTAGACACTATGAAGAGAAATGCCCACCATCACTCACTGATCCCAGGCCCACTCGGTTCCACCTTTGGCTATCACTGGACTACTACTGCCTGAGAGATCACAGCCAGAAATTTTCTGACCCACAGATCAAGATCAAAGTATTGACCCACAAGATCCACAAGATCAAAATATTATTGTTATTATAAGTCATTAAGCTTGGGGTAATTTTTTTTTTAGAATAGATGACTGGATCATTTTATTTTGTAATTTAATAACTTTTAACCTGAAGATACCATGTGAATTAATTTAATAAATCAGTATGTTGGGCATATATTCATATACTTATTCTGCCAAGTTTCTTTCTCTTCTTTATGATTTTAATGTTATATTTTGATGGACTTCAGTTAACCCACTGTACTCATTATTATATAATCAATACTGAATATTCTGTGCAGTTATAACAAACTGATTAAACTGAGGTCCTTCAATAATTCAGTATCTTCCCAAGGACAGTTCATCCTCACAGGGCAGTCAGAGTAATGTATAGTAGTTAAGAAAACTGTAACAAAAACCCACAAGCTCTCTTTCCTAACTTTATCTATTCAGGATATATATCCTAAATTTCATTCCTAATCGAAATCATGCTTTAGTTTGATATATATGAGGTGCTCCCTAGTGTACTCACAAGTATGAACCATCATAGGAGCCCTCTGCATTTCAAACCTGAGTTCTAAGCCCTTGGCATTTGTGTTTTCACTCAGATGGTTTTCTCCCAAAGATACCATTCCAATTTGACTTAGGAGGAAACTAAAGCACAGGAAAAAAAAAATGGTTTGGGGTCACAGAGGGAGTTTCTGACAGAGCTAAGACTAGAATAACAATCTGAATTCAAGACCTTATACACTCTGGTATACAACCAGTAACTCATTTCAAATGCTAGCACACTGTTAATCAATACCTCTGTAATGGCTCATGTAAATAAATACTAGATTTAAATGAATTCATTGTATTCAACTAATGAGAAGGATCCTGTGGCGAAAGGTTGAAGATCTAGGAGAGAGGAAAAATTCTAAGAAAATAGAGAAGGGGATCTGGCGAGGGATAAACCTGAAACAGTAAGAGGAATACGACCTCCATTGTAATAGGAGGAAAGGGTGAAGGCAAATAAGCTATATTCTCTGTCAAGAAGGTGGTAGGCTGAGAGAGAGCCTGTGGTGGTATCTAAGTATCTTAAGAGCAGAGAATGGGAAACCAAAATAACCTAAATGAAGAGTGCCATGAGAGCTGACTAAGGATACAAAAGAACGTCCTGGTAGCACTGGGGATCAAGCTGTGGTTGGAAAGCAAGAATTTATAGTGGCAAATGGCACACGTGTTTTCTCCATTTAGCATTTAGCAGCCCAGGAGTAAATGGTAGCCAAAATTAGCCCAGAGTTAGTGTTCTGTCAAGCTTGAGTGATATACAGACCAGGAGCAAGTTAACTGAAGATAATGATAGTTGCTAATATCTTTTTTTTAAAGATTTTATTTATTTGTTTGACAGACAGAGATCACAAGTAGGCAGAGAGGCAGGCAGAGAGGAGGAAGCAGGCTCCCCGCTGAGCAGAGAGCCTGATGCAGGGCTCAATCCTAGGACCACGGGATCATGACCTGAGCCGAAGGCAAAGGCTTTAACCCACTGAGCCACCCAGGTGCCCCTAGTTGCTAATATGTTTATGAGCCTAGTTGAGTCCTGTTTTTACCGTTTTTTAAGTTATACTTTTTTTTAACTCCAGTATAGTTAACACACAGTGTTATATTAGTTTCTGGTGTACAATACAGTGATTCATGAGCATAGATGAGTCTTAACATTATCTTGAAAGGGAAATTTCAAGAGTTGGCCATTCCTTAGGTAGAAGAATACTTCATATAACCTAATAATTATTTATAATCAGTATATTAGTTACCGGGGCACCTGGGTGGCTCAGTGGGTTAAAGGCTCTGCCTTTGGCTCAGGTCATGATCCCAGGGTCCTGGAATCAAGCCCCACATCGGGCTCTCTGCTCAGCAGGGAACCTGCTTCCTCCTCTCTCTCTGCCTACTTGTGATCTCTGTCTGTCAAATAAATAAATAAAATCTTTAAAAAAAAATTTTTTTAAGTAAATTAGTTATCTATTGCTACATAACAAATTACATAAAACTGGGCTCTTAAAACAGTAATAATCAGGGGTGCCTGGGTGGCTCAGTTGGTTGGGCGACTGCCTTCCGCTTCAGTCATGATCCTAGTGTCCTGGGATCGAGTCCCACATAGGGCTCCTTGCTAAGTGGGGAGCCTGCTTCTCCCTCTCCCTCTACCTACTACTCTGCCTGCTTGTGTGTTCTCTGTCAAACAAATAAATAAAAATTTTTTTTAAAAAAAGTAATAGGAGCACCTGGGTATCTGAGTCGTTGTCTGTGTTCGGCTCAGGTCATGATCTGGGGGTCCTGGGATTGAGCCCCACATCGGGCTCCCTGCTCAGTGGGAAACCTGCTTCTCCCTCTCCTACTCCCCCTGCTTGTGTTCCCTCTTTTGCTGTGTCTCCCTCCATCAAATAAATAAAATCTTTTTAAAAAACTACCAATAGGGGCGCCTGGGTGGCTCAGTGGGTTAAAGCCTCTGCCTTCAGCTCAGGTCATGATCCCAGGATCCTGGGTTTGAGCCCCGCATCAGGCTCTCTGCTTGGCAGGGAGCCTGCTTCCTCCTCTCTCTCTGTCTGCCTCTCTGTCTGCCTCTCTGCCTGCCTCTCTGCCTGCTTGTGATCTCTGTCTGTCAAATAAATAAATAAAATCTTTAAAAAATAAATTAAAACAAAAAACTAACAGGGCGCCTGGGTGGCTCAGTGGTTTAAGCTGCTGCCTTCGGCTCAAGTCATGATCTCGGGATCCTGGGATCGAGTCCCGCATCGGGCTCTCTGCTTGGCAGGGAGCCTGCTTCCTTCTCACTCTCTCTGCCTACTTGTGATTTCTCTCTGTCAAATAAATAAATAAAATCTTTTTTAAAAAAATAAATAAATAAAACAAAAAACTACCAATAATCGGGGCTCCTGGGTGGCTCAGTGGGTTAAAGCCTCTGCCTTCGGCTCAGGTCATGATCCCAGGGTCCTGGGATCGAGTCCCGCATCGGGCTCTCTGCTCAGGAGGAAGCCTGCTTCCTCCTCTCTCTCTGCCTGCCTCTCTACTTATGATCTCTGTCTGTCAAATAAATAAATAAAATCTTTTTTTTTTAAGATGTTATTTATTTATCAGAGAGAGAGACACAGCAAGAGAGGGAACACAAGCAGGGGGAGTGAGAGAGGGAGAAGCAGGCTTCCCGCTGAGCAAGGAGCCTGATGTGGGGCTCCACCCCGGGACCCGGGGATCATGACCTGAGCCGAAGACAGACACTTAACGACTGAGCCACCCAGGTGCCCCAATAAATAAAATCTTTTTTAAAAAAAAGCATAAAAATCTATCCAAACCATTACCTAATGTTCAATTACCTGCTTACCTAATATGTTCTCCCTTCTCTTCTCAACTCATTGAATCTGATTTTGAGAAGTACTTGGGTTTACAGCATATTTGTGAAGATCTATTTAGAAAATACCAAATCCTCGTGGCTCAGGTGGTTGAGGGTTGAGGTTAAGACCTGCTTTCAGCTCAGGTCTTAATACCAGGGCCCTGGGGTTGAGTCCCACAGCAGACTCCCTGCTCTTCACGGAGCCTGCTTCTCCCTTTGCTTCTGCTTCCGCCTCTCTCTCTCTCATGAATAATTAAATAAAACTTTTAAAAAAAGAAAAAAGAAAAAAATACCAAATCCTCAAGCAATAAAGAAATCCTTAAACTGTGATTCACCTTATTGTGTTTGATAGTGTATCCAACATAGTATTTGGAGAAACTGGTTGACAAATCCTGCCTTCACAATATTAAAATTGACATCAAAATGATGACTATAAAAGAAAGGCCAACAGGCCATATATCTTCTGGTTTTTTGGTTTTTTTTTAATATTTTATTTATTTGACAGAGAGAGAGATCACAAGTAGGCAGAGAGGCAGGCAGAGAGAGGGGGAAGCAGGCTCCCCGCTGAGCAGAGAGCCCGATGTGGGGCTCGATGTGGGGCTCGAAGTGGGGCTCGATGTGGGGCTCGATGTGGGGCTCGATCCCAGGACCCTCAGATCATGACCTGAGCCAAAGGCAGAGGCTTAACCCACTGAGCCATCCAGGCACCCATATATATCTTTGGTTTTAAAAGCAGTCCATGGGGCGCCTGGGTGGCTCAGTGGTTTAAGCTGCTGCCTTTGGCTCAGGTCATGATTTCAGGGTCCTGGGATCGAGTCCTGCATCGGGCTCTCTGCTCGGCAGGGAGCCTGCTTCCCTCTCACTCTTTCTGCCTGCCTCTCTGCCTGCTTGTGATCTCTGTCAAATGAATAAATGAAATCTTAAAAAAAAAAAAAAAAAAGCAGTCCATGCAGGGGCACCTGGGTGACTAAGTTGTTTAAGCAACCAACTCTTGGTTTTGGCTCAGGTCATGATCTCAGGGTCCTGGGACCGAGCTCCATGTCAGGATCTGTGCTAAGTGTGGAGTCTGCTGGAGATTATCTCCTTCTGTTCTTCCCCTGCTCATGCTCTCATTCTCTAAAATAAAAATAAATAAAATCTTAAATTTAAAAAAAAAGCAGCCCATGCAAGTAAATAAAAATAAACAAGAGGGGCGCCTGGGTGGCTCAGTGGTTTAAGCCGCTGCCTTCGGCTCGGGTCATGATCTCAGGGTCCTGGAATCGAGTCCCACGTCCGGCTCTCTGCTCTGAAGGGAGCCTGCTTTCCTCTCGCTCTCTCTGCCTGCCTATCTGCCTACTTGTGATCTCTCTCTGTCAAATAAATAAATAAAAATCTTTAAAAAAATAAAAATAAACAAGAAATAAAATTAAATAAATAAAAACAGCACAGGCTATTTTTTTGTTTAAAGTAATCCCTACATCCAGTGTGGGGTTCAAACTCACAACCTGGAGATCAAGAGTATCACAGTTTCCCAAATGAGCTAGTCAGGCATCCCTGCAACTCTTGAGAAGAAAGATAAAATCATTTAAGGTTTGGAAATACCTTTTCAGCCAAGCCTCCCGAGTAAAAATAACTGTGCATCAGCGGATGCCCCTCTTCTTTCTCTGCTTCATCCCCACTCCAGATAACCTTCAAATAACCTGAAGTTGAAAGGATACCTCATGATATTGTTTGGTGTTCTGCTGATACAGATACCCACATGCCCAAAGGAATGGGCAAACTTTGCAGATCGAAAAATCCAGCATCTAGGGGCTCCTGGGTGGCTCCAGTCGGTTTAGTGTCTACTTTTGGCTCAGGTCATGATCTCAGGGTCCTGGGATTCAGCCCATGTGCCACCCCCCACCCCCACACAGCAGGTAGTCTGCTTCTCCCTCTCCCTCTGCTCCTACCCCCCCTTGCTAAATCTAATAAATAAACAAAATCTTTTTTAAAAATTCAGTATCTATCATCTATCAGCTATCATTTTATTAAGACACTTGCATATTAAAAGATGTTTGGGGATTTATAAAAACAAAAATTAAAATTATTGTATTAAAATATGCCAAGTGCTGGGGTTCCTGGCTGGCTCAGTTGGCTCTCGATCTCAGGGTTATGAGTTTGAGGCCCACATTGGGCATAGAGTTTAATTAAAAAATAAAATAAAAACAGGGGCGCCTGGGTGGCTCAGTGGATTAAGCCGCTGCCTTCGGCTCAGGTCATGATCTCAGGGTCCTGGGATAGAGCCCCGCATCCGGCTCTCTGCTCCGCAGGGAGCCTGCTTCCCTTCCTCTCTCTCTGCCTGCCTCTCTGCCTACTTGTGATCTCTCTGTCAAATAAATAAATAAAATCTTTAATAAATAAATAAATAAAATAAAATAAAAACAGATTCAATAAACAAATAAATAATTTAAAATGCCAAGTTCTGGATTAACTATTTTAGTTTGCTTAGATATCCCATCTAATTCATGTAATATTCCTGACATAGATACTATGCACATTTTTTGAATGAAAAAAATAAGAGTAGGGGCGCCTGGGTGGCTCAATGGGTTAAAGCCTCTGCCTTCAGCTCAGGTCATGATCCCAGGGTCCTGGGATCGAGTCCCGCGTTGGGCTCTCTGCTCAGCAGGGAGCCTGCTTCCACCTCTCTCTCTGCCTGCCTCTCTGCCTACTTGTGATCTCTGTCTGTCGAATAAATAAATGAAATCTTTAAAAAAAGAAAAAAGAGTAAATAATTTGCTTAAGGTCCCACATTAAATGGCAGAGTTTGAATTTGAACCCAAAGCCAGACTCTGTCAGTCTGCCAAATTGCCCAGATGCATTATTCTCATTTACTTCTCAGGACAGCCCCATTTCTGAGGCTTGGAAAGATGAGCAACAACTTGAGAATGGTCGGACACCAGTGAGAGACTGTGCAGGTCCTTCTCTAAATCCCACATGTCTTGCTACCAATATAGAAAGGAGCACGTAGTATAAATATTAAATTACGAAGAAGAACCAAATAGACAACTGAAATAGGTGGCGAGTGCCCAGGACACTTGACCAGGGCCCAACAGAACTATAGGAAACCAGGGTTTAAACATGTCACAAAGGCTGAATCAACAATATCTAGTTTCATGCAAGCACAATGTAACAAAAGTGCTACTTTGTCAAATGCCAAGAAAAGAACCAGTCTTGATCCAAATGTCTCTGCTTCCATTGGAAGGCTGCAAAGCTGCTGTGGGGGGAACAAATCTCAGGCCGGATGTAGCATTTCAAACTAGGGCTATTTTGAATCATTTGCTTTCTTTCCTTATCCCATCTTTCTTTAAATATTCTTTGTTTCAAAAAAAAATTAACATCATAAAGTCATTGTAAGGATTCTTTCAAGCAGTTAAATATTTTGTAAAATAGCAATTTCAGAAAATACACCCTAAAATTCAAAACAGAGCACTGAGCTTCCCCAAAGTGCCTCAAAAGAGCTTTTGCTGAGTGTGGAACATCCTGTAATACCAAAACACAAGGAAGCTGGCAAAGAACACTAGGGTTATGTCAAAATGAATAAAGAGCCAAACTAGCTTCCACCAGCCAAAGATGGAACAGTTTGAGTATGAGACTGGATAACTGCAATAGAAAGAGAGACATCACATATGTTAAAATCAAGTAATTTCAATAGATAGAGATATAGCACATACATTAAAAATTTTTAATTAATTGCCTTTGAAAGATGCTAGAGAACCCAACTCATTCTGAAAACTGGTAGGAAAAGGAAAGAATCGGGCATTTATGTGCCTTTCCTGCACAAAGATTTTATCAGGGTCACTAATTATTTGATGAAGGAAAGTTTTTCTGTATAGAATTATGTGAGCTAGTGGATAAACAAGAGAATTAAAAATTGCCATTTTGCAGCCCTTAATGAAGTAATTAAGCTAGATTAAGATCAGCAAAAGCTACCATCATGGTTAATTTTATGTGTCATCTTGACTGGGCTAAAGGATGCCTAGAGAACTGGTAAAATATTATCTCTGGGCATGTCTGTAAGGGTGTTTCTGGAAGAGACTGGCACTGGAATTAGCAGACAGAGTAAAGAAGATCGCCCTCACCAATGCAAGTGGGCATCATCCAATCTGTTGAGGGTCTTCATAAAACAAAAATGTGCAGGTACAGCAAATCTGCTTTTTCACTCGAGGTGGGACATTCGTCTTCTCTTGTCCTCAGACGTTGGTGCTTTTAGTGCTCAAACTTTCAGGCTTGAACTGGGACTTAAATCATTGGTCACCTATTCTTGGGCATTTCAACTGGGACTTACACCATTGGCTCCCCTGGTTCTCAGGCTTTGGACTCATTTTTATTATTTTTATTTGGACTCAAATTTTATCACCAATTTTTTCTGGTTCTCTGGCTTGCAGATGGCAGATCATGGGATTTCTAGGCCTCCTGGATCTCATGAGCCATTCCTATAAAAATCACCCACTGTCCTTCCTTCCTTTCTTTCTTGCTTGCTTTTTTCTTTCTCTCTCTCCCTTTCCCCTTCCTTCCTTCCTTCCTTTTCTTCCTGTCTTTCTTCGGTTCTATTTCTCTGGAGAACCTTGACTGATATAGCTACCAAAACCATTCACTAAATGAAAAGCTGAAGAGGAATTTTAAACTGGATGAATCAGGCAAAGAACACCTGAACTCATAGAACAATTTTAACATCACAGTAAAAGACAAGTAATTATTATGGGAAAACTAATATGATGCAATAGGAAATACAAAACACCACCTAAACTGACCAAAACATCAAAATGGAATCTCATCACACCTCTAGATCTCATTACCAGTTTACAGAAAATACAGAGGTTAGAGAATTTAAAATAATACCATGTGGATACAATCAACAATAACCAAAAGTTAGGAGAAAGTGACCTAGCTTCAACAAATAAATTACAAGGGGGAAAAAGAGAAGTGGAATCCATAAGAGAAACTTAAGAGACATATCAATTGAATGCAGGTGGGGGCCTTGTTTTGATGTTGATTCAAACATTTATGTGGGGGTCCCTGGGTGGCTCAGATGGTTAAGCATCTGCCTTTAGCTCAGGTCATGATCTGGGGTCCTGGGATCAAGCCCTGCACCCAACTCCCTGCTGAGCAAGGAGCCTGTTTCTTCCTCTCCTCTACCCCTCTCCCTTTCTCTTTCTGTGATTTCTCTCTGTCCTGTCTCCTCAAATAAATAAATAAAATATTTTTTAAAAATTTATGTGGTGAAAATTCTTAAGAAAATATTAGCAAACAAATTCAGCAAAATATAAAGGGAGTTATACACTATGACCAACTGGAGTTTTTCTCAGAAATGCAAGACTAGTTTAATATTAAAAAAATCTATTAATGTGGGGCACCTGGGTAGCTCAGTGGGTTAAGCCTCTGCCTTCGGCTCAGGTCATGATCCCAGGGTCCTGGGATTGAGTGCATCATCGGGCTCTCTGCTCAGCAGGGAGCCTGCTTCCCGCCCCCACTCCCTCGCCCCTGCCTGCCTCTCTGCCTACTTGTGATCTGTCAAATAAATAAATAAAATCTTTTTTAAAAAATCTACTAATGTAATCCACACCACATTTGTAGAATAAAGTAGGATAAACCAGTTATAGGGTAATGGAGAATAAATCAGATGATCAATAAATGCAGAAAAAGCATTTTACAAAATCAATAGCCCATTCATGATTTTTTTTTCTTAATTCTCAAAAAACTAAGAACAAAAGGGAACTTCCTCAACCTATAAAAGGCCAAATGTTTTATGTACCATAAACACAGAGCTGACATATACTTAATGATGAAGACTGAATGTTTTTTCCCCCAACATCAAGAACAAGGCAAAAATGTCCTTTTAGACTATTTCTATTTAGTAATATATCGAAGGTTCTAGCCAGTGCGGCCAGCAATAAAAAGAAATTCAAAGTGTATAGTTTGGAAGAAAAGAACAACTATCTTTTTTCACAGATAACATGATCTCATATGCAGAAAATCCTATGGAAGCTACCCAAAAAACTATCAGAAATAAGTGAGTTTAGCAAGGTTATAAGATAAAGATCAATATACAAAAATGGATTTTATTTCTATATACTAGCAAGGGAAACTAAGTGAAATAAAGAAAACAATACCGTTTACAATATCATCAAGAACAATAATACAGGTGACTCCATTGGTTGAGCATCTACCTTCAGCTCAGATCTCCGAGTCCTGGGATTGAGCCCTGCATCTGGGTCCCTGTGCATAGGGGAGTTTGCTCCTTCCTCTCCCTCTGCCCCTTCCCGAGCTTTTACTCACTCTTTCTCTCTCTCTCAAATAGTCTTAAAAAAAAAATAACATTGCCAGGAATAAATTCAACACAAGTAGGTTAAGTTCTGTACACTGTTGGTGAGTGTGTAAATTGATGGAGACACAATGGAAAATAGTACAGGGGTTCCTCAAAAAATTAAAATTAGAATTAGAATCACTAATATTTTTATTTTTGTTTAATTTTTTAAGATTTTTTTTAAGATTATTTATTTATTTATTTATTTGACAGACAGAGATCACAAGCAGGCAGAGAGAGAGGAGGAAGCAGGCTCCCTGCTGAGCAGAGAGCCCGATGTGGGGTTCGATCCCAGGACCCTGGGATCATGACCCAAGCTGAAGGCAGAGGCTTTAACCCACCGAGCCACCCAGGTGCCCCAATATTTTTATTTTTGTAAGTGATGGTCTGTGGAGAACATGGGGGTGCATATATCTTTCTGTATATAGTGGTTCTAAGGATCCAATGATTCTATTTTTACGTAATTACCAAAAGAAAATGGTAACACTAATACAGAAAGATAAATGCATCCCCATAGCCCATTACTTATAAAAGTAAAAATATGGAAGCAACCCAAGTAGGTTGAACAGTGGATGAACAGATTAAGAAAATGTGGTGCATGCATAAACACACACACACACACGAGTATTATTCAACCACAAAAAAGGAAATCTTGCCATTTGTGACAAGATGGATGGATCCTGAGGGCATCACGCTACGTGAACCAAGTCAGACAGGGGAATCCAAATACTGTATGATTTCACTTATATATGGGATCTGAAACAAAAAAACAAAACAAATGTACAGATACAGAGACTTGTTGGTTGTCAGAGACAGGCAGAAGGTGGGCAAAATGGGTGAAAAGGACCAGCTACAAAATATATAAATCATAGGCATATAATATACAACATGACCACTATAGTTAATACCATACTGCATATTTGAAACTTGCTAAGAGAGATCTTAAAAGTTCTCACCACAAGGCGCACCAGGGCGGCTCAGTCGGTTAAGCTTCTGCCTTCAGCTCAGGTTGTTATCTCAGGGTACTGGGATTAAGCCCTCTGTTGGGCTCTCTGCTCAGCGGGGAGTAGGCTTCTCCCTCTACTGCTCCCCCTGCTTGTGCTGTCAGGTAAATAAATAAAATCTTAAAAAAAAAGTTTTCACCATAAGGAAAACAGTACAGCTATGTACGGTGATGGATGTTAACAGATTTATTGTAGAGATCATTTTGCAATATATACAAATATTGAATCATATTGTACACCTGAAACTAATATAAGGTATTATGTATATCAATTACACCTCAGTTTAAAAAGAAAAAAGGGAGGCCTCAGTGGCTCAGTCAGTTGAGCATCTGCCTTCAGCTCAGGTAGTGATCCCAGCGTGCTGGGATCGAGTCCCACATCAGGCTCCTTGCTCAGCAGCGAGCCTGCTTCTCCCTCTGCCTACTTGTGCTCTCTCTCTCTCTGACAAATGAATAAAGTCTTTTAAAAACAAAAAATAACATAAAAACAATGAGAAAAAGTAGTTCCTTTATGCCTCGCACCTTCCATCAGCTATAAAAACCAGTATTTGCTATCATCCACAAAGGGCTAGATCCTGAGCTGTTTTAGAAAAAAACGTTTTGATGTAGGCAGAGGCCATCTTAGTTGTCACATGTGGATTGGATATGCTCCATCTAACCACTTCCCTCATGCAAACACTCACACGTTCCTTTAAAGATTTTATTTATTTATTTGACAGAGAGAGATCACAAGTAGGCAGAGAGGCAGGCAGAGAGAGGAGGAAGCAGGCTCCCTGCTGAGCAGAGAGCCCAATGTGGGACTCGATCCCAGGACCCTGAGATCATGACCTGAGCTGAAGGCAGAGGCTTAACCCACTGAGCCACCCAGGCGCTCTCACACGTTCCTTTAGTCACAACTATGTCAAAACTCATTTTAATTTTTCTTAAAATTTTAGTTTGTTTTGTTTTTTTAATTTATTTGATAGACAGATAAATTTCTTTATTGGATAGACAGATTTATTTATTTGATAGGCAGAGAAGGAGGCAGATAGAGAGAGGAGGAAGCAGGTTCCCCACTGAACAGGGAGCCCGATGTGGGACTTGATCCCAGGACTCCCGGATCATGACCCGAGTTGAAGGTAGAGGCTTTAACCCACTGAGCCACCCAGGCGCCCCAAGATTTTAGTTTTAAGTAACTCTACACCCTCTACACCCAGCATGGGGTTTGAACCTACAAGCCGGAGATCGAGTCACATGATCTACAAAGTAAGCCAACCAAGTGCCCCCCACTACTTGTCATTTTTGATTTCTCTTTTCCCCTCAATACTGACACCAGGTTTTAACAACTACGTGTCTCAGATCACAATCTCTCCCCTCTCCCTTCCCCACTGCCCAAATCTAATCTTAGTATCTCACCCAAGTGAGACTTGACCACTGTGCCTGCCTCTAATCTCTCCTCCCTCCAAGCCAACCTAAACTACAAATGTAAGTTATTCCCTTACTTAAAACCTTCCAATGGCTCACCATTGTCCTCAAAATAGAAACTCTTTAAATTGATTTTCTGGGCCTTCTATAATCAAGTCCATTTCATCTCTCCTTCTCAACCCTTATTCACCACTACTACTCACCATACAGCTATTCGTTATTGAAGAATATATGCTCTCCAGGCTTTGTGTGTTTTCATCCTGTTGTCTCAATACTCTCCCCTCTTCCTTATATCAATCTGTCTCATCTTTCAGTGCTTAGCTTAAATGTCATTTCAAGTATTCTTATAGCCTTCTCCTCCATTTACTCCAGAAATAGCACTAATTATATTGTATAATTGTCTGTTTACTTGGCTGATCCTTTCATTAGACTACAAACCATTAGTCTAGTGCACTCTATTAAAGTGTTTGACCCAAAGATGGCACTCAAATCTTTAATGAATAACGTTTGTTTAAAAAAATGACATCTAATAATGATTTAAATTAGCTTCAAAAAACCTCAGGTTGGTTTCACGTAATCTGTAGCATTTTGCTTCCTCATTCTACTCCAACTTTAGCTCCCAAGACTTACCTATAGGGCTGTGGTAAAGATAGCCACTAAAATCCATTCTCTCCCTCCATAACTGATAGTGGCTGGCCAAGAATGAACTAAATTTCCCAATGCCTCTTGCAGCCATAAGCAGTCATGTGACCAGTCTTTAGTCAAAGAACTGTAAGAAATGACACAACTTACTTAAAGGGCCTGAACTTCCAAAGCCCCTTCCTTTAGGCCAACCACAAGAAAAACAGAATAATCTTGGAAACATGTTTTGAAAATGGCAAAAGTCACTTGGAGACCAGGTCTTTGAAAAACTGCACAAGACATTTATATGGTGAGAAAAACTCTACTTCTATCAGAGCCATTGCATTTCAGGGTCTCTGTTACAACTATCATTACTGTAGGGGCACCTGGCTGGCTCAGTTGGAAGAACACATGACTCCTGATCTTAGGGTTGTTAGTCCAAGCCCTATGACGGGTATAGAGATTACCTTAAAAAAAAAAATCTTTAAAAAAGTAAATAAAATCTTAAAAAAAAAAACAACCCTATCATTACTGTAAATCCTAATACATGGGATATACAGATGGGCAGAAGAAATGAGAAACTTCAGATATTCAGAAATACATTAACCTAATAAAGAGATTAAAATTTCCAGTATCAAAAGCAGCATTATTATGAACCAAGGGTCATGTAAATATAGAAACTAGGATTCTTTCAAAACTAATTAAAAGTATATCCCTGGAAGAGATTGATAGGTTATTTAGAGTATATATATCGAGTATATATCGAGTATTGAGGCAAATTAACACGTAAATTTTAGCAAGTAAAACCAATACAAAAATGACAAAGGGGGGGTGCACCTGAGTGGCTCAGTGGGTTGAGACTCTGCCTTTGGCTCAGGTCATAATCTCGGGGTCCTGAGATTGAGCCTCGCATTGGGTTCTCTTCTCAATGGGGAGCCTGCTTCCCCCTCTCTCTCTGCCTGCCTCTCTGCCTACTTGTGATCTGTCAAATAAATAAAATCTAAAAAAAAAAAAAAAACCAAAAAACTGACAAGGGGAAAGAAAGAACTGTTGTGAGGGCTGGCCCAAGGATAAAGGGATAGATGATAGACAATATATATCATGTACCAACTTCTTAGCAGTCACTAACCAGTACCAAGCAGCTCAAAGACAAAATGGGCTAGCTGTACAAAAACATGCCTCGCTCATATGGCAATAAACACCTAACAGAAAGGACTAAAGATTCTAAGAGTAATGAAAAAGATAAATTACTCGGGCACCTGGGTGGCTCAGTTGATTAAGCAACCACCTTCAGCTCAGGTCATGATCCCAGGGTCCTGGGATCAAGCCCTGGATCGGGCTCCCTGCTCCCCCAGAAGCTTGCTTCTCTCTCTCCTTCTGCCTGCCACTCCCCCTGATTGGCTGTCAGATAAAGAAATAAAATCTTTTTCTTTTTTTTTTTAATGCCTTTTTTTTCTTTCAAACAGCATTCTTTTTTTTAAGATTTTATTTATTTAGGGGCGCCTGCATGGCGCAGTGGGTTAAAGCCTCTGCCTTCGGCTCAGGTCATGATCCCAGGGTCCTGGAATGGAGCCAGCATCGGGCTCTCTGCTCAGCAGGGGTGCTGCTTCCTCCTCTCTCTCCGCCTGCCTCTCTACTTCTGATCTTTCTATCAAATAAATAAATAAAATCTTTAAAAAAAAAAGATTTTACTTATTTATTTGACAGACAGAGATCACAAGCAGAGAAAGAGGAAGGAAAGCAGGCTCCCTGCCGAGCAGAGAGCCCAACGCGGGGCTCGATCCCACGACCCCAGGATCATGACCTGAGCCACCCAGGTGTCCCAAGAAATAAAACCTTAAAAAGATAAAAGAAAAAAAAACAAATTCAAGAAAAACAAAAGTATAATTTTTCTGTCACTCTCTTTGCTAAGAAGCTACTTTGGAGCATCTGAGATCTCAGAAGAGAAGAGCTACTGGCATGAAGACAAAATGAATATATTAGTTTTTCAAAGCAACATTTATTTTATCTCAGGGTCAGTACAAAAATACCTACTACTAAAAGAAGAACCATTTAAAAAATTTTCCAATGGTGGGTAGAAGATTGTGGTTAAGAGCCCCCGCTGGCTACTATTTACTGGGTGTATAATTCTGGGTAAATTATTTAACTTCCATGGGATTCAAGTTTTCTTACCACTAACAGGGGTGTCCCAATTCCTTTGACACCATTCAACAAAACAGCAGTAATTTGACAGAAGCATGCAAAGTGTTTTATTACTTATACCAAGTAAGTAATAAAAGCCATTATCACTGTACCCTATTACACTTTGACTCCAATGGGGGTTTTGTGCTTTGATTTTTAGAAAGGAGTTAAGTTTGACATTAATTCTGAAGCCACCAGAAGTTCCTTTAAGGGTGACTTTTTTTTTTTAAGATTTATTTATTTATTTGACACAGAGAGATCACAAGTAGGCAGAGAAGCAGGCAGATAGAGAAGGGGAAGCAGGCTCCCCACTGAGCAGAGAGCCCAATGCGGGGCTCAGTCCCAGGACCCTGAGATTGTGACCTGAGCCGAAGGCAGAGACTTAACCCACTGAGCCACCCAGGCACCCCAAGGGTGACTCTTTAAAATGGTATCACCAAAGAGGCCACATTGTAGTGTATTCTGTTTGCCAACAGCTTACCCCATTTCACCTCTGTCTCTTTACCTCTGCTACTCTAATGCTTTTATAGAAATCAGGCATTAAAATTCCCATACACTTCACGAGATACTTGTGAGGCACATCTTTAATTTTTTTTAAAGAATTTATTTGTCAGAGAGAGAACAAGCAGGGGGAGAGGCAGGCAGAGGCAGCAGCAGACTCCTGGCCGAGCAGAAGCCTGACACGGGACTCAATCCCAGGACCCTGGCATCATGACCTGAGCTGAAGGGAGATGTTTAACGGAATGAGCCACCCAGGCATGACACAATCTTGAAATAGGACTGTCCGATATTAAGGATGAAACCTTCATAAGCTCAGAACAAAGAAATCTGAGTGCTAAGAAAGGAAAGGGTATGGTGGCAGTAGACCAACTTTCATTCTCGTAGGACATCGTTAGCAAAAGTGTAACATTCTATGTGTTCGTCCAAAATTCATGCTTCTATATTGTTTTAAAATTTATTAAATTCCAATTGATGTACATTTTCCCAAAGGTTGATTCGTGACTGACTCTCACACACCATTGGTGACTAGTGGGATCAAAACACAAGTTTGTTAGTTTAATATTCAAGGCATAAATTCTACATGGTAAATGGAGACTGCCTTCTCTTCAAACCATAAATCTTCAACTGGCTGGCTGTCAAACCAAAGGGGACACTGATTTGCTTTCTGACAATTGTCAGAGAATGAGAATTTTGGAAACTGTAATTACAGTGAACAAATACGTTTTTCCTATAAATCTCTATATAAAGACCTACAGAAAATGTGGTAAAGACATTGTAAATAATCCTTTGAGCCACAGCGAATGATCCAGTACCATTATGGTGTAGATCTCTTCCCAGATTAGGAACAGTTTCCCTAACCAACAGCACATTCTCATGGAGAAGTCCAAGTGCTTCAACAATTTGAGGAAAGCACACATAAAAATGTTTTTAAGCATAATTTGAAGAATATTTAAAACAATTCAAAAGCAAGAAAAAGCCATTTACTCAGGTTTTGAAATTCAACATCAAATTTCATGTTTTCTACTCCAATTTATCTTTCTAAATGAGGGATCAACAAACTTTCCCATAAAGGAATAATTAGTAAATAATTTATGCCTTGCTGGTCTTATGCCAAAACTTCTCAGCTCTGCCACTGTATTACAAAAGCAGCCATATACAACCTTTGTCTGAGAATGGCTATTCTGTAAAACTATATTTACAAGAACAGGCAGTGGGCCTTAGTTTGCAACCTCTCATCTAGGTGATCTGCAGGTTTTGGAGAAAAAAAAAGTAATTGTATGTTCAAAAAATTAGGAGAAAGTGTTTTCTTTTTATAGCTCCAATATTTAACAAAGTATGCACTTACAGTTCTCCCTAGGGTTAACATCAAAACAGAGGTGCCTGGATGGTGCCTCAGTCAGTTAAGTGACCGACTCTTGATAATGGCTTAGGTCATGATCTCATAGTCATGAAATGAGCCCCACACTGGGCATGGAGCTACCTGAGATTCTCTTTCTCCCTCTTCCTCTGCCCTTCCCTGCCACACCCCCTCCCTCCTCCTGCAAGCTCTTTGTACCAAAAAACAAAAACAAATCCACATTAAAACAATAAATGAGCCATGTTTAACACCTGAAAATTTTTGGAAATATTTTATTTGAGAGAGAGAAAAAGCACAAATTGGGGGTGGGGGTCGGCAGGAGAGAAAGAACAGAGGGAGAGGGAAAAATGGACTCTAGGCCAAGCGCAGAGGCTGACAGGGCGCTCAACCCATGACCCTGAGATCATGACCTGAACCAAAACCATGCGTCTGACACTTAATTGACTAAGCCACCCAGGTACCCCACATTCGAAAACTTTTTTAAAGATTTATTTATTTGAGAGAGATAGAAAGAGCGCACACACACAAGCAGGGGGAGGAGCAATAGGAGAGAAGAGAAAGAAAATCTTGAGCTGACTCCATGTGGAGAGTGGAGCTGGACACAGGGCTCGATCCCAGGACCAAGATCATGACCTGAGCAGAAACCAAGAGTCGGACACTCAACCAAGTGAGTTGCCGAGGCATCCCACTATCTGAATTTTTTAAACTAAGAAGATCAAACACACTTAAAATTTAAATATAACCCTATGGCAGAACTAGTAGCCTGCTGCATCTTAATAATGCGAAGAAAAAGCAAACAACATGAGATCTGTTTATAAGTTGGGATTTTAAATTTCAGATATATAAATATTACTATTTGAGAAAAACAAAAGTATAGAGGGACAGATTTCAGAAAGCACAGCCAAGAAAATATGAGATCCTGTCATGATAAGAGTTTACTTACCATCCGTCCACTTCACAAATATTGTGCTAAGAAAATAAAGCAGTAAACATAATTGGTTTTAAAGTAATGACTTTATTAATAAATATACATCCATATGATGATGTAGATACAAATCATGAACACTACTCCATTCCCATACACATAATTGCACACGAGTAGCTCAAGTTCATGGACATAAAAACATACACAGTATCTATTTGGACTTTTTACAGCAGAGGACAGCGTGCTTATATCAGTTAATTGGTAATTATTTTCTCTGTAATTATCTGTGGAAAAAGGAAACTGTGAAACTTAAAGAATCAAAGTGGTCTGATTACTATAAATCACACACTTGATTTACTATAGCATTAAATTTTCCAAAAATTAAATACATTGTATGTAAGAGTACAGGTTTACCTACTTTGGAGGAGGGGGAGGGAAAAGCAAAGGAAAGATTCAGATACATCCTAGAGTTTAATAGCATATAGCTAAGCCATAATAAAAACAAAAATATAATAGCATCTCAATACTTTAGGTCCAAGGAAAAGTTCTGAACTGTTGTGAATTTTTATATTATGAAGGGATAAAATTTTACTGCATATAGAGACAATGACTGACAGAGCAGCAGGAATTGCCAACATCCCCTGAATTATTTTTTAAAGCTTCTTAGAATATAAAGGAGAAGGTTTTTTTTTTTTTTACTTTAGCTCATACACTGGTTTTTCTTACACTGGCTGGATCACCTTTAACCTAATAAACAGATCCAGATAATTGTTTTTTTCCTCCTTAACTCAAAGAAACTCTATTACATCATGAAAATATACATGTAAATTCACACAAACATCAGTTTGGAATGAAGATTACTTTTATTACTTTAACAGATATTTTCTTTTAAAAAGTAAATAAAAAATATAAAGAATATTTTAGTCTAATTGAACACTGATTTTAAAAATGTCCCCAAATATTAAAAATTAATCAGATACTTTTCTTCCAATACATTGTGCCAGTATTTTTTTAATATCCAGTGCAAAACTCCAAAGATAGTATCAAAATCATCCCATACTAAAGATTAGTTATGCAAGGTTATATCTGTCAAAAAATGAAAATTTCATCTGTATTAGCTGCTTATTCGTTAATATGATAATAAATAAGGCATGTTAAAATAGTTTTCAAAGAAAATAGTAAAGCAAACTTACTTGGATAGCAGATCATTTTCTGACCAACAGTTTTAATATAGAATAGTGAAACCTATTTTGTGAAGAACAGAATTATACAATATAAAATTAGCAATTTACCTTTCAAGGAATAATCACACAGTTAGAGGAAAAGGCCAGTTTTCCCCAACTGATTATATTAAAGTATAGGCAACTGTTTAACATGCTATTTCAGTGTTTATCATGACAAGAGACAGTGTTACAAAAGATGCACAATGTAGTCTTTATAGAGAAGTAAAAATATTTTATATTTTAAGACTTCATGTTATCACTTAGATGTCTTTCTCTTCAGCATGGCACCAATAAACTGTTCACAAGGAGAAAAGGAAGTGGAATCAGGAGATGCTCACCACCATACAGATCTAATACTCCAGGTAAATGCTTATATGAACAGAAAATTCAGCTTTCTAAACAATGTTAACCATTCACAACTGTAGCCATTTGCCCCCTTTTTTTCCTGGGACATAGCTCCTGATATTAATAAACACTGTTATGAACAGAATTCCTTTAGCTGATTTCACCATTTCATTAACATGTATACAAAATTCATTATACAATAATACACCTGCTTTATCTTCTGACACACAGCACAGCACCACTGAGTAGATGTGCTGGAGGATGGGGAAAGAGGAAGGGCAATGAATGAATGAAGCAAAGGCAAGAGAAAAAGAAGGGTATGTACAACAAAATCAGGAATGAAAATAAACTGAAAGGGAATTGTCAAACAGACATAGTATAAAACAAAAGTCAACCAAATCCTTGACAGTGATCTATATTACCCTACCATAGAACATTTAATGAAACAACTGTTTTCAGGAACTCAAAAGAGGATTTTTAGTCACCATGTGCTGAACAACTTGAGAAACAGCTAAATGACAGATATATATCAAAAGTGGATAAACATATGAATAAAGATGTAAGCATTTGCGTGTGTCAGAAGTTATACTGTTCTGAGTAAATTATTCAAAGTTTTATATTTTAAGCTTCTGCAAAGAGAAACCCTTGTAGCAATTTAGCTGCCAGAATGTTACAACCGATTATATAGTCATCCAATATTGTTCTCTATGGTTTGTGCAAAGCTAAAATTGTTGAGGTCACTGTCTTAGATGCCAGTGGAAACACAGTCCCCACATACAATGTAACACCTCTTACTGTAAAGAGCAGCGTAAGTCCAGCTCATTGTGTCAGGTATCACTGGAACACCTGAAGGCTTGCTGCTTTTTTCCTGATGAAAAGGTACGAAACATGACATCCATTTGCAATTAGAGTTTGCATTAACTGAGAGCAAGCCCAAGTAACACAATGTGCGCCCTTTTAAAATTTTAATTATTTAAAAAGTTTTTGGGTCCTGCAAATCTACACTAGAATCTCAAAGGCATTTAAAATTCCACAATTTGAGTGGAATTTTCTTGTTTTCAAATCCAAAGTTTGTAATAGTTTATTTAGAAAAAACTCAGAATAAATAAAATGTGTATTAACAAAGACTATCACTTTCAGAAAGGGGAGAAGAGTGATTTCTCTCTGTCCCTATCATACACACCTACGCAATACTTTTTCTTTTCTACCTTCTAAAGCAAACATTGCTGGAAAAGATTTTCTTTTGGATGAAGTGGTCCCACTGGAGCCACAATTAGATTTTTAATTAAACTAATCAACATATTTCTACATGATTCATGCATAGATGGATTCCTATATATTTCTAAATATTTGGGTTCTGACAGACAATTGCATTTTGTTTGTAAGTTTTAGACTCTACCATTCAACTTGTGTCCTTTGGTAGATATAAACCTGAAACCACAGTAAGTGCTAATGCAATGGGACAATTTCTCAGGAAAAAACTAAAAAATTTTTGAATAAATGAACAACATTAATAGATGTTTTAAGTATAATGCTTTAAAACTAAATATTTAAAGGCAAAATGTAGTGACTACAGCTACATGCAGACCTTAAGAATGTTTCTTTTTCTATTATATTAAGTATGCTATTCTCAGAATGCATATTTCACCAGAAATGTAATGTGCAGTTTTTCTTAAAAAGTTTAATTTTTCTGTAAATATGAATTGTTTGTAGTGTTTGGTATATATGCTCTCAGACAATTAAAAGATACACAACGTATCAATGTTGAAAGGCAAACACAAGAATTCTTTTAGGAATAATGGTTAAATCAATTAATACCATGTAAATCAATAAAATAAAATAAATAAGCTTCTGCTGCTTAAACCTAGAACATTAAAAGATTGTTAACATCTGAAGTCTATGGAAATGCCAAAGCATACAAATATGTGTCCTGTCTCATGAAAATAAATGTTACAAAAACTCACAGCCATTACCTCAAGTAATCCTGAATCATTAGTTTGCTTTGTTCCATCAGTTAAAAATACCTTGGATATTATCTTTATTATATTGTAGGCTTACTTCACAAACTAATAGGTATAATGGTTTCAGTTGTTTAGCACATAAAGCATCTACTTAGAATGGCCCAAAAGGAGTTAATGAAATATGAGACACAACCAGAACTCTAAAGGAAAAGCAAAAATGACTTAGGTATTACACTTGAACCTATATACAAATACAATGCCACTGCTCATGCCCTGAGTGCATCTGTCAGCATATGGCAGTTTCTGAGCAAAAGCAGGAAAACAAATCAAACAGGAAAACAAATTTGGAAAGCCCAGGCCATAAAATCATCTATGTCAAAATAAAACCAAGAAGCTTTGGGATTATTCACAATATTCCTTCTCAACCTGGCCCTCCTTTCCTGCCTCATTCACTCATTGGGTGGCTTGACTTCGCTGCTGGTTTCCTCTACCCCATGAACTGCTCTGCCATGTATCATAGGGTAAGGAAAAGCAGCAGTGCCACAGCCATAACCAAGATCAGCAAGACGGGATAGAGCTTTAATGCTACCTGGAGGTCTCCCTGGGCTGACTTTGTATCCCGCAGCTTTAGTTGTACCCAGAGGTCTGCCTGGACTTGTTTTAAATCCAGCTGCTTTGGTGGTTCCCAGGGGTCGGCCTGTGCTGGTACGGTATCCTGCGGATTTGGTGGTTCCTGAAGGTCGGCCACGTTTACCAGATCGGTTGAGATTTTTCTTTTTCTTTAGTTCATCTTTTATCTCTAGACTTCTGCCACTTGTAGTCTGCAAGTGTGTTTCATTTAATGGGTCTTGCCTCTGACAAGCCATTGGTTTGTGGCTGACTGTGTGGCTATATTTGCTTTGCTGGGAGGAATATATGTCAAACTGATCAGCAGCTCTCATGGCATCTTCATTGAGGCAGGAAGGCTTGCCAGGCCCACAGAAAGCCGGATTACTGCTGGCAACAGGATGCATCATTTTCTACCAAAAATAAAATACAGATATGCATAAATACACATATACAAATATATACCTGTATGACAGTATTCAGTGGGAAAATAGTCTGTCTTCCAAAACGGATGCAGGCTACCTAAAATTAGACTGACAGGCAGGGCTCCAGACCACTTATAAACAAACACACATTAGCAGATTCAAAGATACTTGTTTTCCTCAACTTAATCAAGTGTATGGACATAAGTCACACAAGATAACTCAACTATATTACGCATTAGTAGCCATAATGTTCTCTGCTTAGGAACTGGAAAAGTGGCTAACTAGGGAATAAATCTGTTACATTTTATAGGTTCTTTTTTCCTAGATTATGAAACCCTGAAACAGTAACAACAAAAACAAGAACTCTTATTAACTGTATTTTTTTTAAATTTGCCCAACATTCTTAGAATATCTTTTTTTGGCCCTTTATTTCTCACATATACACTTCTGATCTAGCCACAGTTGCCACAAGGTGGACACTTCTTCCTTATAATTTATTATTGATATAGAACCCTCAGTGTAGGGGCGCTTGAGTAGCTCCGTCAGTTAAGCAACTTACTCTTAGGCGGAGGTCATAATCTCATGGGTCTAGAGACAGAGGGCCTGCTTCAGGCACCGCGCTCAGCAGGGAGTCGGTCTTAAGATTCTTTCCCTCTACCCTCCCCTCCCCCACTCGCGCATGCGCTCTCGATCTCTTGCTTGCTCAAATAAACAAACCTTAAAAAAAAAAGGATCCTCAGTGTATGCTACACTTTACAAATCACGGAATGTGCCAAGCAAAGAACACAATCTCTCAAGATACTCCCTTTAAATTAACTAATCTATTAAAAAAAAAAACACCTAATCCCAAAAAACAAAAAACAAACTTTTAACCCAAACTATCCAAACAGAGGAAGTATGAATAGGAATGGTGAACAAAGGTTTCCATTAGCTAAAATGAATCAACACTTATACAACTGAGAATTACACTACAAAACTATGGGTAACAATCAACAAAAATACTTCCTATTTTAAAGGTGTGAATATCAAGACAAAAAGCTGCTTGCGCAATTTCTTCCTGATAATATGTGTGGATCTTCTTCCCTTAAAAGAGCCCTGTGACTAATTAACAACTAGTCCAGTCTCTGTCTAGTCTGTGAAAACATCCCTGTGATTTTTTTCTCTTTATATAAAGTATATATTATGACCGGTACTGTAACAGGCCAGCCCTAAACAGCCATATCATTTAGACGCACAGAAAAAAAAATTTTTTTTTTTAAGGTTTTATTTATTTATCTGACAGAGAGAGAGAGAGCATGAGCTGGGGGAGAGGCAGAGAAGGGGAAGGAAAGGCAGACTCCGCACTGAGTAGGGAGACCAACGAGGGGCTCAATCCCAGGACCCTGATTCCGGACTTGATCCCAGGATCCCGGGATCATGACCCAAACCAAGGGGAGACATTTAACGGACAGCCACCCAGGCGCCCCAGAAAATGGGTGGAGTGAACTAAAATATTATATTCCAATAAGGTAAAAAAAAAAAAAATAAGGGTTCCAATTCAGATTTAGAAAAGAGTCACAGGTGTACAGTAAGATCTAGCCCATTGGGCACCTGGGTGGCTCAGCTGGTTAAGGGACTACCTTCAAGGCTCAGGTCATGATCCCAGAGTCACAGGATCAAGTCCTGCAACAGGCTCCTAGCTCCACAGGAAATCTGCTTCTCTCTGACCTTCTCCCCTCTCATGCTTTCTCTCTCTCTCTCAAATGGATAAATAAAAAATAAAAATTAAAAAAAAAAAAAAAAGATCTAGCCCATAAGCTGTTAATGTTTGCCTATACCATACATGTAAAAATCGCACCAAAACCTCAGTTATAAAGGCAAAAGGAAATGGGAATCAAGTCACAGAACTGAAAATCAACAGATACAGAGCTACTCACCAGCTGGCTTAAAGTCCTTTTTTTTTTTTTTTTAAAGATTTTATTTATTTGACAGAGAGAGAGATCACAAGTAGGCAGTAGGCAGAGAGGCAGGCAGAGAGGGGGAAGCAGGCACCCTGCTGAGCAGAGAGCCAGATGTGGGGCTTGATCCCAGCACCCTGAGATCATGACCTGGGCTGAAGGCAGAGGTTTAACCCTCTGAGTCACCCACGCGCCCCAGAGCTGGCTTAAAGTCTTAACTATAAAAGAAGAATATCCACAATGAGAAGCCATTTGTTTACAGCAGAAGCCTTATAGACTTGAGAACACAAAACAAATTAAATGAATTACACAAATATTAAAAGGAGTAATTCTTTGCTTAATCCCAAAGATACAATTAGAAATAGGTTATTATCACTTCACCAGCTCAAATTCTAATTTCAGCTCAGAAATAAAAACAGATCAAGATGTGTTCCAAATGTAGTAATATTAGCTGAAAATTGAGTTTTTGAACATTTCCTATGTGTCACGTAATAAGGTTGGCATTTTGCACAGTATCTGATTTAATCCACACAACTCTATGAGGAACATACTATTATTAGCCCTATTTTACAGAAATGGGAGGGATTTTTATCAATTTGCCAAGGTCACACATTAGGAAATGGTAAAGCCAAACAGGAATTCAGGTAATCTGACATCAGTACCAACAATTCCAGCATAATATGACTACATCAGGGTTTCTCAATAATAGCACTATCATTTGAGTCAGATAATTCTTGGGGGGGGGGGGTGTCCTGTGTATTTTAAGATGCTTAGGAGCACCCCTAGCCTCTACCCACTAGATGTCAGTAGCTACACTTTCTTCTTCTCCCTCCCAATTTGACAACCTAAAGTTTCTCCATACATTGCCAAATATTCTGGGGCTGGGGGGGGGGGGGGGGTGGAGTAAAAATTCATCCCTCACCATGCTCACCATGAGAATGACCCAGCTATACGAAAATGAAAACCCAAGACCCACTTTAAAATATTCCTGTTTTGGGGCACGTGGGTGACTCAGTGGGTTAAGTGTCTGCCTTAGCTCAAGTCATGATGCTTGACTCCCAGATGGAGTCCCACATAGGGCTCCCAGCTCAGCAGGGAGTGTGCTTCTCCCTCTGCTTCTCACCTCACTCTCACGCTCTTTCTGTCTCAAATAAAAATAAAATCTTTAAAAATAAAATAAAATAGGGGCACCTGGGTGGCTCAGTCATTAAGCATCTGCCTTTGGCTTGGGTCATGATCCCGGAGTGGGGATCATGATCGCTGCATCAGGCTCCCTGCTTGGTGGGAGGCCTGCTCCTCCGTCTCCCACTCCTTGTATTCCCTCTCTGTGTTATCTCTCTGTCAAATAAAATCTTTAAAAAATAAATTAATTAAACAAAATATTTTTTTTTTAAGATTTTACTTATTTATTTTGACAGAGATCACAAGTAGGCAGAGAGGCAGGCAGAGAGACAGGGGGAAACAGGCTTCCTGCTGAGCAGAGCCGGATGTTGGGCTTGATCCCAGGACCCTGAGATCACCACCCCAGCCGAAGGCAGAGGCTTACCCCACTGAGCCACCCAGGCGCCCCATATTCTTGTTTTTTATTCACCTCTTTCGCTCATACTTCTCCAAATATCCACAAAATCTTTCTGTTGATAACATCTACAGTCAAACAGATTTATTTTCCAAACTGAAGAAAAGCTAACGTTGGAATTTGTGAAGGGACCAACCACATTCCTTTCCCCTTGAAGTTATAAACTAATTGAGACATATAAACAGGAATTTCACAGGAATCAAAATACTAGTTTATTGCCAATAAAGTTGGACTAGAGACCACATGCAAAAACAAAGATAAACACAGACCTCTGAGAAGATTTTAAGAGAAAAAGTGACCCCCTTTTCAATTTTATCATTCAGAAATCACCCTGCTGAACGGAAAGCTCTAGCAAAAAGAGGTAGAAAGGTACAAGTTCCCTTCTATAACCAGCACTGACAGTAAAGGAAGAAAATGTTTCTTCCTACAGTCTATTTCAGTGCTTTACATTTTATGCCTTTTAAGTTCCTATCATTAATTTACCAAAACCTTTCCTCTGGATCTTACTTCCCTTAACTTTACTTCCTCTGAATTTAGCAGAACACTCACCACATATTAGCACTCAGGATACAGAGCCAGCTTAGAAAGATGTGGCCATGTATCTTCTACTCAGATACCAACAAACACTGAAAAAAAAAAAAAAACACAAAAAAACCCCAAACAACAAAAAAACGCCCACACTATTTAAAAAGTAGACCTGTAATTAAAAAAAAAGAAAAGAAAAGCACCCCTCACCAATTCCTTTAATCTTCTCCAGGAATTCAGGCATTTGGTTTGTATTATGTTAATTTAGTTCTGACATGGCTCACATTTATTGAGAGCCAAGTCCATGCAAAACACTGTTCTTAGCACTAGAACACAAAACAGGAGTACAGTTGTTTATTCCAATGGAAAAACAGTGAGGCACTGACTTAAGGAACACTTCTTTTTTTTTTTTTTTTAAGATTTTATTTATTTATTTGACAGAGAGCGAGATCACAAGTAGGCAGAGAGGCAGGCAGAGAGAGAGGAGGAAGCAGGCTCCCTGCGGAGCAGAGAACCCGACGTGGGGCTCGATCCCAGGACCCTGAGATCATGACCTGAGCCGAAGGCGGCGGCTCAATCCACTGAGCCACCCAGGTGCCCCTTAAGGAACACTTCTAAGGGCAAGTCTTCTACATGTTCTATGTTTTCCTTCCCCACTACAGTAAAAAAAATCAGTACAGTATTGCGCTTACTCAATAACTGATTAAGACGCTAGAAAAGAGGGGCACCTGGGTAGCTCATTTCACTAGGGTCCAGATCTCAGGATCTTGAGATAAAACCAGGTGTGGGGCTTCAAGCTGGGTGTGGGGCCTGCTTTTAAGTTTCTTTCTCCCTCTGCCCCTCCCCATTCTGCTCACCCACACCCCGAGCTCTCCATTTCTCTTAAAAAAAAAAAAAGTTGGAAAAGAAATTAATCTACTATGACAGTTACTGATGTAGTTAACTAAAAAGGAAACAGAGTTAAAACCCACCCTTTCTCCTTTGAAGTTCACCTTTTCAGATGGGAATCAACAGCATTAGATCCTTTTGTGCATCATCATCTACACACACATACACAAGATATATATGTTTGTAAGCAGTATTTATATATACAAGCATTAATTAATCCTACACTTATTATAACGTCTCCTACTTCAGGGCTTGGCGGCATACTGTTCTTTCTTCTAAGAGTCTTCCCATAACACAGTACAGAGTTCAATGAAAGTATGCAGGCCACATTTTAGAGAGAATGAATTCATTTCTATAAAGTTTGGACTGAACGAAAGCCAAGAGTTACATAACTGAACGTGTAGCCTATCAAAGGTTAATTACCTTTAAAAATAGTTCACTGAATATAAGGGAGTCAACTAAGAACTTCTATCTATTTCAACTATGACTAAATTAGAATTTTTAAAGCACACACTGGAACGGCTGGGAGGCTGAGTCGGTTGAGAAACTGCTGATTTCCGCTTGGGTCGTGGGACTGAGCCCCAGCGTCCGGCTCCAAACTCAGCGGGGAGTCCGCTTCTGATTCTCGCTCCCTCTGCCCCTCCCCCGCCCCCTAAAATAAATAAATCTTTAAGGGGGGGAAAAAAAGCACACATTAAAACTTGCTATCTTTGATGCTGTTTTGTGTTTAAACTCGGAAGTCTCTGGGTGAGCCATTCTTTACGAAATAATTATTTTCCCTTTTCTTGAATGTGGTACTCATTACTGCCAACATAAAGAACTATGGCTATTTTTATTAACTTCACAAAGCACTCCTGAAGCTTTCTAAACACGGAGAAAATCTTCCTTTCAAGATATCCAAGTTGTGGTCTCTTCCAAAGATCAAACAATTCTCAGATTTATTTCAGGTCATTTGGGTTGTAACGATAATATAGAATCATATGTGTTTTTATAATTCTAAATAAAAGTCCATTTGTGACCCACGTTACTCAGAAAATCTATTCAGCAACAGCCAAAATAAATGCCAAAAGCCATGCAGCCTGTCCCACCACACAAAGTTTTGATACGACAGATCATAAATAACGGCCTTCTTTGTCTTCTCTCTACCCCTTAATTGTGCCCCCACGGCGCAGTTTCCCCCGTACCAGAATCCTTTTTTAACAAGAGGCGTTTGAAAATGTATTAGCTGTTATAACCAAAAGCAATTATTAATGCATTAACATTAACAACTTTGCAGAAGATACACGCCCACACCAGAGAAAGAGTCGCGTACCCTCCAACAACCAAAATTCATAGCCCGCTATCCTTGCACTTGGGAGTTCTACAAACGGCAAAAGTCCACAGGCCACTCCATCGAGACGTCCATCTCAAAGCCGGCAGGCTTTAATTTAACGACGGACAGGGAAGACTGCTAATTTTGACCTCTCAAAGAAAGAAAGGGTGACCCCTCCCCCCCGCCGGAGGCAGTTCCCCCCAATAATGGCTCCACGCCGAGGGACGAGCAGGCTACGTCCGGGGCCCCTCCTCTCGCTGCGGGCTGGGCCAGAGCCCCTCCTCAGACGAGGGTCGGAGACCTCTTCGCACCCGCAGGCTGGGCGCCGGTTCTCGCTGCCTCTTCACCTTCTCCACGAGCTCCCGCCGCCCCAACTCTGCTCTGAGCCAGACTGACAAACCCCCGCGCACCCACCTACCTCAGCTGCTGGTAGCCCGGCCCCTCAGCGAGCCCAAGGGTTGCCCATCAGCTGGGAACCTGACGCCGAGGCCGCTCCCTTCCCAGACCGTCGCCTCTGCACTGCACGAAGAGCACAAGTCAGAGAGGCAGGCAGCGAGGGTGGTGGCGGCGAAGTGGACGCTGGCTCCCAGCTCTCGCCGCGGCCACCGCTCAGGGTCCTGCCCCCAACGCAAGAGGAAGAGGCCGCCACAGCCCAGAACTGCGAGGAGAGGCGTGCGCGAGCTCGCAAGGGCCGCGCACGCACACGCACACGCACATCGCGAGACCCAATCTCCCGCCGACGGCCAGCACGCAAGCCTAGGGAGGGTAGCCGGCAGAGCCAGGCTGCGCTTGCGCGTCGTGGAGACGGCTCGGGGGCGGGGCTTAGGCCCGCGAGGCTCAGGCTGTGATGCAGATAGTGCGGGTCGAGGGGTTATAACTTGCTTACAGGATTGATGTTTCACCCCAATTTTGTGATGTTGGAATTCCTACTTGACCCCATTACTTAGATTACAGGAGTCAGGATTTGAATCCAGCTGTGTGATTCCAGAAAGTGTGCTTTTAATCGCTGTTGGCAAAGATTAATGCCTAATGTGTCAGATGCTTTCCAAAACATGTTGAAAGGACTTAGCTTCTGCCCTTTACTGGTTATGGATAGGTGGAGTGAGACCTCCACCTGCTAACAAAATGGGTAAAATTCAAATAATAATAATGCTACTGGACCCTCAACTCTAGGATCATGTAATAATGAAAAGCTGCATTTTGTGGGACATGTTATAATTTTTTACAGTTTTTACACTCATGACCTCAGAACTGCCATATTCTTCATTACACCATCACAAGGACTGGGACTAGAAGTAGTTTGCTTACAAAATCACCCCCTTTATATAGTTATTGTGAAATTTCTAGCCTATCAGTCATCACATACAAGCCACTTAAAGGGGCTGGTTTCCCCAGTTCTTCACGCTGTGAATTCGAATATGCTAGAAAGGATAGGATCCAGAATTAGGAAGACTACCAAGGAGAAGACCCTTTACTAGGTAGTGCTAAGAGGCTAGGGGTGGTGTTTCTCCTTTTTGCCTTTGCAGTGAAGACTGTTTGAGGAGGTAATTCTGAGCACTGAGTTCTGCTTTGAGCACAGCACTTGTTCAGGCACTGCTGCCTGTAGAAAAGACAGGAGCAACAGGAAAACCAAATACAGTACATTAAACAAGCGAGTCCATTCATTTTCTGGCAGGCATAGTTCCCTAACTACAATTCTAAATATTCTGACTCATTACTTCTATGAAATAATACAAAAGAGAACTGATTAGACCAGTACTATTCATACATAAAAGGAAAATACCAATGTAGAAGACAGCTAAAATACGTACAGATTGGAGGACATATTAAGTACTCTTCCAAAAAAAACATTAAAACAGGTTTTCTCAAGTCCTCTTTTTTATTCTTGAACTGGCATTTGAAAATGCACTCTAGCACTCCCATACCATGACTATTCCAGATCCGTAACTGTATTTTGGTCTGAAATGGCATTTGTACATAAAACCACTTAAGAAACAGAAACTTTTGTCCTAATGAGGTCCGATGATTTGCAAGTCCAATGGAGAGGTAGCCAGAATAACAGATGAAGTCAGACATTGCTTGGTTTGAATGCCTCTCTGCCATTTGTCTCCTATGGTACCTTGGGCAAGTCACTGTTCTTTCCAGAAGTTCCCTGTGTGAAATGAAGACAATGTCCTCCTTGCAGGGATAAGAAATTAAACGAGCTAATGGGTAAAGATAGAGACAGATTTAAATCTAGGTCTACTACTTATTAGCTATATGATTTTGGACAAGCAACTACTCAATTCAACATATATTTACTGAATGCAAAGTCCTGGGGATACAGGACTAACAGGGTCCCTGACCTCAGGGAGTTTAGAGTCTGGTGAGGTAGACAAAAATGCAAGCTGATAGTCAGAATATAATGTTAAATGCAGTAATTTGTTGTTTTCTCATAATCATCTCAGGTTGGCCTTAATGAGGTGCTACAGTACACACAGATAAAATGTAACAACTAGTCCTGAATGTAGAGGCTTTTTCAAGAGCAAAGCCATTTATCATCACTTAAGGAGCAACAAGAGCATACTTTGAAATGTCACACTCGGACTTATCAACCAATGTTTCTTCTTCAAAAGTATATACCCTTGAAATACAATATAAACTTGATCCAACATTCTTCATTCCTTTTCCAACAGCTTCAGCCTGGCTCTGGGCAGGCCAGATCAGATAGACAGATGACCAGCTTATAAGATTTTTGAATGATAAATGGTGGCTGTACACATGCAAAAGGAAGGCCATAACAGGAAATATTTGTCTAGAGCCAGGAGCTGGCTGTCTCCAGAGACCTTTGAACTGTGGCAATAAATGTTCCTAAATACTTTCACTTGAACTGAAAGATACACGAAGAAAAAATGAATGTTACTTTCTTGACGTTAGTTTATCAGTAGCCATGGACTGTCCTCACTAGGTATACAGCTTATAGCAAAATTGAAAGTAAGAGCAATAAGGAAAGAGAGCATGAAAAAACCCATACTCATTGTAATGGTAATAGTACTGATACTTACTGGATGCTTACCATAAGCCAGGCACTATCTTTATGTGTTTTAAATGTTCTATTTCACCTCATCCTCACAACAACCTGAAGAAAGATATTATCACACCTATTTACATATAAAAAAGCAAACATTTTAAAGCATTTAAGGAACCTGCCTCAAGTTGTTCAGGTACCCCAATATAGTAAATGTATTTATAATTATGTGTGTGAACTGTTTTACCAATGTTGTAACCAATATATTTAAACACAACATGTCGTGAAACAACATATTATAAAAGCTACTAAAAAATTTTTTAAAGGATGGGGCGCCTGGGTGGCTCAGTCAGATGGGTGTCTGGCTCTTGATCTCAGGATCCTGGGATTGGCTCTGTGCTCAGCGGGGAGTCAGCTTGAGGATTCTCCCCCTCTCTCTTTGTCCCTCCCCCAGCTCACAAGCACTCTCTCTGAAATAAATATATTTAAAAAAACAACTTAAAGGATGAGATTTTAAAAGTAACACAAATAGCTCTAGTATTTTCTTCTTGCTTTCCAAATGGCTTACTATACATGTGCCCCACTTTGGAGACCACCACGTTAGATCACAGGCAGTCAAAATCCAAGAACAAAAGTGAAGATTTTATCAGTAGTTTTCAAACTTGAACATGTATCACAGAATCATTACCACCCCAGACACACTTAAATATCAGCACTAGACCCCTAAAATTTTAGAGGAACTTGTGTTCTCCTTGAAACTCCCAGGCGTTCATTCCCCTGCTCTTTCCATCAAGCTTTCCAAATCGGTGATGTGGGCCCTGGGCTGGCTTGGAAGATAAAAAAAGACTCTTTTTGCAAAGTCAAAATACAGTTCTAGGGGTCTCAGCTTTCAAAAGACTTCCACAGGCAAAAGCACAGAGTAAATAATGCCTTCAAGAATACTTGAACTGCGGGGGTGGGGGGGAGGAATACTTGAACTGCAGGACCCAGGCACCTGAGCACCCACTAGGAATTCAGAAATAAAGGCCACAGACACATTAAATCCAAGGCTGCTAAGAAATGCCTGGAGTTGATAAGCTGCTAGAAATCCATCTACTACCAAGTGCAAGTTAAAATGATACGCTTCTTCTGTGGACAAAAAAGCCCATCTTTCATACTGAATACTCACAATTTTTTTATTCCATAATAGGTAAAACTGTGAAAAGGGTCTCATATTCAAAACATGAACGATCACATTATTTTCATATATTAAAAATGGTTAGGGGGGCACCTGGGTGGCTCAGAGGGTTAAAGCCTCTGCCTTCGGCTTGGGTCATGATCCCAGGGCCTGGGATCGAGCCCCACATCGGGCGCTCTGCTCAGCGCAGAGCCTGCTTTCTCCTCTCTCTCTGCCTGCCTCTCTGCCTACTTGTGATCTCTGTCAAATAAATAGATAAAATCTTTAAAAAAATGGTTAGGAATTTTTTCATTCTGAAACTCTAGCTTTTACAGTAATCCTAATAATATCTGAAAGGGTAACTCTGAGCTCCAGATTTCCAAAGGACTGTTAAAACTTTATTTTTTTATTTCATACTTTTTTCCTCCCCAAGGTTAATGCAAAGTTAGAATTTATTTTGAAAGCCTAGACCTTCAAAATCATGAACTTCTATAAACTGAAGCCATATCTGAAGAAGAGTAAAGTCAAGAAAAATAATCAAAAGTAAATTCCTCAGGGTACCTACCTAGCTGGCTTAGTCCGTGGAGCACACAACTCTTGATCTCAGGGTTGTGAATTCGAGCCCCACACTGGGTGAAGAGATTATTTTAAAATAAAATCTTAAAAAAAAAAGAAAAAAAAGTAAATTCCTCTCCAGTCATGTGATTTGACAGTATGCACTTACAAGTACACAAATACCAGCTTAGTCAGAAGACACTATAAAGGTGAGATCACGGATATTGTAGGGATTTTGCAAAGAAAACGTTTGTTTACAATTTTTCTCTGTATTTCTACTTGGATTCCTGCCTGAGGAAAATTATACGTTGATACAGGAGGGTAAAAAAAAAATGACCTTCAAATAGCTGTAATTGAAAACACCAGGGGATCTTTAACTAGGGAGGGAAAGGTAGCCATCTTTAGCTCTGAAGAACTTGCCTAACATTAAGCAGTAAGATGCTGATCATATTCCCAAGCCAAAGAGCCCACTCAAGGGAGATCTTATTAAGGTTTTCTGATGATTATATCACCGAAAATGAATAAAAAGACATCCCCTCCACTCCTCCACACATATTCATTCACTCTTTTGTCTTTATATTTACATACCCATCTTAACTTCACCTTTTTGTGCCAGAAGCAGAAGGCACAAAAAAATACCAGCATATTTCAATTCTTAAAACTATGTACCAAACTGAAGAACTAGTAGCTCCAGATTGCAAGCCAAGAGGAAGCGTCTGATCTCAAGGATCACCCTGGGCTGGCTACTTAGAAGTCTTGCCTACTATAAGAGCTTTGCATCCATCATCAATAAAGTAACAAAAATAGAACATTTTAGTAAACAAAGTGTAGCTTTTTATCTTAGAATTCAACTACCATTTTCCCCCCAGTTCCTGTCTTAAGCACTATGTTATCTGTTAGTAAATGACCTCAGCGGATAGTTTTATAAAGGAAAGGAAGGCACCACAGGGAAAAGAGTTCACACATAGCTAAGTTACAACTGTGGAGGTTTTGCTTTCTAGTCTGTGATCCTTACAGTGCTAATATACTATTTAGAAACATCCCATAGCTGGCTTTATAGGATTTATAAATCCCAGGTACTTAAGAGCTGGTTCTACTCAAACAACTTCACATGTCCAGGCTGCCTGCCTCAGAGGAAGGACTGCGGTCTCAGGTGCACTGTGACTCCCAGCTGACCACCATCTGTACACCAATGAGGCTGGTAAGACATGAAACATATCAAATAATAAAGTCTCTACAATGACTTGGAAAGAACTTAGCCATCATTGTTAAATTCTGTATTTCCATTTTGTAAAACGAGTGCACTGTAACAAAATGCCAACTAGCACATGAACTATTATTTCACATATTGCCTGTATTTTATATATTATATATATAGATAGATAGATAATGCAAACAAAATCTAAGACTAAGAGCCTTCTTCAGGAAGATATTTTTGGATAGAACTGTATATTCTGAGCCATAGGGCTGCCAGAATTTTTAATAAAGATACAGAGTACAATACTTCTTTCACAGACCTACCAATGTAAATAAAATTAGAGCAACAGCATAAAACATTTCAGCAGAGATAATTTTTGGAAATTGTAGGTTGAATTAACTTTATTTTATAAGGAATTTAGAAAACATGAGCAGATATTGATACTGCATTAAAAAACAATTTAGTCTGTACATCATTCTGATTTTAAAAATCAAAGAGTCAGTGTGACACTAAAAAATGTTTTAACAGAGAAATGTGTTTCACTTTAGGACAAAATATTATCAGTGTTTTATTACAACAAGATATACAAACATAAAGGTAGTAATGCTAAAATGATGTAAAACTCTGAATCTCAAAGTGATCCAGGAGGCTGAAGGGAGCACCAATTGTACCAATGTGAGACTGCCACATTATTCTATCCAAAAAAAAAAAAAAACACTAGGTAATAAAAATACAAATAAATAAAAGGAAAGGAAAAGTAACCCAAGATGACCGCATTTCAGAGTAAATGATTTATTTGGTTCTCCTGTTACCATGTGTCTTGTTTGTTTTCTTCTTCTAAGAAAGAAAGTAGATATGAAAGGAATCTAAGAATATCCATCTTAGTTTTTCAATAAGCATAACTATACTGAAGAAATGATTGATACTCCTTGTCATTTTAACCACTTAATGTACTCAGTATGATTTTAGTATGTTTTATTTTCTTCTTTCTAAAAAACTCTAAAGTCAAGAATATTCAGAAACTTCTGTCTCTCTTAATTTAAGACATATCTATTTAATTCCTGGCTATTTTCTTTTTTTCAAGAGGTGACAACAATACAAAGTTCTAATATACCAGGAATCTTGAAAAGAATATTGGGTGATCCAATTACAACATTTTAAGTTAGAATATTCAGGAAATATATCTGAGGGGTCAAAAATATAATTTATGACTCCCATGAGTTAAATTTCACTGAGAGATGCTTAAATTTAAGTCTACAACACAGGTACCATTATGCTGGAAATTTTTTAAGAAAGAAAATTCATAACCTACTCAATAATCCTGGAGAAAATGTGGATTAAAATTACTGTGTTTTTATGTACAGATGTATAAACAAACACTTTTGGGGGGGAAAAGGAAACAATATTTCTAGGCTACAAATCACTTTCTTTTTGGAAGATTAAAAAAGATTTAGTAGCTAGACACAGAGCTGGAGGTTGTGAGGGTAAACCTAAGAGGAGGAAATACTAAAACTCTTTGCAGTGTAAAGAAATGCAAAAAACTCTTATACTACAAATATTTAATTTTACAAAACGAAAGAGCAGTCCAACTATTGCCCATTTATGATGATAAAATTGAAACAAAAACTGAAACATTTTATAAAAATTCTATTATAACATTCTTAAGTCCAGTTCATATTGTTCCATGGAGTCAAGTAAGATTTAAGCTGGGGGCAGGGGCACGGACACAAAATTAGAGAATTTTACCTTTTTTTGAGAAGATGATCACAATTTCATTTCAAGAGGATAAGGTGAAGAGCCCCTTAGTGACTTGTATACTTTATTACTGTCAATAGAAAGTCCAAATATTTCCATTTTTTAACTTCTGGAATATTAGCCAGGTATTTAAAATATTGATATTTAAAGTTTACGTTAAAGGACATAATACACGGAAAACAGGCCTGCTTTAAATACAGTTTGATAATTCTGGTGGTTACTGAAAGAAGATTTCTTTAGCAAATACTGGTTTCATATATTTAAAAAAAAAAATCAGCAAGACAGAATTTTAAAAATCTTAATTTACAATACATTGTAAACTGAAGACAACAACTGCAACATGTGTCACAGACCAGCACAAGTAAAAAGTTTTTTCCGGATGTATTATAAGACTTTGTATCTTCCTTTATTTGTTGGTTGGTATGAATTTTGCTAAAAGAGAAAAAAGGTGCATAATCAGAAAAAGCAAAGGAAGAAAAAATACATGTCAAAGACATTTCCTTTCCAAACTTACAGCATTATCAGATATTTTGAACAGAAAATGTTAGTATTATACTGAGGAAGAAAAAACTCTTCAATAACCAATCATCTGTGTTCATGTGACTACTCTTAGACAGCAGTTTTGAACCAACTAATGGTGGTGGCATCAAGGTTCTTTATCACTTCTTGTTGAAAGAATCTTAAAAGCCCTTGAATCAAAGGTTGTTTTCCAAAAAAAGAAAAAATTTTCTTCTTCCTTCCTATTTTGTGTAGCTTCTATTCTTTAAACCTTTTATCACCCCAAAGAAAGTTCTGTAAGGGGAATTGTAGAAAAGGCCTCCAAAACACATTCGTGGAGAAAGGACAAAGTGTCCTTTCAAAGGGCCTTCACCCAGTGTGTATGTTATAGGGAGCTTACAAACTTCAACTGGCACAAAAGACACAGAGATGGGGGCAACTGGGTGGCTCAGCTGGTTAAGCATCTGGACTTTTGATTTCATCTCAGGATCAAGCCCTGAGGCCAGCTTCACACTCAGCTGGGAGTTTGCTTCTCTCCCTTTGCACCTCCTCTGCCTCATATGCATGCTCTCCAAAGTAAATAAATAAATCTTAAAAAAAAAAAAAAAAGACACAGGGATATGTTCACCTTCTTTGGGAAGGTGATCTAGAAGAGGATGCCTTTTCCATGGCATAACCTCTTTGGAAAATTATTTGGCAAAACTTACGTAAACCTAACTACATCTACACTACAACTAGCAATTCAACTCCAAGGTATATACCCAAGAGAAAAGCATACTGATAATACAAAAGAGACATGAAAGAATTCTCAGAGAAGGGCAGCCTGGGTGACTCAGTTGGTTAAGCATCTGACTCTTGGTTTTGGCTCCAGTCATGATCTCAGGGTTGTGAGATCCAAGCTCAATGTCATTTCACACTCAGTGTGGAGTCTGCTTAAGACTGCCTCTCCTTTCCCCTCTGCCCCGGGCCCCCACGCTGTCTCTCTCTCAAATAAAAAAAAGGGAAAGAAAAAGGAATGCTCAGAGAAGTGTTAGTCATAAAAACAAAAAAGTAAAATAGTCCCAAAGTCCAATACATAAATTGTGGGTATATTCACAAATTAAATACTACACAGCCATGAAAGACAATTAATTACTGCTACATGCAACAACATGGATTTCCTCCAAGTAATGTTGAGCCAAAGAAATTAGATATGAAAGAATACACAGCAATCAAATCCACTTAAATGGAGTTCAAAAATAGGTGCAACTGGGCGCCTGGGTGGCTCAGTGGGTTAGGCCGCTGCCTTCGGCTCAGGTCATGATCTCAGGGTCCTGGGATCGAGTCCCGCATCGGGCTCTCTGCTCAGCAGGGAGCCTGCTTCCCTCTCTCTCTCTCTGCCTGCCTCTCTATCTACTTGTGATCTCTCTCTGTCAAATAAATAAATAAAATCTTAAAAAAAAAAATCTAGGGGCGCCTGGGTGGCTCAGTGGATTAAGCCGCTGCCTTCGGCTCAGGTCATGATCTCAGGGTCCTGGGATCAAGCCCCGCATCGGGCTCTCTGCTCTGCAGGGAGACTGCTTCCTCCTCTCTCTCTGCCTGCCTCTCTGCCTACTTGTGATCTCTCTCTCTGTCAAATAAATAAATAAAATCTTTAAAAAAAAAAAAAAAAAAAAAAAAATCTAAACAAAAAAAATTATAAAAAAAAATTGGTGCAACTAATCTACCATGTTAAAAGTCAGAATACTATTACATTTGGGGGAGATGAATAGTGACAGGAGTGGTATTTGGGTGACTTCTCGAATGCTGGTATTGTACTATGTTTCTTGATCTGGACAGAGATGACATCAGTGTGCTTCCTTTGTGAGAATTCACCAAGCTATATGTTTATGACTTGGGTACTTTTCGGAATTTATATTATAGTTCAATAAAATATTTACTAAAACAAATAAGTAAGTCTTTGAGGTTTTCACTCACCAGCCGAATCAGTTCTTCTTTTATAAGCCTGGTGATTTCTGCCTTTGCTTTCTGCACAGCCAGTTCATTGGCACCTGGTGAATGAGAGGAAAGCGATATTTGTATTACTAGAATTACACTGGATGTTTATCCATGTCATGGAGATCCAATAGGAAATATTGTAGATCACTTCTTTTTAAAAAGATTTTATTTATTTATTTGACAGAGAGAGACACAGCAAGAGAGGGCACACAAGCAGGAAGAGTGGGAGAGGGAGAAGCAGACCTCTCACTAAGCAGGGAGCCTAATGCAGGGTTCAATCCCAGAACCCTGGGATCATGACCTGAGCTGAAGGCAGGCAGACACTTAACGACTGAGCCACCGAGGTGCCCCTATAGATGACTTTTAAAAACACTGTACTGCCTGCCAATATAGCCTTTCAGAACCTGGTGGAACATCATCCACATTATATAATGGCTGCTTATTATTCTGATTCCTTTTAGAGTTTCAAATATAACCAATGAGATCACATTACATGTGGTGTTAAGAGTTCTTGGTGGCAGGGGAGGAGAGTGGGGTGCCTGGAGTTAAGTGTACAACTCTTGTTTCGATTCAGGTCATGATCGCAGGGTCATGAGCTCAAGCTTCTCATCCTACTCCACACTCAGCAGGGAGTCTGTTTGAGATCTTCTCTTGCTCTCCCTCTGCCCCTCCTGCTCGTGCTCTCTCCCCCAAATTAATAAATAAATCTTAAGAGAAAAAAAAAAGAAGAGTTCTTGGTATGATTAAAAAGAGCAAAGAAAATATGATTAATACTTTGTCCAAAAGAGACTAAGAAAAAAAGTCGAAGAGAAATATAAACTCCTTGGTTCATTTATTTAATAAATACTTATTGGACAATTATTATATTCCCTAAGGTAGAGGACTACCCAAGTTAAAGGAGAAGTGATGCCATGGAATATTTTATGAAGGGAATCCCATGTGCAATGGTACAAATTAGGAAAGGCATGCTTAGGGGTGCCTGGGTGGCTCAGCCGGTTAAGTGTCTGCTTCAGCTCAGGTCATGATCCCAGGGTCCTAGGATCAAGCCCCTCATCAGGCTCCCTGCTTAGTGGGGAGCCTGCTTCTCTCTCTCTCTCTCCCTCCTTCTCTCTCTCTTAAATAAATAAGTTAGGGGGAAAAAAGGGCATGCTGGGGCACCTCGGTGGCTCAGTGGGTTAAGCCTCTGCCTTCAGCTCAGGTCATGATCTCAGGGTCCTGGGATCGAGCCCCACATCGGGCTCTCTGCTCAGCAGGGAGCCTGCTTCCTCCTCTCTCTCTGCCTGCTTCTCTGCCTACTTGTGATCTCTGTCTGTCAAAGAAATAAATAAAATCTTTAAAAAAGAAAAAAAAAGGGCATGCTTAATTACTGAGAGGTATACTGTGGTTGGGAAAGAGTGCAAAAGAACACAGCAAGATAGCCTAGAGGATGAGGGAGTCTGGAGACATTCATTCATTCAGTTATTTTAATTCAAGAAATATGAAGTTCCCACCATGTGTGATATAGACTGAGAGATTCATTACACAAAGAACTCATTCATGCTCTTTATGATCTTGCAGACTGTTAGAAAAACAAACTTATAAAGATACTATAACAGAATGAGAAGGTAGGAAGCTGTCTATCAGAATGACTTCTAAATAACATTCCTTACAAAAACCTCTCTCTCAGTTCTCCAGGCAGAGTTAAATGGCTAAGAGTTGAGAAGCAAATAAAGTAAGAATAAAGCAAATACTAAATCCAAGAGGAAAAACAGGTATTATCAGCACTGATGGTAGCTGAAATTCAATTCTGAGACTGCTGTACTTCAAGTGCTCATGTGACATCTAGCTGGAAATGTCAGTTAAGGCCAGTGGAAATATGGACCAGAAGTAAAGGAGACCTGGAGATGAGAGAGCCATGAAGGGTAGCGTGGAGGGATCTAAAGCCAAGGGACAATGTCAGGGAGCAGGTAAGTCTAGATAGGTAGCACACACCAAAAATAAATAAATAAATAAAATAATAATAAATAAACAAAAGCTAAAAAAGAGGGCCAGCTGGGTGGCTCAGTCGATTAAGGATCTGACTCTTGGTTTCAGTTCAGGTCATGATCTGAGGGTCATGAGATCAAGCTCCACGTCAGGTTCTGCGCTGACTGTGCAGCCTCCTTAAGACTCTCTCTCTCCCTCTGCCCCACAACTCCCCTCCCTGGCCAAATATTCAAAATAAACAAAGAAAAGAAAATAAAAATTAAAAAAATAAAAGATAGGTAGCACAGTGTACACTGATAAAAATGAAAGAGCTGTACCAACAGACTAGAAATTAAGCACTAGGAGTGAAATGTTAAACAATATGAAAACTAGAGATGCAATGTAGAAAACTATGTATTTATCATTTTATGTAAGAAAAAGAAATCAGGAAAACAAGCCATGGAATTCCCCTTATTAGACAGAAATGACCTTTTCTGATCCCAAAGAGAGTAAAGGAAGGGAGGAGAGGAAGAAAGGAAAGAGATGAAGAAGGAAAAGGAAGAGGAGAGGAGAAATAGTAAGGGGAAGAAGAAGAAACAGTTTAACAATAGGAAGGAAAGAGCCAGGAGTATGGCTGTGAAGTTATAGCAACATATCTAATCTAAATCCTACACCTCCACCAGCCAGCAACCACACATTTTAAAGCTGTGGGTGCTGGAAGAGAAGAGAGCTGGATGAAAGTAAACAAAAGGGTAGAATCAAGAGCAAAGCCAGACTAAAAATTACAACCAAAATGAAATTCAGGAGGAAAATATGCTACTCGGCATGAGTTGGTGTGAAGCTTGTTGATATTCTGTGCTGTTTTATTTTTTATTTTTTTATTTTTTTTAAAGATTTTATTTATTTATTTGACAGAGATCACAAGTAGGCAGAGAGGCAGGCAGAGACAGAGAGGGGAAAGCAGGCTCCCTGCTGAGCAGAGAGCCCGATGCGGGACTCGATCCCAGGACCCTGAGATCATGACCTGAGCCGAAGGCAGAGGCTTAAGCCACTGAGCCACCCAGGCGCCCCTTCTGTGCTGTTTTAAAAAGAAAGAAAATGACACTCTCACCTAAATCCAAGTAGAAGAATAATTTTCCTATTTTAGTTAGAGCCTGACCATTTGGACCAGTTTAAAGTTTTGACTTATAAACCCTCTTTAGGTAATAGGTTACATATGTTTATAAGCTGCCATGGAAAAGAGGCATTTCCTTTCATTGGTCCTAAAACAACTCTGGCTGCTTTTAAGGGATTCTCCACTAGTAAAAAGAGAGGGTCACAAAACAGGCTATAAATTATACAGGATGGCTAGGCACATAAGTCCTTCCTGTTCTCCTTCCCGCTGCCTGGTGGGAGGCCTGAAACTGCTGACCCACACAGAGCCTCCAAGGAACCAGGCAGTAGGGTCCCTCCAATTACAGAACTAGAAACAGATGACACTAGGCTCCTTCTAACACCTGTTTCATCCTATTAGAGTTCAGGTGATTTGGCTGGAGTTTCCAAAACTAAAATCTTTTTTTTTTTTTTTTTTTTTTATTTGACAGAGAGAGATCAGAAGTAGGCAGAGAGGTAGGCAGAGAGAGAGGAGGAACCAAGGCTCCCCAAAACTAAAATCTTTTAAAAAACTAATTATCTATGAAAATCTCAAAGCTTTGGATCATTTTAATTACTAATGTCCAGTTCTTAACCATCACTATAGCTCTAGAATTCTAAAGATTCATTTTCGACAAGATTACCTTATTACATAGAGTTTGGAAAAGACTGGATTAGGTTATAAAAATTAGATGTTATTTCCCAAGTACAAGTTGACAGTGGAGAGAAATGACCAGAAGCATTCTACGTGGATGGAAAAGTCAAGCCGAAGCTGTGGGCTTCTCATTTCACTTAGCAGTAGAGGAGATTATGTTCTGATAAATTTCTATGTAAGATGAACCTTGACATATTACTTATACTATACTAAACACAATTACCTTTAAATTCAAGAATTACACAGAGGATCCTTTTTCAAAGCAAACAATCTTATCTCTGATTTACGTCTTTATAAGGCAGGCATTTAAAAGTATTAGTTTTGCTTAAATGACACCCATGATATTAAAGCTGAAAATAAAAGGATGATTGCATGTATACCAGGGTTTTATCATCAGATTCCACTGGAAGACACTGTGTCTCCAACCTGTATGGTCTAAAGAACAACGGAGTAGGGGAGACCTGTAAAGTTCCAGGTGCAGAAAGATGTCAGTGTAACTTTCTCTCCTTAAAGCACTAGGTGACAGCTATCCTCATTTTAGTACACAATAAGGAAAAGTACCAGATGATTTAGAAACACACAGCCACTGGTAGAACAAAAGTCTTTTGGGACACATAAAAGGATGCATTTAAAAACCTGACTTAGTAAAAGTCACAATCACAAAAAAAAAAAACCCCAAAACCCATGCAATTTGCTTAGCTCTAGCTCTACATCCTTTGTATACCATTTTAAAATATGCATGAATCTTAAATATGCATGCATTTTAAAATATGCATGAAATAACGGCAGAATGGCAATAACAGGGAACATATAAAGGCTGCATTCAAGTTTCCCTACTGCCACAATTCATCATTAACTTTAAAAGGTCCTATAGTGGGTCGCCTGGGTGGCTCAGTGGGTTAAAGCCTCTGCCTTCGACTCAGGTCATGATCCCAGAGTCCTGGGATCAAGCCCGGCATTGGGCTCTCTGCTCAGCGAGGAGCCTGCTTCCTCCTCTCTCTCTGCCTGCCTCTCCACCTACTTGTGATCTCTGTCAAATAAATAAATAAATAAATCTCAAAAAAAAAAAAAAAAAATCAAATATGAATTCCTTTACAAAATTAAATAAGATTTACAAATTTCAGCCACACTGGTCATATTGTGAGTGCTCCACAGCCATTACAGAGCTTTCCCTTGGACAGTGCAGCTTTTAAGAAATCAAATAGAGAATAGGCCTGTCAAGTAATACTTTGTATCCTGAAGACAAACGACTATGGGGCCTAATCAGATGCATTATTCAAAAAATTTATTAAGTGTTTACCATCTGCTCTAAGAACAGAGCAGATGATAAAGTCACTACATCCACAGAACTCAAATTGCTAGGGGTGGGGGGAACACAGACAAGTAAAAATATACTACAATTTCTGTGATGAGTACTGTGAAGAAAAATAAACAGGTAAAGAGCTAGGATGAGGTAAGGCTTCTTTTCTCAGAAGTGATGTGTGCACCTCAAAGTAACTAGGCTAGTGCCTGAGATAACACACAAGGTGAGAAAGGGTCCTCTGGAACCATCAAAGCCCTTTAAAGCCCTAAGTATGCAGACTTTGAGCTTACGGAACACACAGAATGAACCTCTCCACAGCTCCAAAACCAGGATGCAACAAATATTTAGTTCATTAAATAGATGAATTGGATCTGACTGGTCTACACTTGTAAGTCTACTACAAAACTATTCAGATTAAATATAAATGAAGGGACGCAAGTGGTCCTACTATGCAGTGGGAGAATACATTAGGGGAGGGGCACCTGGGTGGCTCAGTGGGTTAAAGCCTCTGCCTTTGGCTCAGGTCATGATTCCAGGGTTCTGGGATCAAGCCCCGCATCAGGCTCTCTGCTCAGCAGGGAGCCTGCTTCCCCCTCTCTCTCTGCCTGCCTCTCTGCCTACTTGTGATCACTGTCTGTCAAATAAATAAATAAAATCTTTAAAAAAAAAAAAATACATTAGGAGAAAAATAAAAATGGAAACTCTTTCAAACTCATTCATGAATGTGTGAAATAAAGTTAAAACCAAATCTGACTGGGGTGCATGGGTGGCTCACTAAGTTAAGCACCCAACTCTTAGTTTAGGTTCAGGTCATGAGATCTAATCCTGGGTAAGGCTCCATGCTCAGCAAAGAGTGTGCTTGAGATTCTCTCCCCTTCCCTCTCCCTCTGCTACTCTCCCTGCTTGTGTGCACCCCCACCCCACACAATCTCTCAAATAAATAAAATCTAAAAACAAAACAGAACACACAAAAAAACCCAAATCTGATCACTCTATATGATACTTGTATACTTTGTGCTATGGTATCATCTGTCCTCATTTTTTTTTAAAGATATGCAAGAGCTTTTATGGGCATAATTTCACAGGGACTACTTGCTTGGATAAAGATTCATTACGTGAGCTAATATACTGATTTACTTTCTAACATAAACTCTGGCCAGATTGTTCTACTTATTAGAAGCATAAACACATCAGTCCTTAAAATACATGTTTTCTTTTAGAGTGATTCTCTAATTTGACTGAATTATCAAGACTGGAAAAGAGATCCATATACAGATCACTGACCTCTCTATATGTACTCAATTTCTAAATAAAGACCTTAAATAATATATGAAATTATTTTTTTCTTGTAAGTGTTCCTTATTTTTACTCTCTTTAGAACTGACCTTATATTCTCTCCATGCCTGTTACATCTATATCAACTCTGACCTAACTCAAGACTGCAATAGAACAGTAATACATACTTTCAATTGCCAAGTAAATTTTCCGCTCTCCTTCCTTAGGTTCTTTGCCAGGTGGGAAATATGTTCCTCTGATTGTAATTGCAGCCTCAGAATATTCACTGATTCTCTGCAGAGCTTCCTTAGAGGTAACTTTCCACCTAGCAGTCTATGAAAGAAAGAGTGGGGGAAAAATACCACTTTACAACAGGACAAAAACCTGGTGTATTGACAAAGAATAGGCAAGTTAAATAATACTATGATCAATATCAATATAATTAACACCTTCACATAAAATCATTAGATCCTAATGTAACTAGAATATATTTATATAAATAAAATTTCTATTGTTGTCTCCCTCATCTAAATAAAAAGTGAAGTAGCTATTAAAATGTTCATGGGTTTTAAAGAAGGTATTTTTGCTACTCAAGAAGAGTTTTTACTCCATGATTTAAAAAGGTTGAAAACTATTACTTGCCTGTGGGAAGTCATTGATCTCTAATTCTTCCTCATATCTCTTAAAAGATTCATTCTGTCCACCATCCTGTCTCTCCTCTTCTTGTTTCTCCAAAGGCACATAATTGAGCTTGGCATTAATCTTTTCAGCAAGTTGCTCTGCAATGGTTTTGGCAGACACAGTGGGAGCCAGGATGGTGCCACCTCTGAGAATTGCATTGGTAGCCTGTTGCATCACATCCTGTAGTTAAAGAAGACCTACAGTCAAATCTCAAATGAGGGCAGAGATAAGATCAGGATCCTACCACAAATTATTCTCTGGAAAGCCACTAACTAGAAGCATCTTTCTATTGCAGAGTCCTACTCACGTGCAATTTAGCAGTATATATTAATAGTTTAATATATCTATCTCCCTTACACTGATGAGAAAAATAAAGAATATTCAACTTTATTATTAAAAATTCTACTGGATCATAATTAGGTAACTCTTGATATCAAATACAGTAAAATGTTTCTAAAATCATTTATATAACTCTGTGGCTCCTTAGAGTTTCCTCTAAATTAGCATCTTTGTCCACTACCACTGAACTCTCCTCCCGCCACAACCCAAACCCATGTCCAATAAAATGACAATAAATGAATGACTTGCTTTTTTACTTTATTTTGTACTTACACCTTTTAATTTGAACTTAATTTTACTATATGCCTAATGTGGGCAGAACTCTGTAGGTAATACATGACTCAAACCTCAAGCTTTTGTAACAATGAGAAGGCATGGCTATTTGCTTTCACCAGTAAAGAGTTATTAGCAATAATAATCCCAGAGAATATTAGATTAGGCACTATAATCCCTGTTTTCAGAAGAAGTAAGGCGTGAGTACAGCAGACATTTCACAGTAACTCACTGGCTAAACACCTGATCTTAGCCAAGCAGCAGAGAAGAGATTCTCGCTGGCTCAACAAAACAAACAGAAACCTGAGATTCTAAGCCTCGTCTGCAGCTGCCTCATTAAGTCAGTCCACTAGCATCTGGCTTGGGTGTTACAGTCCTAAAGCTACCTAGCCTACTGGACAGAGGGCTCTATAGCTCCACAAACTCTCAAAAGCTTCAAAACACTGTTAAAATACACAAACTATTCTTTGGGAATGCTATGAAAGTTTACTCTTAGTTAAAAATTAAGTTGATAATTTTTAAAAATTAGGGGCGCCTGGGTGGCTTAGTGGGTTAAGCCTCTGCCTTCAGCTCAGGTCATGATCTCGGTGTCCTAGGATTGAGCCCCATGTTGGGCTCTCTGCTCAGCGGGGAGCCTGCTTCCCCGCAGCCTTCCCACCCCCGCTCCCTCTGCCTGCCTCTCTGCGTACTTGTGATCACTCTCTCTCTGTCAAATAAATAAATAAAAATCTAAAAAAAAGAAAAAATTAATTAAAAAAAGCTCTCAAGAGAAAGATGGCATGTGAAATATTTAACACATTTTCCACTGGTTAAGCCCATGTTAGTTTGAGTTATGTAACCAGGTATTTCGCTTCTGAGGAATTGTTTGTGTGCCCAATAAATCATCCAATAAAAGCAGATCAAGAAAGAAAAAGCAGAGTGCCTGGGTGGCTCAGTCAGTTAAGTAACTGCCGTTGGCTCAGGTCGTGATCCCAGGGTCCTAGAATTGAGCCCCACATCGGGCTCTCTGCTGAATGGGGAGTCTGCTTCCCCTGTGTACCTTCCCCTGCTTGTGCTCTCTCTTTCTCTCTCAAATAAATAAGTAAAATCTTAAAAAAAAAAAAAAAAGGAAAAAGAAACGGAGTTATTTCCTTAAGATTTTGGTAAGCTCAATCAGAATATTACTTTAAAAAACAATCAGCACCTAACATCCTTCAGTTAGGAGTTCCAAAATAGGCATTAGGACTTCAGTTAACCATTTAAGAAGCATCATCCAAATGCAGTAATTGAAGAATCCTGTATTCAGATTAAGTTAAATTCCCACTAACTCAATATCTAGAACAAATGGTTTACTTGCACTGACATAAAAAGTAATGACTAAAACTTGGAACAAATTACTTAATACCTGAGACTCAATGCCCAAATTCTTCTGAGCATTGATTCTAAGAGCCAATCTCTTAGCAATTTCTAATTTCTCAGCATTTCCTGCAGTTGGAGCAGGAACACTGGATGTTCCAGGAGCAGCCATATCTTTAACTCTCTTCTTTGAATTAAACATACTTTCAATTTGTTCATCAATCTAAATAAGAAAAAAAAAAGATTAATAAAAATTGGATTAAAAATACCAATTTAGATATATCCACAGAAACTAATAAAGAATATTTCTATCAAATGACTAGAATTAGACACTTATATTTATGTTAATTCAACCACACAGACCAACAGGAAAACAGACCAGCTACTTGTTGAGGGTAGCACATTTTAAAAAATCAGTTACCTAGTTACCTATGGCAGGAGAAACGAAAAAGATTAAGAGAAAGAAAACAGAGAATACAATGCCACATAAACCAAGTGAGCACACTCCTAAGTGGTCCAGAAAATACATTCCAGTTTAGCAATTGAGGAACATGTGCTGTCAAGACACAGCACCCAACATGTTGCAGCTGAGAAGTCAGTATGACTTGAGGCTAAATTAAACTGCAATGGCAGAGGCTGGAAAAAGGGCAGTATAACTCAAGGCCAGTAGGCCACTAAAAATACAGTCAACAGTTCTCAGGGAGAATGGTTCATGTTCCCAAGGCGGGGGTCTCCAAATCCTTCCCAACTTCTAAATGTAAATGGATTTGCCTTAAAAACTGGGTAACAGAAGGGCACCTGGGGGGCTTAGTTGGTTAAGTGTCGGCCTTCAGCTCCGGTCATGATCCTAGGGTCCTGGGGTGGAGCTGCACGAAAGGCTCCCTTGCTCAACGGGGAGTCGGCTTCTCCCTCTTCCTCTGCCCCCTCCCCACTCATGGTCTCTCTCTCCCCCAAATAAATAAAAACTTAAAAAAAGAATTGGGTAACAGAATCAGAAAATAAGGCTTTACTATTTAATTCCTTTGAAACCAAAAAAGGAAAAAAAGTAAGGTTGGTTTTCTCACCAAAGCAAGAAAAAAGGGTGACTGCCTCAGCTCTTCCAGGAGCCATTTAAGTCCAACTGTAACTGTGTCATCCTGACTAGACACATCTACCTTATAAGCTATTTGCATTTCCTTTTAAAGATGCCTTCTGCCCAACAATGACTATTGATAATACCCACTAAAGAGACACAAAACCGTTTATATACCTAAATTAAGCTAATAAGGCCTTATGTGCTAAAACTCAAACCAAGGGAAGAGCAAGGGTAAGGTTTTTAAAAATTAATTAGGTGGGGCACCTGGGTGGCTCAGTCAGTTGAAGCATCTGACTCGTGATTTCAGCTCAGGTCAAGGTTGTGAGACTCAGCCCTGCGAAGGGCTCCACTCTCAGTGCTGATTCTCTCTCTCCCTCCTTCTGCCCTTCCTACTCATGCTTACTTGTCTCGCTCACAAATTAATAAGAAAAAAAACTAACCAGAGAGATTCAATGAGATTCAAAACAATGTTCAAGGTAACAAAAAAACCTGAGGTGGTTTTTTGGGGAGCCTGGGTGGCTTCAGTAGGTTAAAGCATACGACTCCTGATTTCTGCTCGGGTCATGATCTCAGTGTTGTGAGACTGAGCCCTGAGTCCGTCTCCATGCTGGGTGTGCATCCCGCTTAAGATTCTCTCTCCCCCTCTGCCCCTACCCACCCTAAAAAAGAAAATAAAACTGGGAGGTGATTTCAAAGCAGGGCCATCAATTCTTTAATATTTTTCTTCTTAAATGGTGGAGCCTCTCCTTGAGGGTGGGCTGACATATTTCTAAGAGACAGAATAAAGTAGTAGTGCCAGTGTGTGACTTTAGACATTAGTCATAAAAGGCCTTAAGGCTTCCTCTTTGCTCACTCCTTCAGCTCAATCACTTTGGGAAAAGCCAACCGCCATGTTTTGAGGACACACAGGCAGAGGAAAGAAAAGAGGTATCCTGCCAACAGCACAGTGAGTGAGCCATCTTAAAAGAACATGATCCTGTATCAGCCAAGCCTTCAGACTGCCATGCCCTGGGACACCAGCTTTACTGCAACCTCAGTGATACCCTAAGCCAGAACTACCAGGCTAAACTAAACTGTTCCTGATCTCCTACCCCAAAAGAAATATGAGATAATAAATGTTTGTTGTCTTACCTACAAGGTTTTAGATTGATTTGTTACACCATAAGCAAAAACTGTAACACTGACTTAATTAAATTTTAAGTCAGTATGGTATACTAGAAAGAAACGGTGTAGGGTTAATGAGAGATGTGGGGTCTGGCGCTGTCTGAGCTTAACAGGCAATGTGGCTGTGGGCCAAATACTTTTTCTGAGCAGCAAATTCCTCAAACAAGATCAGAATGAATTCCGATTCTAAAATTATGTCCTGAGCTTAGGTTTAATCGAAAAAAACAAAACAAAAACAAAACTTCTATGATCAATGATCAAATGCATTAGAGGATTTCTGAGTTAAAGTTAAACAAGCTTCTTGAATTGAGGATTTTATACATACTTTGATATGCTAATAACATTACTAGTGGTATACATTAGGGAAAGTTTCCAAAAATTATTTTATAATGAAAACATGCTCTTCTAAAGTTACAGCTTCTTTGGGTTCCAATGGATACTCTGTGAAACCACGAATATGCTGAGTTCTCAGGGCCCCTCTTCACTGGGTCACAAATAATGCCATTAGCTAAGACCATGACATCTGAAGTAAGATTGGAATGGGTACAGGACCCAGCTCATTCCATTAATTGTTATGTAAATCTGAAAAGATTATTTCTAAGTCTCAGTCTCTTCAATTATAAAATAGGAATACTCTTTTGAGTATCTACCTTGTCTGGATAATGTGCAGAACTAAATGAAGTATTCCCTGTAAAGCATCTGACACCATGCATGGCACTTAGTAACACTCAAAAATGCCAACTATTAATGCTTTTTGTTTAAGTAAGCTCTACTATACCCAACATGGGTGGGGCTTACATCCAGGACCCAAAGATGAAAACTCACATGCTCAACCAACTGAGCCCCGCCAGGTGTCCTGCTGACTACTATTAATGACAATATTCTATAACGATTAAGTTTAACAAAATAAAAATATTAGTACTAATATTATAAAAGACATGGGGAGCCAGGGACTTTTCACATCACTACAGGGGATGCAGACTAGTAATCACTTTGCAGGAGGACAATCTAACAATAACAATGTTTCAGAACCAAATTCGATCACCTTTTAGCCTAGCAATTCCATTTACACATTCAACTTCAACTTAATCTGATGAATGTGCAAAATTAAATGCACAAGGATAAGCAATAAAGAACAGTTTATGATTAAATATATTTCAAATATGAATATACAGAAACAACCCACATATTGAAAATTAGGGGTTTGATTAAACTGTGGAACATCCATATAATGAATTATTATGTAACCATTAAGAATAATGTAAAGGGGCGCCTGGGTGGCTCAGTGGGTTAAAGTCTCTGCCTTCAGCTCAGGTCATGATCCCAGGATTCTGGGATTGAGCCCTGCACTGGGCTCTCAGCTCAGCAGGGAGCCTGCATCCCTTCCTCTCTCTCTGCTTGCCTCTCTGCCTACTTGTGATCTCTGTCAAATGAATAATAAATAAAAATCTTAAAAAAAAAAAAAAAAAAAAAAGAATAATGTAAGAATGAGGGGTGCCTGGGTGGCTCAGTCAGTTCAGCATCTAACTCTTCATTTTGGCTCAGGTCATGATCTCAAGGTCATGGGAGTAAGCGCTGGTAGGGTCTGTGCTCAGCAGGGAGTGTGCATGATATACTCTCCCACCCCTCCCTCCACTTGGCATGTGGGCGCGCTCTCTCTCAAATAAACAGAAATAAATCTTTAAAAATTCACTTTAAAAAAATGCAAGAACGAATTTACTAAAACAAGAAGATTTTAACCTAAGACTATTGTTGTAAAGAAGGTTTATAAAGCAGTATGGCCTCATTTTTATGAAGTTACATAAAGATGGGTAGGGCATATGAGAATATATACAGAGACAGGGAAAGGGTGGGGAAGGGCACATACCAAAAAGGTTTGCAAGAACTGGCTATCTCAACAAGAGATAAGAATGGTACGGACGAAAGCAACAATGCTTCGACTGGCAAGAATGAGGCTTAGAAAAAGGATACTTACATCAACTGCAGCATCCTCATCATCTGAATCTTGCAGACCAAGAGCCGCTTTTTGCAACTTTTTCCTTTCATTAGCCAAAGCTTGTTCTGTTTCATCAAACTTGAATCCCTTACCAGAGAACCCACTACTCTTTTTAATTATTTTCCCTTCCTTTCAAGGAAAAATAAAAAAAGGTTAGTTTCATACTAAAAAGCTTAAGTGTTCAAGAACTTAGGTGTAATTATTTTCCAAGGTCGTACAGGTCAATGTAACAAAAACAGTTCATCTAGCACAAGAACAACAAAAAAGAACTCTACGTAATACTGAGCTGAAGCAAGAGAGGATTTTTTTTTCACTCCTTTTCCCCCACCTAAAGAGATAAAATAATCCTATCAAGGTTTACAAGTATTAAATATTCAATACAATAATGAGCTGCATAAAAACAATGGGAGTTAAAAAAAACTCACAGCTTTCTGCTGATCTTTGAAATCACTCCAAAGTTTCTCCAGATCAGGAGGTACTGCAGTTCCTGATAATTCAAGAGCTTTAATTATGTCACCGGCATAGCGAGCTTGATCTTCTGTGATAAAAGTATATGCATAACCCTAAAAAATGATAAGAAAGTGGAACTATTAGGCACTAACAACATGACTCTTACTCAGATCACAAGATAAAATTTGAAGCACCTAATATATCCTCATAAGACTAACTTCATTACTAAAGAATTTTTAAAAAAGGAGAGTCCTACTAAATTCTTTAATGCTACAAGTGAAATATCTAAGTTTAATATTTAAAAATAAGCAAAACCAAGGGCGCCTGGGTGGCTCAGTGGGTTTGGCCTCTGCCTTTAGCTCGGGTCATGATCTCGGGGTCCTGGGATTGAGCCCCGAATCGGGCTCTCTGCTCAGCAGGGAGCCTCCTTCCCCTTCTCTCTCTGCCTACTTGTGATCTCTCTGTGAAGTAAATAAATAAAATCTTAAAAAAAAATTCTGTAGGAAGGTGCTTTCTTTAAAAAAAAAAAATAAGCAAAACCAGAAAATGTGATTTCTTCAAGTATATAGAATTATGATTTTAGATAAATGCACAAATGCACTGTCATAGGAATTTTAATACAGTACATTATTCCCCACCCCCTTTTTTTTTAAAGATTTTATTTATTTATTTGACAGACGGAGATCACAAGTAGGCAGAGAGGCAGGCAGAGAGAAAGGGAAGCAGGCTCCCTGCGGGCTCAATCCCAGCATCCCTGGGATCCTGACCTGAGACGAAGGCAGAGGCTTTAACCCACTGAGCCACCCAGGCACACCTCCTCTACATAGTTTTTAAGACCAATAAAAGATTTTTAAAAATTTATGTGTGCATATATGTATTTGTGTGTATGTATGCACATACATATACATGCACAACTCTAGCCTTTTTCTTGCCTGAACCACAAAGCTCCTGGAGGGACACCTGGGTGGCTTAGTCCATTAAGTGTCTGTCTTCAGTTCAGGTCATGATCCCAAGGTCCTAAGATTGAGTTCTGCATTAAGCTCCTTGCTCAGCGGGGAGCCTGCTTTTCCCTCTACCTGCCACTCCCCCTGTTCATAATCTCTCTGACAAATAAATAAAATCTTAAAAAAAAAAAGCTTCTGGAGACATGTGAAACCTATGGCTTTAGAGAATCCCAGGGAGATGATGTAGCTGACTTCATCTTTTTATAATATGCATATGTGTGTATACAAGTATATGTATACACAACACATATATATATACACACACATATGTACAAAAAAATATATACACACACACACATATACAAAAATGAAGTTAGTTACAGCAATTCTTTAAGGTTTGTATGCACACACACACACATACAGCACACCCCCCATATGACAGAGACTGGATGTAGACCAAAAAGGCTACAATTTTTACTATGTGCCCCTATACACACTTTCCCAAATCTATAGAATAACTCAGGTTAAAAGAATAAGAGCCATCACTACTTATTAGCTGTGCAAGCTTGGGCAAGTGACTTAACTTTCATGTGCCTTAGTTTTTCTCATCTATTAACTGGGCTAATATTATTTACCTCAAAGGGAAATTGTGAGGATAAGGTGAAACAATATGAAAAGCACTGAAAACAGCACTTGGAACTCCATAAGAACTACTAAATATAGCCTATTGTTATTAACATTATTGCTTCACTATGTAGAAATGTCCAGGGTTATATCATCATCAATGCTTCCAACAAGAAAATATTTTGCTGCCTTCAAGAAGAATGACTTAGACTTAAAAAAAAAAAAAAGAATGACTTAGACTATATATTCTGAGCACCAGACTACAGGCGAGTTTAAAAAACAATATACATAGTAAATGGAGTGGGACAGGGGAGTAATGAGAAAAAAGGGTGACAGTTTTGGGAAAGAGTGTATTTTGTGGTCCTACATGGTAAAAATATTAATGAAAGGGGCGCCTGGGTGGCTTAGCTGGTTAAGCATCTGCCTTCAGCTCAGGTCATGATGCCAGGGTCCTGGGATCTAGTCCTGCATTGGGCTCCAGGCTCAGCAGGGAGTCTGCTTCTCCCTCTCCCTCTGACCTTCCTTTCCCTGCTCATGCTCGCTCTTTCTCTCTCAAATGAAGAAATGTTGTAAAAAATTTAAAAAAAAAATAATGAAAGATCCCAAATTATATACATGTATGTATATACCTACACAGAAATTTTTAGGTAGGGTAAAATTTAAAAAACCCTGAAAGAGGAGATAAACAATTAATACTATCTGCATAAATAGAACAGCTGGTTGGTTATCTGACAATTTTAATACTATATACAGGAATGATAAATATCAACTAGTCCCCATACTCTGATGATTGATCATTTTCAAAATGTCTTCATAACTCTTATTATTTACTGCTTAAAAATCCTACCCAAAAAAACCCCTATATTTTATTATAATGTTAATCAACTTTAAAAAATTCTTTTTACTTTATTGCCTGCTCTTCCAGTCCGTCCTGCTCTGTGCACATAATCCTCATAATGGTTGGGGCAGCTGTAATTTACTACAAGAATCAGATGTTTCACGTCCAGACCCCGAGCAGCAACAGAAGTAGCTACGAGAAGTTTGCAGGTCCCATTCTTAAAGTCATTTATGATGCTATCTCTGTCATACTGATCAATGCCTGCAAGTAAATTAAAAAAAGAAGCTATAAAACCACATACTGCAATTAAATTTTTCATTTCCTCAGAAACAGAAATAAGTAAAACACAGAGCAAAGAATAAATCCAATGTACACTAACCACACGTCTGCCAACAACAGTATAAAAAATAAAACACTAAAGGCAAGATCAAAGGCTATTGCTATTAATTCATTTATGAATCTTCCAAATCTGCCCTTGTATGGTTCCCTTTCTTGTGTATAAGAAGAATATATGTATTCTGTATATATGCAGAAACCCCAACTCAGATTCATTTACCTATACCTGTTTGGGAGATAAAAGGCAGGTACACTCAGCCTACATTAACAGAATTCATGTCTTTCTCTTTCTCTTATGGGTCAATTAGAGTCTTGCCAATCATTGTTTTTCTGAGCACCAGAAGCAGCATCACATGGGACACTGTTAGAAATGTTAATTAATGTTACCTAAAATTTAAATGTACTCTTCAAAGACTGAATTAAAGAAAGTATTTGGAGCTAATGTTAAAGCAAGTGGAACCTAACACTGAACCCAAAAGTCTTATAAGAAAAAGTAATGGAATCAGTATCGATATAAATTAAATTTAAAAGGTACGAAAGCTTTTTAGACTGACGTATCCCAACTACTTAATTCAACTGCGTGTACCTTATTCCATGAAGTGAATATAATATGCTAAGTGAAATATATGGGATACCCGTCCAACAATTAACCCTCTTCCTTTCATTTAGTTTTTTTTTTTCCCAAGGATTTTATTTATTTGACAGAGAGAAAGATCACAAGTAGACAGAGAGGCAAGCAGAGAAGAGGGGGGAAGCAGGCACCCCGCTGAGCAGAGAGCCTAATGCGGGACCATCCCAGGACCCTGAGATTATGACCTGAGCTGAAGGCAGAGGCTTAAGCCACTGAGCCACCCAGGCGCCCCAACCCTCTTCCTTTTAAACATAACCCCAAGCTCATTCAAATAACCACCCAACACATGATCATGTATATCAAACCAGAGTTGAGCCTAATTCTCAGTAGTAGCATGTGAATGAATCCCCCTGAGTTTCTGCGCTAAGGCTGCCTCTACCGTCTTAAAATTAATAAAGATTAAACCCAGAGAGGTTTACTTTACATAAGTCGTCTCTATCTATATTTAATGTGTTAGAAACTATAACTGGGGCAGCGGGGTGGCTCAGTCAGTTAAGTATCTGGGTTCAGCTCAGTTCAAGATCTCAGAGTCCTAGGATCAAGCCCCGTGTCAGGCTCCACTCTCAGCAGAGTGAATTTGCTTATCCCTCTCCGTCTGACCCCCTCAACCACTCGTACTCTTTGTCTCTCTTAAATAAATCAGTAAAATCTTTAAAAAAAAAAAAAAAAAGAAAGAAAGAAAAAGCAAGAAACCAGAATGGAGAAAAATTTTTAAGTAGTTACTACCTTATTTAAAAATTTAAAAAAAGCAATTACATATTACAATTGAAAATATTTTTGTGAAAACAACCGTTCCAATATAGTAGAGTAATTTATTAAGATGCTTCACAATTTTGTAAATCTCTTTAATGTCTGGCTTAGTAGAGGACAGTTGCATGTTGTATCTTTTGCATCCAATCTGGTGTAATATAACATGCCATGAAGCCTTTAGAAAACTACTCTATGCACTCCTAATGGAATGAAAGTGGAAAAGGCAAAGCACATAATGAGATTATTACACAAATACTTGTCATCTCATGAACCTCTGAAATTCTCAGAGACCCTCAGGAGTACAATACCTTAAGAACCATTAGTCATTCTGTTTGCTTACGAATGATTTAGGCATAAGCATGTGATGCAATTCTGACAAAAGAGACAAGAGAAGGACAGACAAGGGATTATGGAGGAAAATGTCCTTACTTACAGAAAAAACACATTTCTGGGGTGCTTGGGTGGCTCAGGGGGTTAAGTATTTGCCTTTGGCTCAAGTCATGATCTCAGTGTTCTGAGATCAAGTCCTGCACCGGGCTCCCTGCACAGCAGGGAGTCTGCTTGTTCCTCTGCCCCTTCCCCCATTCATGCTACTCTCCCTCTCTCTCAAGTCAATAAATAAAATCTTACAAAAAAAGAAAAAGAGGGCGCCTGGGTGGCTCAGTGGGTTAAGCCGCTGCCTTCGGCTCAGGTCATGATCTCAGGGTCCTGGGATCGAGTCCCGCACCGGGCTCTCTGCTTGGCAGGGAGCCTGCTTCCCTCTCTCTCTCTCTCTCTCTGCCTGCCTCTCTATCTACTTGTGATCTCTCTCTATCAAATAAATAAATAAAATCTTTAAAAAAAAAAAAAAAAAGAAAAAGAAAGGGGCGCCTGGGTGGCTCAGTGGGTTAAAGCCTCTGCCTTCAGCTCAGGTCGTGATCCCAGTGTCCTGGGATCAAGCCCCACATTGGGCTCTCTGCTCGGCAGGGAGCCTGCTTCCCCCTCTCTCTCTGCCTGCCTCTCTGCCTACTTGTGATCTCTGTCTGTCAAATAAATAAATAAAATCTTTAAAAAAGAAAAAGAAAAAATACACATTTCCCTCAATGAAGGAAAAACTATTTATTGGGCCAACCCTCCTGCAGATAACAAAAGATAACAACTATGAATTCTAAATAAAATCTTAAAAAAAAAAAGGAAACAAAAAATATATAAATTGGACTTCAAAATTTAAACTTCTGTGCATCAAAGGACTACCCAGAGGGTGAAAGGACATCTACAGAATGTGAGAAAATATATATCTGATAAGGGACTGCTATCTAGAATATATAAAGAAATCCTACAACCCAGCAATGGAAAAAAAAAAAAAAAGCTTGTTAAAAATGGGCAAAAGCGGGGCACCTGGATCTCGGTCTGTCAAATAAATAAATAAAATCTTTAAAAAATAATAATAATAAATAAATAAATAAGTTATTTTTAAAAAATGGGCAAAAGCCTAGAATATTTCTCCAAAGAGGATGTACAAATGCCAAATAAGCACCTATAAAGATGTTCAATATTAGTCATTAGAAAAATGGAAATCAAAACCACAATGACATACTACTTCACATTCACTAGCAGAGCTATTATTAAAACAAGAGAAAATAACAAGCTGCGCCTGGGTGGCTCAGTGGGTTAAAGCCTCTGCCTTTGGCTCAGGTCATGATCCCAGGGTTCTGGGATTGAGCCCACGTTGGGCTCCCTACTTGGTGGGAAGCTGGCTTCCCTCTCCTTCTGTTGCTCCCCCTTCTTGTGCTCTCTAGCTCTCTCTCTCTCTGTGTCAAATGAATAAATAAAATAAAAAAGATTTTTTTAAAAAAGATTTTATTTATTCATTTGACAGACAGATCACAAGTAGGCAGAGAGGCAGGCAGGCGGGGGGGGGGGGGGGAGTAGGCTCCCTGCCAAGCAGAGAGCCCGATGCAGGGCTCGATCCTAGGACCCTGAGATCCATGACTGGATCCGAAAGCAGAGGCTTAACCCACTGAGCCACCAGGCACCCCAAATAAATAAAATCTTTAATAAAAGAAAAAAAGGGAAAACAACGAGTGCTGGACAGGCTGTGGATAAACTGGAACCTTACAGCACTGCTGGTAAGAATACAAAATGGAGCAACAGCTATAAAAAATAGTATGGTGGTTTCTCAAAAAGTTAAAAATAGACTTACCATATGACCCAGCAATTCCACTTGCAGCTATACACCCGAAAGAAAAGAAAACAGGAACTCCAACAGATACATGTACACCAGTGTTCAAAGTAGCATTATTCCAGAAGCCAAAAGGCAGAACAACCCAAGTGTTCATCCACAGATGAATGAAAAAAGTAAATGTGGTATATGCATGCAATGGACCGTTACTCAGCATTAACAAAAAGGAAATTCTTCTAACGAGATACTTAAAAATACACTCAAAATGGGTTAAAGACTTAAATGTGCGAACTGAAACCATAAAAATCCTAGAAGAGAGCACAGGCTCTCTGATACCAGGCAAACCAACATTCTCGTAGATACATCTCTTGAGGTAAGTGAAATAAAAACACAATTGAGCCTGGCTAGCTCAGTCAATGGAATGTGCAACTCTTGATCTTGGGATTGTAAATTCAAGCCCCGCACTGGCAAAGAGATTACTTAAAAATAAAATCTTTAAAAAAATAATAATAGAACAAGGAAGAGCACCTGGGTGACTCAGTCAGTTAAGCATCATCAAAAAGAATGAAACGTATTTGCCAACAAAGTGGATGGAATAGAGGGTATTATGCTAAGCAAAATAAGTCAGAGAAAGACAAATACCATATGCTCTTACTCATATGAGGAATTTAAGAAACAAAACAGATGAGCATAGGGGAAGGGAGGTCAGAGAGGGAGGGGAGATGAAGTCAGAGAAGGAGACAAGATGAAGTCAGAGAGGGAGACAAACCATAAGAGACTTTTAATCATAGGAAACAAACTGAGGAATACTGGAGGGGAGGGGAGGGGAGAGAGGAGATGGGGTAACTGGGTGACAGACATTAAAGAGGGCATGTGATGTAAGGAGCACTGGGTAATAAGACTGAAACTAATAATACATTATATGTTAATTAATTGAATTGAAATTTTTAAAAAACTGGCAGAAGACATGAACAGACACTTGTTCAAAGACATCTAGATGGTCAAGAGACAAATGGAAAGATGCTCAACACTACTCATCAGGGAAATGCAAATAAAAACTATAATGAGATATCACTTCACACGTGTTAGAAAGGCTAAAATCAACAACACAAGAAACAACAAGTGTCGGTAAGGATGTGGAGAAAAAGGAATCCTCAAGCACTCTTGGTAGGAATGCAAATTGGTGTAGCCACTGTGGGAAGACTGTATAGAAGTTCCCCCAAAACTTAAAAATAGAACTACCCTATAATCCAGTAACAGCACAACTGGGTATTTACCCAAGGAATACAAAAACACTCATTCCAAAGGACATATGCACTCCTAGGTTTATAGCACTATTATTTAAAATACAGAAGCAAGGGAACCTGGGTGATTCAGTCACTGAGCGAGCGTCTGCCTTAAGCTCAGATCATGATCCCAGGTCCCAGGATTGAGCCCTGTGTTGGGCTCCCTGCTCTGTGGGAAGCCTGTTCCCTTTCTCCCACTCCCCCTGCTTGTGTTCCCTCTTTCACTGTCTCCCTCTGTCAAAACAAACAAACAAACAAATAAATATGCAAGTAAATTAATAAATAATTTCAGAAATAAACAAATAATCAAATTAAAATATGGAAGCAGCCCAAGTATCCATCAATAGATGAATGGATAAAGATGTAGGGTGTGGGGTGCCTGGGTGGCTCAGTGGGTTAGGCCTCTGCCTTCGGCCCAGGTCATGGTCCAAGGGTCCTGGGATCGAGCCCCACATCAGGCTCTCTGCTCAGCAGGGAGCATGCTCCCCTTCCTCTCTCTCTGCCCGCCTCTCTGCCTACTTGTGATCTCTGTCTGTCAGAGATAATAAAATCTCTTAAAATAAAATCTTAAAAAAAAAAAAAAAGATGTAGGGTATATGTATGCATATACAAGAAACAGACTCTTTTTTTTTTTTAAATATTTTATTTATTTGACAGAGAGAAATCACAACTAGGCAGAGAGGCAGGCAGAGAGAGAGGAGGAAGCAGGCTCCTTGCAGAGCAGAAAGCCCCATGTGGGGCTCGATCCCAGGACCCTGGGATCATGACCTGAGCCGAAGGCAGAGGCTTTAACCCACTGAGCCACCCAGGTGCCCCAAGAAACAGACTCTTAACTAGAGCACAAACTAAGAGTTACCCCTGGAGATGTGGGGGGTGAAATAGGTGATGGGAATTAAGGGTACACTTACAATAAGCACTAAGTGATGTGTAGAATTACTAAATCACTGTATTATACAACTAGTGAAAGTAATACAGACTGTGTTAACTATACTAGAATTAAAATACTTACTAAAAAAATAAGAAATTCTGGGGGCACCTGGGTGGCTCAGTCAGTTAAGTATCTGCCTTCGGTTCAGGTCATGATCCCAGGGTCCTGAGATCAAGCCCCACATTGGGCTCCCTGCTCAGCAGGGAGTCTGCTTCTCCCTCTCCCTCTGTCTGCCTCTCTGCCTACTTGTGCACTCTCTCTCTCTCTGTCAAATAAATAAGAAAATCATAAAAAAAAAAAAAAAGAAAAAAGAAATTCTGATACATGATAAAACATCAATAAGCCACACGGGAAATTATGTCACTGATTTATATACTTAAAAATAGTTAAAACAATGGACTCTGAAAAACAACCTGAGGGTTTTGAAGGGTCAGGGGTGGGAGGTTGGGGGAACAGGTGGTGGGTAATAGGGAGGGCACGTTTTGCATGGAGCACTGGGTGTTGTGCAAAAACAATGAATACTGTTATGCTGAAAAAAATAAATAAAATGGGAAAAAAAATAGTTAAAACAGTAAATTTTACATAATGTATATTTTATCCCAGTAACAAAAAAAGGGGAAAACATGAGGTATTTCCAAACATTAAAAGTTAACCAAATATATACCATCAAAGTATCTAAAAGCCCTTTCAATTACCCACAATGACATATGGTATGGTAGACTGTATTTTCCAAAGATGATAGCAGAAGTATGGCCTATTCTATATACTCTTCTGCATAGGGAATGACCCTCGTATCAAGAATTGGGAGTCTATGCCTCTATCCCCTTGAATCTCAGCCAGTCCTGGGACTATTTTGACCTATAGAATATTGTGAAAATGAAGTTCTGCCAATTCCCAGTACCATCCTTAACTGGCCTTATCAGCTCTTGGTCCTTGCCTTCCAGCCAGGTAGTCCCACAGAGAGGTCTGCAAAAGGAAGCACCATCACCCCTGGCCAAGTGCCTTACTGAGCTCCGTCAAGAGCCAGGGCCAACAGGCCAGCCACCTAAGTTAAGGCAATTTGGAAATGGACCCCTAGTCCCAATTAAGTCACCCCAGTAGATACAACATGAAACAGAAACTAGATAGTATGTGCTGAACTCCACCCGAAGTACAGATTTCTAAATAAATGACACTTGCCACTAAATTTTGGGGTGGTTGATTACAAAACCACTGACCGCCAGAACACTTAGTGTTCTAAGTCCCACATACATTTAACAACGGAAATGTTACATCAAAACCAAAATGCTGGGGCGCCTGGGTGGCTCAGTGGGTTAAAGCCTCTGCCTTTGGCTCCAATCATGATCCCAGGCTCCTGGGATCGAGCCCCGCATCGGGCTCTCTGCTCGGCAGGAAGCCTGCTTCCCCTCCTCTCTGCCTGCTTCTCTGCCTACTTGTGATCTCTGTCTGTCAAATATATAAATAAAATCTTTAAAAAAACAAAAAACAAAAACCAAAATGTTATTTTCTATTAAAGGTCTAATGCAAATCATGAAAATTCTAAGTAGCATGGCACAATGGAAAGGATTTAACATGAAACAGAAAATGTTAAGTTCAGTTTCTCTTTATCTGATTAATGGCTATATGGTTTGGTCAAACCAATGTCTTCTTTTCTTTATCTCTAAGATGGAACAATAATAATACTGAACCTCCCCATAGAGTTATGAATAAAAACTGAGATAGATGTTATGAAATCTGGCTCGAAATTACAGTACACGGTAAATATTATCATTCAGAACACAGCAGTGCTTGGCCAAATTAACTACCCAACAGATACTTCACTAAACATTACCTCCATGAAGAGACATGCAAGGATAAGATGCTCTCATTAAATCTTTCAGAAGACCATCAGCATGTTCCTGCTTATCCACAAATATAATGACAGATCCTGATTCTTGATAATGGCCAAGAAGCTCAAGTAACTTCAAGAATTTCTTTTCTTCTTCAATCACAATCTGAAAATATCAAGTTGTACCAAGTTAATGGGAATAAAAATGCAGATATATCTCTTAAGCAAAATATTCATTTTATTTGTGGCAAATGGCTAAATGAAAACATCTTGCTATATCTAGGAATGGGAAGTAAAATGTTGATTTTAACCAATTAACCAGTAAAACCAAAAAAAAATTTCTAACTTTGAGAGAAGGGGCTTGCAAATGTGAGCAAACCATCATCTAGTTCCCTCTGGCTCTTGACATCACATCCTATTAAGTAAAGAATAAAATAGGTATATGATATTTCCATCCACCAGTCCCATCTCTTCTAAAGGGAGGAACTACAAAGAGCATTTTAAACATGCTGTTCCGGCGTTGCTGGGTGGCTTGGTGGGTTGGGCCTTTGCCTTCAGCTCGGGTCATGGTCTAGGGGTTCTAGGATCAGGCACCGTGTCTGGCTCTCTGCTCAGCGGGGAGTCTGCTTCCCCACTCCTCTCTCTCTGCCTGCCTCTCTGCCTACTTGTGGTCTCTGTCTGTCAAATAAATAAAAATAAAATCTTAAAACATGCTATTCCAAGGAACTGCTTATTCAAGTTTATCAGATAAAATATTAATGGCTGAGCTGTATCCTATTTAAGATTAGATAATTACCTGCCTTCATCACAATGATCCCCAAAGGATCACATACTGCCTAAACATCCAGGAAACAGGGTTTCCTAAAGATTATACCCACCACTTGTTGTTCCACATCTGAGCAAACCACACTCCTGCCTCCAACTTGCACTTCTATGGGTTTACTCAAGATTCGGCGAGCCAAAGCCTCCATAGCTCTGGGAAAAGTAGCTGAAAACATAACTGTCTGTCGATCAGGACGGACATTATCCACAATGCGCATGACCTAAAAGCACATTGAAAATAAATACGGTGAGAACAGTCTCCAAAAATCGTATGATGTTAAAACCAAATAGAACGGGCACATGGGGGCACCTGGGTGGCTCAGTCGATAAGCATCTGCCTTTGGCTTAGGTCGTAATTCCAGGGTACTGGGATTGAGCCCCACATCCGGCTCCCTGCTCAGCAGGAAGCCTACTTCTCCCTCTCCTACTCAGCCTACTTGTGTTCTCCCTCTCGCTGTGTCTCTTCTCTGTCAAATAAATAAATAAAATCTTAGAAAAGAGAACAGAAAAGAAAAGGGGCACCTACGTTGCTCAGTCAGTTAAGCATCTGCCTTCAGCTCAGGTCATGATCTCGGGGTCCTGGGATCAAGCCCTGCATCAGGATCCCTGCTCGGTGGGGAGTCTGCCTCTCTCTTTCGAATAAAATCTTTAAAAACAAACAAACACAAAAAAGGCGGCACCTAGGTAGCTCAGTTAAGTGTCTGCCTTGGGCTCATGTCATGATCCTGGGGTCCTGGGATGGAGTCCCATATCAGGCTCCCTGCTCAGCAGGGAGCCTGCCTGCTTCTCCTTCTCCCTCTGCTCCCTCACTGGTGCTCTCTATCTCAAACAAATAAAAACTTTTAAAAAATAAATAAAAATAACCCCTGACACACACACAAGAAGGAAATTTTGAGAACATTTATTCAGTGACTTTTAAAATTGTTACCTTCAAATAACTGATTTTAACCCATAACTTTCTTTATTCTGTTTCCCCCCTCCTAAGAATGGGAACTACAGTTATTCACATATTTAGGGCAAAGATGGAAGAGCCATCTGTCACCTCTCTCTCTCAATGATCTAACACCAACAAATTCAGTATTCTCAATCTTAAAACTTTATCTGGGATACAACTATTCTCCCTTGGTATCACTGTCTTCTGTCAGTTACTCAACATAATTTTGTTTAGCTACTATATTGTAAGGCATTTGCTCTAGGTGCTTGCAATATGCAGTAAAAACAGACAAAACCTTGTCTTCATGGAGTTTGTATTCGAAGGAAGGTGGACAGATAAATACATTATGTGTCAAAGATTGATATAAGCAACAGAACACAGAACTGACATACTGTTGAGGGGGTAGGATATAGGTACCTCTAGGAATCTTGTGATGCCTGGTATAAACAAGAAAAATAGAATGAATGATTAATGATGGTTTCAAGGCAGACAGTGGTGAGAAACTGGAAATTGGAATGGATAAAGGTCTTGCCAGGAATACACAGAATTCTAGGACCACAATTTCCCTCCAATCGATGATGTGAAATCTGTGAAAGGAGCAGTCCTACCCAAGGCTCTTGGAAATCCTGGGTTCCTTCCCTAAACCTCAACATCTCTTATCTGGATTATTCCAACTATCTCTCTTCCAACTCCTACCCCTCTTGGCTGAATTTTTAAATCATAAATGAAATTTTAGGGGCGCCTGGGTACCTCAGTAATTAAGCATCTGCCTTTGACTTAGGTCATGATCCCAGAGTTCTGGGATCGAGCCCCACATCAGGCTCCCTGCTCAGCTGGGAGCCTGCTTCTCCTTTACCTCTCCCCTGGCTTGTGTTCCCTCTCTTGCTGTCTCTCCCTCTGTCAAATAAATAAATCTTTAAAAAAAAAAATCTTTAAAAAAATAAAAATAAATGAGATTTTATCAAATGCCTTTCCACATTTAAGGTAATGGTATGGTTTTTTCCTCTCTTCTAATAATAGGGTGGATTATACTTTCTGATTTTTCTTCTTTAAGAAAAGATTTATTTTAGGGGCGCCTGGGTGGCTCAGTGGGTTAAGGCCTCTGCCTTCCGCTCAGGTCATGATCCCAGGGTCCTGGGATCGAGCCCCGCATCGGGCTCTCTGCTCGGCAGGGAGCCTGCTTCCTCCTCTCTCTCTCTGCCTGCCTCTCTGCCTACTTGTAATTTCTGTCTTTCAAATTAATAAATAAAATCTTTAAAAAAAAAAAAAGAAAAGATTTATTTTATTTTGAAGATTTTATTTATGAGAGAGAAAAAGCGTAAGCACCGGAAGGGGATGCAAGCACTGGAAGGGGATGCGGGAGGGAAAAGGAGACTCCCCACTGTGCAGGATGCTGGATGGACACAGGGCTTGATTTCCCAGGGCCCTTGGACCATGACCTGAGCAGAAGGCAGACGCTTAGCTAACTGAGCCACCCAGGTGACCCAATTTTATTTTAGAGATAGAGAGTGTGTGCAAGTAAGGGAAGGGACAGAAGCAAAGAATTTTCAAGCAGACTCCCCACTGAGTACAGAGCCCACTGCAGGGCTTGATCTCAGGACCTGTGAGATCAGGACCTGAGCCAAAACCAAGAGTCAGTGATTAACCAACAGAGACACCCAGGTAACTCTTAGTTGATTTTTCTAACATTAAACTAGCCTTTCCATTTAAACAATACTAACTTCAATGTGATTTATTATTATTTTAAGCATTACTATATTTGGCTCCCTAATACAATTTTTAGGGGTTCTGCATCATTGTACATTAAACTATACCTTTTTTGATTGAGATACCGATCTTATATTGGTCTATAAAATGAAACTGCCACTAAGAAAAGTCTGATGGTTTCTTAAAAAGTTAAACATAAATTACCACACAATTCAGAAATCCTACCTCTTAGTAGAAATGAAGACATATTTCCACTTGTAAGCAAATATTCACAGCAGCATCATTCGTAACAGCCAAAAAGTGGAAATACTCCAAAATACTAATCAACAGTTCACGGATAAACAAAATATGATATACATCCATATGACAGAATACTAACCACTCAGCAATGAAAGACATGCTATAAGATGGACAAACCTCAAATACATTATGCTGAGTAAAGTAAGTTAGATGTGTAATACATGAATTTTGTATGAAACGTCCAGAAAAGACAAATCTATAAAGATAGAACGTAGATCAGCAACTGCCTCAGACTGGGGTGAATACTGGAAATGAGTAAAAATAGGCATGAGGCATCCTTCTGGTGATGGAAATGTTCTAAAACTGGATCTAAAAAAAATAAAACTGGATTGTGGTGACAGCTGCACAAATGCATATTACACTAAAAACCCTTGTATTATACACTTAAAACAGGTGAATTTTTATGGTATATAATGAGGACTGAGAACCCTTTTAAAAATAAAAGATTACAGGGGTGCCTGGGTGGCTCAGTGGGTTAAAGCCTGTGCCTTTGGCTCGGGTCATGATCCTAGGGTTCTGGGATCGAGTCCCGTGTTGGCCTCTCTCTGCCTGCCTCTCTGCCTGCTTATGATGTCTGTCTGTCAAATAAAATAAAATCTTAAAAAAAAAAAAAAAGATTACAATGAGTATTCATCCTTTTTCATACTTTGAAATGATTAGGAATATAGTTATTCCTTGAATATTTGGTAGAACTAGCTAGTAACATAGAACATAGGCTTCCTTGTGCGAAAATTAAAAGCTGATTTCTTTAATTAATGTAAGACTATTGCAGTGTTCTTATTTTTGAGTCTGTTTAATTTAAAGCTTTCAAATGTACTGGCATACAAAGAAAGATAAAGCAAGAAGGGAGAGGTGTCTGGGTGACTCAGTTGTTTAAGCATCCAACTCTTGATTTTGGCTCAGGTCATGATCTCAGGGTTTTAAGATCATGAGACTGAGCCCTGAACCAGGCTCTGTGCTCAGCAGGGAGTCTGCTTAGGATTATCTTTCCCTCTCCCTCTGCCCCTCTTCTCACTCACAGGCACACACTCTCTCTCTAATCATATGCACACTCTCTCTAATCAATAAAATCTTTAAAAAAATAAAAGCATGAGTTTTATGGTATGTAAATACACCTTTATTTGCCAGTAAAACAAAACAAAAAGCAATAAACTGTTTTAAGATGGTAATAGATTAATCAACCTCAAGAAAGCAGAATCCCATGCTAGCAGTGAGGAAAAATTGAGAACAAAGCTGCTCTTCCCACATGGAGATGAAAGCTGGGGTGCCAAAATAAGAAGGAGAATTGATACAAAGTCTGTTTAAGAAACATTAAAAAAAAAAAAGGCAATCAAATCACCGGACCTCCACCCAATTGCTACTCAGCCAGGCAATGGACCTTTCTCTCATCCTAGCCAACCCTAAAGGTTTAGCTTCTGGAGAGAATAAAACAAGAGCATGACTGGATGAACCAAGGATAACATCCTAAGAGGAAAAGCATTAAGTAAACACATAAATGCTTGATGCTGAGGCTCCCACCTCTCCCTCAGGGCCTCTTTCCCAAGACAAAACGGGAGACAGACCTTCCTATTCCAGGCAGAAGACTGGCCATTATTTCTCCAGGGACAGACAAGCAGAAGATACTCCCCAACCAAAAGAAAGACCCAACCAGATCACAACACTGAAACTCAGAGTTAGTAAGTCCTGCTCTGGCACGGAGAGCTTTGAATTTTAAGCTGTCCTTTCTCCCTTTAACATAAGTAGAAAACTACAGATTCCCAGACATCTACAGAATGCAGAAACCAAAGCAAAAAGAAAATCAACTCAGAGGACACAAATCCTATATAGGTAGAAGGCAATCTTTAAAAATGTGTCATTCAGGGGCACTTGGGTGGGTCAGTCATTAAGCATCTGCCTTCGGCTCAGGCCATAAATCAGGATCCTGGGATGGAGCCCAGCATGGGGCTCCCTGCTCAGCAGGAAGCCTGCTTCTCCCTCTCCTACTCCCCCTGCTTGTGTTCCCTCTCTCACTGTCTCTCTCAATCTGTCAAATAAATTTTTAAAAATCTTAAAAATTTTTTTTCTTAAATGAGTCATTTAGGGGTACTTGGGTGGCTCAGTCGTTAAGCGTCTGCCTTCAGCTCGGGTCATGATCCTGGGGTCCTGGGATTGAGCCCCACATTGGGCTCCCTGCTTGGCGTGAAGCCTGCTTCTCTCTCTCCCACTCCCCCTGCTTGTGTTCCCTCTCTCAGTGTGTCTCTCTCTGTCAAATAAATAAATAAAAATCTCAAAAAAAAAAAAGTCATTTAAATGAAAACTTGCCATTTGCAACGACATGGATGAACCTACAGGGTATAATGCTAAGCAAAATAAGTCAGTCAGGGGCGCCTGGGTGGCTCAGTGGGTTAAAGCCTCTGCCTTCAGTTCAGGTCATGATCCCGGGGTTCCGGGATGGAGCCCCGCATCGGGCTCTCTGCTCAGCAGGGAGCCTGCTTCCTCCTCTCTCTCTCTGCCTGCCCCTCTGCCTACTTGTCATCTCTCTGTCAAATAAATAAATAGAATCTAAAAAAAAAAGAAAAGTCAGACAAAAACAAATACCATATGATTTCCTTATATGTGAAATTTAAGAAACCAAAGAATAAAAAAAGACAAAAAAAAGAAAAAAAAGCAGACTGGTGGTCAACAGAGGGGAGGCAGATGTAGGGATGGATGAAATAGGTGAAGAGGATTAAGAGTACACTTATCAGGATGAGTACTAAGTAATATTGTACTCAATATTATACATCTGAAATTAATATAATACCATATACTAATTATTCCTGAATAAAAACAATTTTTTAAAAATTAATCACTTAAGTGCTCGCTTTAGCAACACCTTTACTAAAAAAAGTTGAAAAGATACAGAGATTGGTATGGCCCTTTAATGTAAGAATGACACAGAAATTCGTGAAGTCTTCTATTTTAAAAAAATAATAATTTAAGAAAAAATCTATTCTTGGGTTACAGAACTATGGGGACCTAACAAGGTGAGAAACAAAGGGGAACTCTTTGTTGGTCCCAGAATGATGGATCCCAGGACAGGAGCTGTATGCCAAGCAGGGAAAACAACAAACCATGACTGGAACAGGTCAGCAGGCTCTGAAAACTCCTGAAGGAAGATGAAACAAACAGAAAACTTGACGTGTTTCAACTACTTGATAGATTTATGTAACTAATAGAGTTTGGCAATTATTTAGGTTTTTTTTTTTTTAAAGATTTTATTTATTTATTTGACAGACAGAGATCACAAGTAGGCAGAGAGGCAGGCAGAGAGAGAGAGGAGGAAGCAAGCTCCCTGCTCAGCAGAGAGCCCGATGCGGGGCTCGATCCAAGGACCCTGGGATTATGACCTGAGCCAAAGGCAGAGGCTTTAACCCACTGAGCCACCCAGGTGCCCCTGGCATTTAATTAGTTTTAAATATATAGAAATCCAGTCAACAAACATAAAAAGACAATTATCGCTAGAGAAAACAAAAAGGTATAGAAGAAACTTAAAATAATCAGTTTAATACACTGCCCAGCTCTGAATAACATTAGATTGCCATAATGTTATATACTGATTCAATTAAAATAGCAACATAAATCTACTGAAAAAATAAAGGATGAAAATGATGCAAGAATGTGACAGGAGGAAGGGAAACAGAAATTACATTCCCCCATGGGAAGTCATTAATATAAAAAATAGAAAAATAAAAAGGAGAAATAAAAGCACACTATTTAGAGAAGTAGAATACCAAAATAATCAGCTAAGAGATTAAAGAGAAAGTAGAGAAGGGGTACCATTAAACCTATGTGCATGTGTAACCATTAAGACTAAAAATGTAGGGCACCTGGGTGGCTCAGTGGGTTAAAGCCTCTGCCTTCGGCTCAGGTTATGATCCCAGGGTCCTGGGATCAAGCCCCGCATCGGGCTCTCTGCTCAGCAGGGAGCTGCTTCCCCCTACCCAGCAACTCTCTGCCTGCCTCTCTGCCTATTTGTGATCTCTGTCAAATAAATTAAAATCTTTAAAAACAAAAATTTTTTTTGGACTAGATCATAAAAACTTGGGGCATGGGGGGGGGGGGCGGGAGGGCTAGTCAAGTGTAATTACATCCCTTAATCTGTTTCCTCTAATATAAAGTATTACATTAGATTTAAAAGTAAGTTTTCAAAAATCCGTCTTTTATCACTACCTCAATTTCCTTAGGTAGCAGCCATGTTATTCTTCAGTAACTGGTTATCCACCAGTACTTCATAGGTGCCCTCAAGAGAGAGGCTCAGAGATGCTAAGGTGTCTAACCATCTATCTAATTTTGGTGCCAATTTGAAGACAGCCTTCAAAGTTAAAGTAATCTCCTATGAGATAGTGAGTTCCTTAAGATGACTGATGCACGCATGGTGCTTTATAGTGTCCAACTGACAAGCATATTTACTCTATCATTTTACTATGTGATTGGTATTTTTAAGAAAGTGGAAAGCTCAGTGGGACGCCTTGGTGGCTTGGTTGGTTGGGCGTCTAACTCTTGGCTTCAGCTCAGGTCATGATCTTAGGGTCGTGGGATAGAGACCTGAGTCGGGCTCTGTGCTCAGCGGGGTGTCTGTTAGGGATTGTTTCCCTCTGCCCTTCTCCCTGTTCCCTCAAATAAATAAATCCTGAAAAAGAAAAAGAGAAAAAAGGAAAAAAGAAAAAAAACGAAAGTGAAAACCTAGAGTACATCTCTTCAGAATCTTGAGGTCCCTTCATTTTGTATTAAACACAGGCACGAATAAATTTAGGCCAATTAAAACATTCTTATCTTTGTTAATAAAAACAGAACACATAAGTAATGATTTTTTTATAAAGACGAGTATTATTTTTTACATACTTTCACCAAAGTACATATCCTCCATAGTGGCTAACTTAAGCTAAAGATTAATTTATCTAATCAATTTCTTCTCTTACTCTTTATTTTTACTAAATTAAAAAAGAACAAACCCAGAAACAATGGAGCAATTTCTCATGGAAAACTGCTTTTTAATATCCTGTCAAATATTACTTTTAATAGACTCTAATTTCAGATCAGGAACAAATGGATTCCTAATCTACTTTTCCATTATCTTTGGTTCCAAAAGGAGTTCTTCACATTGTGTTGTAGCCCTTAGGAAATGTCCACTAATAAGCACAAGTTTTTCTTCAGTAAGTTAAAAAAAAAAAAAAATCAACAAGGTTTAAAAAAGAGGGAAGCTCTTCTACTACCTGTGGTCTTCTTAAGAAATCCTATTATCAAAAAAAAAAAAAAAAAAAAAAAAAAATCCAATTATCCAGGGTCCCTCAGTGGCTCAGTTGGCTAGGCGTCTACCTTCAGCTCTCTCTCAAGTAAATAAAATCCTTTTCTTCCTTTTTTAAAGATTTTATGTATTTACCTAACAGAAAGACAAAGACAGCAAGAGAGAGAACACAAGCAGGGGGAGTGGGAAGAGCTTCCTGCTGAGCTGGGAACCCAATGCAAAGCTCCATCCTAGGACCCTCAGATCAAGACCTGAGCCAAATGCAAATGCTTAACAACTGAGTTACCCAGGCGCCCCAATAAATAAAATCTTTAAAAAAAAAAGGAAAGAAAAGAAATCCTGTTATCCGTCACACTAAAAACTCTTCTTTTGGCACTAAAAGAGTTAAGTTTAAAACAATACACAAAGATTTGACCGAATACCTTTCGGCCTGCCAGCCTGTTCACACATCAAAGAGGAAAGGTAGAGTCCTGTACCTTCTGCCCTTGTCATTGCACAACATGTACATTTACTGCATATTTATACTCAGAAAGATATATATTCAGTCACCATGATTTATTTCCCCATGTTATTTTCTTCAGTATGGAATGATGTCTGGAGGTATACTGCCTGCCCACTCCTCTCTAGACAGGAGACACTGTGCAGATGTGCATTCACTAGCACCAGCTTTGATTCACATGTGAGTGTCTTTACTTGCTTAATGCCCCAACAGTCCTCTGTGGCACTGATCCCAACCCAGCACTTTTTAATCTACACTACATCATTAACTTACTCTTAAAATTTCTTCTCTTCAACAGGTTTTAGTGAGCAACAAACTAACACTCAGCATTTCTCCCACAGGTACTTAGGGAGATGTAAGCACTAAGGGCAAGAGATGATTCACACTCTGCGTACCAACGGGAAATGTTTGATCTCTTTCTGGCAAAGCTTAATTGATCGACCAGAAAGGCCCCATCACCACACCCACCTTAAACACTACCATAAAGTCTAAGATTTCCTGGGAGTTGGAAAAACATTAAATGGATCTAATTCCATCCTCCAACTGATTCATCAATTCCCCCTGCTCTCTTTCCACATATGGACCACCCTGCCTCTACACCAAAAGACGTGGATGAAAAGAATATTCACTATCTGCCCTCCTCCCAACATCACCTGTTTCATCTCCAAATAATGTTTATCCAGACCTTTTCTCACATTATGCTCAGATACCGCTTCATTTAACTTCCCACGTGGGTCCCAGGTCTACACCTCAATGATTCTTTCAAGTGACAGACATTTTTCAAAGGGTTAAAGGATGCTATCAAGTTCTCTACTCCAACCTAAATATTCTTTAACTATTTCTCACATGGTCCTGTTTACTCTTATGCGCTCTTCTGTACCTCATTTAGATTGTGTTCCCTAAATCTAAACACACACACTTCTGGAGACTTACATGAATAAACTGAAAAGACTAAAGACGACTTAACTGTGCCCCCCCCCCTTTTTTTTTCCTTTATTTATTTAAGAGAGAGAGAGAGAGAGAGAATGAGAATGAGCACAGAGGGGAAAAGGTCAGAGGGAGAAGTAAACTCCTGGTGGAGCTGGGAGCCCGATGAGGGACTCGATCCCAGGAGTCCGGGATCATGACCTGAGCTGAAGGCAGTCGCTTAACCAACTGAGCCACCCCGGCATTAAGTGTCCCTTTCTAATATTCCATTTCAATTAACATAGTTTTGTGGTTTTTGTTTTTGTTTTTTTGCATCCATAGCACACTGATAACTCACATTCCTCATCTCATTAATAAAAATACTACCAGGGTGCCTGGGTGGCTCGGTAGGTTAAGCCTCTGCCTTCAGCTTAGGTAATGACCTCAGGGTCCTGGGATCGAGCCCTGCATTGGGCTCTCTGCTCGGCAGGAGCCTGCTTCCGCCCCTCCCAGCCCCAGCCAGCCTCTCTGCCTACTTGTGATCTCTGTCAAATAAATAAGTAAAATCTTTAAAAAAAATTTAATTAAAAAAATAGAAATACTATCCCTTAACATGTGTCCAAGTTTTTATCACTGAAATTTTGTATCTGATAAAGAGTGTGTATGAGGAATATGAAAATCTAAAGTAGAAAAATGCTCGGGCCTTCATTTTTACATTTGGAGAATGTAAACAGCAAGTGCTATATTGATCATGAGGTAATTGAAAGCATGAAGTAAAGGAATTTATTTGAAAGGACGAGGGCGCCTGGGCGGCTCAGTCGATTAAGCTTCTGCCTTCAGCTCAGGTCATGATCCCAGAGTCCTGGGATTGAGTCCCACATTTGGTGCCTTGCTCAGTGGGGAGCCTACTTCTCCCTTTCCCTGTATCCCTCCCCCAACTTGTGCTCACTCGCTCTCTCTCTCTCAAATAAATAAAATCTTAAAAATACATATTAAAGGGGCGCCTGGGTGGCTCAGTGGGTTAAAGCCTCTGCCTTCGGCTCAGGTCATGATCCCAGAGTCCTGGGATCGAGCCCCGCGTCGGGCTCTCTGCTCAGCAGGGAGCCTGCTTCCTCCTCTCTCTCTGCCTGCCTCTCTGCCTAGTTGTGATTTCTCTCTGTCAAATAAATAAAAAATATTAAAAAAAAAAATACATATTAAAAAACATCTAAGAAAAGGGACAATGAAAACCATAAAATATGAAAGCTTAAGCTTCTATTATCAGCACTTCAATTCTAATTTTACCAATGATGGTTTTAAAAGACTAATACAGAAAGCCTGCATAAATACCTTCTGAACCTATTATGAGGAATTCAAAACATAAATATTTAGGGGGTGCCTGGGTGGCTCAGTGGGTTAAAGCCTCTGCCTTCGGCTCAGGTCATGATCCCAGGGTTCTGGGATCGAGCCCCGCATCGGGCTCTCTGCTCAGCAGGGAGCCTGCTTCCTCCTCTCTCTCTCTCTGCCTGCCTCTCTACCTACTTGTGATCTCTGTCTGTCAAATAAATAAATAAAATCTTTAAAAAAAAAAAAAAAACTTACAAAACATAAATATCTATTTCTTTTTTTTTTTTTTTTTTTTTTAAAGATTTTTATTTTATTTATTTGACAGAGAGAGAGATCACAAGTAGGCAGAGAGGCAGGCAGAGAGAGGGGAAGGAAGCAGGCTCCCTGCTGAGCAGAGAGCCCGATGCGGGGCTCGATCCCAGGACCCTGAGATCATGACCTGAGCCGAAGGCAGCGGCTTAACCACTGAGCCACCCAGGCGCCCCATAAATATCTATTTCAATTCCATGTCCTCAACTTACTATATTACAGCACAACAAAATGTGTGTGAAAATTTCAGACACCATACGAACAACTCATTTTCATGGTAGTTACAAGGTTTATTTTACAGTTCAGAACACTATGACATTTAGTGATTACCTGTGGTTCAAAACCCATGTCAAACATTCTGTCTGCTTCATCTAAAACAACGTATGTCACTCTTCGAAGATTTGTGACCCGACCTAAGATGAGGAAAAAAGATAAAGACAAAACGAAAACTAAAAAATCAGTCATAATTCATTTTATGACTACCAAGAACTTAAAAAACTGTAAAGGGAACTAAAATGCCTGACTTAACCAGAGGGGTAAGTTAGGTATGTTTAAACAGTGAAACAAAATTTTGGTCTACAAGATCTTAATCTAATGGCAAGTACTTTCTGACAATGGGTATATGAGGCCCTTTATTTTGTCAAACTCGTCTCTTGCATACCATCATAGGGCCTGAAGGACCTGTAAAATTCAGAAAACAGCCCTCTCCAAAACACATCATAAAACTAAGACTGAGATGAAGCATCGAGCCACATCAGCCATTATCTGACAGCATCACCTAGGAAAAAACATATTAGAGATTACAGCGTATGTGTGGAAAGCAAGTTCCAGTGCTAACTATTTTAGATGTAGAAAACCTCCTTTTTATATTAATTTATAAACTACTTCCATATAGTTAGAAGCTTCTAATGGGCACGTCAAGATATTAATGAGAAGCTATTCAACATCATCAGGTAACTACAGTACTACATAAAAGCTATAATACCAATGTATTGCATATATACTTTTTCCTATACAAAGATATAAGTTCAATTTTATTAAACACTCCCACTGGTTTAAATAGTTGCAAAGCACTTCTTAGCCAGAAAAAACTAAATACATACACAGGAAAGCCTTTCTAAAGGATTAACACAAGCATTTCTATCAACTGAAGAATCAATCACCTGGCAAAAACATGTATAAAATAGTTATTCAATATAAATCAAAAGGACAGATAAAGGAAAAAGGTAAAATTAATCAAGATGAATGTCAGGAGACTTAATCAATGCAGCATTGAGAAAAAACAAGGGATTATTTTATCAGTATTCAACCCAAAACTTTTTGTATGCTGTACAGGCACAGAGATTTATTGAACAACTTCAATGTCACTTCACCAACATCATGGAGAATTAGAAATAAATGTATACAAAAATTCAAGCAGAATGCTATGAAAAACATGCATTACTTACAGTTTTTAATACTCTATTATGTATATACTGAATACTGCAATGGAAACCTTTGAAAGCATTTTCTTCAAAAAAATAAGAAATGAAGCCAAAATAAATGCTTTCTAATATTAAGTATTCCATACTAACATCTGCAGCCCCCATTAGATCTGCAAAGTTGGGAACAGCATTAAATGACCTACCTTGGATGGCTTACGTCTCGGAAGCCCAGTTCTATAAATCTTGAAGGGCCTTTCTCCACAGAAGTTAAATAATGTCAACAGTTTAGTAACAGTTTTGATAGGGAATAATTTAACAAAGTACAACATATGAGCTAAAAAACATGCAATATTTACAAAAGATAACATTTCTTGAAGCTGCAATACCTTAATTTACCCAGTATTGTAAGAAAATACTAGCTCCTGTAGAGGAAAAAGTCTAAAGTTTAGAATAATAATAAAAAGTCCACCCCTGCACCGCTGCTAAAAGCAAGGCTAGGCCAAAATTTGATTAAGAATCCATATTAAAGGCTAAAAAGATGAAATGGAGTTAGTTCTGAAAAAAAGTTGTGAATTAAACTGCAATAATCTTATAAGCTTGTTGCAATACAAATTTTAAGATATTACAGCTTTAAGAAGAAATATAAAAACACTTTGGTGATTTCATGTATCTGCTTTAACAAAAATGTACAGAATTCAAAAAAGAGAAATGAGAACAAAAAAAATACCCCTGACTTACCACTGTTAGCTGCTAACATGTCGATCATTCGACCAGGTGTGCAAACAATAATTTCAGCACCTCTTTTCAGCTCAGCAATCTAATGAAAAAGACGAAATTTTACAGTCTATTTATCACTGTTACTTATTTATTTGAACAGATCTGAAAATACTGCCCAGGGTCTTTGCACAGCTCCATAGGGTAAAGACAGTGAGGTCTGATTAGAAGGCTCCGAAGATTCCTGCTTAATTCTTTGGAATGCTGGAGCACTCCTAAAGGAAGAGGAAACAGCAACACGACCACATGGTACTGTAACTTTGAACTCAATGAGAACCAGAGCATTTACCAATTTTAATTTTTTTTTAAATATTTTATTTATTTGACAGAGAGAAATCACAACTAGGCAGAGAGGCAGGCAGAGAGAGAGGAGGAAGCAGGCTCCCCGCGGAGCAGAGAGCCCGATGCGGGGCTCGATCCCAGGACCCTGAGATCATGACCTGAGCCAAAGGCAGAGGTTTTAACCCACTGAGCCACCCAGGCGCCCCTACCAATTTTAATTTGACCCAATCCCTCAAAACTAAGAAAGGAACATGAGAGAGCAGTAATTAAACCAAGTATATAGATCAATTATTTCAAGTTAAGAGTTGTTTCCACTTGTGAATCATTATAAAAGTCACAACCAGTGTTTTTTTTTTTTTTTTTTTAAAGATTTATTTATTTGACAGAGATTACAAGTAGGCAGAGAGGCAGGCAGAGAGAGAGAGGAGGAAGCAGGCTCTCCGCTAAGCAGAGAGCCTGATGCGGGGCTCGATCCCAGGATCCTGGGATCATGACCTGAGCTGAAGGCAGAGGCTTTAACCCGCTGAGCCACCCAGGCGCCCCCTTTTTTTTTTAAAGATTTATTTATTTGACAGAGATTACAAGTAGGCAGAGAGGCAGGCAGAGAGAGAGAGGACACAACCAGTGTTTTAAAGCTGAAATAGAATGGAAAAACCAGAATGTGTTAGATATCATAAAACTTTTGTTTGACTTCTATATATAATATTCACATGTATCAAGTTAGTTTTTAAATATCATTTCTTACAATAAACTGTCATCAAAACAACTGAGGAAGATAAATTCAGAAAACATAAACTGTTTAACAAAAGCAACTATTCCTCAGAAAAGGTATTGTGGTTAAATAAGTTCAGAAAATGTCACTTAATTTATCCCATTTTTCTAGTATCACAAGACATATTTGTTATTAAAGACTAAGAAGTCCTACTGGAAAAAACCCTACATTAACCCTATAAAATGTGACATTTCCAAAATTTATTTGATCACAGAACCCATTTTTTTTCCCTCCTTCTAGTTAAAGCAAAATATCTAATGACTGTCGTTCTTCCGAAGACACTTGGAGAGGAGCACCTGGGTGACTCAGTTGGTTAAGCATCTGCCTTTGGCTGGGGTCAAAACCTCAGGGTCCTGGGATCAAGTCTTGCATCTGGATCCCTACTTAGTGGGGAGTCTGCTTCTCCCTCTCTTTCTGGCCCTCTCCACCCACCTCCCCTTGCTCATATTCTCTCTGAAATGAATAAATAAAAAATAAATTAAAAAAAAAAGACACTTGGAGAAATGCCAAAGTAAAGAGAATGAACAAAGGTATGATTAGGGGTGCCTGAGTGGCTCAGTGGGTTAAAGTCTCTGCCTTCCGCTCAGGTCATGATCCTAGGGTCCTGGGATCAAGCCTTGCATCGGGCTCTCTGCTCAGCAGGGAGCCTGCTTTTCCCTCTGTCTCTGTTTGCCTCTCTGCCTACCTGTGATCTCTGTCTGCCGAATAAGTAAATAATATATTTTTTAAAAAAGGTATGATTAAATAATTCTTGCTGAAATTATTTAAGGACACAGATAAAACTGATACTGCAGAAAACACTCATCACCACCTTGTAAAGATGTCATATGAATTAGAGAAAATAAATGCTGGTCTGGAATCAGAAGTCTAGAACAAACTAAGTCTTATTAACCTAAATACTTTAATCAACATATCTTTCTTGTCATTTCTTTACCAGTAGAATGGAAAAAAATTATCTGCCTTCCTTGAGCAGAGGAAGATGAAGAGGAACAGGAAAGCAAACATACAAAAATGACTCAAAATCCTGGGTACCTGGGTGGTACAGTCAGTTAAGTGTCCAACACTTGGTTTCCGCTCAGATCATGATCTCAGGCTGATGAGATGGAGCCCCATGGTGGGCTCCATGCTAAGCACAGAGTTTGCTTAAGACTCTTCCTCTCTCTTTCTGTCCCTCCCCTCCCATGCTCTCTCTAAAATAAATAAATATTTTTAAAAAGACTCAAGATCCTAAAATAAAGTATTAGCATAATTCATCCTCACTTTATTGTCACACCTCATATTTTTTTAAGATTTTGAAAGCAATCAACGTACACAGAGGGATGCTTGGGTGGCTTAGTTGGACAAGCACCTGACTCTTGATTTCGGCTCAGGTCATGATTTCAGGGATGTGAGATCAAGCACAGCACTGGGCAGCATGCTGGGCGTGGAACCTGCTGAACATTCTCTCTCCCCTTTCCCTCTGCCCTTCCCTGACTCCCTGACAAGAAAATACTAAAAACATAAATGTATAAAAGCAATGGGTATACAAAACACTAAAACAAATCACTTTCACATTATTAAATGATTTAAGAAAAGAATGGAAAAACTGAATGTTCCTTTTGTAACTACCTGTTCACTGATTCCTGTTCCTCCATAAACACACACCACTCTAAGTCCCAGGGTCTTCGAAAACTTCTTACATTCTTTAGTAATCTGTAAAGCCAGTTCTCGAGTTGGAGTCATGATGACAGCTGAAAAGATAAATATGTCAAAAGACTATCCACCGAAATTCTGGAGGCTATGCATTGAAGTGTTAAATTTAACCTCTGCAACAACACTCAAATTTCTCAGTCTAATTTTTGTTTTTGTTTTTATTTGTTTTACAGACCTTAGAAAATCCTATTTCAAAAGCTTTAGAACAGCAGACATTGTGGTGTAGGATAATTTTAAGTAGATTTTAAGAACATGCTATAGAAAGATAAATGAGAGTTAAATGCCTCACTCGACCATCAGGAAAATACCTGGTTGAGAAGAATGCAAATCATTCTCAACCGCAAATCACAGAGCAAAGATAATCAAGTGACTCACTGTGCTGCAGAGCCATACCTCGGTATCCGGAAACAACCATGGTCTGAGGGGCAGACAGAGTAGGAATATATTGTGCCCTCTTTTTCCAAGAGAGGAGCTGAACAAATTTCCAAAACCCTACTCAAATTTGCAAAACAGATCTCTGCCAAATGAATCAAGAAATGAATCTGTAGACCTAATCCTGAATGAAATTCTGGCACTATACAGCCTTTTAAGGCCAAAAATAAAAAAAGGAAATAAATTTCCCTACAATCTTCCATGTTGAGTTCACTGATCCATGATACTCGCTAAGCACAAACCTCAATATAAATAAACAGATAGATGCACGAGGAGTCTACCTGCCGAGTCTGAGTTTAAAAATTGAGCTGTGCCAGGAGAGGCTGTTTTTGTACTTCTGAGATGTCACTCCAGAGCTCTGAAGATTCTCACTCCACCTGCTGGTAAGGGGAAATCAGCCCCAAAGTGCCAAATTTATAAAGGAAATGTACATAAAGACATCTTTATTGTTACATGTAACATTACAAAGTATCAGGTCTTTCTGATTAACTGACAGCAAAGTTGTTACCTGAAAAAACAGTTTAATGAAAGGAATTGTACCTATTGGCCCCTCTCCTTCTTCTAATGACCTCTGATCCATGATGTGTCTAAACATGGGTAAGAGAAAAGCAATGGTCTTTCCACTTCCAGTCTTGGCAATACCAATCAAATCTCGTCCAGACATTATAGCAGGAATCGCCTGGGTTTGGATTGGAGTGGGCTTTTCATAGCCATGCCTTAAAAAGGAAACCAAAGTAAGACAAGGTAAAAAGTGAGATCTCTGGGTCTCTCAAAGTTCCATAACAAGGTTCTCCAAAATGTGGTATGTCTGTACAACGAAATATTATTTGCCAAAAAGAAGTGAAGTACTGAGGCATTCTATATCATGGATGAACACTGAAAATGTTATGCTAAGTCAAAAAGCCAGTCACGGAAGACTACATTAGTACAATCCCATTTACAGGAAATGTCCACGATAGACAAATCTAGAGAGAGTAGATTAGTGGCTGCTTAGGAGAGGAGAAGGAAGAAGTGTGACTACAAATGGATACAAGGCCTCTTTTTGGGAAAATGAAATGTTTTGAAATTAGATTATGGTGATGACTGTGTTAACTCCATAAGTATACAAAAAATCACTGAACTGTAAACTCAAAAAACAAACTTTACAACATGTAAATGCTATCTCAATAAAGCTGTTCAAGAAAAACATAGTAAGTTTTCCTATTAGAATAAAAATGTAACAGAGTTAATTGTATAAAAGAGCCATTCTAAATAGTAAGACACTGAAAAATGTAGATAATTGCTAACCACTTACTTTTTGAGAGAGTTTAAGATCTTCATGGAAATTCCACACTGGACCCAAGACTTAATTGGTTTGGGGCAACCTTTTCCCTTGACAGTAATGCCTTCCATTTCTAACCGAAATACATTGACCTCTATGAAACAAAACCCAGATTAAAAGCTGTTAAATATTTTTCCATTAATGCCTTCTACTTTTCAATCAGCCACAGTTAAATTTAAAAATCTTTAAAAAATCTTTTTTTTAGTGCTACTAAAGGTAATTCCACAGAAAAGCTACAGGACAAACTACTGAACAGCTCATGGAGACAGTTAATACAATTAGTCTACAACTAACTGGGGACAAAAAGGAATACTCTAATTTCTATAACTTGGCTTTTATCCTGTCTCATATCACATTAGTAAAAAACAATAGCTGACAGGTAAACACAAACAGTTTTTCTCCAAGCAAGAGTTGTTCAGATTATCCTTATTCAATACCAGAATTACAGTTTCATGTTGGTTCCTAACCCTCAAGTCCCAGAAGGAAAAGGCTAACAATACTTAATGTGGTAACTTCACGTGAAGAGTACTCTTAACCCTAAAAACTTCAACTACAAGAGCAAAACTAATTTTCGCTCATTTTAAAAAATACTTCCAAAACTACACGGACTCCTCACTGGTCTGAATCTTTGCAAATGTTCATACTCTCTAGAATGACTTCTGGCAGTCTAGCTTCCTTTCTCATTTCTTCAAGTAAGCCATGCAAATTCCTCCTCCCCATGCATCAACTCACAGACCGATCCATTATTTCTCCTAAGCAAAGCAATGCACATCCCCATTTCCAAAATAACCAATAAATCAAAGAAATAATTTTACCCTCTTGAGACATTTTTGCTAATTCTGGAACTTCAACATAAAAGTTTTTTCTGAATGGTTCATATTCAATTTTGCCATGGTCCACTGGTTCTAGAAGCTTTCTCTGTTTTGTCTGATATCCTGTAAGAGCTGTCTGAAGATCAACTTCTTCCTCTTCTGAAGAATACTATTAAAAAAAATATTAAAAACCTAAAACCATTACTACTTCCTCCTTATGCAAGGCAATATTCCTAGCTTTTAAAATTCTCCTCTGTTGGGACACCTGGGTGGCTTAGTTGGCTAAGCTGTCTGTCTTCAGCTCAGGTCGTGATCCCAGGGTTGCAGGATCTAGCCCCACATCCAGCTTCCCGCAGAGCAGGGAGTCTGTTTCTCCTTCTCCCTCTGTCCCTCCCTTCCATTTGTGCTCTCTCTCTTTCAAATAAATGAAAAATCTTTAAAATTAATTAATTACTTACAGTAAGATAAAATCTTTCTCTCTTAAAAATATAAATAAACAGATAAATAAATTCTTCCTCTCCTAGAAAATATTCCTTGGCTTTTACTTTCTTACATTCTTTATTCTGGGCCCTCACAGAACATCATAGCGACAACATACGGCTAAAAAACCAAAAATAATTCTAATATAGCTTTTTTTTTTAAAAGATTTTATTTATTTATTTGACAGACAAAGATCACAAGTAGGCAGAGAGGAAGGCAGAGACAGAGAGAGGGGGAAGGAGGCTCCCTGCTGAGCAGACAGCCCAATGTGGGGCTCGATCCCAGAACCCTGGGATCATGACCTGAGCGGAAGGTAGAGGCTAAACCCACTGAGCCACCCAGGCACCCAATTCTAATATAGTTTTGTTTTTTTGGTTTTTTTTTAAAGATTTTATTTATTTGACAGAGAGAGATCACAAGTAGGCAGAGAGGCAGGCAGAAAGAGTGAGAGGGAAGCAGGCTCCCTGCCAAGCAGAGAGCCCGATGCGGCACTCGATCCCAGGACCCTGAGATCATGACCTGAGCCGAAGGCAGCGGCTTAAACCACTGAGCCACCCAGGCGCCCCTCTAATATAGTTTTAAGGAAGTTTTGAAATAATTCCCTCACACAAATCTTTACAAGGCACGTTAGTAGGAAGAAATTCAATTAATTCTGTCACTTTATGTCTTCTCCTACCCTGTATGTCTGAGGTAAGTTCATGAGGGGCAGAGGGGAAGCAAAACGTGGGCATACAGAAAAACGTCAAAGATAGCAGAATGTTCTACCCACTGGATATGCAGCAACAGTACTGTTGAGAATAGCAAGAATGCCTCCTAACATTAGTTTCTATAACTGAAAAACACAACTCCACCAATGCTTTCTAATAAATCCTTCTAGAATAGTATCATGAACAAAGTCAAAATTAAAGAAAAATCACCTCCATGGCATCCTGGTCATTCTCCATCAGCTCACCTTTCTTCTTATCAGAATCTACCACCGCTTTTTTGGTTGTCACGACAGTGACAACTTTTGTGACTGTTGGCCCAGACTTCTAAAATTAAAGATGGATATATAAAGTATTTGCAAAAGTGAAAATCAAATTGTATGCAAATGAAACACAATAATAACTGCCACAATTTATAATCCAAATTAACTTAGTTACCACTAAAAAGTTAATTGACAAAAAAGACAAGTCTGCTTTCTCTTGATGAATTGGTTTAAATTTTAAAATGTAGCATAACTGCATTATATTAGTTTACTGCATATTTTATATAATACTGTGTAATTTAATATTTTACATAATATATAAAGTTATATAACATCTAATATTACAATATAGTTCATTTTAAAAATACTACTAAATGGTACTTTTTACTCACTGGACAAGCCAGACACGTTCAGGGAACTTACAATAAATCAATAAACAACGCAGAGAAGCTTCACATCTCTTAGGGAGCTTTTATTTTACAAGACGGGAAAAACAATAAAGATAATAAAAAAACTAAACTATATATTCTATGAAAAGGTAACAAACACCATTAGAAAAAAAAAAAAAGAAACACTATGGTGAGTGCTGTGAAGTTTGTAAACCTGGCGATTCTCAGACCTGTACTCCTGGGGCTAATAATACACTATATGTTAATTTAAAAATTAAAAAAAAAAAAAAAGAAAGAAACATGTCCTCAAGCACAAAAGATGAAACTGCAAAGGTCTGGAGAAGACCTACTGGGAAGTCAATAGTAAGCAAAGGTATCAAAGATGGTGGCATAAGAGTGACTTTTCAAAGAATGTTTACAGCTAAAACTCCTGAGCCTCTGTGGTACCAAGAAAAAGTACTAACATTTCTGAGATGGGGGGGAAACAACTTTCTAAAGTCAGGCAAGTCAGCAGTAAGTCACCATGATAAAAATTCAAATTATCCAATTAAGAATACTGGATAAATCTTCAAAATTAAGAGAAAATGGCTTACCTTTTCATTTCCCCCACCACCTTTCACACTTCTCATATTAAACTTCTTTACTTCCTCCTTTACTTCTTCCATGTAAGCATCTAATGGATCTAACTCCTCACCCTCCATTTCATTTCCTTCCTTTTCAGCCTCTGCAGGATCATCTTCATCATCTAAAATAGAAGAATCACTTTTCTGTTCACAGGTTTCCAAAAGAAGTACTTAATAATCATATCACAGCCCACCATTACCCGTTCCCTCCCTGCCTAAATGCCCTTCCTTCCAATCAACCCAGGCACACTGCATTGCAACTACACACACTTAAGTGTTTCTAGATCAAGTATGTATCAGTTTTAAGTAGTAATATTAATACATAAGGTAAACTGAAAAGAGGCAGGACTAAAAATTCCTAATGATAGATAGGTTTCTTTTCTTTCAATTACTTTTTATTTTTTAAAAGCTCTTATTTATTTCTTTGACAGAAAGAGCACAAGCAGGGAGAGCAGCAGGCAGAAGGAGAAACAGGATTTGAGCAGAGAACCCAATGCAGGGCTCCATTCCAGGACCTTGGGATCATGACCTAAGCCAAAGGCAGATGCTTAACCAACTCAGCCACCCAGGTGTCCCAGAAAAATTGCTTTCAGAGGAAAAACAAGCATTTTAAATTCAAGACAACCTAACTTTTTTTTTTTTTTTTTTCATATAACTAAGACATCATTTCCCCTTAAAGATACAATTCTTTCATCTATTTAAACCACTCTGTGAGGGGCACTTGGGTGGCTCAGTGGGTTAAAGCCTCTGCTTTCGGCTCAGGTCATGATTCCAGGGTCCTGGGATCGAGCCCTACATTGGGCTCTCTGCTCAGCAGGGAGCCTGCTTCCTCCTCTCTCTCTGTCTGCCTCTCTTCTGCCTGCTTGTGATCTGTCAAATAAATAAATAAAATCTTTAAAAAAAAAAAAAGTAAAGCATTTTACGAAACTTTCACAAAAAAAAAAATCACTGAATTTTCACAAAAAAACGGAGCAGAAGTCCACTTTTCTATAAAATGTCATACTATCTACTTCACTAAAACATCAAGGTCAAAAACAGATATGGCAGGAAAATATTTCTCTCCTAAGTTATGAAAAATCAGGAGGAACCTGAAAACATGCTCTTAATTTATCTTCATTACTAACATTCTTATTTGTCATATAATAATTAAAGAGCTGTTTACTGACTATGACCATAAGAACCCAACTCTCCAGTCTAAAGTAAAATCAGTAATCCTTATTGAACACTATACTACAATTCACATATTAACATAAATATTACAAGAGAGATTTAATATATCAATACGAATTCAGCAATTCCACTTCTAGGTATATATCCAAAAGAACCAGAAAAAGAGATATTTCCCACATTATTCATAGCAGTATTATTCACAACAGCCAAAAGGTGAAAAAAACCCACATATCCAACAGACAAATAAACACAATGTAGTATTATAAACAAAATGGACTCCTATTCAGCCATAAAAAAGGAATGAAATTCTGATATAAGCTACAACATGGAAGAACCTTGACATTATGCTAAGTGAAATAAGCCCAGATGCAAAAGGACAAAGACTATATGACTGAAATTATATAAGGTACCTGGAATAGGCAAATTGATAGTAGAATTGAGGGAAAGATGGGGAAATTTTACTGGGTACAGGGGGCACCTGGCTAGTTCAGTCAGTGAAGCATGAGACTCTTTATCTCAGAGTTGTGGGGTTCAAGTCTTACACTGGGTGTTGCAGTTACATAAAAGTTTTAAAAATAAAAAAAAAGAAAGGATGGAAGGAAAGAAGGAAGAAAGAAAGAAAAAGAAAAGAATAGAATAAAAGAAGTCTGGGGATGCCTGGGTGGCTGAGTCAGTTAAGTGGCTGCCATCGGTTCGGGTCATGATCCCAGTGTCCTGGGATCGAGTCCCACCTTGGGCTCCTTGCTGGGTGGGGAGCCTGCTTTTCCTTCCACCTGCGGCTTCCCCTCCTTGTGCATGCATACTCTCTGACAAGTAAATAAATAAAATATTTAAAAAAAAAAAAAAAAGAAAGAAAGAAAAAGAAATCTGTATTGGGTACAGACTTTCTGTTTGGAATGATGAAAAAGTTCTAGAAATGGATAGTAGTGATGGGTGATGAACACCATGAATTTATTTAATGCCACAGACCGGTACACTGAATAATGGTTAAAATGAGGGCCCTGGGGGCGCCTGGGTGGCTCAGTGGATTAAGCCTCTGCCTTCGGCTCAGGTCATGATCTCAGGGTCCTGGGATCGAGCCCCGCATCGGGCTCTCTGCTCCGCGGGGAGCCTGCTTCCTCCTCTCTCTCTGCCTGCCTCTCTGCCTACTTGTGATCTCTCTCTCTGTCAAATAAATAAATAAAAATCTTAAAAAAAAAAAAAATGAGGGCCCTGGATAGGTAAGTAGGTTGAGCATCTGACTCTTGGTTACAGGTCAGGTCATGATCTCAGGGTCCTGGGATCAAGCCCTGCATCAGGTTCCTCACTCAGCAGAGAGCCTGCCTGAGGATTCTCTATCCCTCTGCCACTCCCCGATTGTTCCCTCTCTCAAATGGATAGATCTTTAAAAAAATAAATCAGGGTGCCCGGGTGGCTCTGTTGGTTAAGCAACTAACTCTGGATTTCAGTTCAGATCATGCTTTCGTGGTTGTGGGATCAAGCCCTGAGTCCAGCCTCCTGCTGAGTCTGCTTCAGATTTGCTCTCCCTCTCTCTGCTTCTCCCCCAATTCATATGCATTCATGCTCTAGCTTTATCTTTATAATATATCTTTAAAAGATATCTTATTTAAATAAGATATCTTATTTAAAAAATATATAAAGATATATTTTAATATTTAATATTTAAAATATTTAATATTTTAATATATCTTTAAAAGATATATTAAAGGGGCACCTTTAATAAATGAGATTATATCTCAAATATAAGATATATGGGTGGCTCACTGGGTTAAGCCTCTGCCTTTGGCTCGGGTCATGATCTCAGGGTCCTGGGATCCGAGCCCCACATCAGGCTCTCTGCTCGGCACAGAGCCTGCTTTCCACCCTCTCTCTGCCTGCCTCTCTGCCTACTTGTGATCTCTCTCTCTCTCTCTGTGTGTCAAATAAATGGATAAAATCTTTAAAAAATATATATATATATTTAAAAAATGGTTGGGGCACCTGGGTGGCTCAGTCAGTTAAGCGTCTACCTTTGGCTCAGGTTAGGACTAAGCCCCACACGGGGACTCTGCTTCTCCTTCTCCCCCCGACCCCCCCGCCCCCCTCTCATGCTCGCTCTCTCACTAATAAAATCTTTAAAAAAAGGTTAAAAAGCTGTATTTTCCACAGTAAAAAATGGCCTAAAAATTCCCAGCATGAGACATTACTCATATTTCTAGAATATGCTACATGAATTATTATACAGACTATCTAACAAATGAATGTACCATCATCATCTTCTAAGCTCCATTTTTTCCCTTGTTTCATCTCTTCAATTTCTTTTTTCAGTTCCCCTATGTTTTCCATGGCCTTTTTACGTTGCTCTTCTCGCCATTTTTCTACTCTTTCTTTTCGCTTTCTCATTTCTTCTTCCAGCTTATTCTGATCAAAGTTCTTGGGGGGAAATGAGAGATACAGAAGGAAAGAAAGATCAACAACTTTATTCCAGCAATATTCCATATAAACTCTCAAATTATATAAAAAGGAAAACGAAAAACAGCTGTATTTACAAACTCAATTTACACCAGATTTAGATCAGTCATCTTTTTTTTTTTTGAGTGTTTATAGCAGCTTTATTTATTATAGCTTCCAAACCGATACAATTGCAGGGACACATCTTTCAAATATATCTACGAATATACCAGCAAACAATAAAAAGCATCTTCAACTAAGAAAGCAGACTTCAAACATGATTAATTAATCTCATTTTAACTTCAGGCAAGATGCAAACATGAATCCACTTTCTTCCTGAAATGAGAAACTAGATGAATTAATAAGCATAATTCCCCAGTTATTAGTTATTCTCAAGTTTAAATCCTCTACACTCCTCAAAGACTGCCTCCATGAAAAAGAAATTTTCTACTACAAATCAGTGAGTAAGTGGGGCACCTGGGTGGCTACTTGTGGGTTAAAGCCTCTGTCTCTGGCTCAGGTCGTATTCCCAGGTTCCTAGATCAAGCCCCGCATCAGGCTCTCTGCTCAGTGGGGAGCCTGCTTCCCTTCCTCTCTCTCCGCCTGCCTTTTTGCCTACTTGTGATCTCTGTCTGTCAAATAAATAAAATCTTAAAAAAAAAAAAATTAGTGAGTAAGTGAAAGCTATTTATCAACATGATTAAAAAGTTTTGGTCTTTTGGTCTTTAAGTCTAAGTTTCCTAGAAACAGCCATTCCAAAGACTTTATCAGGATGATTAATAATACTCTGAAAAAGAGGGGCGCCTGGTTGGCTCAGTGGGTTAAAGCCTCTGCCTTCAGCTCAGGTCGTGATCCCAGGGTCCTGTGATTGAGCTCCACATCGGGCTCTCTGCTTGGTGGGGAGCCTGCTTCCCTCTCTCTCTCTGCCTGCCTCTCTGCCTACTTGTGATCTCTGTCCATCAGATAAATAAATAAATAATACTCTGAAAAGGAGAAAGCAAACCACTTCCTTAGACCTAAGCAGGAACTCAATGATTAAACATCGTAAAAATAAGAAACTGACATATGCCGGGGTGTCTGGGTGGGTCAGCCTGTTAAATGTCTGACTTTGGCTCAGGTCATGATCTTAGGATGGTGGGATTGAGCTCTGATATGGGCTTTCTGATCAGTGGGGAGTATGCTTGTCCCTCTCCATCTGCCCCTCCCTCAGCTTGTACTCTGTCTCTCTCACGAATAAATAAAATCTTAAAAAAAAAATTTACATATGCTATCATTATAGATAGATACGGAAATACTACCTCAAAAAACAGTCAAAGAAAATACCACATCGGGCTCTCTGCTCCGCGGGGAGCCCGCTTCCTCCTCTCTCTCTGCCTGCCTCTCTGCCTACTTGTGATCTCTCTCTCTGTCAAATAAATAAATAAAATCTTAAAAAAAAAATAAAAAATAAATTAAAAAAAAGAAAATACCACAAAATTTTAATGGTGACCTGAAACTAATATAACACTGGATGTTAAATACCCTGGAATTAAAGTTAAAAACTTAATTAAAGGGGCACATGGGTGGCTCAGTCATTAAGCATCTGCCTTTGGTTCAGGTCATGATCCCAGGGTCCTGGAATTGAGCCCCACATCAGGCTCCCTCCTCAGCAGGAAGCCTGCTTCTCCCTCTCCCATTCTCCCTGCTTCTGTTACCTCTCTCGCTGTGTATGTCTCTCTCTCTGTCAAATAAATAAAATCTTAAAAAAAAAAAAAAAAACAATTAAAACAAAAACAAAACTTAGGGCACCTGGCTGGCTCACTCAGAAGAACATGCGACTCTTAATCTTAGGGTCATGAGATGAGTATAGACCCACCCTGGATGAAGAGATTACTTAAATATATATTAAACTTTAAGGAAAAAAAAAAAAAGGTATACCACTCTTTTGGAGGGCATTTTGATCCTATTTGTCAAAATGTTAAATACATATACCCACTGACAAAGCCATTTCATTGATACCAATTTACCCTATAGTACATTCACAAAATACATGTGTAAAAGGATTCACACACCACTGTTCATAATGAGGACTGAAAATAACCTAAATATCCATCAAAGGTGATTTTCTTACTTTGTTTCAACAAAACACCATGCAGGCATTAAAAACAATGAGCTATATCTATATATGCAGTTACAGAAAATCTCCAAGAAAACAACAAGGCACGCTATTTAAGTTGGATGTTGTGTATACTGCTGTGTTCTTCTTCAGACCTTATATATTGAAAAAATAGAGCATAATTTAAAAATGAACAAAAGCAGGGCACCTGGCTGGCTCAGTCAGTGGAACCTGCAAATCATGATCTGGGGGCTGAGTTTGAACCCTACATCAGGAGTAGAGATTACTTAATAAAAAATAAGTAAATAAATAAAATAAGGAACAAAAGCAAGGTACAGAATAACACATAGCATGATCACCTTTTGTTAAGTAAAAACAGATCATGTATACAGATATGCAGTATTTTTGAGAAATAACTCCTCTAAGAGGGACAGTTTTTACTTTATCTCTTTTTTGGTTTTAGTTTTTTACATATATCATTTAAAAATAAAAATAGGGGGGCGCCTGGGTGGCTCAGTAGCTTAAAGCCTCTGCCTTCAGCTCAGGTCACGATCTCAGGGTCCTGGGATTGAGCCCCGCATTGGGCTCTCTTGCTCAGCAGGGAGCCTGCTTCTTCCCTCTCTCTCTGCCTGCCTCTCTGCCTACTTGTGATATCTCTATCAAATAAATAAAATATTTTGAAAAAATAAAATAAAAATAGGGACGCCCGGGTGGCTCAGCTGGTTAATCATCTGCCTTTAGCTCAGGTCATAATCCCAATGTCATGGGATCAAGCCCGATCAGCCTCCCTGCTCAACAGAGTCTGCTTCTCCCTCTCCCTCTGCTGTTCCCTCTGCTTGTGCTATCTTACTCTTTCTCAAAAAAAGAAATAAAGTCCTTAAAAATAAATTAATAAAATAAAAATAAAAATATATAGGGGACCAGGCTGGCTTAGTCAGTATAGTAGCATGGGGCCCTTGATCTCAGGGTTGTGAGCTCAAGCCCCATGTTGGATATGGAGTCTACTTAAAAAGAAACAAATAAAATGAAATATATAGCAATAAAAATCCCCAACAGTTTGTGATCACAGAAACAAATATGATAATATACAATTATTTAGTTAGTAAACATACGCCAGCATCTTTTTCTTTTTCATCTTCCTTGTCATCTTTGTCTTTTTTCTTCTCTTTAGAACTTTCCCCACTATCTGTTTTCTCTTTGGACCTAGATCTACGAAAAAAGAGAGAAAGAAACATCATTTATTTGTGCTTGGAAACATTCACATCTAAAATACATTTAAAGGGGGTGCCTGGGTGGCTCAGTCAGTTAAGTATCTAACTCTGACTTTGGCTCAGGTTGTGATCTCAGAGTCATGGGATCGAGCTCCACCTCAGGCTCTGTGCTGAGCGCGGAGGCTGCTTAAGATTCTTTCCCTCTGTCCCTTCCCACACACCCCACTCACGAGGGCTCGCTCTCTCTCTCAAAAATAAAATAAATAAATAAAATGAAGTAAAATAAAATACATTTAAAGACTTACATTTTACTTTTTAGTTAAGAAACTTCCAAAAGTCAACTTAACTTTTATATTACCAAACACCTTGGAAATATGACAAATATTAAATCCTTTAACATTAATTACAAATATTAAATAGTTGGCAATCTAGCCAAGAAAAAGTAGACATATAAAAATGAAAAAAATTTAAATAGGAGAGGTAAAATTTAACACAGAGAAATTTACCAAAACATTAACATTCTCCAAGATAATTTTCAATTAACTCATTTAAAAATTAATAATGTTTAAGGGGCCTGGGTTGCTCAGTCGGTTAAGCATATGCCTTTGGCTCAGGTTACGATCACAGCGGCCGGGGATTAAGTCCTGCATCTGGCTCCTTGATCAGCACAAAGTCTGCTTCTCCCTCTCACTCTCCCTATACACTCTGCCTCTCTCTCTCAAATAAGTAAAATTGTAAAAAAATTTAAAAAATAATTAAAAAGTGGGGCGCCTGGGCGGCTCAGTGGTTTAAGCCTCTGCCTTCGGCTCAGGTCATGATCTCAGGGTCCTGGGATCAAGCCCCGCATCGGGCTCTCTGCTCAGTGGGGAGCCTGTTTCTCCCTCTCTCTCTGCCTACTTGTGACCTCTCTCTCTCTGTCAAATAAATAAATAAAATATTTTTAAAAATAATAATAATAATTAAAAAGTAAAAAATTACGTTTAAAACCCCAACAGGCCTTGCATTTCACCCCTATGTCTGGTATCTTGTAAGTAAAAAAAATTTCTTGGGCCGCCTAGGTGGCTCAGTTGGTTAAGCATCTGCCTTCAGCTCAGGTCACGATCTCAGTGTCCTGGGATCGAGGTCCGAATCGGGCTCCCTGTCCAGTGGGGAGTCTGCGTCTACCTCTCCCCTCTACCCCTCCCCTTGGTCATGATCGCTTGCTCTCTCTCTCAAATTGAGTAAATAAAAGTCTTAAAAAAAATACTTAAGTTGAATACAATCAATTCAGTCTTCTTTTTCCCCTTTTAAAGAAACTGGTGCTTTTTCAACCTTCCAGATTTGATGAAGATATCCACAGGTAAAGAATATATTCTCTAGTATAAACTTCTAAAAAGTTTACAATTATGCCATCGATTTGGTCTTTTATCTGCTTTTATACACAGAATGATGTAGGTCATCCTATTTCATTATATGGTAGCAAATGACCCTAGTAGCACTTATTATTATTATTATTATTTTTAAAGATTTTATTTATTTATTTGACAGACAGAGATCACAGGTAGGCAGAGAGGCAGGCAGAGAGAGAAGAAGGGAGGCAGGCTCCCTGCTGAGCAGAGAGCCTGATGCGGGGCTCGATCCCAGGACCCTGAGATCATGACCTGAGCCGAAAGCAGAGGCTTTAACCCACTGAGCCACCCAGGTGCCCCTATTATTTTTTTTTTAATGTAGGCTCCACACTAAGCTTGAACTCACAACCATGAGATCAAAACCTGATCAAGAGTCTGATGTTTTGGGATGCCTGTGTGGCTCAGTTGGTTAAGCCTCTGCCTTTGGCTCAGGTCATGGTCTCGGGGTTCTGGGATCGAGCCCTGCATTGGGCTCTCTGCTCAGCAGGTAGCCTGCTTCCCCTTCTCCCTCTGCCTGCCTCTCTGCCTACTTGTGCTCCCTCTCTGTCAAATAAATAAAATCTTTAAAAAAAAAAGTGTCTGACATCTAACCGACAGCCACCTAGGCATTCCTTCCACCCCAAGTACTACTTACTGAAAGACCTTTTCCCCACTAATTACACTGTCACTGCTGTCATTTGTTAAGTGACCATATATGTGGGGATCTTCTTCTGGGCTCTTTACGTGGTTCCACTGATCTATTTGTCTCTACACCAAAACCACACTTAATTTGGATGACTTTATGACAAGTTTCACTATCTGGTAAAGCAAGCCCTCCTATCTTGTTCTTCAAGACAGTTTATGCCCTTGCATTTCTAATTTTACAATCAGTTTGTGAAATACTTTTCTATATGCCAGGCGTTTTGTTTTTTTTTTAAAGATTTTATTTATTTATTTGACAGACAGAGATGACAAGTAGGCAGAGAGGCAGAGAGAGAGGGGGAAGCAGGATTGAGTCCTGAATGGGGCTCCCTGCTCAGCGGGGAGTCTGCTTCTCTCTCTGAGCCTCCCCACTTTCATGCTCTCTCTCGCAAATAAATAAACAAAATCTTAAAAAAAAAATAAAGAAGAGAGTAAAATCAATCAGTTTAATTCTTTATATTAATAAGATTCAAGGAGAGAAAAGTCATGGTTATCTAAGTAGATTTAGAGAAAAGCATTTTATTAGCTTCAAAACATATTCATGTTAAAAGTGCCTAGCAGGGGCGTCTGGGTGGCTCAGTGGGTTAAAGCCTCTGCCTTCGGCTCAGGTCATGATCCCAGGGTCCTGGGATCAAGCACCACATGCGGCTCTCTGCTCCGCGGGGAGCCTGCTTCCTCCTCTCTCTCTCTGCCTGCCTTTCTGCCTTCTTATGATCTCTCTCTGTCAAATAAATAAATAAAAATCTTAAAAAAAAAAAAAGTTTCTTCATTAAGTCTCTGTTCATCAAAAGTATCCTAACAGAGTAAAAAGACAGAGTAAAAGAATATATGGGCCATTCATATAAATGACAATCAACAACCACCAAGCGTATTTAATCTTTTTTTTTTTTTTTTAAAGATTTTATTTATTTGACAGAGAGAGATCACAAGTAGACAGGCAGGCAGAGAGAGAGAGAGAGGGAAGCAGGCTCGCTGCTGAGCAGAGCCCGATGCGGGACTCGATCCCAGGACCCTGAGATCATGACCTGAGCCGAAGGCAGCGGCTTAACCCACTGAGCCACCCAGGCGCCCCCACCAAGCGTATTTAAAAACAACAACAAAACCTCCCTCAAGTCAATTTTTAAAGAAACAACTCAACAGGAAAATAAGCAAAAGATTTTAACATATTTCAGAAAAGAAGAAATCCAAATGTCCAAAGAACATATGAAGTTCAACCTCACTGGTCATCAGAGAAATACAAATTAAAGCCACAATACTGGTATGTCTAACCAATTAACAAAAATTAATAGGACTGACTACCAAATACTGGGAAGAGTATGGAGCAACACAATGATACTGCTCATCGGAATACAATCAGTATACCTCCTCTGGAAAGCATTTGGGATTATTCAATAAAAATGAAGCTACACTGGGGTGGCTGGGTTGCTCAGTCAGTTGACCGAGTGACTCTTGACTTCAGCTCAGGTCAAGATCTCAGGTTTGTGATCACACCATGCTGGGCTCCACACTCACCAGGGCATCTACTGCAGATTCTCTCTCTCTGTCCCTCCCCCTGCTCGCATGCATTGCACTCACTCTCTCCCTCAAATAAACAAATCTTTAAAAAAAAAATAAAGCTATGTTTATTCTATAACCATATAATTTCACTCCTAGATACACACCCTAGGGAAACTCAAGCACATGTATACTAAGACACATGTATAAAAATGCTCAAAATACCCTAAAAGTCAAAAGAACCCAAATACTTACCTCAGTAGAACGGATAAATAGTTGTATACTTATACCACTGAATAGTATTCAGGAGTGAAAATGACCTACTGTTATAAGCAACATGGATGACTCTCAAACAATGATCAACAAAGATACAAAATATGGAACTCATTCAAGTAAAGCTAAAAAACATATAAATCTTAACTATTCTTTTTCCAGATGTGAACACAAGTATAAAACTCTAAAGAAAGACAAAGAAATTACAAGTACAAACGTCAGGGGTGATTTTATCTAGGGTAGTAGAGAGCTGGAATTATAGAAAGGACATTGAGGGCTTCTGGAGATACTGATATGTTTTATTTCTTTTCTTTTTCTTTTTTTTTTTTCAGGTTTTATTTATCTATTTTTCAGAGAGAGAGCACAAGCAGGAGCAGCAGCAGATAGAGCAGGCAAAGGGAGAAGCAGGCTCCCACTGAGGAAGGAGCCTGATGCTGAACTTGATCCCAGGACCCTGGAATCATGACCTCAGCCAAAGGCAGACGCTTAACTAACTGAGCCACCCAGGAGTCCTAGCATGTTGTATTTCTTATCCTTGGTGGTGGTTACATGGATATTGCTTTATAATTATTTAATAAACTACATGTTTACATTTCCTTCACTTTTCGAATTTATATTTTACTTTTAATTCAAAATAATCTCAATGGGCATTATTACACCGACCTTGGCAAAATAGAAGTAAAATTTATAAAATAAAATTAGTGACATGAGGAAAACACTCATGATTAATATGAATAATATTCAGAAAAAAATACAAATTCATATATCAACTATGTCACCACTTCAGAACACCCAAAGAATAAATCATTGAAAAGAGAAATATAAAGAGTAAACATGTTATGTCTAATAGATATACCTTGAAATTGAAGGGTACTGGCATCCTAAGGAAACATGTACATTTAACTTAACACAAGCAAAGTTCATACCTATCCTGAAGAGCAATTCAGCAATTCACATCATAAGTTATAGTTATCTGTCAACTAGTGTCAGAAATGCTAAGAACATCATTTCTTTTTTTTTTTAAGAACATCATTTCAAAGGAAAAACAGAGTTCCCCAAAAGTTGTTTATACAGTATATTCCTGACCATTAACAACAGGTATCAAATAAGAGAAGAGTGTATTATGAATGTTAAAACTAACTGAATCTATAATTTCCAACTGAATTACAAGTTAGGCCGCTGCCTTCAGCTCAGGTCATGATCCCAGGGTCCTGGATCAAGTCCTGCATCGGGCTCCTTGCTCAGCAGTGAGCCTGCATCTCTCTCCTCCTCTGCCTGCCACTCTACCTGCTCGTGCACTCTCTCTCTCTCTGACAAATAAATAAAGATTTTTTTTTAAAAAGGAAGGAAAAGGGAAGAGTCAGTTCCCAAACTGCATGAGATACAGTCCAATGATAACATTACCTATTCTCAGCTTTCTTGCTTTTATTGCCAGGACTGGAGGATCTGGATCGCCGGCCTCGGCTTCTACTCCTTGAGCGTCTCCTGTCACGACTTCGAGATCTTCTTCGCTCTCGACTTCTGTCTCTCTCTCTACTTCTGGAACGCCTGAAAGGAAGACACTTTTCTCTATGACCAAGTAGTGTCACTTTCAGATAATGGTTCTGTACTGTGTTGAAAGAAGCTTCTTAACTATTACCATTATTAAAGGCTGAGATTTCAATTAATCATCAAATCAGATAAAAAAGGAACAAGTAAAGTCAATTCTTAGAAGTGGTTAATAAAAAAGTGAGGATACTAATTCCAAAATGATATTTGTTGGAAAAAAACAGCAAATCTGTGATAATAAATGTCTTTCTGAAATCTACGGTCTACAGTAGAAAAATCTAAATTTCAAAGCTAAAACTTAAGTATAAGGATGGGTACAACAGGGCTACGGAAGAACACAGGTATGAAGACTAGGAGATAATTTCCATTCTAGAACTGACGGTGACATGACATAGGGCAGATCAACTCTCTGTGTCACAGTTTCCTCATCTATATAATATGGAGACTTCACTTAGATAATCTCAAAATGCTTCTTGCTCTAAAACCTTGTGATTCTACTTTCACTCCTAAAAGTCAAAGACCAAATCTTAAAAAAATCAGTTTCAGGGGTGCCTGGGTGGCTCAGTGGGTTAAGCCTCTGCCTACGGCTCGAGTCATGATCTCGGGGTCCTGGGATCGAGCCCCACTGGTCGAGCTCAGTAGGAAGCCTGCTTCCCCCATCTCTCTCTGCCTGCCTCTCTGCCTACTTGTGATCTCTGTCTGTCAAATAAATAAATAAAATCTTTAAAAAAAAAATACATTCTTGAACGAATTATATGAAACTGTTCCTGGGACCACATAATATGAAACTAAGTCAGCACTATCTACATTTTCATAGATGAGTATTCTCCCTGAGCACCATGTAATACTTCTGCAATTTCTTCTTCCCATGTTTGCAAAAGAGTTTTTTCTGTGATCAGTTCACAGCACCTGTACAGTCTTGTCTTCTTTCCTATTATAATAAGAAACTTATCAAATAACTTTTTGGTGTGGGGAAGATTATTTTTATTTATAATGTTTTCCACCTCTACAAAGGTTACATACAGCTGCTTGACTGGTGCCTAGGAATATGTAAGCAAGTAAAAGTAAAATAAAAATTAGGAGGTCCTTTTATTCAAAATAGGTTTTTTTTTAAGGAGTGTCAAACAGGGACACTTGACTGGCTCAGGTGGTAGAGTATGCAACTCTTGATCTTGAAGTCTTAAGTTCAAGCCCCAAGTTGCGTGCAAGACTAACTAAAAATAAAATGTTCAAGGGGCACCTGGGTGGCTCAGTGGGTTAAAGCCTCTGCCTTCAGCTCAGGTCATGATCCCAAGGTCCTGGGATCGAGCCCCGCATCAGGCTCTCTGCTCGGCAGGGAGCCTGCTTCCTCCTCTCTCTCTCTGCCTGCCTCTCTGCCTACTTGTGATCTCTGTCAAATAAATAAAATCTTTTAAAAAAAAATTAAATAAAATGTTCAAAATAAATAAATAAATAGAATCTTCTTTAGAAATTAAAAAAAGAAAAAAGAAAAAGAAAAAAAAAAGAAATTAAAAAAGGGGGGAGTTGGGAGGGTCCCTGATCAGCTCAGTCAGTAGGGCATGCAACTCTTGATCTCAGGGTTTTAAGTTTAAGCCCCATATTGGGTAGAGATTACTTAAAAATAAAAAGCTTTAAAAAATACTTTTTTTTAAAAGTGTCAAACACGAAGCAGGGCTTGCAGATGGCTCTGCCCTTTTCCTTTTCCTGCTGGCTTTAGTGTCTGGTCTGAACATAGTTGTCAGCTCTCTTGGGACAGAATTAGAACAGAACAGTCTTGATGACATATTACCTTTGAGACTCTTTGCTCCAGGCAAAGCACCTCTGGACCTGATCAAATGAGCTGGAGTCAAAGCAGAGTGCCCACCAAAGGCCATTAAATTCCAGTCCAAGTCATACTTTTGAACAAGCCCAATTTAGCTGAGAAGGCCCAATTTATCATTGAGTCTTTAGGAGACTGGCTTACCTCAGGCGCTTCCGGTCTCTTGACCGAGATCTTCTTTTATCTCTGCTACGAGACCTCTCTCTCCTTCTATCTCTATCTCTGCTTCTAGAACGTCTATCATCTCCACGTTTACTTCTTTTGTCTGAGGGTGAGCGACTTCTAGAACGACTTCCAGAGCGCCCCCTAGATGCTGATCGCTTCCGATAGTGGCTAGAAGGTTAAGTTCAAGATTAAGTTTAGCAAACACAAGTAGCTTCTATTATATTTTAATTAATCACATTTTCCTAAAAGATCTCAGCAAATTAAACACTGAAAGGCCTTTTTGTTCATCAACTCTTAAAATTAGGGGGAAGTAATGACCCCTACAGCTACAGTCCACATAGACCGGGAAAAACTATCTTGAAATGGAAGCAAGAACAGTAAAAAGAACGGACCAAACTTGCCTCAAGCAACTTGCATTCTGTTAAAGGAAGAAATGACCAACAAGTAAAGAAATAAATACACAATACATCACGTGGTACTATGGAGAGAAACTCATCAGAGTAAATCAAAGAGAAAGGGTGGCAGGTAGGAGGTTTGCTATTTTAAACTAGGTGATGAGAAAAAGTTACTAATAAACAAACACTTCAGAGGTCTGAAGAAAATCAAAGGAACCATGTAGATACATGGGGGAGAAACTTTACAGGCAACAAGCACAAGTGCAAAGTCGCTGAGGAAGACGCTTGATAGGTGTGTCTAAGGAACAGCTAGGAAGGCAGATGCGGCTAGGTCTGAATGACCAAGTACCATGAGATGAGATCAGCAATACAGTGGGGCAGGAAAACCTGGAGTGCTCTGTAGAGCCTTACAGGCCATTCTAAGGACTTTTTCTTTCACTCTGAGTTAAGTTAAGAAGTTACTGGAAGATTCTAAGTAGAGGAGTAGTGTTACCCCACTAATATTTTTATTTATTTTTTACTTACTTATTTTTTTCCTCACTAATATTTTTAAAGCATTAGTCTGGCTGCTGAGGGGAGAACAAACTGAAGGAAGGCAAATGCAGAAGCAGGGAAAAGAGGTAGAATGCTACAGCAATCATCCAAGTAAGAGAGTGGTGGATGGGATTAGAATATCAAGTGTAGAGTTTCTAGAAGTGTCAAAATCTAGGTATTTTGAAACTAGAAAGGACTGATTTAAGGATTAACTCGATGCCAAATGTGACAGCAAGGCAGAAGCCATGGGTGTCTCTGAGATACATGGCTGGACCTAGTAGAAAGATGAAGTTGATATTTACTAAGATGGGAAGCCTGAGGGAGAATCATATGTGGGGGGGGGGGGGGTGGAAGTCAGGATATTAGGCATTCACATGGAGATGTATATAGGTAGTTGAAATATCAGTCTAGAATTCATGAAAGGCTCCACAGTCATCAGTGTACAAAGGCTACTTAAAGCAATAAACATGGATAAGATGGCTAGGGAATGAGTGCCCCTCATTATCCAAGTACCTGAAATTCAATGTGTAGAAACCCAAACTCATTACCTTTGCCTCCCCAAACCATTTATTACTACAACTTCCAGTCAGTAGTCTCAAAATATGTTATCTTCAATACTTCCTCTTTCTACACAACCAGTAAAACACCAAGTATCACCAATTCCATCTCTGTAATTCTCTTCGTATTATATCAGCACCTCAGAGTTCCCACTGTCACTACTCCACATCAGAGCTATCTAGTTAGGGCATTTTAGAAGACTCCTGGTCTTCTTGTTTCTATTCCCTGTTCCCTGAAATCTGTTTCTCGTTGCTTCAGTGGTAATCTTCATAAAGCAGAGTTCTGACCATATTATATAAACATACCCAAACATTTCTTAGGCAAAATCTTCAAAGGCTCTCAAATTGTTAGCTTCAAGATTTTATTTATCTATTTATTTATTTATTTATTTGAGAGAGAGAAAGTACCAACAGGGGGAATAGCAGAGGGAGATGGAGAAGCAGGCTCCCTACTGAACAGAGAACCTGATGCAGGGCTCAGTCCCAGGACGCTAGGACCAGAGCCGAAGACAGATGCTTAACAGCCTGAGCCACTGAAGGGCCCCTCAAATTCTTTAAAACTAAATCTACAATCCACTGACATTCTGGACCCAATTCCCTTTTAGAACCTACCTCCTACCACTTATCTTCAGCCCTTCATGACATCTACATATGTAGGCAAACTGGGCTCTTTATTATTTCTCGAACACCTTCTCCATCCCATCTCTGAGCCTTCCATAAGTTCCTGAACCAACCTAGAGCACAAGCCATGCAGGCAGGGGAAAAGGCTAAAGAGCTGGAAGAAGCTTCCTTGTGAAGGGCCCTGAAGGATGTGCTAAAAACTCCGACTGTATCTTTGGAAGCAATAAGAACCAACAGGGATGAAAAGAGAGGAATGACATAATCTTTATTTCAGAAGTGTCACTGTGGCTGCAGTGTGAGAAACCTATTAGGAGTGCAAAGATCACAGGAAGATAATCAATCTGAGGCAAGTGTAGCAGTCTGAACACTAAATGATTAGGGCCTGGATTAAGTCAGAGAGCAGAAATGGAGACAGGGTGTAGAATCTTACTGGGTTTAGACCGTACGAGAGAAAAATTAATCAAATAAACTATCACTTCCAGGTTTCTGTTCTGGGTAGCCAGATGAATAGCAATGCCCTCCAGGAGATTTAAAAGACCTGCACAAGAATTCTCTGTAAATATACAACTATTCTTTATCTTTATCCATGTGATGGTACTCAGTTCATGGATTTGCTAAATTTCATCTAGTTCTACCCTTAAGCTTCGTCCATTTCCCTGAACATTAACTGTATCTCAATAAACTACTATTACTTATTATTTATAACACAGATAAAAAGATATTTCATTCACTGCTAAATACAAAGCAAATACTCATCTTTAAGATAATAACCTCAAGGTCCCAAACCCCGTTTAACAATCTAAAATTTTGAAGAGCTATCAGAATTCTAATAAGACCTCCCAATCCAGGTTTTAAAAGGACAGAAAATACATAACAAAGAAATATTATATCTACCTGAGAAATAAATCTCCATGCAACAAGTATTTATTGCGGCCCACTAAAAGCCTAGTCACGTTCAATGTTGTAGATGATGTAAAAATATTTAGCCTCCAGCTCCTTTCAACTGATTTGGGAAAATATAAGACACGCATAAGGGACTAAAACAGACAGCAACAAGCGCCAGAGAAAGGTGGCAAACGCGAACTGGTAAGAAATTCAACGGGGATCACTACTGACTGAGGATCACGGAGGGCTTCCTGGAAATGGCGGGATGTGGTGCCCAATCACTGACCTCCTGGGGCTGCAACGGGCGATGGCAATGTACAGAACCCTGCGAGCGTCACCGGCCCAAGTACAGTCACTCCCTCGGCCCAGGTCTCCCTGCCCCCCGGGTGGCCGCGGGCAGCGCTGGCCGCACGTGGGGCCGCACCGGTTCAGGCCTGGTCCCGCTGCCACCTCAACTCCCGCCTCTTTCCCCCAGTCCCAGGAAGCCTCCCGCCCGCTCGCCCGCTAGGCGCGCCGCCTCACCGTGACTCCCGGCCCATGCTGCCGGCCACGGGAAAAGCAGCGCCTTCGGAACAACGCGCAGAAGAACCGCACAAAAAAGGAGGTCACGCCGCCCTCAGCTAGCCTGGCGAAGAGCAGCACTACGGGGGAGCAGCAGCAGCGACAGCGGCTTCGGCCATCAAAGAGCGGCCAACGAAAACAGGAAGTGCTGGCGCCCGCGGCAAAGAGAAGGAGAAAGCCGGCGGACGCTGCTCTCTCCACAGCGCTCCCTCTGGGCTGGAGGCCGCATAGCGCCTGCCACGCCGAAAGACGCGACCTGGGCGGGGCTTTCCTTGCGGTGCGTTGAAAGTCTGCGTTTTGTGCAGTGGGGAAAGGCGCCTTGGCTTTGCGGGCCCTAAGAAGGTCTTTCTTGGGCGCCTGGGGGGCTCGGTTGGTTAAGCGTCTGCCTTCAGCTCAGGTCATGATCCCAGGGTCCTGGAATCAAGCCCCGCAGGGAGCCTGCTTCTCCCTCCCCCAAACTCCTGCATATGTGTTCCCTCTCTTGCTGTGTCTCTGTCAAACAAAATACTTTTTAAAAATTATTAAAAAAAAAAAAAAAAAGGTCTTTCCTGCAAGGGACATCGAGGCACCATATGCATTCCCACCCCTTAACCTGAGCTGAGTGATGCTACCAACATCTCCATTCACTCTCATTCATTTATATGTATGTTATATGTGTGGGGCATGTCTTACATCCCAGAAGCTTACAAGTTAGTGGGGGATATAGACATAAGTAAAAACACAAGCAAATGTAATACAAAAGAGATTACAGCATAGGAGAGGAGTTCAAAAAGGTTCCCTGAGCATGTGACCTTTGAGGTGAGATGTGAAGACTGAGTAGGAATTAAGTGGGTGGAGAAAAGGAAAAGCTAAAAATATATTCCCAAGATTATAGTGTTTCTCAACATGGTCTGAGCTTGGACACTGTAAAAACAACAACAACAACAACAACAAAAACATGATGGGAGGGTGCCTGGGTGGCTTAGTTGGTTAAGTGTCTGCCTTCGGCTCAGATCATGATCCGAGGGTCCTAGGATTGAATCCAACCCAGGTCTGGCTCTCCCCTCAGTTGGGAGTCAATTTCTCCCTCTGACCCTCCTCTCTCTCTCTCTCTCAAATAAAGGTTTTGATTTTATTTTTATTTTTAAGATTTTAAGTGTTTATCTGTGGGAGACAGAGAAAGGAGAGAGAGGAGGGTTAGAGGAGCAGCAGACACCCAGCTGATCAGGGAACCCCATGTGGGACTGGATCCCAGGACTCCAGGATCATGACCCCAGTGAAGGCAGTCACTTAACCAACTAGCCACCCAGGGTCCAATAAATAAAGTCTTTAAAAAAATTAAAATTACATGATGGGTTGCCTGGGTGGCTCAGATGGTTAAGCATCAGCCTCAGGCTCAGGTCAAGATCCCAGGGTCCTGGAATCCAGTCCCACATCAGGCTCCCTGCTCAGCCGGGAGCCTGCTTCTCCCTCTCCCACTCCCCCTGCTTGTGCCTTCTCTGCCAAATAAATAAAATCTCTCTCTTTCACTACACACACACACACACACGTGTACATGATGGGATATCTGGCTGGCTCAGTCTATAGAACATGCAGTTCTTGATCTTAGGGTTGTGAGTTCAAGTCCCAGGTCAGGTGTAGAGATTACCTTAAAATGAAATCTTAAAAAATATACATACTTGGATCCATGCGTTCCATACCGATATTCTGATTTACTTGGTCTGGAATGCTTCCTGTGCACTGGGAAGTCTTAAGCTTCTTGGGCAATATACTTAAGGTTGAGAATGACTCACCTAGGAGAACACCCTGAATTGTTAAGTATTGTTTTGACATAAAGCTATAATGTAGTGAAGGCAGAAGCTCTCATAGTTAACATTCCTCTGTACTATTCTAAATGCTTCTACCTAAGAAGGAAGAGTTCCAGATTGTGATTGTGGTGGTTGATGTAGGTATGTACACATTTTGGATGTACACATTTGTCAAAACTCAATGAACTATAAACTTTAGATTGGCACATTTTACTGCATATTAATTTGACCTCAAAACACTTGATAAAAAAAGAAGAAACCTAGTTACGACTCCACGACAAACTTCTGCTCTCCCTCTTCTGTGCCTTCCTGCCCATTGGTGACAGCAGTACGGTCCATCCCCAGGGTAAAAGAGGCCTGGGCTGATACCTGACAGAATGGACAGGAAGTATCAGAGTCATTCTACATCGCTTCTATGTGGACTAAAGGTAACAAGTATCGGTTTCAATCTAAGAGAAATAGGAAACCACTAGTGACTTAAACATGGAGACACTGAGAAGTGATCAGATTCTGGATATATTCCACAGGTAGCTCTCCAAACACCAAGTTAGATGTGAACTGTCATCTTTATGCCTCCCATCAGGCTTTGAACAGAGCTGCTGTGGGGATGCGGTGATCCTGTGGAAAAAGGCATGGAAGCAGGAAATTTGACAGGGGATGTAGAGAAAATCAGTAGATCTGGTGTAGTGATGTGATGTTTGAGCTGCCTACTAGATACCCAGGAGATAATGGCCATATAGGAGACACATGAATCTGGGGTTCAAGGGAGAAACAGAACTTGTCTGAGGGGGCTTGGGTCATGATCCCAGGATGCTGGGATTGAGTCGGGTTCCCTCTTTGTGGGGAGCCTACTTCTCCCTCTCTTCCCCATTCATGCTCTCTCTCAAATAAATAAAATCTTAAAAAAAAAAAAAACAAAACTTGTCTGAGAGGGGTCAAAAACATTTTATGGAATGGTTAAGAACGCAGTATTTGAAGTCATGAAATTGGATGAGGCCAAGCAAAACTTAATGTTACAGCAGGAACAGATTTTTAAAAAAATTTTTTTTTTAGATTTTTATTTATTTATTTATTTGACAGAAAGAGATCACAAGTAGACAGAGAGGCAGGCAGAGAGAGAAGCAGGCTCCCTGCTGAGCAGAGAGCCCAATGCGGGACTCGGACCCAGGACCCTGAGATCATGACCTGAGTCGAAGGCAGCGGCTTAACCCACTGAGCCACCCAGGCGCCCCAGGAACAGATTTTTTAAATACCGTACTTGAATTTCTTGATTTCAATTGAGAAAATGGAGACTCTGGAAACAAACACAAACTTAATCCTAGGTCACAAATCTTTTCGGAATCTTAACTGGAACCAGAACCCATGCATCTGATAACCAGGCCAGAGCTGTTTTCAAGGTAGTTCATTTCTAACTCCCACTTAAAAAATAAATAAATAAATAAATAAATAAATAAATAAATAAATAAATAAATATTTGAGAGAGAGAGAGACAGTGTGAGAGCAGAGAGAGGAGCAGGAGGAGGAGGGAGAATCTCAAGCAGACTCCCCCACTGAGCATGGAACCCTACCTGGAGCTGGATCTCATAACCTTGAGATCATGACTGGAGTAGAAAACCAGAGTCAGACACTTAACCAACTGAGCCACCCAGGTGCCTCCTAGAACTAACTCCCCTTTAAGAGAACACATTCATGTGACAATCCTGAAAGGTTTTTTTATCTTCACAACATGTTTATGTAAAGTTTGGAACAATTCTATGTCCCAGAAAAAGCTGTTTTTAACTATTAGGGCAGATAAAAGAAGTAATTATAGTCCAGTATGTCTCCAACACATCACTTTTAACAAAATGCCCTGACTTCCAAAGCAGATTTTGATTCTAATTAACCTAGTTCTCTTTCATAACCCTCTTGCTGTTTTTAGTACCAATGGTGATAGACGCTCATCCATTTATACAACTAATCAGCCTAAAAATCTACTAGTCAAAGATATCGCTTTTCAGTCTAGTTTTAACCCATGAACATTTCAAGTCCTTGAAATTTCTAAGTAAAAGATTATTCCCAAAACTGAGAAACTCCCATTTCTGTGCATTATTATTAAACATACTTTAAGGGGCGCCTGGGTGGCTCAGTGGGTTAAGCCGCTGCCTTCGGCTCAGGTCATGATCTCGGGGTCCTGGGATCGAGTCCCGCATCAGGCTCTCTGCTCAGCAGGGAGCCTGCTTCCCTCTCTCTCTGCCTGCCTCCCTCTCTCTCTCTCTGCCTGCCTATCTACTTGTGCTCTCTCTCTGTCAAATAAATAAGTAAAATCTTTAAAAAAAAAAAAAATAAACATACTTTATTAGAAAGATGCCAATTGGCTAAAAAAAAAAAGTGGCACCAAGAGACACAGATATATTACAGCTACCTCTTCTGACAAGATTTAATAATGATCTACAACTATGAAGGCTTCCCATGTGTCAACTGGCTAAATGAGGCCTTTTGTTCTTTTTAAAGAAACAAAAGGAAGGGCACCTGGGTGACTCAGTGGGTTAAGGCTCTGCCTTCAGCTCAGGTCATGATCTCAGGGTCCTGGGATTGAGTCCTGCATCCGGCTCTCTGCACAGTGGGGAGCCTGCTTCCCCCTCTCTCTCTGCCTGCCTCTCTGCCTGCTTGTGATCTCTTTCGGTTGAATAAATAAAGAAAAATCTTAGAAAAAAAAAAGAACAAAAAAAAAAAAAAAGAAATGAAAGGAAAAATAGAAGAAACAAAAGAAATAAACAGGGGCGCCTGGGTGGCTCAGTGGTTTAAACCACTGCCTTGGGCTCAGGTCATGATCTCGGGGTCCTGGGATCGAGTCCCGCATCGGGCTCTCTGCTCGGCAGGGAGCCTGCTTCCCTCTCACTCTCTCTGCCTGCCTCTCTGCCTACTTGTGATCTCTCTCTGTCAAAATAAATAAATAAATAATCTAAAAAAAAAAAAAAAAAAAGAAATAAACATGTGCAACTGAAGACCACTAGTGTCCTCCCAGGAACTGAGAGGGGAAATGACATTCAAGGGTGCTTTCTAATCCTCTAGATACTAGATTCATTAGGGAATCAGGAAGAATGTGTATTTATCATCTTATCCTAAGTCAGAGGAATACACTTAATTATACTTATTCTCTATTATTCTGGTTCAAAGTAAAATGACAAAAATAGAGACTTTGGGGGGCGCCTGGGTGGCTCAGTGGCTTAAGTGTCTGCCTTCAGCTCAAGTCATCAACTCAGGGATGGAGCCCCCTATTGGGCTCCCTGCTCAGCAGGAAGTCTGCTTCTCATTCTCCCTCTGCTGCTCCCCCTGCTTGTTCTCTGTCAAATAAATAAAATCTAAAAATAAATAAATAAATAAGGATTTTGGGAGTAATTTTAAAAAGGTATGTATGTGTATAATTTCACAAGGATTAATCGAATAGTTTATACAAAAATCTGTAAGGAAATTTAATATTAAGCAATACGATGCTTAATGTTTTATAACCTTCCAAATATGATAGTGTTACCAAGATGTTTAAAAGGGTATTTATGGAGTGCCTGGGTGGCTCAGTGGGTTAAGCCTCTGCCTTCAGCCCAGGTCATGATCTCAGGGTCCTGGGATCGAGCTCCGCATCGGGCTCTCTGCTCAGTGGGGAGCCTGCTTCCCCTCTGTCTGCCTACTTGTGATCTATCAAATAAATAAATAAAATCTTAAAAAAAAAAATAAAATAAAAGGGTATTTATGATACTAGTTGCATACCCCAGTGAATTTTCAAATCCCAATTCTATATGTACTAATCATGCTGTTCTCATTTGCTTAAAAACCTTACTTCTGGGGGCCCCTGGCTGGCTCACAAGGAGGAGCACCCAACTCCTGATCTTGGGGTCATGAGTTCCAGCTCCACAGGGCAGGGTTTCAAGATTACCTAAAAAACAAAACAAAACCTTTAAAAAGTAAAAAGGGGCACCTGAGTAGCTTGGACATTGCGTCTGCCTTCGGCTCAGGCCATGATCCCAGGGTCCTGGGATCAGGCCCTGCGTCGGGCTCCCTGCTCAGCATGAAGCCTGTTTCTCCCTCTCCCACTCCCCGTTTGTGTTCCCTCTCTAGCTGTGTCTGTCACATAAGTAAATAAAATCTTAAAAAAAAATTTTTAAAGTAAATAATAAAAATAAATAAAAAACCTTACTACTAGAAATTGAAAACTCAAAAGTGAAAATTCCCAATTACGAGTTTGGTAATAAAATTTTTATGGGGGCACCTGGGTGGTGGGTGGCTCAGTCAGTTAAGCATCTGCCTTCAGCTCAGGTTATGATCTCAGGGTCCTGGGGATTGAGCCCCTTATCAGGCTCAGCAGGGAGCTCAGCCTGCTTCTCCTGTGCCTGCCACTCCCCTTGCTTGTGCTTTCTCTCTCTGTCAAATAAATAAATAATTAAAAAAAAATTTTTTTTTAAATAAAAAATAAGTTTTCATAAATAAAAATTAAAATGAATACCTTTATAAACACCTTCTAATTTCACATGTATGAATATTAATAATTGTTTCATTACTCCATATTTGCACTGGAGTAAAAATTAAGATACTTGACAAAATAGCCCTTATAAGTTAGCATGTGCAGATTTAACATTAGACAGCTCAGTTTCTTTCATTTTATTTTTAAGATGGCTCCATTTCTCAGGACAGAGTAACACAAATACAAGTTGCAGCCCTTGGGGCTGGATGAGACCGTGTTCATGTGCTCTCCTAAAAGCAGCAGCTCAGCTCCCAAAAGAGAAATTACAAATCTTAGAAGTTAAGAGAAAGGTGGAGACTAGGGATTCTAATTATACAAGAAAAGTCAATTAATGACAATGGAAGTCTATTCTTCACAACAGTATTAAGACAAACTCAATGCTTTTCAATCAGGGAACCTGCCGTTCCATTCCTAATCAAATGATTTTACAACCCCTATCAAGTACAAGAATTACATAAAGGTGTAAAGCCATCTGCCTCCTTAGAGACACTGCAGTATTGAAGAGAAGGTGCTGTTTGGTAAGCTTCTCCTGCTGAGTGCTGCAAGCTTCATGGTACTTCAGAGCCCCAGTAATTAAGGAGTTCATGACAAAAGATAAAAGTGAAAAAGTAGACACAGAGATCTGTGAAAACTTCGCCCATTTTGCTATAGGTATCCATCGATCGATTTATCACTTCAGCAGGAATTCCAGATAATAGAAGGGCAGCTGTTAGTACAGTTGTCTTTATCTTCTTTTCACCCTGTATACAGAAAGACTTTGATAAATCTTACAGCTTTCAGAAGACTACTTAAGTTGTACACAAACATTATCAGTGCTGTTATTTTTGCCTGATTCAAACCTGTTAATGAAGTTTCACTACATCAATCAGTAATATATCAACATCTACTAAGCATATAATATATAAAGCAGCAAACTGCTAGGCAGTAGGGGAAAGACACCATTCAAGTTATCAAAAGTGGAAAAGAAATAAGTCTTATCTTGGAAGGAAGGCAAGACAAATAACAATTTAAGATATATACAACAGCACAAGACAAAAACAGAAAAAACTAATACACGGGACATAAATAACTGTTAAATGAAGTACATGAATAATGTATGGCATAGTGGCTCAAAGAAGATAGAAAATTACTCCAGGGTTAGGTGTATAAAGAAAGCCCAGGGAAGGATTTTAAAAGGAAGTAAAATCAAAAACAGACCTTCAGGAATGACCAAGATTTAGATGGACAAAAATGAGAGGAGAAATCTTATTGGAGGTACATCTTAGATAACAAAAGTAAGAGAAGAGTAATAGCCAAAAAAAAAAAAAAGAAGAGGTACTGAAACAGGCAAAAACTAATCTACAGTGGGACAAAGGAAATCAGATCCTCAGTCTGTAGGGGCTGAAGCTGACTGGAAAGGGGCACGGTGGAATGTCCCCACAGTCACATTCTAAACCTTGAAAGCATTTGGGTTTCATAGGGTGAAAAACTCATTAAATGGTATACTAAAGACTTGAACATTTCACAGTAAAAAATTTTTACTTTAAAGAAAAGAAGAGGGGCGCCTGGGTGGCTCAGTGGGTTAAAGCCTCTGCCTTCGGCTCAGGTCATGATCCCAGGGTCCTGGGATCGAGCCCCATATTGGGCTCTCTGCTCAGCGGGGAGCCTGTTCCCCCTTCCCCCTCTGCCTGCCTCTCTGCCTACTTGTGATCTCTCTCTCTCTCTCTCTGTCAAATAAAGAAATAAAATCTTTAAAAAATAATAAAAACAAAAACTGTCGAAAGGCTCCTTTGGTGGAACATGCAATTCTTGATCTCAGGATTCTGAGTTCAAGTTCCATGTTGGATGTGGAGATTACTTAAAAAAAAAAGTCCTGGGGCACCTGAGTGGCTCAGTCAGTTGAGCACCTGACTCTTGATTTCAACTCAGGTTGTGATCTCATGGTCCTGGGATGGAGTACTCAGTGGGAATGGGCTCTGTGCTCAGTGGGACGTCTGATTTGGATTCTCTCTCTCCTTCTACCCTCTCCTCCCCACCCCCTGCGCACAAGCTCTCTCTCAAATAAAAAAAATAAATCTTAAAAAATAAAAAATAAGGGGCACCTGGGTGGCTCAGTAGCTTAAGCACCTGTCTTCGGATAAGACTATGATTCCAGAATCCTAGGATGGAGCCCCACATCGGGCTCCCTGATCAGCGGGGAGCCTGTTTCTCCCTCTCCCTCTCCCTGCCTCTCTGCCTACTTGTGTTCTCTTTCTCTGTCAAATAAATAAAAGTAAAATGAATCTTTAAAAAAAAGTTACAACAAAATGTTTGGTTGAGAAAAAAGTATAGTTTCCCTTCCTTTTCTCTCCCCCATTTACCTAGTAACCCATACACACTACTGTTAATAGTTTCATGCAATATTCTTCGAGTAAATGAGGTGCCTGGCTGGCTCAGTCAACAGAGTGTGTGACTCTTGATCTCAGGATTGTAGAGTTTTTGTTGCCTTTTTTTTTTTTAAAGTAGGTTCCGTGCCCAGTGTGGAGCCCAACATGGGGGTCAAACACTCGACCATGAGATAAAAACTTGAGCTGAGGGGCACCTGGGTGGTTCAGTCAGTTAAATGGCTGCCTTCAGCTCAGGTTATGATCTCAGGGTACTGAGACTGAGCCCTCTATCAGGCTCCTTGCTCAGTGGGGACACTGCTTCTCCCTCTTCCTCACCCACGACTCCACATGTGCTCTCTCTCTCAAATAAATAAATAAAATCTTAAAAAATTCTTCCAAAGTTTCTTCACACATATACAAGAAAATCAAGTATCCATTATTTTCTTCCTCCTTTTTTTTTTTTTTTAAAGATTTTATCCATTTATTTGAGAGAGAGAGAGAAAGCACAAGCAGGAGGGGGAGAGAGAGACAGAAAATCTAAAGCAGAGTCCATTCTGAGTGTGGTGCCTGACATGAGACTTGATCCCAGGACGTTGATGTCATGACCTGAGCTGAAACCAAGTCAGATGCTTAACCAACTGCACCACCCTGGCTCCCCTATTTTCCTCCTTTTTTATGAAAAAGTAGCATACTATAGATCATATTCTGCATTTTGCTTTCTTCTCTTAATATTTCTGGGCAAGCTCACCATTATCCATATATCAGAGCTTCATCATTCTCAATGGATATGTCATAATTTAATGAGTCATTTATTAGTATACATCTTTGCTGTTTTTAAACTTTGCTATCACAAAACTATAATCAATCTTTCAATAAATATACACCTATATCATCCAAAAAAGTTAAATAAATTTACAAATAAAATTACATTCCTTTCTGTATTATATCAATAACCTATTTAACTCTTCATGAATGTAAATGTTTCAAGTCCATTGAAAACATACATGAGGTCTTTCAGTGCATTACAAATCACTAAGCAAAAGACCAAGTAGCTGTTTTTCAGTAAAAAACTCACACAAGAGGTACCTGGGTTAAGTGTCTGCCTTCAGTTCAGGTCATTATCCCAGATTCCTGGGATTGTGCCCCACATTGCGGTCCCTGCTCAGTGGAGACCCTGCTTCTCCTTCCCTCTCTGCCCCTCCCCTCCTTACTCATGCTCTCTGGCTCTCACTCTATCTCAAAAAAATAAGTAAAATCTTTTTTTTTTTTTTTTAAGATTTTATTTATTTATTTGACAGAGAGAGAGATCACAAGTAGGCAGAGAGGCAGGCAGAGAGAGAGGAGGAAGCAGGCTCCCTGCGGAGCAGAGAGCCCGATGCGGGGCTCGATCCCAGGACCCTGAGATCATGACCTGAGCGGAAGGCAGCGGCTTAATCTACTGAGCCACCCAGGCGCCCCAAAAATAAGTAAAATCTTAAAAAAACAAAAACAAAACAAAAAACCTCACACAAAACTCAATTACATCAGTAAGGTTACTTTCTACACCAGCCAAGTCCCACAAAACTGTGTATACGTTTGTAGTTAAGCAGATTAGGTAAACACAGACACTCTCCATGATTCTGTTTTGCAATTTTGGCCAAATATTTCTTGGAAATACCAGAGCCTTGACATTAAAGATACAGTGCATTGTTATTAGGCATCCAGTAAAGAGCACAGTAAGATAAATGAACCTATTTCAAAATTAATTTCCCTTACTAGAGATAAAATGTATAACTAAATTCACTAAATAATTAAACTGAACATTTTCTCAGAAAAGTATTACTCAAACTCTGTGGTTAAGTTTTCCCCCCAATCCATGATGGACCAACATTCTTGTAAAACATGAAAAAAAAATGTTAGAGCAATGTCAAATTGCCAAAAAGTTTCTATCACTCACTTTCTGAACTTGTTACAAAAAGAAATAGTTTTAAGATCAGCATTTGTTGGCCAATGACACTTCTAGTAGCACTGTTTCAGACCATGAGTATGACTATTTTTTTTTAAGTTCTTAAAATCATCTAGTCATCAATTAGTCTAAATACATCACCATAATTTAGAAAAAGTTTTAATTTACCTTGGGAAAATATTTGTATAGTCCCATGTACGCAAGTTGTAAAGTAAGAAACGGAGCAAATATAGACTGTGAAGACAGAAAATAAAATTATGTATTTTCAACATCATCATTCAAGTCAAATCAACAGCAGCTATAAAATTCTAAGCAAAAAAACTGTAAAAAAAATACACATATATTTAATTGTACTGGATGAAAGCAGTCTTGTTTCTGCACAAGGGTGAAAAAATAAAGGGACTGGATCTCCTTATCATAAAATATGTCTCTCAAGTCAAGTCACATTCTTTCGATGTCCCCCCAAAATGTCTTCTCTCAAAAACTTATTCTTTTAAGGATTTAAAATATTCAGTGGTGACAGATGTATAAAACATTATGCAGTAACATCTCTCTCATCTAGAAGTAATCAACCAACAATTTCAAAGCACACATAAAAGGCCCAGTACTCACTAGATGCCATCCACTCCCAGACACTGGGACAAGAAATTATCTCATTAACTACACCACTGGCACCTAAATGACAAGCTATTCTTACTGTAGGTAAAATGGTGTGGTTATCTTGCTTCTTGCACAATAAAACTGAAAAGACCAAAATGATAATTAATTTACATTTATTCTTAAAATTAAAAATATTATGAAGGGAGTGAAAGAGCAAACATTACCAGATGGATGTATAGTGAAAGCGGTGAGAAATAAGAGCTGTAAATCTGATAGCAAAAAAAAAAAAAAAACCCAAAAAACAAAAACAAAACAAAACAAACAAACAAAAAACCACCTCACACATAAATAGGACATTAACTTTAAAAATCCTAAAAGCACAGAGCCCTTAAGGAGGAAAAAAAAAAGCAGCTACATATCTCATTAAATGCTGAAAGTCATAACAACAATGTAATGTCAAATAAAGTCTGTACAACGAATTCTCTTTAAGAAAAAATGTGCATAAAATAGATTTTAAAAAACTTTCTTGATGAATAATATAAACTTTAATTATCTTAAAAATTAGCTTTGAGCCCACTAGTTGTAGTTATTCCTAAAATGTCTACTGAATGGAAATACTTCTAAGAGCAAGACACTGAACTATGAACTATGCTTTTCTTCATTTCTCCTGGCAGGTGAAAGCACCAAGAATACGGGACTGCCATTATGATACTACAACATTATGAAATGCTGAAGTGCTTGCTGAATCACAGAAAAACTACATCATGTTCAGGACCACAGGAACTGCATTTTGAGGTTCAAATTATTTGAAAAGTGGTAATTTATATATAGCACATGTAGATACTTTATTTACCCTTAGATTTCGGAAAGAAATTGCCTAAGTTAAAACCTAGCTGTCACTTAGAACTATGTGACCTTAGGCAAATGATTTAACCTCTGAGTCTTCATTCCCCCATCTATAAAACACAGAATCAGAAGGATGAGGTTCAATGACTCAATACATGTAAAGCATTCAGAATGCTACCTAGAGTACAGAAAAAGTTAAGCAATTATTACTGGGCTCTGTATTTTACCAGAATATTTCATCTATATCTAAGGTGAACAACAGTTTATATCTCCAAAGAGCCATATGAATCTGGCTAATAGTAATACTGGCAATCAAGTCCATGGAGTAAAAGGATTCATTACATAGCCAATTTGCTGTTTCCACTCTGCTGCTTACCAAGTATTTGCAAACAAAAGCTCTGACTCCAAAGGCAAGAAGAGCACATCCCACCAATCTAAATATTCGAAAAGAGTCAAATTCTTCTGTTGTATTTCCATCTTCTTGATTGGGTTTTTCACTAATCAGCTGTTTCCGTAGCTTCATTGCTTCTTCAAATCTGGAGAGGTATTGTTCAAGGCCATGGCGAGAACCCCTCTGGAGCGTGTCTGCTGTCAGGTCCCCTCTGTTCCGCTGCCGGAGCTCAAGGTTTACATCATTACTACACTCAGGTGGTTTAATGAAAGAGTCCAATTTGTCTCCCAGCTGAGTCCCCTTTACCTCGGCCACACCACTTTGCTGGTCAGTTGTTCCTGTACTGACCGAATCGCCCAGCACTACTCGCTTTGAAACTGAAGGAATGGTGAGGGAATTCAATTTGTCACTGTCCTGCTGCTTTGATTTTGTTTGACCTTCGTCTTCTGAGAAAAGAAATTTAGAAGTCTTATGTAGTATATACTGGCAAACACCTTTCATATTAAAAAATATGCCACTACTGCTAGAACTCTGCAGTCTCTGAATCTAAATACTGATTCTGCATAAAACATAAACTGGTTCCTTCCTCTCCACCCTTAGAATATATAGCACCCCAAAAGAGTGTAGCAGAGGCTACAACCCAAACTTTGGGAGTAGGAAGATAAGACTAGGAGAAAAAGTGGGAAAGATGATCATGGATGGAGCAAGCTATAAAGACCAGGTTTTCACAGATAATACATCCCAGAAGAATGACTACATTGCCTGCTCTAATTTATTTGATTAAAAATATAAAATCATTAAAGCTTTTAAAAAATCTGTATTTTAATATTACATTTCTGAATCCAGAGTCCTGCCAGCATAGGGTGTGGCGTATCCTACAGTAAAGCTACTGTTTACGTAATCCTTCTACTGTAGTGAGGGAGCCATTAGTAGGTAACTAAGCAGTTTGAAGATGCTGTTCTGCTTTAAAAGCAAAGCAAAACCTTTAGGACAGAATTTTCAAAGCAAAAGAACAAATTGTATATAAATGTATAAATGTATATAAATGTAACAAAATGTATATAGAATGAATATAGCTTGAGAAGGACAATAAATGTCTTCGGAAATAATATCCTGCTGATAATCATTAAAAGGAAAAATGTGTCTTCTAACTATTGCTCTAGAAGAATTTGAAAGAGTGCTTCTTACCTTTCCTGGTAACTTGTGAACTATCCGAAAGTTCAGGGCTGTCTACCTGAAGCCCACAGAAATCACAAAGCTTTAAGTAGCGTGCAAACACCGAATATAAGTCAATCACGAAAGGCAATCAATGGAAACTTAGAGAACACTAGCACATACTCAGTGCTCAATAAATATTCACATGAATACTCATTGAATTGTACATGCACTGGCCGAGAAATGAGGAACTCTCTTTAGGGTTAAACGCGGTTCCTGACCTCAATCGCATCAATCTCAGCACACTAGGAGAGAAGACCTCAGGGGGGCACGACCCACTTGCTGGGGGTATAAAGAACGGCCACCCAGTTTTATCTTCCTGTTGCAGAAAGCCTATAGATGACAGTGTTGAGGGCATTGAACACAGACACCAGATTATGACCGTAAGAGTCCCATTTCCACGTAGGAAGAACTAGGGAGCAGTTCAGTAAACACAAGCTCCGGAGGGCCGACAGAGTAACGGCGAAAGGCAAAAGAAGGTAGACAGACGCTAGGAAAGGCACTGGAAGGGAAAGCATTTGGAACCGAAATAAAGGAAAGCCATTTTCCTGAGGGGGACAATAGTCAGAGCAATCTGACGGGATAAAAGGTGAGCCCTGCAAGAGGGGAAGGCGTGGGGAAAGAAAACGGGACTCTCACGCATAACTGGGCACAGGGCACCATGGCACAGGAGCCAAGGCTTCACAGCCTGCGGCGGAGATGGGGGACAATCTTAGAGCGAAACCCACGGAAAATTGAGAGGGACTAGAAAGGTCCGGGGGTTATTTAAGTGAGAACTTGGGACATCACCTAAGAAACGGAGACAAGAGGGGAGGTCAGAGAGCAGAGCTTTTTCAAAAGGCCAGCGGGGCGTTACAGGGAGAAAGCAAGAACGATCCCGAAGACTCAGAGCGGTGGGTGGGAGAGTGAGGGAAGACGGGAGACTCTCACCCGCGCCACTCCCAGGCCTGTGAAAGCCCATGATCCGGTTGATGCGCTGTTCCGAGTTCATAAGCAGCTTCCTCCGCCGTAGCTCGGCCCGACGCTGGGAAGCCGACAGGCCTGAGTTCGCCGGAGCCCCTGGCCGGTCGCCGCTGTCAGGCGCGACGGTCACCGGCTCCATCTCCCCCACCAAAACGAGGGAATGCTAAAGGCGGTGAAAGAGGTGGCAACCTCTGCGCAGATGACTTAAAGCCAGGCCGCAGGGCGCGAGCCAACCTCCTGCCGTAGGCCCGCCCCCCAGCGCAGAGCCTGAGAGGCGGGCTAAGCACGCGCGCTGCCGGACCCGACAAAGCGCGGGGCATGCGCCGCCATCTTGAGTGAGGGCAGAGTCGACAGCCTCAGTCCCTTCTGCCTGGGTTGGCCCTCGCTGCTCCTCTACCCCCGCCCCCCGCCACTGGGTTTCTCTGAAGTTCCCTCGGACGTGAAGAAAACCCGCCTCCATGATGACGAGAGAGAAAGGAATGTGGGTGAGGCATCAACTCACCTGAGGTTGGTGCCCAAACGCAAAATGGAGGCTGTCGCGGCAGGCACTTGTTTCTAGTGACCTTCTGCGACCTCGCTTGTAAACTCCGGAAATACGTAACCTGGGAGCGACAGTTTAGAGAGACTTGCGTTTAGGGTGTTTTTTGCGCTCATTTTTCCTATCTCCTCAGTTGCTTTTCTCCCAAATACGCACCTGGCGCGTTTCAGATCTTCTCTCCCTTTCCCCCTCCCCTTAGAGGAACAGAGAGAGGGGCCGTGGGAGAAGCAGGTTCCCCGCTGAGCGAGTAGACTGAATACAGGACTTGATCCCAGGACCTGGATTCTGAGCTGAGCCTAGGGCAGATGCTTTACCATCTGAGCCATCAAAGCACCCTGTTAAAGGCCTCCTTTGCGTCTTTGTTCAGGGCTTTCCCAGTGAAGACGACTCTGTCCATTCTGCTTAAATCACCACCCTTTTCAAGACTCCATGCTCTAATCTGACTTATTTTTCTTATCCGACTCGTAAGCTAAATGTACTTATTTTATTGTCCGTTTCTCACCAGCTAGACTGTAGGTTCCATGAAGACAAGCCTTGTGTTTTGTTCGGAACTGCAACTCCTGGAACGGCGTGAGCACTCGTTAGAGCCAGCCTAACTATAACGCTGTGTTGAGAATCATGATAGTATTAGGAAATGTTTTAATTTTAATTTCTTTTAAAGTCAGAAGAAAAGTATAATAATAATAACATAGAACAATGAATCTAGCATGGATTATAGCTTTCCTTATAACAACAGTCATAAAGTAGAATTTGAGAATGCCTTTATGAGGGCATCTGGGTGGCTCAGTTCATCCACTGACTCTTAATCTCAGCTCAAGTCTTGAGCTCAGGGTCCTGAGTTCAGGTTCCTAGGTGAGCTGGCACGTGGCCTAGCGCATTCTTAAAAAAAAAAAAAAAAAAAGCCTTTATGGAGGAAGCAAATTGTGTAGGGTACATAAATGATAGTTATTAATCATAAAGACTAAGTGAATGAATAGAAGAATGAAGGAAATCAATCATCCTTCAACCCTTGGTAAAAGGACCCTGTGGCCACTTGACAGGCTGCAGAGGGTGAAGCAATCTAGTGGGTCCTCTGAAATGAAGCCTGCAATCGGGAAACAGCTGAAACCTGGCCAAAACAGAAGGTAATAAACTACTGTATTTAACTGTTAGTCCCCTGACCCTGTACAGACAGAAAAGTTTGAGGAAAAAAGTGTAAAAAAAAAAAAAAATCTAACAACAATTTATCTTTTGGATTCAATAACAAGAAAAGCCAAGGTATGTACATGGACTTTCTCCCTTGATTGGATAAAAGCTAAATCCCAAGAATATACCCTACTTAATTACAAAGCATTAGAAAATGTTGCCCTGTGTGTAAAGACCTACATCTCTGTGTCTTAAAAAAAAAAATTCTAAAACTGAAATAATTGTTAAGTATAATAAATGTGCAGAACTTAGTGACATATAATCCTGATGAACCAAAACCAAATACAATTCCAGGATAAACAATTTTTTTTTTTTTCATTTAAGAGAGCCTATAGAAGCCAAATTTAAATTTTGTCTGCTTAGGTGCATGTAGCCCCGTTAGTTTGATAAGAATTAAAAGTGTGAAGATTTCATGTTATATGCTTACATATCTCTGGGGAACCATTTCCCTGTGGGGTTTCTGTATTTTATTGGTTAAACTTCCCAGTACTTCTCAATGGTATGATTCCTTGATAAATGATGTGCATACTTAAGATTATTATATTAATTTCTATCTCCCTTACTATGGACTTTACAAAGGCAAACCCACTCATTTTTTAAAAAATTTACCAGTTTGGGGGCGCCTGGGTGGCTCAGTGGGTTAAAGCCTCTGCCCTCAGCTCGGGTCATGATCTAACGGTCCAGGGATCGAGCCCCGCATTGGGCTCTCTGCTCCGCGGGGAGCCTGCTTCCTCCTCTCTCTCTGCCTGCCTCTCTGCCTAGTTGTGATTTCTCTCTGTCAAAAAAAAAAAAAAAAAAAAATTTACCAATTTGCCCCAAACCTAGCACTGACGGCACTAGTTTAAACTTTTGTAAATAGTTGCAGAAATTTTTCTTTTATTATATATTTAAAGATTTCATTTATTTGAAAGACAGCACGAGCAGGGGGAGGAGCAGAGGGAGGGAGACAAGTAGACTCTGTGCTGAGCAGATGTAGGACTTAATTCCATGACCCTGAGATAATGACCTGAGCCAAAATCAAGAGTCAGTCACTTAACCAACTAAACCACTCAGGTGCTCCTCTTTTAGTTTTAATTTTTTTTTTTAAAGATTTATTTATTTGACAGAGAGAGATCACGAGTAAGCAGAGAGGCAGGCAGAGAGAGAGGAGGAAGCAGGCTCCCCGCTGAGCAGAGAGCCCGATGTGGGGCTCGATCCCAGGACCCTGAGATCATGACCTGAGCTGAAGGCAGAGGCTTAACCCACTGAGCCACCCAGGTGCCCCCAGTTTTAATTTTTGTTTTATTAAGTAGGCTCCACACCCAGCTTGGAGCCCAAAGCAGAACTTGAATTCACAACCCTGAGATCAAGACCTGGATTGAAATCAAGAGTCAGATGTTTAGGGGCGCCTGAGTGGCTCAGTGGGGTGAGCCTCTGCCTTCGGCTAGCGTCATGATCTCAGGGTCCTGGGATGGAGCCCCGAGTCGGGATCTCTGCTCAGTGGGGGGACTGCTTCCCTCTCCCTCTCTGCCTGCTTGTGATCTCTCTAATAAAAAAATCGTTAAAAAAAAAAAAAAAATCAGATGCTTAACCAGCTGAGCTACTAGAGCACCCCAAAGAAAACTTAGAGGAAGTGTAAAAATATGGCATTTTCAATTAGTCTCATGTATAATTTTTAAAAATTTTTAAAATATTTATTCATTTGAGAGAAGAGAAAGGGGGAGAGAGCACAAGCTGGAAGAGAGGCAGGGGGGAGGGAGAAGCGGACTCCCTGCTGAGCAGGGACCACCCCCCACCCCATGTGGGACTCAAGCCCAGGATATGGAGATCATGACCTGAGCTGAAGGCAGATGCTGAACTGAGCCACCCAGGCGCTGCTCCCCCTTTTTAAAAAAAAAAGATTATTACTCATTTATTTATTCATGAGCGAGAACGAGAGAGTGAGAGAGAGAGAGGCCGAAAGAGAAGTAGGCTCCCCAAGGAGCAGGGACCCCAAAGCAGGACTCGATCCCAGGAGCCCGGGATCATGACCTGAGCCAAAGGCAGATGCTTAACCAAATGAGCCACCCAGGCACCCCCAGAAGCTAATTTTTAAAAATATTTTATTTATTTATTTGACAGAGAGAGTGAGAGTAGAACACAAGCAGGAACGCAAGCCACCCAGGCACCCCCAGAAGCATATTTTGTAAAGAAAAATAGCTTTATATGTGAATCATATCTCACTTAAAAAAATGGCTGAGACTTCCGTAATTCAAGATACACGAGGATTTTCAGGTTAAAATGTGCTCTGAGGGGCGCCTGGATAGCTCAGTAGGTTAAAGCCTCTGCCTTCAGCTTGAGTCGTGATCCCAGGGTCCTGGGATCAAGCCCCACATTGGGCTCTGTGCTCAGCAGGGAGCCTGTTCCTCCTCTCTCTCTCTGCCTATCTTTCTGCCTACTTGTGATCTCTGTCAAATAAATAAAATCCTTTAAAATAAAATGTGCTCTGAAAAACAAGCGAGATAAACTATAAACTCAGAGTAGCCAAACTATAGAATATTAAGAATAATAGAAAAATCTTGAAAGCTAACAGATTTACCTTCAAAGTAACAATTAGGTTGACAGTAAGCATCTTATCAATAACCAAAGGGTTCAGAAGACAATGGAGTACTACCTTAAACTTATCAAGATTAAAAAAAAAAAAAACCCAAAAAACAAAAACCTCTTTCAACCTAGAATTTTAAACTCGGCAATCATTGAGGAGTGAGCATCAAGAATTTAGTTTATGACCTCCCAGACACCAGCTTAGATTCAAAGTGCTTTCAGCCAAAGCCGTCCATTGACTTATTAACGCAGGTGTACAACATGGCACAATTCAGTGACTGGCAGGTTATCCATACCCCTTTAAATAACCGGTCAGTATATGTAAGCTCTTTCAATAACTTTATTGAATAGCCAAATTGATAAGTTAGCACAGTTCAAACAATTATTTGCATGGGTTACAAATGACTTTTTTTTACAGGAATAAAATAGTGAAAATTACAAACTGTAAAAAGGAAGACAAATCTTGTCTCTAACATTTAAGAGAAGCAAGATTTAACACAGCACATTGAAGATCAATACATATTTGAATTTGAGAACAAGAATTTAATGTTACAATATTATACACTACTTTACAAAATTAAAATTTCTATATAAGGATTATATTTGAAATAGTTAACAAAATCTTGAAATCACATTTGATGGTCCCCTAGATAATAGCTGTTATGCATCTTTGATTAGAAGAAATCTTTTGTTCTAATTATCGCAAAACAGTCTGTTAGACTTAATACATTACATTAAATTAAAAAAATGAAGTATATGCAAACTAAAATGGTATACAGCTTGAATGAATATTAATGTCAGATGTACAGAAATGTTATTTTAAAAATCCTAGAAATTAGAAAAATAGAGTACTTTTTATGGTAGAATTGCCATGCTCAGATTTAAATACCAAGATTGCCCTTGTCTGTTACTTTAGTAGTTGTAGATCTGTAGAAAATTTAAGGATAGTTCATAATTTACAACTACAATAAAAAAAATATGGCATAGTGTAAATATTAGTTGCTTTACGTCAAAAAGTAATACACGATGAGATAGCAGGTAGTGCCCTACAGCAAAAAAAAAAACAACCCCTAAACTAAACACATTCAGTATTGCAAAAAATAATTGCTTAATATCATTATCTCCAAAAGGTTCATTCATTCCCTCATTACCCAGAGAACAAATATTATGAATCTTAATTAAAGTTGTTTTTTATGACCTGCCTATTATAAAATTATTCTGGATTGCACATGTTACACACTATCTAAAATAATTTTTAAGGTGAAATTTTAAAAGTAAATTTGTGAAATATACTAACAAAGCATGTGGCAATAACAAGAGTCTTATCCACTTAGGGATGAAGTGAGGCACAAGGAAGATTACTGTCCCTAGAAGCACAAACTTTTCCCTCTGGAAGGTTCTTCACTACTATTAAGAAAGGACCTACAAATATCAACATTGACAGTTCACATTAAGAAGAGAATTTTAGTTATTTTAAGAAACATGAGTGCACAAGGATGACTCTGTTTCTTTAAAAGAGGGTAAAATACAAATTTATTTTAACTTGCTACAATTTGAAAATAGCTTCCTAATAATAATGCAGATTTCAAGAAAATTTCCAGTTAATGTGCCACTCGCATCCTGAAGATAAACCTTAACACTGCTTAAGGGAGATGATATTCCTATAAAATCCAATTAGTCTGACCCAGCAGGCAAGCAGTAGTGTATATTCTAATGGGACCTGCTTCTTAACTATCCCCAAACAACTCAGTTAAAGTCAGCTCATACTGATGTAAACCTGAAAGTTACTATTTCATTGGTGATCATATAAGACCAAGATTGTAAACACATTTTTCTAACCCATTAAAACAAAGAAACAAAAATATTTTCATCAAGTATTACACACGAACAACTTTTATGTTAAGAAGTTCATACAAGACAAGGTGAATCTGTGAAAAATGGGCCAAACTCTTTAAAGATATCCTATCACAGCACTTTAAATATATAAATGTATAATTTACCTATTTGTAAACAAAATCCACTCAATGGTTTTGACTATAATATTTCTCTGGCTCAATCAAAAAAGCAGACTCTTGAGCATGTTCAGAAATCAAGCTTCTACCATAACTTCAATATATTGGATTTGTCTAATCTTAATATCCACCAAATCAAACAGCAGCATTCATGCTTTAATAAGTTTTAATATATCCAAGAATAAATATCTAATGAGTGGCTTCCAATTATTAAACTTTTTAGAAAAATGTTACTAATGCATTTGAGACAGAATTTTAAAAACCTTTTATTTCTTTAATTCATCAATTCACCAATATAACACTTTTATTATACATCACAGAGCAGAAATGAACCAAACAAAGCCCATTTCAAGGATCAAGATAACCAAAGTTTCTCATCTCCCTATTACCATTGCCAGTCTCAATGTATTTATGAAGGCAGCTGATTCTTTTCACTGCAGAATATGATACTGGCTCCAACCAAGTCTTCTGCAGTCAAATCAGAAAACCATTTAATTAGTTTTCACTTCAAATCAAAGTGACTTTGTTCTTCAAGTATAGAGAATACTGACAGATTTTAAAGCTTGACTGTATTATTTCTTATTCTTCTTAAACTAGACTAGAGTTAGTTTACTCTGGTTTTAGTTAACATGATGATCCTTTTTCTTCTTTTAAAAAAAAGAACAGGTGTGGGGGATGGGGTCTAGCTTTTCTACATATATTTACTTCTGAAATTTTTTTGATCTTAAAAAGATCATTATCAATGGATTTGTAACATCCCTGCGACAGTCTCGTGAGGTTGTAAATGTAGCAGCCAAAATTTCAGGAAAAAAGGAGAAATATACATTTGAAACACAGAAGTCTTTATTTTACAAAATTTACTTTGCCTTTGCAATATTGTCTCATCCTATTTCAATCCCTAACAACTCAAACATTATTGGCAGCAAAGGAAAAAAGTATCCAGTCAAATGTATGTAGATAAATTTTGATTTGAAAAATACAGTATTTCAGAGTTTCATGTTTGATTCTCTGCTGTGGTCCTTTATTTGCTATAGTTTGTTGAAATCACAGTGAGAACATATAATCATCCCATTAGTCCACAAACCTAATAGAAAAGGAAAGTATTACACATTCTCAGGTGTTCCACATTATCATGACTTTAAGTCAAATATCTTCATTTGTTCATTTGTTCACTTGTTGTTGTATATGCAAGAGGAATTCATAATATGATAATGCAGATTCTGTTCTGTCTTCTACCATGTTTTGAAGGAAGTTTGCTTTCATTGGACTCTCATCCCTGAGGAATAAAAGATAAAAATATATACACTAGATACAATGTAATAGTAAAATAAAGTGGATTTGTCATGAGGCTTTTAACATACTCTTTACTAATAACTGGATATAAAGAATAAATGAGTAATATTTATTGAAAATCCTTTTTTTTTTTTTTTCCCTGAAGGGTTTGCCTAAGCATTAGGTCACATATGACTCAAAATAGGTCCTTGTAAAGCTAAACAAATTAGTGAAATAATTTGTTTAGCTTTACAAGCAAATGAAAAATTCAACTTACCTTATTACATAAAGTATGGGGAAAAATGGTCTCTGCTCTCTAAGCCAAGAGATGAATGCTATTATTCTGGCAGATTCTGGTGTATCAAGTTCTGGAAGGTCTGTCTGTTAAACAAAACCCAGCAATATCCAACTTACTTGAGTCACATATCTAAAGCATCATTTACAGTGCTTCTCAAACTTTATCATGTATACGAATCCCCTGGAGATCTTTTTTTTTTTTTAAGATTTTATTTATTTGACAGAGATCACAAGCAGGCAGAGAGAGGGGAAAGCAGGCTCTTCACGGAGCAGAGAGCCCGATGCGGGGCTCAATCCCAGGACCCTGGGATCATGACCTGAGCTGAAGGCAGAGGCTTTAACCCGCTGAGCCACCCAGGCGCCCCCCGCCCCCTGGAGATCTTAACCAACTGAGCCATCCAGGCACCCCTAATTCTAACTTTAAAATCGAAAATTATCCAAACAAATGCTATAGAGCTTAACAAATGCTTTCTCATGGATCAGTTCAGTTATTCTTCCATAAGCAAGAACATTCTTAATTTACAAATGAGGCTGTTAGTGACTTGTCCATGATTACAGAGCTGGTGACAAAGTTTATTATTACTTTCTTCAATAATATATATTATTCCAACTGTTACTAATCACAAATCATTAGCTTATTTGGCAATTAGATCAGTTCTTACTCCAAATCAGTGGTTAAAAGGACCCTGCCATAGACCAATGAAATGGTCCTGTGAGTCTCCATAATCACAATCACGATAAAACAGTCTTACCATAATCTGTGGAATTAATGCATAGTTTTGAACTCCTAGAACCTGGCTGAGAAAATTTTGTCCACAATTTTTTCCAACCCAAAGCATCAGTACCTGGGAATAGGAAAAAAATCATTTTGAGACGTGTGTAACAGTGAACTGCTGACTCACCTTTACCACTGAGTATGTTCTAAAAGATCAAAATGATTAGTATGTTTAGTGAGATTATACAGTCTTCAACTGAATAATAAGTACTTTTTTCCATGATGAGACATTTATGCTTATCATGAAAAGAGGCTATGGAGGGAGAAGGTGGCTCATACAAAAATGTATAGATTAAATAGCACATAATCTGTTCAGAAAAAGATATTAAAGGGAATGAAGATACAGCAGTATGCAGAGGCAAGGATCCAGATTAGTCAGACTACTCACAGAGCCTGCATCCATGAGGAAAGCTCCATCCCTGCTCAACTTCTCCACAGAAAGCTGAAGAATAGGTGGCTGAGGTATGGTGCGATCATTGATATTGAGTGCTCCCTGAGGAATTAAGCAAAAAAATTAAAGGTTTTAGACTTTATTTGAGACAGAGAAGAGGGGCAGAGGGAAAGGGAGAGAGAATCTCAAGCAGACTCTCCATTCAGCATGGAGTCCGATATGGGACTCGATCCCACAACCATGAGATCATGACCCAAGCCAAAATCAAGAGTCAGAGGCTTAACCGACTGAGCTACCCAAGTGCCCCAAAAAAGTTACAGCTTCTCAACACAACTTAATAACAATAATTAGATAGCAACAACTGACAAGATGGGTTCCCTCATGTCAAGGGAAAAAAAACTAAACTTTTTATCAGACCAAATGCCCATGGGGAACAAAACCAGGCAACATGGCTTGAGGTAGCAAGCACACACAAAATTCAGAAAAATTTGCAGACCCCTGCCACACACCTTATCAGGCTGTTGCCAGATCCTGAAGCTGCTATGAGAAGTATGAAAATGTATCCAGCTTGTCACTCTGCTCCTAAAGTTGCAATATGGGACCTCAGGCTGACCAGCCCTTAATAAGGACACAGAACTTGTGCCTATTCAAACTCGAGCTCAAACCTTCGCCTTCAGAGCAGACTTCTGGTTTGTAAACTCTCAGCACTAAAGCTTTCCTTTGCCTCTGACCAAATCTTTGCATTCCAAAAATTTTTGTTGACATGGTAATATGCAGTCACAATTAAAAAAATTTTTAATTTTAGTAAAAAAAAATTTTAATGTTACTTCCAAGACTTTGAAACTTAGCTAAATCAGTTATTCATATTTAAATATAAAGAAGATGAAATATTTATTGCTCATCTAAACAAACCCATTTTGAATCCCAATAAATCCAAATTAACTTCTGATTTTAACTATTATTTAAAATATATAATAAATGCAGCCAATACCTATGTATCCTGAACAGAAAAATGACTTCAGTGAGAACCAAATGAAGTCTGGAATTTAGTTAATAAATAATGGCTAACTGTGTGACTTAGGTTATGTGTACATGTGCGGGAGGAATAAAAGCCTAATGCAAATGAGACTTTAATAGTTCTATTAAGTTTGACATTAATTTATTAAGGCCAGAAATGGAAATTTCTCATTTATAATGGATACTACTATTCTCTGAAAACACACACACACATTTAAATATTCGTAACTATTAATTTTTGACCAAAAATTTTTGAGTACTTAAACTAAAGTGCTTGATTAAATCTTACCTAAAGGAAGAAGTAAATAAAATCCTGATCTATCAAGGGGTATGCCCCCTCCAGCATAAGGATTTAGCTTTAAAGAGGGAGTATTAATCACATTATCTTAAGACCTCTCACCTTAAGGTATGTGGGAACCACCATAAAGAATATGCAGTCTCAAGAGAGCCATTCAGAAATTTCCCCTAAAGGCTTGCTTTTTTTTTTTTTTTGAAGATTTTATTTATTTATTTGACAGAGAGAGAGACCGAGCACAAGTAAGCAGAGCCACAGGCAGGGCGAGAGAGAGAAGCAGGCCCTCCGCGGAGCAGGGAGCCCAAAGTGGGGCTCGATCCCAAGACCCTGAAATCATGACCTGAGCCGAAGGCAGGCGCTCAACGAACTGAGCCACCCAGGCGCCCTCCCTAAAGGCTTTCTAATGTGAAAGAAAAAAAGAATCTTGTCTTTCTCTCTGGTGGGAAAGAAAATAAGCGATCAGTGGCTCTGTTTTCTAGTCTCCTAGCAAAGACCCATAAGAAAGAATGAAGAAATAAAGGGGCAAATAATATTACAATTTAAATATTTTTTCTTTGGGGCGCCTGGGTGACTCAGTTGTTAAGTGGCTGCCTTCGGCTCAGGTCATGATTCTGGGAGTTCTGGGATCAAGCCCCATGTCTGGCTTTCTGCTCAGCAGGGAGTCTGCTTCTTGCTCTGCAACTCCCCACTATGACCCCCCCCAACCCAGTGCATGCTCTCTGTAAAATGAATAAATAAATCTTTAGAAAACAACAACAACAAAACTTTCCTCATTTCTACAATGGACTCAGAATAATTAGGGCATTAAAACTCCAAGAAATAGCCACTAAAAAAGTAATCAATCTTACCTCATCTGAGAGATTGTCAACTCTATACAAACTGGGATGAGTTGTGAGCATAAGGTAAACCAAGGGCTGATTTTTCACCTGACACATGGCAAAAATGCGTTCATCTAGACGTGCATTTGTCCCAGTCTGAAATGATTTCTGTAACAAAACACCACCCCCCATTAAAAAAGGGGGGTATTTAATAATAAGTATAAACAAAGCTTTGCAAATATCAGATGTTAAAAGAGTACCTTCAGACAGAATTAGCACATTTATTGTTAATTATTCTTTAAATGGATTCTGTTAAGTAGCTTTTAAAAAGTCACACATCTATTAAATTATGGCTACACTGCCACCTGAAAGAAACTAATTACATGACTACGGCAAAGTCATTAGGTCTCTCTGGTGTTTCCTAATCATTGAACTGTCTAAATATTCTATCTGCCATAAAGGGATAGTGATATAGAAATCTAAATAATACCATGAGAAGAATAAACTGCAGATGGCAAAATAAAAACATACACGAAGGACTAAAAATCTGTGTTTCGTAAATGTTAGGAGATGACTAATGGTGGTTAACTATCCTTGTTTCTCCCATAGTTAGAGAAATTAAACAACACAATAAAGGTTAAAAATCAACCAGAAAAATAGTAATAGAAATGAGGATGTTAATTAGCAGAATAAAAGTAGTAAATAGTAAGTTTTACTGATGTTTAAGTACTGAGTTTTAACTGATATATTAGCTTCATGGAGAGTATTAGAAGTTTTGGGGTAGGGTTTTAAGCATTCCTGGGGCTCCCGACTGGCTCAGTAGGTAGGATATGCAACTCTCGATTGTGAGGTTGTGAGTTACAGCCCCACAGTGGGTGCAGAGATTACTTAAAAAAAAAAAAAATCTTAAAAAAATTTGTAAGCATTCCTACTGATGGAAAGTTGTAGAAACAGGCAAAGAGCTAGCAGCAATGAGATGATATATTAAAACAAGTGGAAGTGCTATAAATAAAGATTGGAAAAGGTTCTTAAGCTTTTTGTTTGTTTGTTTTAATAATCTCTACTTCCAAAATGGGGCTTGAACTGATAACCTGGCATGCTCTATCGAAGGAGCCAGAATGAGGCCCAAGGCTCTCAAGATTTCTTTTTAAGTAAGCTCTGCACTCAACATGGCCTCAAACCCATGACCCTGAGATCAAGAGTTGCACGCTCTACCAACTAAGCCAGCCAGGTGTCCCAAGATCTTTAAATTAGTATGTTAATAGTCATAAAGAAAGAAAAAAGAATATTATGAGAAATGGAAGAAGCAAAGTTTATTTATTCATTCAATAACTATTTACTGATAGTCCATTATGTACTAAGAATTGTTCTTCCAGGTGATGGGACAATGTGGTAACTTTTCAAAAAAGGTAAAAATCCTTGCCCTCACGGACAAAAAATCCTAGTAAGGGAAAAGTAAATAATAAATAAGCAAAATATTGATATGTCAGTGTTAAATACTATGGAGAAAAGGGACGGAAGAGAAGTATATAATGTAGGTTAGGAACATTAGGTAAAGAAGTAAATAATATAGGTTAGAACACTGCACACTAAATGGGGAGATCAGGAAAGGCAGGCCTCAGTAAAAGGACAACATTTAACAAAAGACCTAAAGAGGGGAAAGCTCAGATTTTGAAGTATTAAAATTTAAGCATTTATTAATTTCTGTGCATTTATATTATATTCAGAAGTGGAAATACATAATTTGAGTTAAAGAAGCTAGAAGTTGATCCAAAACCCATTCTATTAGGATGAGTGGGTTGCCCTTCTTCCCTAGAAGAGATGACATACACCAGACAAGTCAATTCTGGAGTTCAAAAAAATATACAAATTGACGATTTTTGTAGTTTCCATCAATTTTGGAATCTGGGATGCTCTCCAGGTGATTTATTAACATGAGCTTTTTGATAAAATTTAATTGATATATTTAATAATGTGTAATATATATTTAAAATTAATAAACTTTACACCCTAAGTATAGAAGCTTGGACATTTTATTTTGGATACTGGAAAAATAAGCCTCTTCTGCCTACCAGCAGTAGGGGCAAAGGGCAGGCAGAGAAGACAAGTAATTAATATCAAATAAAAAACTCTACGAGACCATAGAAGGAAAGGCAACTGCCAGAGAGGTAACATTTAAACTCAAACACAGGAATAGGAAAGTATAATGCAGGTCATGGAAATAGGTGCACATGTATGAGAGGGAAAATCTAAGATTAAGTAGTAGTATGTGGGTGAAATGCTGGACAGAGCAGGAAAAAGCCAGAAGAGTTTTATGTTATGTGTGACTTCTTACATGAGCAATAAAACATATAGCTCTTGTTCTGGAAAACTGAAAAACTGATCATTGACATCTCTGATAATGTCAATGAATACTTGGTGAACATCTCTTACAAATACGGCACATGCTTTAAATCAGTATCTTATGAATTTATTAGGTTACAAATTGTTTCAAGGTTCAAGTAAGAGTCAAAGTCACTGTCCTCATAAAACTTAAACAGCTTAAAGTAATACATACAGTGTTTAGTGGTTCACGGGATAAAAATTTGGGCTACTGACATTTTCACTGTTTTAGTTTCTGGTTTTGATTCTCTTACCTGTTTAAGGAGAGCCAACACAAAGAGTGGGAAAAGCCGCAAAGAAAAAGGAACCATGAGCCCAGGCTGCTGGTTACTTAGGACTGAAGAACGATAAGCTGAAAGAGAGTCTATGACAGCATTCACTAGGGCATCCCGAGCATCACTCAGACTGGCAGTCACAGACCTGTCAACAGCTAACAGAGACAGAGGTAGGGACAAACAAGAGAAGAGAGAGAAATTTAGCTACCCCACTGTTAAGGATAGAAGAGATGTAATTTTTTTTATTATACAAATTCTCTCTCCAACTTATTACATAGATAAGCAGCCAAGGAAAGCACTTAAAAGCACACAGTTTGAAAAATCAAACCAAACTCCCCTGAAATGGGTCTCTATTTCCTAACTGTATGACAATATGGCAAGGAATCTAACCTTCATAAGCTTATCTATAAAATGCGAAAACTGGGGCACCTGGGTGGCTCAGTGGGTTAAAGCCTCTGCTTTCGGCTCAGGTCATGGTCCCAGGGTCCTGGGATCGGGCCCTGCATCGGGGTCTCTGCTCAGCAGGGAGCCTGCTCCCTCCTCTCTCTCTGCCTGCCTCTCTGCCTACTTGTGATCTCTATCTATCAAATAAATGAATAAAATCTTAAAAAAATTTTTTTTAAATGCGAAAACTGTATCTTGCTGGATCTAAGATGTTATTATGATCCACCATCTTATGTTATATACCACAGAGAAAGAAAAAACTCTGTAACTAAACATACATGCTCTCTTCACAGAGAATTTTATATTTATTGAAAGAGCTCTCAGGGAGCTAGTTAGATGATTCTTATCATTGGTCATGCCATTGTTCATATGCATTTCTGCATACTTGAAAATAATGTTTCCAAAAAAAATTTTTTTTTAAAGATTTTATTTATTTATTTGACAGAGATCACAAGTAGGCAGAGAGGCAGGCAGAGAGAGAGGGGGAAGCAGGCTCCCCACTGAGCAGAGAGCCCGATGCGCGGCCCGATCCCAGGACCCTGGGATCATGACCTGAGACGAAGGCAGAGGCTTTAACCCACTGAGCCACCCAGGCACCCCCCCAAAAATTTTTTTTTAAATACTAAAAGAACTATTATTGCTTTGAAGACTTCTCAAACTAGAACTAAACTCAATTCATGTGGTCTCAAAATTACAATCAATAAAGTAATGATATTAACAGCTACAACCAAATTTGTACATAGCCAAGAAAGAAGACCACTGTTACCTGGTCAATAGCAACTCTTTTTTTTTTTTAAAGTGGGCTCCACACCCAGTTTGGAGTTCAACAAGGGGCTTGAACTCATGGCCCTGTGATCAAGACCTGTGCTGAGACCAAGAGATGGATGCTTGACAGACTGACCCCACCCAGGTGCCCCAAGAGTAACTCTTAAGACTTCAATTGAAGACTTTTTTTTTTTAATATTTTATTTATTTGACAGAGAGAAATCACAACTAGGCAGAGAGGCAGGCAGAGAGAGAGGAGGAAGCAGGCTCCCTGCGGAGCAGAGCGCCCAATGCGGCGCTCGATCCCAGGACCCCGGGATCATGACCTGAGCCAAAGGCAGAGGCTTTAACCCACTGAGCCACCCAGGCGCCCCCAATTGAAGACTTCTTGATTTAAGATTTTGATAAAATGTGTGGGGGCCTGGGTGGCTCAGTGGGTTAAAGCCTCTGCCTTCACCTCAGGTCATGATCCCAGGATCCTGGGATCGAGCCCCACATCGGGCTCTCTGCTCCACGGGGAGCCTGCTTCCTTTCCTCTCTCTCTGCCTGCCTCTCTGCTTACTTGTGATCTCTGTCTGTCAAATAAATAAATAAAATCTTAAAAAAAAAAAAAGATTTTGATAAAATGTGAAAAAATGTGCATACTGGGATAAAGGAAATTTAGTAATAAAATTAATATTTGCGAAGCAAATTGTGAAAATTTTTTAAATCTACAAATACCGGCTGAATTATAGCTCTTGATGATAATAAAGATAATAAGAATGACCATATGATTACTAAAAAGTATTAGTTCAACAAAATATAAAGGTAGTGATCCTCATATTCTCAGGTCAAGATCTTTACTTCAATAGCATGTGAGACTAAAACAGGGTTGCACTCTTTATCAGCCTTCATTAAAGAAAAAAATTTCCCAATAGGAAATGTGAGAAAATGAGTAATTATTCCTAATATTGACAGATCTGAGTGTGAAGCAAATGGATGCAATGGCATCTTTCCTGAAGGAGAAAAAAATTAGGAATAAAAATGATGTTAAGCTCTATGTATTTGAAAGACCAAAACAGGCAACTATATCTGATATGGAAGTAAAGAAGTGAAGGTATCAGTAAATTTTCTCATAGCTCATGTGATCTGGCCAAGGCTGCAAACTTATCTGTGAGAGTAAACTGGTTTTTTAATCCTGAATTCCAAGACTCCAAGACTAAAGATCTTTACAGTTCAAAGTCTCTTGTAATCCAGGTTATAGAACTCATTAAAAAGCTATTAACCACTAGTAAAATTGAACATTAACTAAAATATGATATTTAAGCCCATCGTAGGCAGATTATGAGATAGAAAGCAGTTTAGTAGCTGCCTAAAACCAATGAGGGAAGGAGGAAGGAGTAGTGGGCAGTAACTACTGATGGGCATGAGTTTCTTTTTGGGGTGATAAAATGTTCTAAAATCAGGTTGAGATGAGGGCCACGCCATTCTGTAAACATACTATCAACAGTGGGGTTGTATTAGGTAAAATGGGTTATGTGAAGTGGTATATAAATTATATCCCAATAAAACTCTTAAAATTTTTTAAAAAATAAGGTTACCTGCAACAGATCCTTTCATTCAAGTAGTTACCTAGGAGGCATACAGAAGTTCTAAAACCCTGAAAACTTTAAAGGTACTTACTTAAAGGAAAAAAAAAAAAAACTAAGTGGATTTTTCTAATGTTATTATATTTGTGAAATATTTACAATAGCCAATAACGATTCTTACCCATATTGGCTAATAACCCTGAAATTGCTTGAACATCAGCTCCAAGAAAGACTTCATTCAGAGTTGAAACTACAGGCAAACACAAAGTATGAACACGAATTCTTCTTTCACCTTTGCGGAAAAGACAAAAATGATAGTAAGGCTACAACTATATTAAAAAATTTGTATTTTCTTGGAATCACTTCTTTTTAATTTAGAACCAAAAAGGGTTATTCAGTATGCAGAAATAGTATCAAAACTTCAAAAAGAAACAAAAAGAAAGAAACTTGAGTTTTATTCATTAAAGATTTTATTTATTTGAGAGAGAGAGAGACAGGGATCATGAGCGGTGGGCAGGGGGGAAGGGCAGAGGAAGAAGCAGACTCCCCATTTATCAGGGAGCCTGATGCAGGACTCAATCCTAGGACCCTGGGATCATGACCTGAGTCAAAGGCAGACACTTAACTGACTGAGCTACTCAGGTGCCCTCTTATTTTTTCACTACAAAATTCTTTTTGTTTGGAGCATCTGACTGGCTCAGTCGGTTAAACATCTGCCCTGAGATAATAAGGCTCAGGGTCATGATCCTGGCATCCTGGGATCAAGCCCTGGTTCAGGTTTCCTGCTCAGTGGGGACTCTGCTTCTCCATCTCCCACTGCCCCTCCCCTCTACTTGTGCTCCCACTCTTTCTCTCCCTTTCAAATAAACAAAATTTTTAAAAAAATTCTTTTTGTTCAAGTTACAATTGAAAAGGGATCATAATCAAATGGTGGTAACATGCTAGCTTAAAAATCTCTTTTCTGAATCTTTTGGTTATTTTATCTTTTTTATTAATATAAATTTTGAATTACACACATTGTATACATGAATTATATAAATACATAATGACCACACTACTTCCACACGTGTTCTAGAGTCTGTTTTGACATTTAAAGTCCAAAGAAATTTTATACTTTCCTCTTTAATCACAGAAAAAAACATTTATTTTATTTTTTCAGTGTTCCAAGATTCATTGTTTATTCACCACACCCAGCAGAAAAAAACTTTTTAAAAAAAATCAATTAATACAATTATTTTCTCTTTAGTAATTACCCATAATAAAAATCAATAAATACAGAAAAATGAAAACTTTTTGATAACCATCAAATATCAGATATTATGTCAACCTTTTAAAAATTTCTAACCAGTAAAACCTTGAGCACTAATGAAAAAGAACAAGTCAAAAAAAGTAGAGATGATATTCATACTACAACCTACTGATACATGAAGAATGATGAAAATGTACATATGAGGAACTCATTAAATTACTATTAAAAAGGAGAAATAATATCTGCAAAAAAGGGTAACACTGTTTAGAGTTTCTATTCTAGTCAAAAACAGTGAGAGCTAAAAGAAAACAGTTACAATAATTAGTCTATCAACAACAACAAATAAACATACAGAGAGACATGCAGAGACATACACACACACAAAATCAGAGGCTGAAATGGAAAGGGCACTTGATGGGACCATGAACTGGTGAAATCATTCTGAAAAACAATCTGACAATACTAAGATTTTTCTAAACAGTCAGCCTGACACTAAGTAGACTTTCAGTAAATATCTGTTAAAAACAATGGCTAAAGAAAATAAATACAACACATCTTAGCTTTACCAGGAATAGCAACAAAGCTCTTAAGATGAGAAATACTCTTCTGGCTTAATAGAAGTGAGCATCTCCAAAGGAGAGGGCGTTCATTAAAAGGCAAAGAATACATGACCAAATAAAAAAATTTACCTTTGCCACAACACAATGGATTTATAGTTAACTACACTGGATTGTAATCTTAAAAATCTGTTAAAAGTGTAGATCTCATGTTACATGTCTTTGCCACAATAAAAACAAACAAACAAACAAAAAAAACCAATTTACCTTTGCTGGACGTATACAAGAGTGCAGACTGAAAGGAAACCAACTGAGTGTCAGTAAGACTCTCTTCCACAGACATCTGTACTGCATATCCAGCATCTGGGTTTACATTAGGCAAAGACAGTAAGTCTGTTGACCGAACAAAGAAGTTCCCATGGAAAGTATGAATGGAAAGACCTAGAAGAGAAAATTTTACCAAGATGATTTACATAAGGCAATATATAGATACTTACATTTTATCTTTCTCACCTATCAGACTGACAGAGTAAATTTAAAAGGTTAGTTGTGGAGCGGGGGAGAAAGTTTAGTTTTGGGCGCCTGGCTGGCTCAGTTGATTAAGGGTCTGCCTTCCGCTAGGCTGATGATCTCACGGTCCTGGGATCCAGCCCTGTGTTGGGTTCCCTGTTCAGCAGGAAGTCTGTTTCTCCCTCTCCCTCTGTGAATGCTCTCTCTCTCACTCTTGCTCTTGCTCAAATAAATAAATAAAATCTTTTTTTGAAAGATTTTATTTATTTATTTGACAGACAGAGATCACAAGTACGCAGAGAGGCAGGCAGAGAGGGGGAAGGGAAGCAGGCTCCCTGCCGAGCAGAGAGCGGGATGTGGGGCTTGATCCCAGGACCCTGGGATCATCACCTGAGCTGAAAGCAGAGGCTTTAACCCACTGAGCCACCCAGCCATCCCAATAAATAAAATCTTAAAAAAAAAAGGTGGGGGAAAGTTTAGATGTGAGGGGTGCCTGGGTGGCTCAGTCAGTTGAGTATCCAACTCTTAATCTCAGCTCAGCTCTTGATCTGAGAGTTGTGAGTTCAAGCCCCTCACTGGGCCCTACGCTGGGTGTACAGCCTACTTAAAAAAAAAAGTTTGCACGTAATATTGTGATTTGTAATAAGAAATAGGTACTTGATCTTCACTCATTGACAGCACAGAACTCCTAAACTCTTAGGACGATCTAAGAGATGAAATTCACAAAGGTATCTTCTGCTATGTTGATGGAGTGATCTTTGATAAGCACCTATGTAACCAAAGGGTGGGGGCTGGTTACCAGAGGACCCAACCATGTAATCAGAAGGTTGGAAATTACAGTCCAACCTGTCCCCCACCAACAACCTTTGGGAAGGGGAGAGGAACTGGAGGTGGAGTCAGTCATCAATGGCCAAAAAGCTTCCAGACTGGTGAACACAAAGAGATTTGGGGAGAGTGGAGTGCTTAGAGAGAACATGGAAGCTGCAGAAGCTCTATGCTCTTTCCCTCTCTATACCTTCCCCTATACATCTTTTCCATCTGACTGTTCCTGAGTTACATCCTTCTATAATAAACCAGTAATCTAGAAAGTAAAATGTTTCTCTGATTTCTGTAAGCTTCTCTGGCAAATTAATTGAACCCAAAGAGGGGGTAGCAGGAACCTCCAATCTATAACCAGCCAATCAGAGCACAAGAACCAGAAACAGAAAGCTACTTGGTAACTAACTGGTGATGAGTGACATTACTACCTGAGTTGTTTGGAGATGTGGTGACCTTACAGAAGTATTGGATACCTTACATATTACAAAGGCTTTATTGTCAGCTGTTTTACTCATTTTTTCTTTTTTTTTTTTTAAAGATTTTATTTATTTATTTGACAGAGAGAGAGATCACAAGTAGGCAGAGAGGCAGGCAGAGAGAGAGGAAGAAGCAGGCTCCCCGCAGAGCAGAGAACCCGATGCGGGTCTCGATCGCAGGACCCGGAGATCACGACCCGAGCCGAAGGCAGCGGCTTAATCCACTGAGCCATCCAGGCGCCCCACTCATTTTTTCTTTTTATTACAGTGACAGATAATAGAGAACTTCATTTGACACATGGCATGACGGAAAGATTTCAACATCTATCTAGTGGACAGGTCTGTGGAATCTTATATATCGGTATCTTTTTTTTTTTTTTTTTGGTTATTTCATATAATCTTTCTACAATCTTTCTACTTTAAAAAAATTATTGCTTCATACCTCTTAACATTATTTTATTTATTTATTTATTTTTAAAGATTTTTAAAGATTTTATTTATTTGTCAGAGAGAGAGAACACAAACAGCAGGAACAGCAGGCAGAAGGAGAAGAAACAGGCACCTGATAGGAGCAATTTCCTAGGACCCTGGGATCATGACCTGAGCTGAAGACAGACGCTTAACTGAGCCACCCAGGCATCCCAGAACAACATTATTTTAAAATCTGAATAAAGGGGCGCCTGGGTGGCTTAGTGGGTTAAAGCCTCTCCCTGGTGCCCCCAATTTTTTAAAATGAGAGAGATAATTCACGTACCATAAAAAATCACACATACAGTGTACAATTCAGTGGCTTTCAGTACATTCAAAATAGTTTCTATTTTCTGGGGTGCCTGGGTGGCTCAGTGGGGTAAGCCTTTGCCTTCAGCTCATATCATGATCCCAGGGTCCTGGAATCGAGCCCTGCACTGGGCTCACTGCTTAGTGGGGAGTCTGCTTCTCCCTCTCCCGCTCCCTTGCTTGTGCACTGTAAAATAAATTTAAAAAGTCTTTTAAAAAAAAAAGTTTCTACTTTCTTTTATAATGTTTCTTCAGATTCTTTTTTTTTTAAAGTAGGCTCCACGCCCAATGTGGTACTCGAACTCACAACCCTGAGATCAAGAGTTGCATGCTCTAGCAACTGAGCCAGCCAGGTACCTCTCTTCCCTATTCTTAATTTCATATTCCATTAGCTTTAAGTAAAATCTCTTATAAAAAGAACTTTTTTTTTCTTTAAAGATGTATGTATTTATTTATATATTTATTTGACAGAGAGAGAGAGGGAGAGAGAGAGATGTCACAAGTCAGCAGAGAGGCAGTCAGAGAGAGGGGGAAGCAGGCTCCCTGCTGAGCAGAGAGCCCAATGCGGGGCTTGATTCCAGGACCCTGAGACCATGACCTGAGCCACTGAGCCACCCAGGCACCCCAAAATAAACTCTTATTAAGCAAACCTTATGAAATAATGTTAGCTGAAAATGTTTATTTACTGATACCAAAGCAACACATCTATGTAAGTGTAAAAAAAGTACCCCCACCTTTTGTACACCGAATCCTCATGACTGCCTCAAAGCCAATCTTTCGGGTGAGGTATCTCTGTAGTTCCTTCTGTAATTTCTGTACTTGTACTGGGTTCTGCTGATGGTGGTAAGAAGGATAGTAATAGACACTACCTGCTGAATACCGAGAAATACAACCTGGAAGAAAACACATCCTTTTTAAAAATTCTGCAATTAACGATTACTGCATGAAAAAACTACTGGTGTTTGAATCAGTCTTGCCTCAGCCTCCCAAAGTTTTATCAAAAAGAGACTATTTCATCCTTTTAAATAGCAGTATAAAATCTATTATAAACGTTCAGAAATATATAAATAAATGTTTAGAAGATCAAAGGTTTATAAGAGACTGATTAACTCTCTCAAAGGAATAAAAATTCCTTCACTTTGTCCTTTAGAGTATCATCATATAAATGTCATTTTCACATTCACTTGAGAAAAATAATCATGAGGAAGAACTCACCCAGAGAAGCCAAGTCAGAATACTGTCCACTGAGAAGGAATAAGTCTACGGCTACCTGCTGACCAGAACAATCTAAGGCTAATTTCTTGTAAAAGTCAGTGGATGGTGTCAAGTGAATCTCCTGTTAATAATAAATTACAAGAAAGAAAAAAATTTTTAATTATTAAATTGTCATAAAATTTAAAAACCTATCTCTTGGTATGTATATATATATATTTATACTTATATTATATATTTATATATATATAAAACCTATCTTTTAGTGTGTGTGTATATATATATATATACACACATACACCAAGATGTTACCAATTATCCTTGGGCATGCTAAAAATACTTTTCAGTTCTTCGTTTTCTCAGTAAAAAACATGTACTGCTTAAGGATTTTCTATTTTCTACTTTTAAAAAGAAATACATCTGGGGCGCCTGGGTGGCTCTGGTTTAAGCCTCTGCCTTCGGCTCAGGTCATGATCTCAGGGTCCTGGGATCGAGCCCCGCATCGGGCTCTCTGCTCAGTAGGGAGCCTGTTTCTCCCTCACTCTCTGCCTGCCTCTCTGCCTACTTGTGACCTCTCTTTCTGTCAAATAAATAAATAAAATATTAAAAAAAAAAAAGAAATACATCTATTGTGCTAATTTCAATAATCTATTAAATGCTTAGAATGCTGGAAAGTGTTCTAAACAATTCATGTGTAATATCTATGTAGACCTTTGAACTATTATAAGAAGCAAGTACTATAATTATTTTCACTTTATAAATAAACATAAGGAAACAGAAGGGCAAAGAAATTAATTCTTCAAGCTCGTATATCTAAAAAGCAGTTGAGGGACGCCTGGGTGGCTCAGTCGGTTAAGCATCTGTCTTTGGTTCAGGTCATGATCCCAAGGTCCTGGGATCGAGCCCCACATCAGGCTCCCTGCACAGCAGAGAGCCTGTTTCTCCTTCTGCCTGCTGCTTCCCCTGCTTGTGCTCTCTATTACAAATAAATAAAATCTTTTAAAAAATAGTAGTAAAAATGATAAAACAAAAAGCAGAATTTAGACAGACTGACTCCAGGACTGACACCATCATTGTTACAGTATATAGCAACTCTTATCATCTTTTGAACAATACACACCTCAAACCAAGTTTGTATACACAAAGTGCTCAAAAGCAATCCATGGCAGTCAATAAGGCAGACTACTTTTTAGCTGTCACCCACATTCTACTTTGTTCCTAAAAGGTATATTCTTTAGACTGCCAGACTTTCTTATTAAAGGCAGGCTGCACTGCCAGCAGCCTGCTAAAGATCCAAAAATAAGGTAAGAGTGAATCAGGTGGTAAGTGTAACAAAATAGAAATTTTGACATAAAAGAGAAATGCTTTGTCTCTTTCCTTATACTCCCTCCTATCCACAATTGAAAAATAAATGAACAGGCTTTGTGGTCAAGGGACAGAGAGAGTCCCAGAATATATGGTAACATACATTTGATGACTTTCTAACCTTAGCAGATGACCTCTGGTTGGGCTCCTCTCGTGGTCTCAGGGCTCCCACTCCAAGAGTAGGAAGTTGTGTTTGAAAGACAGACATTCGACCACCAGTTGGGGACATCAGCTTAAAGGCAGCCTGAAGTGCAGGACCCAAGGCACTCTGGGTTTCCAGGGTCTTGGTGAACATTTGTGGCAAAGTTTTCAGTAAATCTTGAACAAGCTTGTAAAATAAAGCAAGAAAACTCAAAGATGTTAACAATTAAAAACTTCTTCCACAAAAGTCAGTAACTAATACAGTAGACAAGACACTGAGTCATGATGATGGTCAGAGAATCTACAGACAGTACAGTAAACAATGAAGTTGGCCAAATGACAAGAAAGCCATTTTAAGTCAACATTATAAATTGGCAAGCAAGACAAATCAAAATTGGGGCCTTACAGTTCTTGCACATGCAGTAGTCCAGCAAGACTATAAGTCCAAAATGTATCCAAAAGAACCATCACAGTTTAGATTTGATTTCTTTTAATGCCATCAAACATGGCCTTCTCAATCACCTCTACACACTTTATTCTTTTCAGTTCCAAAGCGATTTAACTCTTCCCTACTGAAAAGTCTAAGATAGCCAGTAAATTTTCCAACTAGTAATACCACTACAAAAGAAAAACAAAATGAAAAACTACTACCTATTCAGGTTAGGTTGTACAAATAAAGAGAGTTAAAGGGAAAAAAAGTACTTCACACTATGGTGAAGTCACTGTTGCCAACAGCTGAGACCATAGACTTGCTAGTTAAAATGTTACCCCTACGGCATATATGCATGTACAGGGTAGACAACATCCCCCCTTCAGACACATTCTGTTCACCTCTCACTGTATTATGTCATGGCAATTTCCAGGCAGGGAATAAGTTTCTTCTGAACTGACCCCAATGACACTCTGTGAATCAGAAAAGCAAAGGGCACTGAAAGCAGCCTCGCTAAAGTGCTTCTACGTAGTGACCAGAAGCTTATCTGAGCAACCCTCCCCATTTCCCAAATGGTGGCAAGGCAGGTTTCCTTCAGGTTTTCCTTTATGAAATAGGTTTATCTTCTACCCTATTACAAAGTATCTTGCTACATTAGACTTAAGAGCCATCAGTTCAAGGGTAAACTCAAGATCTGTTCATCTGGTGAATTTTAACTAACAGCAAATATAAAATGTTATACATCTTAGAAATGCCTCAGAAAGAAAAAAAACTGTACTTAAAGTTCATTTTGAAAATACATTCCTTCAATATTTCAAAAAAATGTGTCAGATAAGAAAATGTAACTTACCTCTTTACTTTCATTTAAATTTACTAATAAGTTCTCTGGCATAGGTATAAAAACATCTGAAAAAATAAATAAATATTTCTTTCAAACAAAACTTAATTGTTAATGATGTTCCAAACATTTAACACTGATATAATTAACCACCTCCAGGGATGCCTGGGTGGCTCAGTTCGTTAAGCATCTGCCTTTGTCTCAGGTCACAATCCCAAGGTCCTGGGATAGAGTCTGGTGTCAGGCTTCTTGTTCAGGAGGGAGCCTGCTTCTCCCTCTGTCTGCTGCTCCCCCTGCTTGTGCTCTCTGACAAATTAAATCTTAAAAAAAAAAAAAAATTAACCACCCTCATAATTTAAAAAAAAGTGACTTCTTCTATTATATAAGCACTGTCTACATATATTCAAAAAGCCACCAAAGCAGCACTGATTTAGGTATTTATTATAACTTATGTTACCATACAAAAGGTAAATAGGCTCCTGATTAGAAAATATTGATCTGTAAACACTCAGTACAGGTTTGCACAAGTGCTCTGCTTCTTAAGTTAAAGCAAGAGTTTAGAATCTTACATTCTTGCTTATTAGCCCATGAAACTAGTAGTCTTGGCATTAAAAAAAAAAAATGTTGACTAAGATGATACACAAGAATGCTAGGTCTTTACAAAGAAGTAATGGAGCCCAACAACAGCTCTGTCATTCAAAAAGCACATACTGTCTCATAAAGAAGGTCCCAACTAGAGCCTATACTTATGAGACTAAAAAATCAGGTAAATCAGATGGTATGCTAACTGACCACTTCAGATGAGCTCCTCAGGATTCAAATTCATTCTTACTTAGGAATTAAATTCTCTTCCTTTAAAAGGAAGCAAACTGTGGGTGGTGGTGAAGGATTATAAGAAGTCTTACTTTCCACATTATGGTACTATTTTTTTTTTAAGGCTCATTATAATGTTCATAAAAAATAATACTAAAATACTATTTGTAACATTAAATATTTACTTTAGCTGCCACACAAAAATTCTATAGTTGGGGCACCTGGGTGGCTCAGTTGGTAAAGCATCTGCCTTCGGCTTGGGTTTTGATCTCTGGGTCCTGGGACTGAGCCCCTCATCAGGCTTCCTGTTCAGCAGGGAGTCTACTTCTATCTCTCTCCCTCTTTCCCCTTCCCCCTCCGCATCTCTCTTTCTCTCAAATAAATTAGAAAAATATTTTGACAAAATTCTTTTTTTTTTAAGATTTTATTTATTTATTTGACAGAGAGAGATCACAAGTAGACAGAGAGGCAGGCAGAGAGAGAGAGAGAGGGAAGCAGGCTCCTGCTGAGCAGAGAGCCCAATGCGGGACTCGATCCCAGGACCCTGAGATCATGACCTGAGCCGAAGGCAGCAGCTTAACAGACTGAGCCACCCAGGTGCCCCAATTTTGACAAAATTCTTGTTGACAGTTGACTATTTAGATTTTTTTTCTTTAAAGAACGTTTTGAGGCGCCTGGATGGCACAGTCAGGCGTCTCATTCTTGTTTTCTGCTCACATCGTGATCTCAAGCCCCATGTTGGGTTCCACACTTCACATGGAGGCTGCCTAAGACTCTCTCCCTCTGCCCCTCCCCCCACACGCTCTCTAGCTCTCTCTCAAATCAATCTTAAAATTAAAAAAATGTTTAATAAGTTTAATTAAGATATAATTCCCGTATCATAGAATTCACCCTTATAGAAGATAACAATTCAGTGATGTTTTTATATATTCACAGAATTGCAAATCATCACCACTAATTCCAGATCCTTCTTATTATCCCAAAAGGAAACACCATGTGAACTCTTCATGTCCCTGCTAACTCCCAGAGTGCTAGGAACCCACCAGTCTGTCTGTGGATGTGCCTATCCTGGACATTTCATATTTTTAAAAATAGTTTATTTATTTTATTTTATTTTAAAGATTTATTTAACAGAGGGAGAGAGATCACAAGTAGGCAGAGCAGCAGGCAGAGAGAGAAGGGGAAGCAGGCTCCCTGCTGAGCAGAGAGCCCGATGTGGGGCTCGATCCCAGGACCATGAGATCATGACCTGGGCCAAAGGCAGAGACTTAACCTACCAAGCCACGCAGGCGCCCCTAGTTTATTTAGAGAGAGAATGCATGATAGGGGTGAGTGGCAGAGGGAGAGGCAGAGAATCCCAAGCAGACCCCATGCCCAGCATGATCCAAGATGAAACCAATAGTCCAACGCGTAACTAACTCTTGATTTCAGCTCAGAATATGGTCCCAGGGTCATGATCTCGGGGATGTGAGATCAAGCCCTACATTGGACTCTGCACCCACGGGGCAGTCTGCTTGGAATTCTCTCTCCGTCTGCTCCTCCCTCATGTCCCATCCACACACACACACACACACACACACACACACACACACATACACACACACACACACACACTTTCTAAAACAGATAGATAAAATTTTAAAATAAAAAGAGTCACAGTATGAGGTACTTTATGACTGGCTTCTGACATTCAACATAATGTTTTCAAGGTTCACTATGTTGCAGCACCTATCAGTACTTTATTCTTTTTTACTGACAAATAGTATTTCATGGTATGGATATACTTTTTATTTATCCATTCATCAAATAATGGGCATTAGGGTTGTTTCTACTTTTTGGCTATGTTGCTATGAACATCCACATGTACATTTTCCTACTTTTCTTGAGTATATATATATATATTGACTAGAATTGCTCGGTCATATGATAACTCTATGTTTATAAACTTTTGGAGCAAGTGGTAGACTATTCCATAGTGGCTGCAGTATTTTCCATTCCAACCAGCAGTGTCTGAGAATTCCACTTCCTCCACATTCTTGCAAATACTTTACTTGTTACTATCTTTTCTTAAATCCCTGCTATATGACATCCAGCAAGGGACACTCCATCCATCAGCTTATGTATAAAACTGAGAGGTTGGACCTTATCAGTGAACTCACAATTTGGCCCATCATCAGAATCACCTATTCAGCAATTTTATTTCATGCAAAATAATTATCTGGTTAGGGAATGAATGAATAACCAGGCTGGTTTGTTGTGAGATTAAAAACAACCAAGACAGAAGCAGGGGCTCTCTTCAACTATTGTCCTTTAAAGATGTATAGTGAATCCTCACTATTTATGGATTCTGTATTTGCCAATTTGCCTACTAAAATTTTTTTCAAGATTTTTATTTATTTATTTGACAGAGAGTGAGAGAGAGAAAGAAAGAGCACAAACAGGGAGAGTGGGAGAGGGAGAAGCAGGTTCCCCTCTGAGCAAGACCCATAACCAACTGAGCTCACCCAGGCACCCCTACTCACTAATATTTATTTGTAACCCCAAAACCAATACTCATGCTGCTTCTATGGACATTCATAGACATGGTCAGAGCAGCAAAACAATTTGAATTCTGAATCTGAGATTTTCGAACTAGTCTCATCGTGGTCTTCATTTGTATTTCCCTGATAACTTATGATACAGAGCATCTTTTCAAGTGCTTACCAGCCAACTGTTTATAGAAAATATTGAATACTGTGTATTGAATAGAGACATGTCTATTCAAATCATTTACCTACTTTAAATTGTGTTTTTCTTGTTCAGTTGTAGTTCTTTCTATAATGCAGGTATAAATTCCTGTATCTTTTTTTAAAGATTTTATTTATTTATTTGACAGAGAGAGAGAGATCACAAGTAGGCAGAGAGGCAGACAGAGGGAGGGGGAAGCAGGCTTCCCGCTGAGCAGAGAGCCGATACAGGGCTCGATCCCAGGACCCCAGGATCATGACCCGAGCCGAAGGCAGAGACTGTAACCCACTGAGCCACCCAAGTGCCCCACAAATTCCTATATTTTTAAAAAAGATTTTATTTATCGGGGCGTCTGGGTGACACAGTAGGTTAAGTGTCTGCCTTCGGCTCAGGTCATGATCTCAGGGTCCTGGGATTGAGCCCTCATCAGGCTCCCCATTCATTGGGTGTCTGCTTCTCCCTCTGCCCCTCACCCTGCTTGTGCTCTCTCTCTCTTCTCTCTTTGTCTCTCTCTCTCAAATAAAATAAAATTAAGATTTTATTTATATACCTGACAGAGAGAAAAAAGGTAGCAAGTGAGAGAGAGAGAGAGCATATGCTTAAGAAGGAGGAGCAGCAGGGAGAGGGAGAGGGAGAAGCAGGCTCCCCATTGAGCAAGGAGCCCGATGCAGTGCTCAATCCCAAGACCCTGGGATCTTGACCTGAGCCAAAGGAAGTTCAAATGACTGATCCACCCCAGGTGCCCCTAGATATAAATTCCTGATCAGATATATGATTTGCAATATTTTCTCATTCTGTGGGTTGCCTTTTTACATTCTTTTTTTTTTTTTTAAGATTTTATTTATTCATTTGAGAGAGAATGACTGAGAGAGAGCATGAGAGAGGAGAACATCAGAGGGAGAAGCGGACTCCCCAAGGAGCTGGGAGCCTGATGCGGGATGAGATCCCGGAAGTCTGGGATCATGACCTGAGCCGAAGGCAGTCACTCAACCAACTGAGCCACGCAGGCGCCCGCCTTTTTACATTCTTGATTGTGAAACACAAAAGTTCTTAATTTGGGGGAGTACCTGGGTGGTTCACTTGGTTAAGCGGCCAACTCTTGATTTACATACATGTCATGATCTCAGGGTTGGGAACTTGAGCCCCATGTAGGGCTCCGTGCTCAGGAGAGTCAGCATGAGATTCTGTCCCTGTCCTCTGACCCTCCCCCTTCTTGTGTACTTGCTCTCTAAATAAATAAATAATCTTTTAAAAAATTATTTTTTTAATTTTGAAGAAGCCAAATTATCTATTTTCCTTTTTCTTTTTTTTCTCCAAGATTTTATTTATTTATTTGACAGAGATCTCAAGTAGGCAGAGAGGCAGGCAGAGAGAGAGGAAGAAGCAGACTCCCTGAAAGCCTGATGCAGGACTTGATCCCAGGACCCTGAGATCATGATCTGAGCCGAAGGCAGAGGCTTTAACCCACTGAGCCACCCAGGCACCCCTTCCTTTTTCTTTTTATCTAAAGTAATCTCTACACCCAACATGGGGCTCAAATTCATGACCTGAGATCAAGTGTCAGATGCTCTATCAAGTGAGCCAGCCATTTTTTATTTTGTTGTTTGTACTTCTGGTGTCATATCTAAGAAATCACACCCTAAACCAAGGTCACAAAGATTTATTTCTGTTTTCTACTATCAGTTTTAATCTCACACTACAGTCTATGATCTATTTTGAGTTATTAATTTTTCTTAACTGTGGTAAAAGTATACATAATACAGAAAATTTATCAGCTTAACCATTTATTTTTAGTTAGTTTGTTTGTTTAAGTAAGCTCTATGCCCAATGTGGGGCCTGAACCCCACAGGCCTCCCCACCTTCTTTTTAAGATTTTTCCAAAAACATGTATTTATTTATTAGTGAGAAAGAGCAATCAAGCATGGGTGGGGAGAGGCAGAGAGAGAAGCAGACTCCCTGCTTAGCAGGGGGCCCAGTGTGGGGCTCCATCTCAGGACCCCAGGATCTGGACCTGAGCCGAAGATAGACACTCAACCAAATGATCTACTCAGGCTCCCCTTCCTCCTCTTTAATATGATTTAAGGTAAGGGTCCAACTATATTCTTTTGCATGTTTACTTTTCCCAGAACTATTTGTTGAAAAGAATGTCTTCTCCCCATTGAATTGTCTTGGTATGCCTGTCAAAAATCAATTCGGAATAGGGAATCTTGGGGCCTCAGTTGGTTAAGCATCCAACTCTTGCTTTCAACTTAGGTCTTGATCTCAGGTTGTGGGATTGAGCCCCATGTCCGGCCTGCACTGGGCGTGGAGACTACTTAGGATTCTCTCTCTCTCTCTCTCCCTCTCTCCTCCCCCGACCCCCGGACTTGTGCCCACATGCTCCCTCCCTCCCTTTCTCAATAAAAATAAATAAATCAGGGTTGCCTGGGTGGCTCAGTCGGTTAAAGACCCTTCAACTCAGGTCAGGGTCATGATCCTGTGATCCTGGGATCAAGCCCCACATCAGACTCTGCTCAGCGGGAAGCCTACTTTTCCCTCTCCCTCCTACTGTGCCTACTTGTACTCCCTCTGTCAAATAAATAAGTAAGTTCTTTAAAGATTTTTTTTTTTTGACAGAGAGAGAGATCACAAGTAGGCAGAGAGGCAAGCAGAGAGATGGGGGAGAGCAGGCTCCCCGCTGAGCAGAGAGCCCAATACAGAGCTTGATCCCATGACCCCGAGATCATGACCCAAGTCCAAGGCAGAGGCTCAACCCACTGAGCCACCCAGGCACCCCATAAATAAGTAAATTCTTAAAAAAAATCAATTCAGAGGCGCCTGAGTGGCTTAATGGGTTAAAGCCTCTGCCTTCGGCTCAGGTCCTGATCCCAGGGTCCTGGGATCGAGCCCCACATCCGTCTCTCTACTCAGCACGGAGCCTGCTTCCTCCTCTCTCTCTGCCTGTCTTTCTGCCTACTTGTGATCTCTGTCTGTCAAATAAATAAATAAAATCTTAAAAAAAAAAAAAGAAAAAAATCAGTTCAGGGGCGCCTGAGTGGCTCAGTCGTTAAGTGGCTGCCTTCGGCTCAGGTCATGATCCCAGAGTTCTGGGATCAAGCCCCGCATCGGGCTCTCTGCTCGGCGGGGAGCCTGCTTCCTCCTCTCTCTCTGCCTGCCTCTCTGCCTACTTGTGATCTCTCTCTCTGTCAAATAAATAAATAAAATCTTAAAAAAAAAAAAAATCAGTTCAGCATATACGTGAGGGTTTATTCCTGGAATAAACCTATTCTGTCCCATTACTTTTATATGTCTCTCCTCAAATACTTTTTTTTTTTTTTTAAAGATTTTATTTATTTATTTGACAGACAGATCAGAAGTAGGCAGAGGCAGGCAGAGAGGGGAGGGCGAGAAGCAGGCTCTCTGCTGAGCAGAGAGCCCGATGCGGGACTCGATCCCAGGACCCTGAGATCATGACCTGAGCCGAAGGCAGTGGCTTAACGAACTGAGCCACCCAGGCGCCCTCCTCAAATACTTTTTTTTTTTTTAAAGATTTTATTTATTTATTTGACAGAGAGAGATCACAAGTAGACAGAGAGGCAGGCAGAGAGAGAGGGGAAAGCAGGCTCCCTGCTGAGCAGAGAGCCCGATGCGGGGCTCGATCCCAGGACCCTGAGATCATGACCTGAGCCGAAGGCAGAGGCTTAATCCACTGAGCCACCCAGGCGCCCCGCCCTCCTCAAATACTTTTTGAATGAATGAATAAGAAGGGAAAAAGAAACCTATGTTTAATTTGTTTGAACATTAACTTGTTTTTGTTGCCTCAGAATTCACTTTACCTCTGTTACTGTTTTCTCTTCTATAAAATGAGGGATTAGACTAAAGGGCTCTTACAATTCCAATAAGCTTATGATTTTATACTCAAGCTCTTTTTCCTCAATATAGTACAGTCATATCATATACATCATACACACATACATAATATCAAATATTTATGATACATTTATAAAACTGAAAACTCCTAAGGCGTTTCAATAATTTTAAGTATATATACCTTCAATATCTGAAACGATTAGCATCTGAGGTTGAGAGAGACCTTCTTGAAGACTGTAGAAGTGGATTGTACTATCAAATGTAATGAAGCCAATTTTTGTCCTGGTGTTTCCAGGAAGCCTACAACAAACAAATTCAAAAGAGTATTGCATCAAGTTTTTCCATATACATATATATGTAAAAATATCTGTGAAGAGCTAACATATAACATATATCATACAAAATACTTTTGTATTATGGAAATTATCCCAAAATAAATGCTTAATCCACCCAATGTTTAACTAGTATGAAAACAGAACCTACTCAAAGTGAAAACATTACATATAAGCCAAACAATCAATAAAACCCTGCAATAATATAGCAATCCAAAACTCACTACACCTATATAAAGTTACATAAATTACATAGGAAATGGTATATAAAAAAAATACTTGAGGGGCGCCTGGGTGGCTCAGTTGGTTAAGCCGCTGCCTTCGGCTCAGGTCATGATCCCAGAGTCCTGGGATCGAGCCCCGCATCGGGCTCTCTGCTCAGCGGGAGCCTGCTTCCCTCTCTCTCTGCCTGCCTCTCTGCCTGCTTGTGATCTCTCTCTGTCAAATAAATAAAATCTTAAAAAAAAAAAAAAAAAGAAAGTTTAAAAAAAATACTTGAATGTATATATAAACCTTTTCATGTTCTTATAGTGAACTTTGTAGATGATTTTAATTTAACAAAAAGTTTTAACAAAAAATTATCATTTAGCAACTGTAAAATATAATATATCCATGTGTCTATGTATATATAATATATATGTACGTGTGTATATGCTAGGCATGGAGCCCACCAAAGGGCTTGAACTTCAGACCCTGAGATCAACACCTGAGCTGAGATCAAGAGTTGGATGCTTAACCAATGATCCACCCATGCACCCCTAAAATATAATGGAAATTAACGTATTGCATATCTTTTAAAAAGTTTACCCAAATCTCTTATATTGTTCACCTTAAGAGCACCAAAAGTATCTGTCTTAAAGAACTTAAATATGTGGACCTTCAGTTTCTTAAGGAGAGAGACAAACTAGTTTTCATTCTTGTTGATTAAAAATACAAATACTGGGTGCCTGGGTGGCTCAGTCAGCCAAGCGTCTGCCTTCAGCTCCCGTAATAATTCCAGGGTCCTGGAACCAAGCCATGCAGTAAGCAGGGAACCTGCTCTGCCTGCCCCTCCCCCTGCTCATAGTCTCTTTTTCTCAAATAAATAAGCAAAATCTTAAAAAAATAAATAAAAATTTAGGGGCACCTGGGCGGCTCAGTGGGTTAAGCCTCCGCCGTCACCTAGGTCATGATCTCAGGGTCCTGGGCTCAAGCCCCACATCGGGCTCTCTGCTCAGCAGGGAGTCTGCTTCCCCCTCTCTCTCTGCATGCCTCTCTGCCTGCTTATGATCTCTTTCTCTCTCTCTGCTAAATAAATAAATATCTTTTTTAAAATAAATAAACTAGGGGTGCCTGGGTGGCTCAGTGGGTTAAGCCGCTGTCTTCGGCTCAGGTCATGATCTCAGGGTCCTGGGATCGAGTTCCGCATCGGGCTCTCTACTCGGCGGTGAGCCTGCTTCCCTCTCTCTCTCTCTGCCTGCCTCTCTGTCTACTTGTGGTCTCTCTCTGTCAAGTAAATAAATAAAAAAAAATCTTTAAAAAAAATAAATAAAATAAATAAACTAATTAAAATTAAAATAAAAAAGAAATACAAATGCTGGCAAGAATAAGGAGGCTCCTTTCGCCCAGGTGAGGGACTTAGTCCATTTCTGATAAGATATGATCCTTCACATTCCTCTATACCACACAAGAGCACTGTATTTCACAATAGTGAAAAGTCATACTAGCTTTTATAGGTTACAATAAGTATCTAAGAACCATTTAAAGTACAGATATTTTAAGAGACTTAACAGATATGACAACTAAATGCAACATGTATACATTGTTTGGATTCTCTATTTCAACAAACCTACAATAAGGGCATTTCTGACATAACCAAAAATTGAACTAGGTATTAAATCATATTACGGAATTACTGCTAATTTTGTTTGCTGTGATATTTGTATCTTAGGTTTAAAAAATAATTGCAATTATTTATAGGTAAGATATGTGGCTGAGATTTGAGTGAAAATACTCATGGGGAAAAAGGGTTTGTGTATGGGAGGGATTAGATGAAACAAGAACAAATGAACATAAAAACGTTGAAGTTGAGGGATGGTACCTGGACGTTCACTACATTCTATTTACTAGTTGTTTGAAATTTTTCCATAATGAAAAGTTAAAATAAATTTATGTTTCTCAGGGGGCCTGGGGGGCTCAGTGGGCTGAGCCTCTGCCTTCGGCTCAGGTCATGATCTCAGGGTCCTGGGATCGAGCCCTGCGTTGGGCTCTCTGCTCAGGGGGGAGCCTGCTTCCCTCTCTCTCTGTCAAATAAATAAATAAAATCTTAAAAAAACAATTTGTTTCTCAGAGAAAATGAGACCTGAAATTAACAAACCAATTTAAATGGACATTTAGAACATAATTATATATAGCATTTTTTGTATTTTGAAACTATTTATTCATTTTGCACACAGTAGTTTCAAATTTAAGCTGAATTAAGGTACTTACAAATCCAGATTGTCCAACAAACTCTGGCAAACTGAATTCAAATATCCAGTTTCAACTGCGTTGTGAGATACATCAAATACAAAGAGGTACACTGGAGGTTGAGGTGGTCGTAACTGAAGAAAAGAAAGATCCCATTAAAGACCTTTAACAGGATTAAATCTAAACTTACCATCTGTAGATTAAATGGAGACACTAATAAACAATAATGGATTAAAAAGAAAATAACAGAAATAACAGAAGTTCTAAAAATAGGCAAACTATATCATACTGTTTTCAGATGTGGAGTTGGAAAAAGAAAAATGAAGATGTGATTGCCCTAAGTCACAAGAGTTTTTCTTTAGGGACAAGGAGAGAAAATATAGTCAAAGGGCTTCTGGGAGTACAGCAATGTTCAATTTCTGACCTGCATGGTACTAATAACACAGGTGTTTACAGTTACTTGGTAACCTACACATTTGTTTTACAGACTTTTCCATGTATACATTATATTTTACAATGTAGGGAAATTAAAACTGTGTAAGTGACAAATCAAGTTAGCTTGAGCTGGTTTCTTAACCAATGCATTTTAGTCAAGATCCATAAAAATGTACAACTATATTTTAAAATTCCAAACTCAAAGATTTGTTCTCAAGTCAATAAAAAAGCATCAAATAACCACAATGAGAACTTTGCATGTAGTATACTAACTTTTTTTTTGGAGTGTACTAACTTTTGTATTTTTTTGCACAGACCACTTGCCAGATTCATAGCATCTGTCACCTAAGAGATAAATGGAAAAGGTGCAAACATCTTGCAATAAGCAAATTTACAAATTTAAAGGAAGTCAGTTTTCCAAACCCTGGGAGATAAAAGACACCTCAGGCAGCCAATACAAAAGAACAGATGCATCTTCTGATTTTTTGGTTTTAATTCAACAAAGAGACAGCTATACTAGGGAAAACTATTACCAACCATTTAAGTGTCACAAAACTGTCTTCTACAATGAACTTTTCTGTGGTGAAAAGAAAATGAACTCTCATAATTTCTATTTCCCATTGCCCAGAGATTACCCCAAAAAAACATAACAAGGTAAAATAAAACATAAAAAATTGGGGCGCCTGGGTGGCTCAGTGGGTTACACCTCTGCCTTCCGCTCAGGTCATGATCTCAGGGTCCTGGGATTAAGCCCCACATTCAGCTCTCTGCTCGGCAGGGAGCCTGTTTTCCCCCCCTCTTTCTGCCTGCCTCTCTGTCTACTTGTGATCTCTCTCTCTCTCTGTGAAATAAATAAATAAAATCTTTTAAAAAAAACAAACACAAAAAAACTGATGTGAAGTCTTATCTTCATATTCCCTCTACTTAGAGGCAATTATGGCATGGTGAAAGCATAAGCAAATCAAAAGGCATGGATTTTTATGCAAGGTCTCCCACTTACTTAAAGGATATTTAGCAAGTCACTTAATCTGTGTTCACATCTGTAAAGCAGGATTAACAGCATTGACCTAGCTTAAATCAGATGGTTGTTTGTGATGATCAAAAATATGTAAATGCTTAATAAAATGTAAACTACTAACGAAACATTAGGCCTAATTATTATTTTAAAAATGCAAGATCTCAGATACTCATACAAGTGCGTAATAGTACTTGAAAGAGACCATTTATCATGACATTATTAGAAAAAAATTGGAAGTGACCTAAAATATGATCCTGGTATTATATTTCACATTTCTGGATTGATACACAAAAAATAAGGGTGAAATTTTACATTTACTTTTACTTTTCAAATTTACCCTTATATAATAAATTACATTTATAATGAACAAATATAAGATTTAATAACATAAAATTTTGTTATAGGATGCTACAATGTTTTACTTAAAGCCCAGTGTTAAATAAATACGCTACATAAAAATGAAAGCTTACCATGTATTCTGAAGGAGCCATAAACTCAATAGTAGCATTCTGAACTTCAGGTCTTCTGTGAGGTTCTCCATAAACTCTAGTCAAAGGGTTGTACATGAATTCCTCAGGAACTATAAGTCAACAACATTCAATGATAAAACTGAAAGGATTAAGTTTGATGTATCTTGCATTTAGTTGTTTTCTTATTTTCAGGATTTATAGATACGCCAATATAGACTAAATATTAAAGGATAAATACAAGTTTCCCCCACACTCAATAGCACCAAGTATGTCTTGCTTTTACAGCCACAATAATGGTGATTTTTCTCTTCCTACCTTTTAATATACTCTTTGTCTCAATTCTTGCTAAAACTGCTTTCCTAAAACAGCTTGAAAGGATGATAAAAATTCATTAAATACCAATTATTATCTTAAATGTGAGACTAAATTTTGTCTTAAATTTCATAATGGTACATAAATATTGACACTTGACACAATATGTACAGACTGGCTGCCCCACAAATCTATGGTAAAAATATAAGCTAAAGCCCAACAGTTCTGTGACTTCCATTAATTAAGGAGGCCTTTATGCAATATCAGTTACCTACCACTTATAATATACTAGTGCTCAAAGAATATTTTCTAAATTATCATTGCTCCTGTCTTCCCATTAACTGTTTAGAAACTCAAATCCAGGTTCCATCATGTAATGGTTAGCACTCTGGACTCTGAAATTCAAATCCTGTTGAAGGGTAAGCCATAGTTTATGAAATGGTCTGGGCTGCATACTAAAATGACTCCTACCTTTATTATAATTTTATTTCACATTCTAATGCACACATACATAAGATTTTAAAGGCATACCAAACCCTATACATACATTTTCTAAATTATTAGAAAGTAAAAATTATGTTCTTATTCTATGCTCACTTTACTCCTGAAAAACATAAGAATAGTCTTTAAAAATCTCTTAAATTCCCCATTTCCAATGCTTAATGAAATTTCCTTTCAAACAGAGACCCAGTTTTCTTTTTTATTTTAAATTTTTTTTTTTTTTTTTTTTTTTTTTTTTTTAAGTAAGCTCTACACCCAATGTGGGGCTTGAATTCACTACCCAAAAGCAAGAGTCACATGCCCCACCAACTGAGCCAGCCAGGTACCCTGGAGACCTAAGTTTCTATATGGTTATCAACATACCCTTTTTCCTCTCTAATCCTAATAAAGTGTTATTGGTTAGCTGATATTCCTTAAACATTGACTGTAAGCAGCTTCTGAAAGAGATCTCCTCTTCCTCAATTACTGAAAAAACTACATTCAACTAACCTTCTAGCACTGCCCACCTCCCTTCATACAGCAGTGAATGAAGCTAATGGCAGCTATTCTGTGGACTTATTTTCTTTCACCCTAGAGAAAAGGCATGGGACAATTTCTAAATAAAAATATTTCTTAAATTATAGGCTTAAATAATACCATGAAATATGCCATTTATTATATATCCAATATAATAAATGTAAAAAAGTGGTATCAGAATATCACATTTTTGTTCAAAAAGTATATAATTATTCATATATGTATACACATGCACATATATGTATGTATGTATAAATGTGTAGAAAGAAGTTAACAGAAGTTATCTTAGTGTGGAAGGATTACAAGTAAGTAAGACAGGTTATTGGTGCTATTTTTTTTTAAATTTCACATTATCTGCTTTCTCTACAAAATGAACTGAAATTTGTAAATGTTATTAAAAAGACATACCATCATTGACTCGATAGCATAAGTTACACTTCCATCTCCTTTGATCCAGAAAGCTGACGAAAGGGTTGATATATGTCCTGCATGAGCGGCATCTCACAATTGTACTGGAGGTAACCACAGGCAATTGCTAAAAAAACAGAACTGATTTTTTAAAGGCAGTGATCATCCCATCTAAAGGCCAAATGCTAATCCATACCTTTCAAGTAACTTCTGGGATACTATAATTTTGGAGAAAAAAACCAAGGGTAAAAGATGTGTCCAAACTGTCACACAACAAAATTATGTAGCTAAAATGTATTGATTTTAAAAACTATTTTTCTCCAGGAACATTCTCATTAAATCCTGCCTTTTCAAAAGTATTTATTTTCTAATTAAACATTTATATTATGAAATCAACATGGTAAATACCCAATTTATTTTTTTTTAAAGATTTTATTTATTTATTTGACAGATAGAGATCACAAGTAGGGAGAGAGGCAGGCAGAGAGAGAGAGTGGAGGAAGCAGGCTCCCTGCCAAGCACAGAGCCCGATGCGGGGCTCGAGAGAGGCAGGCCGAGAGAGAGAGAGAGGAGAAAGCAGGCTCCCTGCCAAGCAGAGAGCCCAATGCGGGGCTCGATCCCAGGACCCTGGGATCATGACCTGAGCGAAAGGCAGAGGCCTTAACCCACTGAGCCACCCAGGCGCCCCATTACCCAATGTATTTTTGAGATAGATGGTAAATGGCCAGTGAAATGACCAAGTAAGTCACTAGGAATTTTCTTCATGTTGTATTAAGAGGCTTACTAAATTCTCATAAAGAACTGTCATAAAGTAAGGTAAGGGTAAATTATTAAGTATTCAACTAAACTCTGCAATTATGCTCCTAGTTAAAGTTTATCCTACAGACTAGAAGTTCTAAAGTCTTAATATAAATTTGTTTTGGAATAGTCACCTCACTTATGTACTGATCCTCCCAAGAGTATGTCAAGGTCCCCAAGCCTTATGATAAAAGTGGAAGGGCTTCTTTGTTCTTCCCGTAAGCAGAGGGAACAGCTTCCTAAAGCAATAAATTTACTCCAAGAATGGCAGGACTGGGAGACTGGGCAAAGCATTTTAAATAGGCAAATAATTTACAACTTTTTAAAATAGCATGGTTCATTTATTTATTTTCTCTCAGTACCTCTTGAATTTTCCAAAAATATGCTTATTTTACCTCATTTTGAAGTGTTTGGTAATAAAAATGATGGATGAATTACAAATAAAGGAACCTGTCAATGGTCAAATTCCTAAAGAAAGCACAGATAAATTCCACATGTGATTCTTGCACTACTGTAGAAAATTCCTTACCACCAAGATAATTTTCCATTAGACATTTATGTTCATTAGTGAAACATACCACTAGGTCTTTGAAAGGATGAAGCAGCAGTCCCAAAGGAAGTTTGGCTTTATTCAGTAAGGCCTGAGTCTGAGGAATGCTAGTCAGCGTGCATCGAAATAACCTGTGTCAAAGTAAAAACCATGTATCATAAAAAAAGAATCATTGTCAGCTATCACTATGATTATTTTTGGACAAAAAAAAAATATATATATATATGAAAGGTACACATTTTAACAGTGGATCAAATTACAAAGAAACTTTTCAATAGGCCCTCTCAAATTTTATCCCATTAAATATTTAAGTCCTATTCAGAAAGAGAGGGTAGATAGTTACAACCCAGTATTATGTAACTAAAATACAGTCTCTTCTTGGCTTGGCTTGTGCATAAGACAGCCCAGACTAACAAATGACTTCTTCTTTATATAAATGTTGATTACACTGGAATTAAAAGGTGATGACACAAATGTACAAATGCAAGCTTAAGTTTATTAATGAAGAGATCAGTTTTGTTGAAGGTTCTAAAAAAACCATTTAAAAAGTAACAAAATTCAATTTTGTTATCACTACAAAGTCATCACCACATACATTTTAAACTAATGATCCATTTTAAGGGATAGAAGGGTATTAAGTTTGTTATAAAAAATAATTTAAAATGAGAGCAAATAAAGAATTATGTAGAATCAAATCCGATATGTTGGACTTTAAAAAAAAAATAATTTATTCACCACAATGATAGTGAGTATCATAGTTCCATTAGGGCTGGTTAAGAGCAGTCATCAGCTTAGAAGTTACAACCCTATCTGAGTTAGAATATTTCAAATATCAAGTAAGCAATTAACAAAGATCTATTTAACTGTATGCAAAACTATTTTCATAAATTAATGTTTGTACTACTTGTTCATAAAACATGTAGCGCCAAAAACAAAATTCAAGACTTCTAGAATAAAATGTCATGTGGAATAAGAAACACTATTTGAAACCTTACTCTGGGTTACAATTGAGTTTCTGGATATCTTCATGCAAATTTGGAACAGGAGGCCGCAAAGGTGTTGCTGGAAGCATGTTTCTTTCTTGAAGAAGATTGATAACTCTTAGCCCCTCTGGATGTAGACTTAATCCACTCATGCTTGCAGTTAAATGATTAGCACCTAAGGGAGTCTAAAGATACATAATTTCAAAGTAAGTAGCCTTTATAATGTTTTCATTTGAAAACAGAAGTATATAAGAACTTAGTTATTTAATTTTGCTCTAAATAACAAAACTAATCTAGATTTCCTGGTCAATTTTGTTTGGTTCTGGGGATATGTAATAAAACAAGTCTTATGAAATTCCATTATTTTAGTTGGTTAAAAGTATTCATTAACAGCTTCCCAAAACTTTTATGCCTACACAGTTTAAATCAAAAGATGGAAAGCTGGTTAAAAAAGAAAAAAAAAGTTTACCTGAGTAAAGCCCTGTGGCCCACTTGAGTAATTCAAGGAAGAGGGTGGCATTCCAGTTGTATTAGGTGGTGCTGTGTTCTGATAACCAGGTGGTAAGGAGGGATATGAATACCCAACACTTCGGCTCATTGTGGGATTCTTGTTAGTATGCTGTGGTGTTGCTAGAAACAAGGTAACTTTTAAGTTCTATTTTATACTCTAGAATACTTTAAATAAACACATACATCCATTGAATTATAACTCTAAAATCCCTTGGGTAATTTAATACCTTCATTTATCAAATTTGCATTATAAGACAAATAAACACTACTGACAAAATAATAGCAATGACCAAAATCTAGTTAATGTAGACTATAACCAAAAACACATAAAAATAAGCTTATATGAAAAAAATAAGTTAGGTATGGTTGATTTACTTTTGTATCATTTACTAAACTTTATATTTAGACTAAAACTCTAATTCAAAACATCAATGAAAGCATATTAATGTACAACTGGTTTAATATACTGAAATAGATTTAATTCATAAAAATACTCTATAGCCAGAACGTAATAATAAAGCCCATGATCCCAATTCTTAAAGGAAAAAAAAAACTGATAAAAAAAATCTAAAGGTATAGAAATAAAAAATGCTATCATGAGGTACTGCTGTGTGATAAGATTATGAAGTTTTCTTCACTGTTTCCTAATGAACACATACTAAAACACACACATACACAAAAAACAAAAATCATCTTTCATAGCATCTCACCCAAGAAGCCACCGCCTTCAATTTCATCATAACTACTGTTAACCACCATAGATCCATTATTGGTATTTGATGCAATACCTAAAAAAGAAGTTTATTACAATATTTAAACTAGAAAAACTGTTACAATTTCTGAAAAATTTGAGCGCTAATATCTAAAATTTAAGATAACTTTCCAAATACTTTAGCTCACAACCCAGGAAAAATGTCAAATCTTGAAATAAAAATTTCAAATAATTTCAAATAATGCATGTTTTTAAGTATACAAAATATATAAAAGTTGGGTTTTTTTTTAAAGATTTTATTTACTTATTTGACAGACAGAGATCACAAGTAGGCAGAGAGGCAGACAGAGAGAGAGGGGGAAGCAGGTTCCCCGCTGAGCAGAGAGCCCAATGTGGGGCTCAATCCCAGGACCCTGGGATCATGATCTGAGCCGAAGGCAGAGGCTTTAACCCACTGAGCCACCCAGGCGCCCTGAAAATATATAAAAGTTTTAAATAATTTTACGAACTTCTAAAACTGATAGTCCTTAGTGCAGTTTGTAAAATTATATATTATCTGAAAGATTTCAGCAGCTGAGAGCATTAAAAACCTCTAAAGAACAGCACACACTGAATAAAAAGTCACCAAAATCAATACAATTTAAAGAGAAAATAAATTATGAAGATAAAAGTACTTTTTTGGGGGGGCACTTAGGTGGCTCAGTCGGTTGAGCGGCTACCTTCGGCTTGGATCGTGATCCCAGGGTCCTGGGATCGAACGCCGTGTCAGGCTCCCTGCTCAGCTGAGAGCCTGCTTCTCCCTCTCCCTCTGCTGGCCTCTCTGCCTACTTGTATTCTATCTGTCAAATAAATAAAATCTTAAAAAAAAAAAAAAAAAAAAAGTTTATTTATTTTTTTTTTTTTTCAAACTAAGGAACAGAGTGGAATCTAGAATTAATCTGAAGATATGTTAATGTAATGATTGCTTTATTCTAGGGAGCAGCTACTAAAATAAAATAAAAATCTTAACTTCCTTTCCCTCCAATTTAAAGATTTAGAGATAAATGCCAGGAACACCTGCTTATGAAGAATTGAAATCTATTTCTAGGTACCTACTATTTATGAGCTTTAAGTCAGGTATAGAAGAAACTAAAATGAGTAAATAGAATCAACCTCTAGCTTCTAAGTACAAAGGTGCTAACTTTAACAGTCATTTTAACATCAAACAGTTAAGTTTAATAGTTGAGAAAATCAGTTAATTCCTTTCTAGCTCTCAAGACCACCATGACTTTAACCATGAGTTGATATGAAAACCTTAGTAAAACTGTAAAAGTAAATGAAAACATTGGACATATTTTTAGTTGGTTAAAAATGCAAATATTTATTGTAGCTTGATTTTCAAAATTATAATGTGGCAAACAGTGGGACATTTTCATTTTGTTACTCATTATTAACACCATTCTTTTCAAAATATTCACAGGTCGCTCTTTTCCCTATTTATATAATACTAAAAAAAGGAAATGCTAGAAGAAAAAACAAAAATAACATTCAGAAGTAGGATATGGACAGCAGTTTTTCCCTCTGTTTTCCTATTTCCACATTTTGTTGCATTGGTTAGGTTATTGCTAAAATCAGTTTCTTATTTGACAAAATATATTGTTTAAACTAATAAACTTGTATTTTAAAGTTATAGCTGAAGACAATGCTTTAAAACATTTTACTGTTTACATACAACTTCAAAATACTTGTATATTTTACTTTTTATTTAGGTTGATGAATATTTGTTAACATTTACAATAACAGCAGAAAAAAAAACATTGCTTTCATGGAAAAGAGCCAATGTATTAAAAGGACAGTTCTAACACCATGCCCAGAAAAACAGAAATTCTTACCTTCCTCTGCCAAAAGGCATCTAACTTTAGAGCCATGATTGTTAATATCTGCCCAGCAACAAAAAAGATAACAATAGTTCCTAAATGCTAGGCCCGATACAGGGTAGTGGAATACTAAGGAACTTTTTTAAACTCTAAATTCCTGAAGACCTTCCTAACTGAAACAACTAAATTTTCTGGAAAAAATATTACCTGAATGCAAAAAATTCAAATAATATTGATCCTTCCACCCCCCCCCCCCCCCCAGTCAAAACATTAGGATTTGACTTGGTTTTGCTTTGCTTACCTTCTTGGTTGACAGCTGAATTGAATGAGGGCTGGGGTGCAGCTCTATGTGATGATTTCTGAGAAGTGACTGCCCTCACTGGAGGTGGTCCTCCAGTTGGAGGGGGCCCAAGAGGAACTCCTGGTTGGAAAGTGGTAGGCAGAGATGGGTTCACTAAGGGGGGTGCAGAACCTACAGAAACATCAGTTTTTTACAAGTCACTTAAGAACTAAGAAGAACGGCCTTTTACCAAATACGTGTTAACTTTCAAATTTACATTTTAATTAAAATCACTAACAAATTACCAGAAATATGTTACCTGCTCAGGTTTATGACTTTCTAATTTATATGCATGCTTTACACATTTACAAGTCTCTCATACACGCTTCTTATTTGTCAATTATTAAAGGAGCATCAAATCACTTATAGGGTAGATTCAATGCCCTGTTTATTGATTAATTTTAATTAACTAGTCACAGAGGTTCAACAAGGTCATGTCAAATATTCCAACAGAAATTAACATGAATAAAATATTATTAATGACCTATTAATGTAGTCCATCCAATTAACATTAATTAGGTTGACAGCTTTCTAAAGCTACAAACTAGGGGTGCCTATGTGGCTCAGTCAGTTGAGGACAGACTATCGATTTCGGCTTGGGTCATAATCTCAGGGTCGTGGAATCGAGCCCCATGTGGGGGTCTCTGCTGAGCTTTGGAGCCTGCTTAAGGTTATCTTTCTCCCTCTTCCTCTATTCCTCTTCCCTGCTCACAAGTACTCTCTCTCAAAGAAAAAAAAGGAAGGAAGGAAGGAAGGGAGGGAGGGAGAGGAAGGGAAAGGAAAGGAAGAAGGAAGGAAGAAAAGAAAACAAAGGAAAACTCCCTAGGCTTAAAAAATCAGGAAATGATACAAAAGTTAAAGTATATACTTTATAAAACACTGATATCTGAGAAGTTTAACACTACTCACAAAACTAAACTAGGAATGACATGGTATTTGTCTTTATATCTACCAGTATCTTTCTGCCTTGATTTAACGAGTTTTCTTTTTTTTTTTAAGATTTTTAAAATTTATTTGACAGAAAGAGAGAAATCACAAGTAGGCAGAGAAGCAGGCAGAGAGAGGGGGAAGCAGGCTCCCCGCCGAGCAGAGAGCCCGATATGGGGCTCGATCCCAGGACCCTGAGATCATGACCTAAGCAGAAGGCAGAGGCTTAACCCACTGAGCCACCCACGTGCCCCCATTCCAGGACTTTTTAAATCCTCTGAATTTGTAAGTGAAATAGATAATAAATGAATTTTACTGATATTCTACCTGTATTTGTAAAACCTTGTGATTTTTTAAAGTAAGGGGATAAAGATACCCAGATACAAAAATTTTCAACGTTTCTTCAATACTGTTCAATTCTCCAGGGTCAAAATGAAACATGATCGTTACTACTGAACCTTATAGCTGCGAACAAGACAAATCAGTGCCCTGTTAACAACTGAAGACAAAGATTACTGCCATATAACTCCCTTATCAAGGAAGCACTGACATATATCCATGGCAATACAGACAAGTCGAAAGAACAAAAGGACAAGGTACACTACCAACTCAACACAAGCAAGAATGTATGATACCTCTGGCCACAAAGGTGTAACAACCTAATGTTTAACAAAATACAAATGAGCTTATAGAGATTTTTCACAGGTTTAAGGGAAAAAAATTGAAACCACAACATGCTACATTTCATAAAGTAGACTTTTAAAAAAGATTTTATTTTTATTTATTTATTTGACAGAGAAAGAGAGAGAGATTGCAAGTAAATAGAGAGGCAGGCAGAGAGAGAGAAGGGGAAGAAGGCTTCCACCGAGCAGAAAGCTCAATGTAGGGCCTGATCCTAGGACCCTGAGATCATGACCTGAGTCGAAAGCAGAGGCTTACACTGAGCCACCAGGCGCCCCTAAAGTAGACATTTTTTTCAAGCTGAATAATTTTTTTTTTTTAAGTAGGTCACAAGCCCAGTGTGAAGTCCAACAGAGCTTGAACTCATGACTGTGAGATCAAGACCTGAGCTGAGACCAAAAGAGTCAGGCACTTAACCAACTGAGCCACCCAGGTGCCCCTCAAGTTGAATAATTCTTTTTTTTTTTTAAGATTTTATTTATTTATTTGACAGGCAGAGATCACAAGTAGGCAGAGAGGCAGGCAGAGACGGAGAAGCAGGCTCCCTGCTGAGCAGAGAGCCCAATATGGGACTCGATCCCAGGACCCTGAGATCATGATCTGAGCTGAAGGCAGAGGCCTTAACCCACTGAGCCACCCAGGCGCCCCTCAACTTGAATAATTCTTATATGTAACATTAATAGCTAGAGTTTTAGAACCTGCCCTCTGAGACTCCTAAAGCCCATGTAAGGATATTAAAAGATGGCTTATGAGGTAAAAGAAAAGTCAGTTCGGGTGCCTGGGTGGTTCAGTCGGTTAAGTGTCTGCCTTCAGCTCAGGTCAAGATACCAGTGTCCTGGGATCGAGTCCCACATTGGGCTCCAGCGGGGAGCCTGCTTCTCTCCCTGCCTGCTGCTCCTGCTGCTTGTGCTCCCTCTCTCCGCTGACAAACAGACAAACAAACAAATAAATAAACAAACAGAAATCTTAAAGACATCCTTATTTAAAAAAAAAAAAAAAGAAAAAGGAGTCTGCCTTCAGCTCAGGTCCTGATCTCAGGATCCTGGGATTGAGCCCCAGCAGCCCAGCAACCAGCTCTCTGATCAGTGGAGTCTCCTTCTCCCTTAGACACCCTCTCCCACTGTTCATACTTCCATGCTCTTTCTCTGAAATAAATAAATAAAATCTTAAAAAAAAAGAAAAAAAAAGTCAGAGAAATTTAATGATGTGGACTCAAAACGTAGTATAACCTAGATGCAGTTTTGAGATCAGATAATCAGGCACCTACTACCAATCAAGTGTTAAAAAAATGAGGAATTTTTTTAGAAGTACCTAAGAAAAAAGAAGGATAATCATATATTTATTTAAGGTTCATTTTCTTAGTAAATGTATCTTTCTTCCCCCTTCTTTTATATAAGAAACTTTCTAAGTTTTGTCATTCGCTTTTGTCTTTCACTATATCTGGGGTGTAGCTCTCTACCTGAGGGCTTGTAATAGCCAAAAGAATTTCAGATTATTAATGACATGCCTTTTAATAAGAAGCTACACCTACTCTTAAATAGTTTTTATTTTTTTAAAGATTTTATTTATTTATTTGACAGAGATCACAAGTAGGCAGAGAGGCAGGCAGAGAGAGAAGAAGGGAAGCAGGCTCCCCGCTGAGCAGAGAGCCCGATGCGGGGCTCGATCCCAGGACCCTGAGACCCTGACCCGAGCCGAAGGCAGAGGCATTAACCCACTGAGCCACCCAGGCGCCCCTAAATAGTATTTTAATAGTAGCTTTTCCCAAACTATTCTCTTGTGGCTTTGGGCAAAGTATTAAAACTTCATTTCTTATCTGTAAAAGAGGACACTGTCATGAAGATTAACTAAGATATCACATATAGAAGTTTGGCAAAGTGCTGGAAAATAAAAACATTCAATAAATGTTACTTATAATTATCAATAATGAGATGAAAATTCATTAATTTCAAATGACTGATGCTCATTCATGGTGCCAAAAGAATAAGAATAAAAGTAACCAGACGATTTCAGTTTGAACAACTGCAGATCAGAAGATTTCTACACAGAAACCAACTTTCAGTTTCAGTTGGTTAAGTATCTGCCTTCAGTGCAGGTCATCCCAGGGTACTGGGATCAAGTCCTTCATCGGGCTCCCTGCTCAGCGGGGAGCCTGCTTCTCTCTCTCCCTTCGCCTGCTGCTCCCCCTGCCTGTGCTTGCTCACTCTCTCACTCTGTCTCTGACAAGTAAATAAGTATTAAAAAAGAAAAGAAACCAATTTTCTAGAAGCAACTTTAACCTTTATAGGCCAAAATGCAAATGTATTCACCAGCGCCAATGACTGATCAGAGGCCAAGAAAAATAGTTTCAGCAGTTCAAATATATGTAGTATACAGGAATACATACACTAGGTAACTATTGATATTACTATTTCATTTGGAAGCTTTTACTAGTTCGTTTCCTTGAGGATGTCGGCTCAACAGAATCAACCTGCAGATCTCAATACAGAATTTTAAATGCTTTTCAAAGTAACACTATTGGGCGCCTGGGTGGCTCAGTGGGTTAAGCTGCTGCCTTCAGCTCGGGTCATGGTCTCAGGGTCCTGGGATCGAGTCCCACATCGGGCTCTCTGCTCAGCGGGGAGCCTGCTTCCCATCCTCTCTCTCTGCCTGCCTCTCTTGTGATTTCTCTCTGTCAAATAAATAAATAAAAATTAAAAAAATAAAAAAAATATCAAAGTAACACTATTAATTTTGTTAAGTGTACAAGACACTAATTTAAAAATGAAATAGGAACAGTGAAATGGTTAAATGAACTTACTTGTGAACCAGATACAACCAAATTTTGAAGATTTTATTTATTTATTTGACAGAGAGAGAGAGATCACAAAATGCCAAGGGATGCAGAATAGCCACAACAAACTTGAAAAAGAAAAACAAAGTTGGAGGGGTGCTTGAGTGGCTCAGTCTGTTAAGCATCTGACTTCAGCTCAGGTCATGATCTCGGGGTCCTAGGATGAGCCCAGCGTGGGGCTCCCTGCTCAGTGGGGAGTCTGCTTCTCCCTCTTCTTCTACCCCTCCCCCTGCTTGTGCTCTCTCTCTCAAATAAATAAATAAAATCTTAAAAAAAAAAAAAGAAAAAAGAAAGAGAAGAAAAAAGTTGGAGGAGTCATACTTCCCCAATTCAAGGCTTACTACAAACCTACAGTAATCAAGTTGTTTGGTACTAGTAAAAAGATAGTTATAGATCAGAGTCCCTTACATTTATGATCAATTGATTTTCAGTAAGGGTGCCAACACCACTCAATGAAACAAAGAACAGTCTTACCATCCAATAGTCCTAGGACAAATGTATACTCACACGCACAAGAATGAAACTGAAGCCCTACCTCACACTATTCACAAAAATTAACTCCAGATTGATCAAAGACCGAAATATGAGAGCTAAAACTATAAAACTCTTACAAGAAAAAATAAATATAAATCTCTGCCCACTGCTTTCTGACTGCAGTTCTGGTAATTAACATTCCTCACTACAAAAGTTATTGTCAGGATCCTACACCTTCTGGGGAGCAAAACTGTCTAAGCCATAACAAAAAGATAACCCAAGCCTCAGATCAAGACAACAAAAAAGAACTGAGCTTCTTAATATGGAACACAGTTAAAAAAAGTAATGGCAAGTCCATAAGGGAGTAGATCTATATGCATACCTGATTCCCTGAAATACCATGGGTGACTCAAAGAAACACAGAGGATACCTTCAAAGGTAAGAAGCAAACCCATGATTTTAAGCTAACTCAAGGTTAGATAAGTAACTATTTAAAGATTAACAATGACTGAGAAAACTAAGAGTCCTCCATTTGGTTTAAAGTCTTGAAATATAAATTATAACATCTCAACGTGCAAAATTTTCTCATTTCTACAGAGGAAGTACTCCTAATAAGAACTCTACCTGATTTTATGAAGTTGTTTTGAAATGAAGGATCTCCAGAAGAGACATATTGATGACTTGTCAAATTTGTATTCCCAGGTATAGTTGGTTGGGATGATGCAGGAGGACAATGGTTTGTCTGCGATCCTGTGGATGGATAGTTATACTGCCAATTCAAAGGTGGCTGTATGTTGGCTCCAGGAAGAAAGCTACCAGAAGGCATTGGTGTAGCATCTGGGTTGTGAGAAGTAGGTAGTGGCATTCGGGGAACAGGAGCACTGTGAAGCGAAGATGTTGCTGGATTAGAAGCCACAGGTGGTCTGTAAAGAGTCTGCCCAGGTCCCTGATAATTACTTAACGGAGAAACAGTCTGAGAACCACCATAGTTAGACTGTCCAGAGACTGGATTCAATGTCTTTGCTGGTATTAGATGAGGATAGGATCCTGGACGCTGAGAATTATATCCTTGGTTCACTGATGCTTGTGAAAACATCATTGCATTTTGGACAGGACCTTCCAATAAGAGGAGGAAAAATTAGTCTTGCAAACAAAGCAATAAAAATACTCTAAGAAATACAGTAAAACATATGGTACTCTTATAATTAAACAATAAAAAGACAACGCAATTTAAAAATGAACAAAAGATTCAGACATTCAAATATATTTCCAAAGAGATATGCAAACGGTCAATACGTACATGCAAAAACACTCAACATTATTAGTCATTAGAGAAATACAAATCAAAACCACAGTGAGATGGCACTCACACCAATCTGGATGACTGAAATGAAAAAGTCAGTAAACATTTTAGTGTTAACAAGAACCTGGACAAACTACTGAGCCCTGCATCAGGCTCCTGTTTCTCCCTCTCTCACTGACCCCCTGCTTATGTTCCGTCTCTCACTGTGTCTCTCTCTGTCAAATAAATAAATGAAATATTTACAGACACCTGGGTGGCTCAGGTGGTTAAGCATCTGCCTTTGGCTCAAGTCATGATCCCAGGGTTGTTGGATCCAGCCCTGCATTGGGCTCCTTGCTCAGTGGGCAGCCTGCTTCTCCCTCTGCACCTGCCTGCCATTACCCCTGCTTGCGCACTCTCTTTCTTGGTCTCTGACAAATAAACAAATAAATAAACAAATAAATAAATAAATCTGTTTTTTAAAAAATGTGGGGAAACCGGAACCCTCACACAATGCTAACAGAAGTGTAAAATGGGGGCGCCTGGGTGGCTCAGTGGATTAGGCCGCTGCCTTCAGCTCAGGTCATGATCTCAGGGTCCTGGGATCGAGCCCCGCATCGGGCTCTCTGCTTTGCGGGGAGCCTGCTTCCTCCTCTCTCTGCCTGCCTCTCTGCCTACTTGTGATCTCTCTCTCTGTCAAATAAATAAATAAAAATCTTTAAAAAAAAAAAAAAAAAAAAAAGAAGTGTAAAATGGTGCAACTACAGTAGAAAACAGTTTGGCAGTCCCTCAAAGTATTAAACATAGTTATCATATAATCCAGCAATTCCACTCTTACCCCACATAAAAACTCATGCACAAATATTCATAACATCATTATTCATAATTGCAAAAAAGTACAAACAACCCAAATGTCCATCAACCGATGAACAGATAAACAAAAGGGTGTATCTATACAACGGGATATCATAAAAAGGAATGCAATATTGACTACATTTTACAACATAGATAAACCTCGACAATTATGCTGACTGAAAGATGCTGGCCATCAAGAGCATACGTTGTATGATTCATTTATATGAAATGTACCGAACAGCAAAATCCAGTTGCATTTGCTGGACTGCAGGGCCTGGGAGATTGTAGGGGCTGGGAGGAGGAGGCAATGGAGAGTAACTGCCAGTAAGAGTAGGGTTTCTTTTGGGGGTTATAAAAATACTATAAAACTGATAGTAGTGATGGTTGCAGGAAGCCTGCTGCTCCCCCTGCTTGTGCTCTCTGTCTCTCTCTCTCACGAATGAATAAATTAAAAAAAATCTTAAAAAAATTATAAAATTGATAGTAGTGATGGTTGCAAAACTGTGAATACACTAAAGATCAATGAATTGTACATTTTAAAGCTGTTATGGGGTGCCTGGGTGGCTCAGTGGGTTAAAGCCTCTGCCTTCAGCTCAGGTCATGATTTCAGGGTCCTGGGATCGAGCCCCGCATCAGGCTCTCTGCTCAGCGGGGAGCCTGCTCCCCTCTTTCTCTCTGCCTACTTGTGATCTCTGTCTGTCAAATAAATAAAAATCTTTTAAAAATTAAAAAGATTATGGGGCGCCTGGGTGGCTCAGTGGGTTAACACCTCTGCCTTCAGCTCAGGTCATGATCCCAGGGTCCTGGGATCGAGCCCCGCATCGGACTCTCTGCTCAGCAGGGAGCCTGCTTCCTCCTCTCTCTCTCTCTCTCTCTGCCTGCTTCTCTGCCTACTTGTGATCTCTGTCTGTCAAATAAATAAATAAAATCTTTTAAAAAAATAAAAATTTAAAAATTTAAAAAATTTTTAAAAAATTAAAATAAAAAAGATTAAAATTAATTAAAAAATAAAGCTGTTATAAAGAAAAATCCCTAGAACTACCACTTCTACTCAGGAATAAACTGTTATTTCTGTTGCTAAAATTAGAAAATAAAAGGAAATAGATAAACACTTTTTTATTAAAAGATTTTATTTGAGAGTAAGCAAGTATGAGTAAAGTGAGGCAGGAGGAGTAGTAGAGGGTGGAGAAGCAGACTCCCCACTTAGCAGGGACCCCCAATGTGGGGCTCAAGCCCGGGACCCTGAGATCATGATCTGAGACAAAGGCAAATGCTTAACGGACTGCACCAGCCAGCCAGGTGACCCAAGATAAGTTTTTTTTTTTTTAATTTTATTTATTTATTTGACAGAGAGAGATCACAAGTAGGCAGAGAGGCAGGCAGAGAGAGAGAGAGGGAAGCAGGCTCGCTGCTGAGCAGAGAGACCAATGCGGGACTCGATCCCAGGACCCTGAGATCATGACCTGAGTTGAAGGCAGCGGCTTAACCCACTGAGCCACCCAGGCGCCCCCAAGATAAGTATTTTTTTAAAAGATAGCACTCAGAGTGCACTTGGGTGGCTCAGTCAGTAGAGTGTGCAACTCTTTTTTTTTTTTTTAAGATTTTATTTTTTATTTATCTGAAAGAGAGAGAGAGAGAACAAGGAAGACCAGAGGGAGAAGGACAAACACATTCCGTGTTGACCTTGGAGTTGTACTTGGGCCAGAACTCATGACCCTGAGATAATGACCTGAGCAGAAATCAAGACTTGGATGCTTAACTGATTAAGCCACCTAGATGCCCCAGCCCCTCTTTAAATATTTATGTATAATGAAGACCCTCATCTTTGAGTTTAATATATGCATATGGTAAAGTCACTGTCAATTGACATGTTACTTCATTTAATGGCAAAAGACCTTCATAAACAAGCTATTCAATTTCCTACTCCTTTTCCTCTTTGCTCAGCTCCAGTCTCACCCATCTGAATGTTTCTCTTTTTTTTTTTTTTTTGTAGGCAGAGAGGCAGGCAGAGAGAGAGGAGGAAGCAGGCTCCCCGCTGAGCAGAGAGCCCGACGCGGGGCTCAATCCCAGGACCCTGAGATCATGACCTTAGTCGAAGGCAGAGGCTTTAACCCACTGAGCCACCCAGGCGCCCCGCTGATGGGATCTCTTAAAGGTAAAAAAAATTATTCCATGATATGGCACTATGCTGGATATTCTTATAAGCAAGACTTTTAAATAAATTAAGGATGCCTGGGTAGCTCAGTCAGTTAAGCAGTCTACTCTTGATTTTGGCTCAGGTCATGACCTCAGGGTCATCAGAACGAGCCCCACAAGGGGATCCATAATGACCATGGAGCCTGCTTAAGATTCTCTCTCTCCTTCTGCCCTTCCTTTCACTCGCACTCTAAATAAATTAATAAATAAAATCGAAATAAATAAGCTAAAAAGAAAAATAGTCCCTTTCCTGAAAAATTCAGTGCTAAAGACATGGGGTTGGGAAGAGGTATAAGCATCCACACTGGAGGGAAGCTAGAATAGAATGAGAGGGCAGCACCAGCAATGGGAGAATGGTTACACACAGGAGAACTGACCGATTAAATACATACAGGATAATGGAAGCAAGGTCTCTCACTCTCTGAGAAGGAAGTCACAAATATGGAAAAGGGCAAACTAGAATGAATGAACCTAATGATGGTGGGTCTGCACTGGGAGTTGCAACTGAAACTCATGGATTTCAATACATATATAGATAGATAGATAGTTTCCTTAATTCTGTCTGCTGAGACTGGTAGCAGAGACATTCTAATTGCTCTGATTATATCTAGTACAAGATCTTGGTTTCTAAATATTTTTCTCTCCACTAAAAGGAATCATGGCTAGCAAAAATATAAAAGAAAAAACAAAAACAAACAAAAACCAAAAACCAATAAACAAAAAAGGAATCTTAGGGGTGTCTGGTGGCTCAGTGGGTTAAAGCCTCTGCCTTCGACTCAGGTCATGATCTCAGGGTTCGGGATCAAGTCCCGTGTCAGGCTCTCTGCTCAGCGGGGAACCTGCTCCCCCCCCACAACCTGCCTGACTCTCTGCCTACTTGTGATCACTGTCTGTCAAATAAATAAATAAAATCTTTAAAAAAAAGGGGCGCCTGGGTGGCTCAATGGATTGAGCCGCTGCCTTCGACTCAGGTCATGGTCTCGGGGTCCTGGGATCGAGCCCCGCATCGGGCTCTCTGCTCCGCGGGGAGCCTGCTTCCTCCTCTCTCTCTGCCTGCCTCTCTAACTACTTGTGATCTCTCTCTCTGTCAAATAAATAAATAAAATCTTTAAAAAAAAAAAAAAAAGGAGTCTTAGAAAATACAAGAAGAGCCTGTAATATCTTACTGTGCCAGAAGTCAGAATGCCCAGGAACGATATAATACAAGAAAACAGAGCAGACAGCTTGAAGGGCAGCCAAAGGCCATCTGAGATAATATAAAATCAAAATAAGTAATAATAATAACAGTGGATTATAATCCACTGAATAAACAGTCTAAACCAATAAATAAATGAATAAATTCAAAGTCTAACAAGGAATGAAATATTTATATAATCTCTATCAGTGATTTTTTTTAAAAGATTTTATTTATTAGATAGAGAGAGAGATCACAAGTAGGCAGAGAGGCAGGGGGAGACAGAGGGGAAGCAGGCTCCCTGCTGAGCAGAGCTCCCCCGATGCGAGGCTCGATCCCAGGACACTGAGATCACGACCTGGGCTGAAGGCAGAGGCTTAACCCACTGAGCCACCCAGGTGCCCCTATCAGTTATTTTTTTTAAGTAGGCTCCATGCGCAGTGTGGAGACCCACATAGTGCTCAAACTCACAACCCTGAGATTAAGACCTGAGATCAAGAGTCGGATGCCTGGGGCGCCTGAGTGGCTCAGTTGGTTAAATTTCTGTCTTCAGCTCAGGTCATGATCCCAGTGTTCTGGGATCAAGCCCCATATCGGACTCCTTGGTCAGCAGGGAATCTGCTTATCACCCTCCCTATCCCACCTATGCTCTCTCTCACAAATAAATAAATAAAAACTTTTTTTTAAAGATTTTATTTATTTGACAGAGAAAGAAAGAGAGATACAGCGAGAGAGGGAATACAAGCAGGCAGAGTGAGAGAGGGAGAAGCAGGCTTCCCGGTGACCACGGAGCCCAGTGCGGGGCTCAATCCCAGGACCCCAGGATCATGACCTGAGTCAAAGGCAGATGCTCAATGACTGAGCTACCCCGGTGCCCATAAATAAATAAAATCTTAAGAAGAACAAAAAAAAAAGGCACCAGGGTGGCTCTGTGGGTTAAAGCCTTTGCCTTCTGCTCAGGTCATGATCCCAGGGTCCTGGGATCTAGTCCCGCATGGGCTCTCCACTCAGCAGGGAGCCTTCTTCCTCCTCTCTCTCTCTCTGCCTGCCTCTCTGCCTACTTGTGATCTCATCTGTCAAATAAATAAATAAAATCTTAAAAAAAAAAAATATTCCTTGCTAATTGAAGCTCTCAAAGTTAAGTTTTGTCCTGTCAATTTCTCACAGATTTACTATCTGTCTAAAAAGTATAAAAGTACCTGCCTTGGTAATTTCTTTAGGTCTCAATTTCATTACTGGGCCTCCCTACACATGTAATATTAATCTGTCTCATGTATTTAATTCTTAGTCCATCTAGAAAACCTCAGATAGAGGAAAATTTCTACCCCCCCCACCCCCGGGGACAAATGGAGAGTGACCTAATAGGTTTAAGGTTGGGGAGGGAGGTGATGAAAATTGATTGTGGGGGCACCTGGGTAGCTCAGCTGGTTAGGTGTCCAACTGTTTTGTAGGTTGTTTTTTTTTTTTTTAAGATTTTATTTATTTGACATACACACAGACAACAAGCTGGGGAGGGATAAGCAGAGGGAGAGGGAGAAACAGGCTCCTGCTGAGCAAGGAGCCTGATGCTGGGCTTGATTCCAGGGCCCTGAGATCATGACCTGAGTTGAAGGCAGAAGCTTAACCCACTGAATCACCCAGGTGCCCGTAGGCATCCAACTCTTGATCTCAGCTCAGGTCTTGATCTGAGGGTTGTGAGTTCAAACCCTCCCATAGGGCTCCAGAGTTGGCAGGGAGCTCACTTAAAAATAAATCAAATCAAATCAAAGCAGGTGTGATGATGAATATACTGAAAACTACTTCCTTGTATACTTTAAATAGGTGAATTGTATAGTATGTGAATTATTATATCTCAATAAACCTGTTTACTGTTTACTGTTAGTATTATATCTCAATAAACCTGGTGCCTGGGTGGCTCAGATGATTAAGCATCTGCCTTTGGCTCAGGTCATGATCCCAGGGTCCTCAGATCAAGCCCCACATTGGGCTCCCTGCTCAGTAGAAAGCCTGCGTCTCCTTCTCCCACTCCCCCTCTGCTGTGTTCCCTCTCTTGCTGTCAAATAAGTAAGTAAAATCTTAAAAAAAAAAAAATGAGATTTATATGAAACACTTACAGTGGTATTTCTTCTCATAGTACTCAATAAATGTTTGCTGTCTTCATCTAAGAAACATGTATTTGCGCCCTTAACAATGTAGCAGCCCCCTAAGACTGTTTATCAGTAAACCAAATAATTTCATCTGGACTAATCTTTTTTTCCTAGTCTTTCTTTTATTTAAAAACTAATCCTGTATTTAACCTAATTATTCATTTTATTCCAAATGGTTAAGAACATTCTATTCATTCCTTCCTTAAAACACACATTTACCAAATATCATTGGAGTAAACAAAGATGAGTAAGGTCCACTCCAACACTACCCTCAAGTAGCTCACAGTCCAGATTGGAAGGCAAAGAACCAGGCAAGGACAAGAGAGAGTGATGTGACAGTGGCAACTTAGGGCACTATGAGAGCACCAAGGAAGTTAACATTTGGTCTAAAAAGAAGGCAGGAAGGTAGCAAAGATGGTTTCCTGAGGAAGGGAAGTTTCAACTAAGATCTTAAGAGTTAATCAGAGTTCGTTCCAGGAAAAGGAGTATCAAGACTGTTTCCAGAAAGGGGAGCAACATGCACAACAGCCTGTGGTCATACAAAGGGACTGTGAAAAAAGTTCAGTATAACAGAACAAAAGCCAAGTGACTGAGCAAATCTCTGAAGTGCAACACAAGTTCAGAATTTTTCCCTTAACGAGTCTGGATTCCAAGGGCTCCTGGGTGGCTCAGTCACTTAAGCATCCCACTCTTGATTTTGGCTTGGGTTGTGATCTCAAGGTCATGGAATGGTGCCCTGAATCCAGCTACACGTTCAGCACAGTCTCCTTGTTCCTCAATCTCCGCTCCGCCCCAATTGTGTGCTCTCACTCTCTCTCTCTCTCTTTTTCTCTGTCTCTGTCTCTGTTTAAGATTTTAAATAAAATCTTAAAAAAAAAAAAAAGTCTGGATTTCATCCTAAGAGCAATGGGAGGCTTGGAAAGGGTACCTGTGAGACATTTTAAATTTGCATGTAAGAGAACCTCATAGGGATTAGAGAACAGATCAGAGACTGAAAGGAGTCTACAGCTGTAGTCCAGACAAGAAACCAATGACTAAATAAAAAGCAGCAGTGGGAATACAGAGATGTTTGAATCAGTAAGAACGTTTGTCAAAAATAAATAAATATGGGCGTCTGGATGGCTCAGTGGGTTAAGCCGTTGCCTTCCGCTCAGGTCATGATCTCAAGGTCCTGAGTCCCGCATTGGGCTCTCCGCTCAGCAGGGAGCCTGCTTCCCTCTCTCTCTATCTCTGCCTACCTGTGATCTCTCTCTGTCAAATAAATAAATAAAATCTCTTAAAAATAAATAAATAAATAAATATGAAGAAGTAAAACCATTTGTCAAAAGTTAATTCATAAGCATACTGTGTCTTATGGGTAAAAACAGATATTTCACAGCCTAATATTATTACAAGATTTCATGGTTCACTTTGTATTTTTATTTACTGTTTTATCATAGGCTAAATGCAAAAAAGGCCTTCAAGCCAGGTCCAGCCACGTGAAAGCCAAGCATCATCAAAATGCACAAATGGGTGATGCAGTAGGTTGAGAGTTGAGAGTCCAACTCTCAGTTTCTGCTCAGGTTATGATCTCAGGGTCCTGGGACTGAGCCCTACATGGGGCTCCATGCCTAGCACAAAGTTTGCTTAAGATTCTCTCTCTCCCTCTCTCTCTCCCTCTCCAACACGCGTTCTGTCAAATAAATAAAATCCTTTTTAAAAACGCACAAAATAGGGGCGCCTGGGTGGCTCAGTGGGTTAAGCCGCTGCCTTCGGCTCAGGTCATGATCTCAGGGTCCTGGGATCGAGCCCCGCATCGGGCTCTCTGCTCAGCGGGGAGCCTGCTTCCTCTGCCCTCTCTCTCTGCCTGCCTCTCTGCCTACTTGTGATCTCTCTGTCAAATAAATTTAAAACAAACAAACAAACAAACAAAAAGAACCGCACAAAATAGGGGTGCCTGGGTGGCTCAGTGGGTTAAGCCTCTGCCTTCGGTTCGGGTCATGATCCCAGGGTCCTGGGATCGAGCCCCACATCGGGCTCTCTGCTCAGCGGGGAGCCTGCTTCCTCTGCCCTCTCTCTCTGCCTACCTGTGATCTCTGTCTGTCAAATAAAAATAAAATATTTTATAAATAAATAAATAAATAAAAATGTACAAAATAAGGCAGCGCCTGGCTGGCTGCCAGTAGAGCATATGACTTTAAGAAAAAATTTTTATTTATTTATTTGAGAGAGAAAGAGAGCCAGTGTGTGCACAAGGGGGGGGGCAGCAGAAGAGGGAAAGGGACAAGCAGACTCCCTGATGAGTGGGGAGCCCAATATGGGGCTCAATCCCAGGACCCTGAGATCATGACCTGAGCTAAAGTCTGACATTTAACCTACTGAGTATGTGACTCTTGATCTCAGGATCATGAGTTCAAGCCCCTTGCTGGGCTTAGAGCTTACTTAAAATGATTTTAATTTTTTTTTATTCTGAAGTCATTAATAAAGTAAGTAGCCCATCAAAATTAGAGATCAGAGATTATGAATGGGTCCAGAACATAGCACTGTGATATACAAGTTATTCTGAGCACAGGGCATAAGTTCCTTAAATCTCTTAGCCAACCAAAAGCAGAGCCTCCCAAAAGAATGCTAAAAAACTCAATTATCATAAATCTCCAGCCCAGGAACAACCAGAGATAACTGACTCCTATCGCCTGAAATGAGAAGTCTCCACACCACACCTAAACATATTGCCACAGAGCTATCAAATCTCCCATCTATTCTATTAAGGACCCCATTTTTCCTAAAAATCATTTTGTTTTACCATAAGTGCCGTTCTCTCTCTCCCCTTCCGCTGTTAAGATGGCACCTAAGGGGTGGCTGGCAGCTCAGTCAGTTAAGTGTCTGCCTTTGGCTCAGGTCATGATCCCAGGGTCCTGGAACTGAGCCCTACATAAGCTTCCTGCTCAGTGGGGACCTCCTTCTCCCTCTGCTGCTCCCTGTTTGTGCTCTCCCTCTTTGTCAAATAAATAAAATCCAGGAAAAAAAAAAAAAGGATGGTACCTACATTCCAAATTCTATCTGCCTCCTTGAGTCACATTTTTGTAAACTCTCATACTATACATATAAAAAAAAATTGTATCTTCTCTCTTATTGACCTCTGTCTCTTGCCAGTTTAATTTACAGGCCCCCAAACACCAAATCTAACAGTGTAGAAAAAGTTCTGCCCCAACAACTGAAAACAAGTTTCATCTTTATTTTTTCAATTTCTGAAGATTTTATTTATTTATTTATTTGAGATAGTGAGAGAGTGAGAGAGAAAGAATGAGTGGAGATGGGGCAGAGGGAGAGGGAGAAGCTGACTCCCACTGACTGTGGAGCCCAATGGAGGGCTCCATCCCAGGATCTCGAGATCACAACTTGAGCCAAAGTCAAACACTTTACCAACTGAGCCACCCAGGTGCCCCGCATTTTTTTTTTTTAAAGATTTTATTTATTTAGTTGACAGACAGATCAGAAGTAGGCAGAGAGGCAGGCAGAGAGGGGAGGGGGAGAAGCAGGCTCCCCGCGGAGCAGAGAGCCCGATGCGGAACTCGATCCCAGGACCCCGGGATCATGACCTGAGCCGAAGGCAGTGGCTTAACCCACTGAGCCACCCAGGCGCCCCGCCCCGCATTTTTTTAAGTAGGATCCATGAGCAGCATGGAGCCCAAGGTGGGGCTCATACTCACATCCCTGAGATCAAGACCTGAACTGAGATTGAGTCTGATGCTCAACCCACTCAGCCACCCAGGCAACACTTGACTTTAAAAAGAAAAGAAGACTGGGGCGCCTGGGTGGCTCAGTGGATTAAGTCGCTGCCTTCGGCTCAGGTCATGATCTCAGGGTCCTGGGATCGAGCCCCGCATCGGGCTCTCTGCTCCGCAGGGAGCCTGCTTCCTCCTCTCTCTCTGCCTGCCTCTCTGCCTACTTGTGATCTCTCTGTCAAATAAATAAATAAAATCTTAAAAGAAAAAAAAAAAGAAAAGACTGGGGCGCCTGGGTGGCTCAGTGGGTTAGGGCCTCTGCCTTCAGCTCAGATCATGATCTCAGGGTTCTGGGATCAAGCCCTGCATCGGGCTCTCTGTTCTGCGGGGAGCCTGCTTCCTCCTCTCTCTCTGCCTGCCTCTCTGCCTACTTGTGATCTCTGTCTGTCAAATAAATAAATAAAATCTTTTAAAAAAGAAAAAAAAGAAGAAGAAGAAGACTGACCATGATAATCCCCAAATGATGTTCTAACATGTACAAAATTAAAACAATCCAATCAGTTTTGGCTTCAACCCAACATAATCCATCACATTATTTAATATGTTAACTTTGTACTGCTTTCATAGATGTTTTTATTTTAACTTTTACTTTTACATTGTACAGAACCTATAAACAGGGGCACCTGGGTGGCTCAGTGGGTTAAAGCCTCTGCCTTCAGCTCAGGTCATGATCCCAGGGTGCTGGGATCAAGCCCCACATCGGGCTCTCTGCTCAGCAGGGGGCCTGCTTCCTCCTCTCTCTCTGCCTGCCTCTCTGCCTACTTGTGATCTCTGTCAAATAAATAAAATCTTTAAAAAAAAAAGGAAAGAACCTATAAACATATTAAGTTTAAGCCTAGCTTTGTGTTTGCATACCTTTTTAAAAAAAAAATTTAACATTAGAGTTGCAAACAAATATTTAACACCTATATGTAAGTTTAAAAACTGACTGAAGAAATACAACTGATGGGACTTGATGTGGAACTGAATATGTGAGTTCATGTGAAGAAAGTGAATAGAGGAAGCAATCAGGGATAACTCCCCAGATTCCGAACTGAACAACTCAGTGGACAGCAGTGCCATTCACTGGAGGGAAGGAGAAGAAAAGAATTGGGGAAGGTAAAGAACAGCAAAAGGAGGAGGGAATAAAGAATTATTTTAAATATACTTTCAGGTGTCACCAAGAAATCCAAGTACAGATGTACAACGGAAAGACATCTATCTGCAGCCAAAGAGATGGATTTCAGCTTATTATATAACTTTGGCAATCACTGACACATACACAACATTTGATACTATGGGGATTAATGACATCCAGAAGTATATACAGAGTAAGAAAAGAAGAAACCTAGCCACAGAAATGATGTGAAAAAATATTTATTGGGTTTTCTTTTTAATTTTTTCAAGTTTTTTGGCTTTTTTTTTTTTTTTTTTAAGTATAATCTCTATATCCAACTTGGGGCTCAAACTCACAAAAACCCATACTCTACTAACTGAGCCAGCCAGGAAAGATTTTATTTTTAAGTAATCTCTATACCCAACATGGGGCTCAAACCCTTTGACCAAGAGTCACATGCTATACTGACTGAACCAGCTAGGAACCCCTATTGTTATTTTTTTTTTTTTAAAGAAAGAAAGAAAGAAAAAAAGAGAACCATGTCAGAACCTGAGAAACACCAACATTTAAGAAAGAGAGAAAGAAGGGACGCTTGGGTGGCTCAGTCAGTTAAGTATCTGCCTTCAGGATCTCTGGGTGCTGGGACTGAGTCCCGCATCAGACTCCCTGCTCAGTGGAGAGAGTGCTTCTTCCTCTCCCTCTGCCACTTCTCCCTGATCATGCCCTCTCTCTGGCAAATAAATTTTTAAAAAGAGAGAGAAAAAGGGCAATCAAAAAAAGAAGAAAAATTAAGAATACTGCTGTTGAGGAAAAAAAAAACAAATCAGAAGGGTCTTAAACCGAAACAGGTAGTGGTAAAGAACATCAGATGCTGCTTGAAAATTATGAGAAATGAAAAATATTTTTTGTATTTAATAACTAAAAAGTCATCTGTGGCCTTATTTAGAGCTGTTTTGGGGGATGTGTGGAAATAGAAGCCAAATTTAGAGAAGGTAAAGAGGCAAAGATGCAAACAAGAGATTACAATAAAAGCAGATGGCAGCACTTGAGATCAAAGTAGTTGATTCAGTAGGTTGAGGGTCTGACCTGATTTCAGCTCAGGTCTGTCTTGGGGTTATAAGATCAAGCCCTGCGGAGAGCTCTGCACTCTGCTTCTTCCTCTCCCTCTGCTCTTCCCCCTACTCTTTCTCAAAATAAATAAATAAATAAAATCTTTAAAAGTAAATGATTGCTACTCAATTACCAAACAGCAGCTTCAGAATCAAAGAGATACAGGTTCCACCTTTGTAAATTCCATTTCTTTCTTTTTTTTTTTTTTTCAAAGATTTTACTTATTTACTTGACACACAGAGAGAGATCACAAGCAGGCAGAGAGGCAGGCAGAGAGAGAGGGGGGGAAGCAGGCTCCCCGCCAAGCCGAGACCCCGATGTGGGGCTCCATCCCAGGACCCTGAGACCATGACCCGAGCCGAAGGCAGAGGCCTTAGTCTACTGAGCCACCCAGGCGCCCCTGTAATTTCCATTTCTATTGCACTCAATGGGATCCCAGAATCCCCATTAGTAAAAATGTCACGTCCTAGGGGTTCTCATGTACATCAGAAGAAACTTTATGAAGAAACCACTGATATGCCAAAATGCCTTGATATATGATTACTATCATACAGTACTATCATACTATTACTATGAAATCTAGAATGCAAAAATTAAAAAAAACTTCAGTATACTATTCCAATAAATAAAAAATAAATTTTATTTTTAAAAATATCTTATTTATTTATTTGAGAGAGGGAGAGACAGAGAGAGCACAGGCAAAGGGAGAGGCAGAGGGATAGGGAGAAGCTCTGCTGAGCAGGGACCCTGCCAGGCTTGATCCCAGGACCTGGAGATCATGACCTGAGCTAAAGGCAGACATTTAACCATCTAAGCCACCCAAGTGCCTTACAATTAAAATTGTAAAATTTTAATTTTACAAGTCTCTTCAACAAAGCCTACTGAACAGTCAAAAAAGCACAATCCATAAACTATCCCTTTCATGCAAATTTAATACTAAAGGGAAAAAAGATGGCGCCGAGAATGGTTTCCCCTAAAATTTCTAACAAAAAGACCAGCACTCTTTGTGTTCTTAAGCAATTCATTCATTAATCCATTCAGTAAATACATATTGAGCTACTATTTGCCAGGGACAGTTTACATTTTCCATCTATCAATACATGAATCCAACTGAATGACCAATTTAAATTAATTCGAGGCTCTCCAGAGTATGGTTCTATTAATTATGGTGTCATATACAGAAGTATAAGCAAAAGTCAGAGGAAAGTGACCAAGTATTCAAAAATATCACATTTGAGAGAGCAATATGTTCCTTAAACCTTGAAAAGTTCCTTCTTTTTGTGTAGGTATTTTTATTTTTTTTTATTTATTTATTTTTAAAGATTTTATTTATTTATTTGACAGAGAGAGAGATCACAAGTAGGCAGAGAGGCAGGCAGAGAGAGAGGAGGAAGCAGGCTCCCTGCAGAGCAGAGAACCCCATGCGGGGCTCGATCCCAGGACCCTGAGATCATGACCTGAGCCGAAGGCAGCAGCTTAATCCACTGAGCCACCCAGGCGCCCCTTGTGTAGGTATTTTTAAATACAACAGGTTTGAATGATAAATTAAATACTGGGAAAGAATCTGATTCAGCACCTCACCCCACACATTAAATATATTCTGATCAAATGAAACTTAAAGAGCAACAAATGGATGCCACTATATGAGTACAACTTGTGGGTCAGTCACTAAAAAATAATAGCACTCGGAAAGCAATGGAAAGAGAAAAGCAAATGCAAGGAATCTAAGTGGGGTAGGAGCAATTACAGGATCTGGAAAACATTTATGAAATGTGATGTTGAAATAGCAAAGATACTGACTATATACTAAAAAAAGTGAGGGTCAGGTCATATAATAATTATAATCCAAGAGAGAATAAGCTACGTGGCAATTTTGAAAAATATAAACTTACTATAATTATATGCATCCACCTACACGAAGAAACCAAAGAGAAGGTTCTGATCCTTGATTCAGGCTCTAATTCAAGGTGCTAGGTCCTGAGATTCAGATATAACAACCAGATAAACTGAATTAAGAGTGGTTAACTAAGACTGCCTAGGCTTGAAATCTAGTTTCCACGATTTATTAGCTGTGTGACCTTAAACTAGTTCCTTGTCCACCCATCACAGTTTCCTTTATTTTTTTTAAGATTTTATTTATTTATTCGAGAGAGAGCATGCAACTGAGAGAGAGAGAGAGAGACAGAATGCGCATGTGCGTGAGCACAGAGGAGGGGCAGAAGGAGAAACAGATGCGGGACTCCATCCTAGAACCCCTGGACCACGACCGGAGCCTAAGGCAGACGCACATCCCACTGAGCCACCCAGGCATCCCGCATCATAGTTTCCTTGTCAGTACTTAACAGTTCTTATCCCACAGTGCGGTTATGAGGATTAAATGAGATAATGGGTATAATGTAACCTAGCACTGGGTTTGGAATATGTAAACAATACCTGTTAGTTCTTATGGTTACTATATCTGTCTTTCAGGAATTTCCAGTCTATCAGCAGAGACAAACAAGAAGCTCAACACCAAAGTTCTCACAGACATACACAAAAAGTTTTGGAAGTCCGAAGTTACTGCCCCTACTGAAAACATGAAAAGGCCACAACAATCACAGACCACATGCCAATTTTATTTGTAGCATGCTTTGATCATAACTAGAGATTTTCTATATCAAATACACAATTATAAACATGGTTTACATCACAGTGAAACTAAAAAAGACTTACATTTCTGTCATGCCTATGGCAGATGGCACAAGTCTAGCATTTAAATTGATGACCAAATAACAACCCCCAACATATTCTATTGTCTTAGTTAATATTGTAAAAACAAAAAACAAAACAAAACAAAAAACACTAAAAATACATCAGAAAAAAGGGAGTTGGAAATGAGCTCTAATCTTGTATTACGTGAATACATATTTAGTGACTTAAATTGCAAAACACCCAATTCTAAAACTTCCATTCAATGAAACTGGTAATTCCTAAAATGTGCTAGATACCATGTGGAAGGTTGGAGAGAGGATGATGTGCAAAAGCAGATACCCTTGCTTGTATAGGTTTTACAGTCTAGAGGGCAGAAAGGTACTATTTTACAAAATTACATATGTTAGGGGCACTTCAGGGGCTCAGCTGGCTAAGTGCCTGCCTTCAATTCAGGTCACGATCCCAAAGTCCTGGGATCGAGCTCCACATCGGTCTCCCTGCTCAGCGAGGAGTCTGCTTCTCCTCTCTCTGTCTCTTCACCTGCCTGTGTGCTTGCTTGCTGTCTCTCTCTCAAACAAACTCTTCAAAAAGTTAAAAAATTACATACATTAAACCAGGGAAAGCTGGGTGGTACAAATGATGACAAATATCCTTTGAGACTTCTACTATATTTGGGAGAAAGTGAACATTACATAATTACTACCAAAAATGAAATTAGTGAAACTACAGTTTCTAACTGCCTTGGCAAATTGATCCAAATAGTCAAAAAACCCAACTAATTAAAAGTGGGAGTCATGGGATACCTGGGTGGCTCATCTGGTTAAACAGCCAACTTGATTTTGGCTCAGATCATGATCTCAGGTTTGTGAAATGGAGTCCCATGTTGGGCTCTGCACTCAGTGTGCAGGCTGCTAGTCCCTCTCCCTCTGCCCCCGCCACAGAGTATGCATGCACTCGCTCTCTCTCTCTTCCTCTGTCCTAAAATAAAAAAAAAATAAAAAAAATAAAAAAAGGAAAAAGAAAGTGGGAGTCATGAGGAGCACTTGGCTAGCTCAGTCAGTAAAGCATGGGATTCATACTTGGGGTTGTGAGTTCAAGCCACGTAGGTAGAGATTACTTAAAAAAAAAAAAAAATTAAATCTTTAACAAAAAAGAGTGGGAGTTATTATTTGCCTTTAGCCTTATTACATATTAATGAGATGAAGATATGCCAGTTTATATAGCCTTACAGTTTCACTGTCAATTTTTGCAAAGAAAATATGTGTACACAAATCTATACAGACTTAGAAAAACCTGTCTAGACAACCTTTAGATTGCAACATAACAATCTACCACAGAAAAAAAATGTCCTGGTGTGTCAGGAATTACATATAATGACACTATAAAATACCATAATAAGTTAGAGAAAAATGGAAAAGGTAACTATTCAGTCTTTTGATTTTCTAAAAAGTATCTGAATATTCAACTGAACTGTAATATGTAATTTAAGAAAGCTACATTGGGAGGTACAAACTTCCAGCTATGCAATGAGTAAGTCATGGGGATGAGAGGTACAGCCTAGGAAATACAGTCAATTGTATTTGTAATAGGATTGTATGGTGACAGATGGTAGCTACACAGCACATAGAAAAGTCCAATCAGCAATGTTATCTATCCAAAATTAATTTAACATTATGTATCAACTATAATTTTAAAAAGCTACATTAACAGATGCCTGGGTGTCTCAGTCAGTTAAGCATTTGACTCTTGATTTCAGCTCTGATCATGATCTCAGGGTCATGAGATGGAGCCCCTCCTGGTAATCTGTGCTCACCAGGAAGTCTGCTGAAGATTCTACCCCTCTTCCTCTGCCCTTCCCCTGGCTCACCCTCAGGTGCACTCATGCTTGCACGCTCTCTCTCTCTCCCCTCCCTAAAAACAAATAAATAAATCTTTTTTTAAAAATATTTATTTATTTGACAGAGACAGAGATCACAAGTAGGAAGAGAGGCAGGTGGGCAGAGAGCTCGATGTGGGGCTTGATCCCAGGATCGTGACCTGAGCCGAAGGCAGAGGCTTAACCCACTGAGCCACCCAGGTGCCCCAATAAATAAATCTTTAAAAAAATAAAAAGCTACCTTAAATCTACAGTATGAATATTCAGGGGCACCTAGGTGGCCCAGTCGTTAAGTGCCTGCCTTCAGCTCAGGTCATGATCCCACGTTCTGAGATCGAGCCCTGTGTCAGGCTCCTTGCTTGGCAGGGAGCTTGCTTCTCCCTCTCCAACTCCCCCTGCTTGTGTTCCCTCTCTCTCTGTCTCTCTCTGTCAAACAAATAAATATTTTTTTAAAAAATCTACAGTACGAGTATTCAAAAGATACTTAAGGACCAATAACTGCCCTGAAAGAGTTAACCAGTAAAATCATATTTCAACACTGAACTCTTTTTCCCACCGTCTAGAGAAATACCTTCTCCAATTTTTCACTGCATCCCTACTGTCTTTATTATTAGCAGGATGAACAACAAAGAAACCCATCACAGGCCATCAGCCATTTTACTGAAAATAATTCTACAAAAACTTTAGAAATGGGGATTATAAAGACTTTCAAAATTATATCTTCAAAATGCTATTTGTAGTCTAAGGATTTCCTTTTCTAAGTGAATTCTCAATTGGCCCTGGGCAATGTGTGCACAGGGACTGTTTTCTTTTACATTTCCAAGGATAGAACTTAGAAAGTGTGCAATAAATGTCTGCTGGACAGGATTAAGTCAAGAGAGGTGACAAAATCTTTTATACTACAATTTGCACTGGCTAACTTCCTTCAGTATCACACTAAAATTATCACACTACACTTAAATATAAACTGACAAGCATATTTGCAGGATTTGCTCATGTAAAACTGCAATTTATAGATTATAAGAAAAAGCCATAGCCATATGACTTTTTTTTTTTTTAAGGATATAGAAGTTTATTGAATACACTGCAAGAGAGCAGCAGGAAGGACAGGAGGAGAGGCTGTCTGCAATCATATGACATGTTCAGTTTTTCTGCCTCAAAGTGAAAGTCTTAAAATGATTTCATCCTCAGTGTAAATGTTACTAAATAGCCTAGAATCAAACGCAGTTTACTTAATCTGTTACCACAAGTATGAGAAAGAACAATTCATTCAACTTAATACCATTCCAGTGCTTACACTTATTCTTGCTTCTTCCTACATACCTGCCTACTCAAGACATTTTTAAAAGTCTTTTAGAGCCTTCTTTGTAAAGAAACACTAGTCTTCTCTAAACACAATGTAAATTGAGTATTTTAGCCACTGGCTATTTTCCTGAACTTCACAAAAATCTTAGATTACAATGGGCATTTTAAGTATATTAGTTTTATTCTACTAGTTTTGTTTCGATGAGCCAAAGATTTATTGGTAAATCAGTACCTTGGCAAGATATTGGCAAAAATCTTTCTTTCTCTGATATAACAATTATAGTAAGTTTAGCAAATCACAATGTAGGACAATTTAAAGAGTCCTAGAAGAGGCATAAAACTAACTCTCACACCAAGTGAGAAAGGGCAGTGCCACATGTACACTCTCGAGAGAGGTTCAGAGGTGTTTCCGACCACTTTTCCAAGTGAGTAAAGACCTCTGGAAACCAAGCAGGAGATCATCCCCTATTATTTGGTTCTTCCAAAGCTGAAAAACTTAACAGGTGGCCTAAGTACATTCGCCTATGGTTCTGGAAGACACGAGCAGGCCTTAAAGGGGTCTGCCAAAAGCACATTCATTTACCTCCATAAATTCAGACGCCCCCCACCCCCACCCCACCGCAGGCCCTGTGGAACTGAAATGAAATAAATCAGTCCCGGAGCTGTACTGTCTGGAAGACAGGGTGAAGTGGCAAGGAAGGGGAAAGCACATAAACAGGCACTGAGTCTTGCATGCGAGTACTGAGGTATGCACCGAATCTGTATCTTTCACCCCCGTATACCCAGCGTGTTATAGTCAGCAAGCACTCATTAATTGTTCACTGAACGCATGAATAAATAAATATGAAACACTTAAGACGACCCGGGGATTGCGGCTGGATATTCACGGCGGTCTCCTTGGCCCAGGCGCCCACCACCACCCGATCATTTGCCTGGCCGGGAGGTCACCCTCTCCCGTCGACATAGGCAGCGGCAGTAACCAAAGGTCAGCTCGAGCCCAGGCCGCGCCAGCCGCCCGCTCCCGGGGCAGCAACTTACCGTTGCTGTAGAGAGACCCCGACGCCGAGGCGGCCCCGTTCTGGGCCTGGATGCCGGTTGGGGCGCCGCCGGAGGCCGGTATTCCCGGCTGGGACATGACGACGGTGCGCGTCGGGGTTGGCAGGGGATGGTCGGGGTCTGCGACAGCGCCAAATGAAGCTAAAAGACGACTGCTGGAAGCGGAGGGAAGGAACCACCAACTCAGGACTGAGGCGAGGAGAGACAGCGGCGCATCATGCCCTAGGCATGGCGCTGCTTTCTTCCCAGCCCGCGGGCGGCCACGGGTTGGCCTGGGAGCTGCGCCTGGGAGTCGGACAGGTGGGGTCGAGAACGCCGGGCTGGAAGGCGGCAGCCTGCCGAAAGAGGAGAGAGGCCCCGGCCGGAAGTGCCTGTCAGCCGCTGGCCGCGCAGGCGCAATAGGGACACGTGGCACTTCCGGCTCCGGGCTCGGTCGCAGTGGCTGCCGCGATCTGTACGCTCTTTTTTCCCCTCGGGGCTTCCCAGAGGCCGCCTGACGGCTGCGGGTGTCCCAGCCCGTGGACAGTGCTCGACCTCGCCTGCCACGTCACTGAGTCGCACCGCCGGCCGGAAGTGGCGTGTGTCACTGCTACGGAAATCCCCGCCGTAGTGAACGTCATCTCGCGAGCAGGGCTAGAATCTGAGAGCCGGCGGGGCTTCAGGAGCCACTTTCGAGGGGTGGGACTGACAGTTCCTCTCCTGGCGTTTTTGAAGATGACCTGAGACGACAGACGTCATCGTCTTCTCTTAAGACTATGCCTCTGGTAGCTGAACTGATGAATATTCGTCGCAGTATTTCATTTCACATATTATATTCCAGGTGTAAATTATAAGGGTTTTTTTGGGATTTTGTTTGTTTGCTTGTTTTAAGGGGGGGCATGGTAATTATGTACGTGTGTTAAAAGTAATCAAATCGAGGAGCAACTCTGTTTTTTCACTGGACGACTCAACTAATTTTAATTTTGAAACTCGCTGATTCATAGCATAGTCACGCTAAAGTTCATTAACATCATTACATTGAACAGCAGCTTTAAATGGCAGTTTTAGTTCCTCTTCTAAGAGGTTAAAGTAAGGTAGAACATTCAGACTTCCTTTCTGGGCAAACAGGCTTTTTTTTTCTTTTTTTTTTTTTCCTTTTACTTTTAGGGAGGTGGGATAATACCGTTAATTGATGATCTCCTTAACCATTTTACCTACCTTCATTCTGCTTGGGTTTTTCCTGCCCTGAGCTGATGACAAAGCTGATGACAAAGCTCTTCTTAATCTACAGATTTGTTCTGTTGATTAAAATGTCCTACCAAGGGCGCTTGGGTGGCTCAGTTGGTTGAGTGTGTGCCTTCAGCTCAGGTCTTGATCCCAGGGTCCTGGTATGGAGCCCCGGCTCCCTGCTCAGGGGGAAGTCTGCTTCTCCTTCTTCCTCTGCCCCTCCTCCCTACTTGGGTTCTCGCCAATAAATAAATAAACCTTAAAAAAAAAAAGTCACCAAGGGTTTTGCAAATGCCTGCTATGAAATACTGTATTTATATTGTATAATATTATGGTATATAATCATTAGAACAAGAGTTAAACCATTGTGTCAGACCTGAAAAGCAAACCGTAAGAATTCAGATAATTAAGGGTTAAATTTTATCCTAATCCTGTTTTTATCATTTGCCTCAGAACCTTACTAAAAATGTATTTGCCTTGTGTGGAGTTAAACAATTAAACTCCTTTGCACAAGATACAAGTATGAAGGTTTCTTAAGAATGAAGATGATACTTTTAGTCAAACTGTTTCCCTGTAACAAAATCCCAAATCATATATCCCAAGATCACTCAAAAATATGAGCAACACAAGCCTCTCAATGTTTTAAAAAGAAAACAGACTTCAGAGAGACTGTACCTTCCTGAGGTCAGAGAGAAAGTCACTGTCATTCTTCAAAGGGAGGAATGCTTAGACCTGTCTCAAACTTGCAGTAGTTTAATTTTTTTTCCTTTTTTTTTAATGCAACTCCTTAATTGATTTATTGACTTTGGCACCGGAGTTTCATTTGGTTAAATCAAGCTTTCTTTGGACTTTATTGTGTTTAAGCAGTATCTGTGTGTTCAGAGGGGGGAAAAAAAACACCTAAAAGATTAGACATTTTGAAACATAATCATGGTTGGTTAAAAAAACCAATGGCTGGCTAAACAAACCATCCACGGTTGGTTAAAAAAAAACCATAATATGCTAGTAAGTAAATACTCCTTTTTCTAAAATTTGTCCCCCTTCCTCGTGTTGTTTTTATTCCCCCCAAAAAACTATGGCTAAGTGATAGTTTTAAAATACTTAGGAGATGCTGGGGGGTGTGGGGGTAGGAATAGGATGGTTGGGTTATGGACATTGGGGAGGATATGGGCTACGGTGAGTGCTGTGAAATATGTAAAGCCTGATGATTCACAGACCTATACCCTTGGGGTAAATAATACATTATATGTTAATAAAAATACTTTTAATAAAAAATAAAAAGCTAAATTTACAATAAAAAAATAAAATACTGAGGAGAAAAGCAGCATTTGTCATCTGCCCACTCTCAGGAATAATAGGAAGTTAACTTTAAGGAACTGAGGTGAGACAACATAGTTAAAGAGGTAATTTTCTTTCTTTTTAAAAAATATTTTTATTTATTTATTTGACAGAGAGCGACACAGCGAGAGAGCGAACACAAGCAGGGGGAGTGGGAGAGGGAGAAGCAGGCCTCCCCTGGAGCAGGGAACCCGATATGGGGCTCAATGTGGGGCTCAATCTCAGGACTCCGGGATCACTACCAGAGCCAAAGGCGGACGCCTAATGACTGAGCCACCCAGGCGCCCCAACAGTAATTTTCTTCTTAAGTGTCATCCATACATTGTCAAACCTTTCTCTGACTTCTTAAATTGTGACTATATAAATACCAAAGAAAAATTATTAGCGCTATTACGAGTTGTTAAGTGCATTGATTTTTTTTAGTTAACTATGTGAATCTATCCTACAGTACCATTCATTTTTCTAAACTGTATAGTAATATATTCTACTTTTATAAACTATACTATATATACTATATATACTAATATATATAATAATACATCAGTAATATATTCTACCTTTTTATCCTTGTTTTCCAGAAAGGACTTAATGCCACAGATACACCCTTCATATGTATATGTATCAGATTTTCCACGCATTATTTTCAAAGCCTTCAACCCTACTAAAGATGATAAACAAACAAAAAAATAGGTGATACTTCAGAGTCTCAGCAGGAGACAGCACTATACAAAGAATATTCCATTAAAGGTGATTATTTATTTTAGACCAAAGAGGTAAACAGGCATTCCTAATAAAATTTGCTGACATACAGAAGTGAACCCAGGCTCATACAGGAGGGCCCCTTTGCCTGCCTGTTCCTCACTTGTTGAATTGTCAGCTGATAAATGGGAACAATTCTGTTCACTTTTCAGAATAGGGGAGTTAATTTAGGTCCTTTAATTATTTAAATATGTGTCCTATTTCAAACAAACAGACCAAAAAAAAAAAAAAGGTTTCAGTTACAAACAACAGGTTCTGAAATTCTTGTGACTCCATTTTAAGAACAGTTCCCTTGGCCTCATTTGCCTCTGGCAGGACATCTGTTTGTATCTAAAGTCAGTAGCTCAGAAGCTACACCGCAAGAGCACTCATCTCACACCAAGCCAGTAAATCCCATTGTTCTCTTTGAAAACTTTTCATCTTTATGTAGTTTCTTGCCATTCTCACCACCCACTGGTTAATTTTCATCATTTTGCACTGGAGCTCCAGGGATCGCCTTTCTGGTTTGCCTCTCTCCAATCCATTCTACATGTTTAACTGAGCTCCTAAATACTGATTCTGTCTTTATTCTGTCTTTTCCTTTACCCCAACACCTTAATTGCTCCCCGTACCTGTTCCATCAAGTTTCTCTGCATGGCTTTTCTCATCTTGCACAGAGTAAAACCCAAATCCCTACTCAACCTTCTAAGTCCCACATGACCTGGCCCTGATACCTCTCTGTCTTCATCTTCCACACTCTCTCACTCACTCCACTGTACACACACTTGCTGTTTCTCCACCTACCCAACCACAAGCCTGCCTTTTACCCTTAACTTCTTTTTTTTTTCTTTTTTATTTTTTTTATTTGACAGAGAGAGAGATCACAAGTAGGCAGAGAGGCAGGCAGAGAGAGAGGGGGAAGCAGGCTCCCCGCTGAGCAGAGAGCCTGATGCAGGGCTCTATCCCAGGACCCAGGATCACGACCTGAGCCGAAGGCAGAGGCTTTAACCCACTGAGCCACCCAGGCGCCCATAAATATATTATTTTTAAATTTAAATTTTGGTCAGTGGTATTGAAGTATTGGTACTGAGACAACAAATAACAAGTAGGAACCTGGTTTGGTTAGGATGGTCAGGACAAGAGGTGACATTTAAGGTATGATCCAAAGGATGAGAGAGCTAGCTATACAAAGAGAGAAAATGGGAAGAAGAAAGGCTCTGGTCAAAGGGAACACCACCTACAAAATGCAGAGGCAGGAATGAGCTTGCTATGGTGAGCAAGGCAGAAATGGCAAGAGGTAAGATTGCAGAAGTAGATTGAGCAGAGCAATACCTCTTGTAAGGCATTGTAAGAAGTTTATAGGCCTTGGGAAGCAGTTGAAGAGTTGTAAAGAGGGGAGTAATTTGATCCAAATCATGCTTCAAGATGAATGCAATTTTATTTTATTTCTTAAGAAGATTTTAGTTATTCATTAGAGAGAGATACAGAGACGGGTGGAGAAAGAGAGAGCACAAGTAGGTGGAGAGGCAGAGGGAGAGGGAGAAGCAGACTCCCTGATGAGCTAGAAACCCGACCTGAGACTCCATGCCAGGACCTGGAGATCATGACCTGAACCAAAAGATGCTTAACCATCTGAGCCACCCAGGTACCCCTGAATGCATTTTTAAAAAATCAGGAGGGAAGGCACCTAGGTGCCTCAGTTGGTTGAGCATCTGCCTTTGGCTCAGCTCCTGATCCCAGAGGCTCCCTGCTCAATGGGGAGTCTGCTTCTCCCTTCCTCTGCCTCTTTCCTAGCTTGTGTGCACTTTTGCTCTCTCCCTCTCTTGCTCCCTCTCAAATAAATAAATAAAATCTTTAAAGAAACTAAAAATAAAAAAATATGGGGTGCCTGACTGTCTCAGTGGGTGGAGCATGTGACTCTTGTTCTTGGGGTCATGACTTTAAACCCCACATTGGGCCTAAAGCTTACTTTAAAAAATCCAACAGCTGTGATGATAATTGATTGCAGGGTGAAGAATGGAGTTGTTGTATTAAACTAGGCCGGGGATGCCAGTAATCTGCGGTGAGGCTGCTATTGTGGGAAGTTAATCCAAGTTAAAATTCTGGACTTTGATAACTCCTTTATTTTATTTTATTTTTTTTTTAAAGATTTTTATTTATTTATTTATTTGACAGAGAGAGATCACAAGTAGGCAGAGAGGCAGGCAGAGAGAGAGGAGGAAGCAGGCTCCCTGCTGAGCAGAGAGCCCGATGCGGGGCTCGATCCCAGGACCCTGAGATCATGACCTGAGCCGAAGGCAGCGGCTTAATCCACTGAGCCACCCAGGCGCCCCTGATAACTCCTTTATTTTAGCTACTAATATGCTATCAATCATGACATCTTACAGGTTTGTTCAAGGGTTTATAGATTCTCACACACAACTCCATAATTCTTTGTTCTCACAGATCCAACCTAGGCCTATGTTACCACTCACCTGCATGACTGGACCAACCTCATTCCTGAGCTCGGTTTTCTGTCGAGCTGTTCCAATACAACCCACACTAGTTGCTGGTAGTGCAAACTAATTTTCTTTCTTCCTTAAAAGATAATTTATTTATGTATTTGGCAGAGAGACGGTGAGAGAGGGAACACAAGCAGGGGGAGTTGAGAGGGAGAAGCAGACTCCCCACCAAGCAGGGAGCTCAATGCTGGGCTCTATGTGGGGCTTGAATCCAGGACCCTGGGATCATGACCTGAGCCCAAGGCAGACGCTTAACGACTGAGCCACCCAGACGCCCCTAGAGCAAACTTTCAAAAACAACACTGAACACATTTCTGCTCTACTCAAAACCCTCAAGAGGCTCTATAATATGGGAGCCTAGGTCCCTGATAGTCCAGCCCAAATCTACCCAGTCAAATCATAATACCTGCCTGGTGCTTTTCCATCTCTCGCCTTTTTTCTGGATATTAATCCCCATTTTACCTACATGGGAACTCTAAGTGGCTAGTTTTGTTAGAAGCATAGTCTGTGGCTAGAAGTTGTGCTCTTACCTTTTATATTCTATTAAAAATATATCCGTTAAAATTCAGAATTTAGAATTGTTAATTACATAGTAAAGTGTCTATAGTAAGTGTTTTGAATTATAAATGTTTTATAAAACTGTGTGTAGTATGATTATAATCTAATAAGTGTGGTTTAATCTGTGAGGTGAGACTGGGGGTGATTTTTGCTTCCATGAGGTATTTTTCTGGATTTTCCAAACTTTTTTTTTTTTTTGACAGAGAAATAGAGGGCAGAAGTAGGCAGAGCAGCAGACAGAGGAAGAGGAAAATGTAGATTCTCCACTGAGCAGGGAGCCCAACACAGGGCTTGATCCCAGGATTCTGGGTTCATGACCTGAGCCAAAGGCAGCCTCTTAACTGACTGAGCCACTGAGGCACTCCAAACTTTTTATAATTAATATGTATTACTTTTATAACAACAATCATCAAAAAGAATGGGGGGGATATATGTAGCCTTTAAGACTGTCTGAAACACTGGCATCACTGGCTTCACTCCCTCATCACCATCACCATTTTGTACATTATCCCCTCTCCCCCCGTCTTTTTTGAAAATCAGGTGTGACTTAACACATTTTCCTGCCAAACTGGGAGGTCTTTGAGTAAAGACACTATGTCTTGCCTATTGTCACAACTCTCCATTCCTAGCCATTTTACAATTTCTTGCTGAAGCCAGGAGTTCAGATTTTTTAAGGCTGAATAAAATGCCAGCAATATCAGGAAAGAAAGGCTATCAAGGTAAGAGCTGTAATTTTGAGGAGTCCAGTGAACTAGTCTTTTAACTACTTAGAAGCATTTGTTAAAACTGTTAACCTTAAGGGGCGCCTGGGTGGTTCAGTGGGTTGAGCATCAGACTCTTGATTTCTGCTCGGGTCCTGATTTCAGGGTCATGGGATTGAACCCCATGTTGGGGGTGTGATCCTGAGCATGGAGCCTGCTTGGAATTCTCTCTCTCCTTCTCCCTTTGCTCGTCCCCAGCTTGTGTGCTCTCTTTGTCTCTCTACAACTGAAATAAAACAAAAACAAAAAAACTGTTAACCTGGTTAAGCCGCTGCCTTCGGCTCAGGTCATGATCTCAGGGTCCTGGGATTGAGCCCCGCATCGGGCTCTCTGCTCAGCAGGGAGCCTGCTTCCCTCTCTCTCTCTCTCTGCCTGCCTCTCTGTCTACTTGTGATCTCTCTCTGTCAAATAAATAAATAAAATCTTTAAAAAAAATTAAACTGTCAGTTATCCTACTGGGAAAAAAAAAAAGTTTATTCTGAAATAGAGAATTGCTTTTCCAGACACACAGGCTAGGGCTTTGCAAGTCTAGAGAACATGGAGAGGACCACTCTTTATAGAGGAATGGCTAAGTTGAGAGGCGTTTGTTATAAACAAAACACCTCTCAGAATAAACTGGGAGGTGGGAGTGTAATGGCTTTTCATTGGCTCAGTTGTGACAGTCTCTCATTGGCTGGACTGTTGCTGGACAAAGAAATTCTTTCCTCCTGCTACAGAGGTAAATACAGTCTTTTTCATATGGGGAATGCAATGGAGGGGTCTGCAATGGAGGAAGAGTGGTAGGGTGTAAGAGCTCCCATTTCGGGCTCCTGACTCCAGGGTGGGTGGGTGTGTGTGTGTGTGTGTGTGTGTGTATGTATATATATATCTACTTGCCTCTCTATCTACTGTGATCTCTCTCTATATATCAAATAAATAAAATCTTTAAAAAAAGATTTTTAAGATTACTTTTTAAGATTTTATTAAGATCTACTTATTTAATATGTGTGTGTGTGTGTCTTTTTTAGGATTTATTTTTATTTATTTTTTAAGAGATTTCATTCATTTATTTGATAGAGAATCAGGCAGAGAGAGAGGAGGAAGCAGGCTCCCTGCTGAGCAGAGAGCCCAATGTGGGGCTCGATCCCAGGACCCTGGGATCATGACCTGAGCTGAAGGCAGAGGCTTTAACCCACTAAGCGACCCAGGCACCCCGAGGATTTATTTATTTAAGTGATTTCTATACCCAACATTGGGCTCCAACTCATGATCTCAAGACAGAGTCCCATCCTCCACTGACTGAGCCAGCCAGGCACCCCTCCTGACTCCATTTTAAATGAGATTTCCTTTTATTAATTTTAAAGAAATCAAACAGGATTCAAGAGTAAGTAAGTGGAAAAGAGAGTAGAGGGTAACCCAGACTGGAAAAACAAGTTCCTCTAACTCAGATCAATGGACTTTAGGGAAATTCTTCAATCACTTGAGGACAAAAATATACCTAAGAGGGATGCCTGGGTGGCTCAGCTGGTTAAGCGACTGCCTTCCGCACAGGTCATGATCGCAGGATCCTGGGATTGAGCCCTGCATTGGGACACCCTGCTTGTGCTCTCTTGCTCTCTGTCAAATAAATAAAATCTTTTTTTTTTAATTTTTTAAAAGATTTTATTTATTTTACAGAAAAAGAGAGATCACAAGTAGGCAGAGAGAGGGGGAAGCAGGCTCCCCGCTGAGCAGAGAGTCTGATGTGGGCCTCAATCCCAGGACCCTGAAATCATGACCAGAGCCCTAGGCAGAGGCTTAACCCAATGAGCCACCCAGGTACCCATAAAACCCTTTTTATTATTTTTTTTAAGATTTTATTTATTTATTTGACAGACAGATCACAAGTAGGCAGGGAGGCAGGCAGAGAGAGAGGGAGAAGCAGGCTCCCTGCTGAGCAGAGAGCCTGATGTGGGACTCGATCCCAGGACCCTGAGATCATGACCTGAGCTGAAGGCAGAAGCTTAACCCACTGAGCCACCCAGGTGCCCCCATAAAACCCTTTTTAAAAAGTAAATAGGAGTCCATCATTTATGAATCCATCACTTGCTCATATGTATTGAGCACCTATTATATGCCAAGCACTGAAAACAGGTTCAAGAGAGGAAAAGGTAGGTATGGTTCCTGACCTTAGGAAACTTACAGACTTTCTGCTGGGAGAGACTCTACACAAACAATCACGTATTTACTTGGACAATTATAAGGTAACTTGAATGGTAATTGGCTAATTGTACAGTTGCTGGGGAAACCAAGTTTGGGAGGGAGTTTTGTTTTATTTTTTTGTTTTGATTTTTAAGATTTTATTTGATTAGGAGCTCCTGGGTGGCTCAGTTGTTAAGTGTCTGCCTTCCACTGGGGTCATGATCCCAGGGTCCTAGGATTGAGCCCTCCACATCATACTCCCTGCTCGTGGGGAAGGTTGTTTTCCCTCTCCTACTCTCCCTGCTCATATTCCTGCTTTTGCAGTTTCTTTCTCTGTCAAATACATAAATAAAATCACACCAAAAAATGTTATTTATTTATATATTTATTTGAGAGAGAGGGAGACCTGGGGGTGGGCAGGAGGAGTAGAGGGGTAAAGGGAGGGTGAGAATCTCAAGCAGACTCCCCACTAAGCACGGAACCATACCTGGGGCTGGATCTCAAACTCTGAGATTATGACCTGAGCTGAAATCAAGGGTGAGAAGCTTAATCGAAGGAGCCACCCAGGCACTCCTGGGAGGGAGATTTTGATGAGAGGTCTCTGTGTAGAGACCTGAAGAGTACAGATGACATACGGAGGTGGAGAGGAGAGGTTTAGAAAATTTGTTCTAGCAGAAGAAATGGCAAATGTGAAGACACATGGGCTAAGGCATTTTCTGAGACTGCAGCAGAAAGGGGGAGATCCAGCAGAGTAAGTTATAGAATTTTCTTCTATTGAATAACCCATTCTTTTTTTTTTTTTTTTTAAAGATTTTATTTATTTATTTGACAGAGAGAGAGAGATCACAAGTAGGCAGAGAGGCAGGCAGAGAGAGGAGGAAGCAGGCTCCCTGCGGAGCAGAGAGCCTGATGCGGGGCTCGATCCCAGGACCCTGAGATCTTGACCTGAGCGAAAGGCAGCGGCTTAATCCACTGAGCCACCCAGGCGCCCCTGAATAACCCATTCTTTAACCCCAAACGACTCCTCCTTCTGTCCCTATGACCTCGAAACCAGGCTTCCGAGCAATCTTTTTTTTTTTTTTTAAAGATTTTATTTATTTATTTGATAGAGAGAGATCGTAAGTAGGCAGAGAGGCAGGCAGAGAGAGTGAGAGGGAAGCAGGCTCCCCGCCAAGCAGAGAGCCCGATGTGGGACTCGATCCCAGGACCCTGAGACCATGACCTGAGCCGAAGGCAGTGGCTTAAACCACTGAGCCACCCAGGCGCCCCCGAGCAATCTTGAAAGCCTCACACTTCCATTCAAGGTACTCAAATATTCTTATTCAAACACATTTAAGGAAGATAACGTTAATCCACCAGTAAAGAACAACAGTCAGGGTAGTCTTGTTTAAAGCTCAAAACCTAGCATCCAACCCATTATCTGGCACATAATTATGTTTTGTAGAATTCAAGAAACAGGTGTACTTTAAAAATATATTTTTTAAAAATGCATTTTTAAAAACGGATGTAGTGTTAATTTTCCCAAGCTACAGACTCGCGTTTGCTTCTCTGCCTAGGCCCTCGGGCCTCTGAAGCCCTTTCTGACGTACATGGGGAGACCAGGTTGGCTCCAGCCCTCAGGCGCGCTCAGCCTAGGTGTTGGCGGGGGAACTGCGAGGAGGCGGAACTTTGGGCTCGTGGAACGGTGGCCCTGCGGACCATCGGGAGGGAAGCACCCCCCGGTCCGGAAGGAGCTGACGGGAGCTGGGACCTCGGCAGCCATCGCGCTTTGCAGTTCGAACTAGAAGGTTGTAGGGCGGACTCCAGGTGGGGAATTGCGATCTGTCCATTCGCAGGTGAGTGGCGGTCTCTTCCCCGGGTAGAGCGGGCAGGCGGCAGTTGTGGATAGCAGGGAAACTGCACTTTTCGGGCCTGAGCCCATCGGGGCCCCCGGTTGTGGCCAAGAGAGAAAGGGGTCCCTGTTTTCCTCTCCGGAGTCAGGCAGCACCGAGGGGAACGGGTTCTTTTCCTGCCCTGCGGTGGTCGCTCTTAAAAGTCCTCTGGATAGTGCACCTGCTGCTGTCAAACGGTGTCATTTGAGGAAAGAACGAGCTGACTGTAAGGCGCAGATAAGCCCTTCCTTCCGGTCAGCCTGTTTCTTCACCTGATCAGGTGAAGGCGGTATGAATCATTGACAGCTCCAGACCCTGTGACGCGGTGTTTTCAGTTCTCCCAGTTAGTGTGCTGGCAAAGTGAGCTTCCTTTCTAGTAGAAGTTAACGTTTGGCCATAGCCCAAGTCCCAGGTGAGTGGGAGAAAAGATAAACTGGTTGGGGGGAAACTGTAATGATTTATAAATTGTTCCAAGATTTTTGAACAGCATAGAAATTTGTTTTGACAACAGCTGAAACTCTGACCTCACTGGCCTAAAAAACCAAACTCATTAGGTACTTAAGGTATTTGGTACACTTGGGCAAAATGAGGTGAGGGAATCCTTTTAACTTGAAAAATTAAAAGTAGTATTATTTGCATGTTTATCTGTCAAGCTCAGTATTACCACGGGTCTTACTCTGAAGAATATCCTAGGTTCAGTGTTAAAATACCAGTTTAGAGGATGAAAGAAGGGGCGACCGGGTGGTTCATTCGGTTAAGCGTCTGCTCATGATCTCAAGGTCCTGGGATCGAGTAGGGCGTAGGCTCCTTGCTCAGCGGGGAGTCTTCTCCCTCTGCTTCTCCCCCTGGCTTGGGCGCACCCTCTCTTTCTACCTCAATAAAATAAGATCTTTTTTTTTTAAAAGATTTTATTTATTTGATATATAGAGAGAGATCACAAGTAGATAGAGAGGCAAGTAGAGAGAGGGGGGAAGCAGGCTCCCTGCTGAGCAGGGACCCCGATGTGGGGCTCGATCCCAGGACCCTGAGATCATGACCTGAGCCGAAGGCAGAGGCTTAACCCACTGAGTCACCCAGGCGCCCCAAGATCTTTTTTTAAAAAAAGAGTATGAAAGAAAAGGAAACATTTACTGTCTCCTATTTGTGAGGTGCTAGCCATTCACACAATTCATTAAGGAAGGTAATGATATCTCTATTTTACAGATGAGGAATAAGGGAAAATTAATAATTTATCAATAATTGTGGTGCTGACATAGCAAAGCAGTGTATATCTAATACTGTTTTTTTTTAAGATTTTATTTATTTGACCGACAGAGATTACAAGTAGGCAGAGAGGCAGGCAGAGAGAGAGGAGGAAGCCGGCTCCCTGCTGAGCAGAGAGCCCGATGTGGGGCTCGATCTCAGGACCGTGAGATCATGACCCAAGCCGAAGGCAGAGGCTTTAACCCACTGAGCCACCCAGGTGCTCCTCTAATACTGTTTTGAGGATTTACATTGATTACCAAGATATTTGGAACTTAACTAATCTTATAGTTCAGTGGCATTTTCTTTTTTTCTTTGCCTTTTTTTTAAATTTATTTGACATACAGAGATCACAAGTAGGCAGAGAGGCAGAGAGAGAGAGAGAGAGAGAGAGAGAGAGAGAAGCAAGCAGGCTCCCTGCTAAGCAGAGAGCCTGATTTGGGGCTGGATCCCAGGACCCTGAGATCATGACCTGAGCCGAAGGCAGAGGCTTAACCCACTGAGCCACCCAGGCGCCCCAGAAAAGGAACGTTTTGACTTTATTTTAGAAATGTTAGAGAAGCATTGTTAATAATTACAAAGATAAGCAGTTGAAAAAAGTACATTTTAACCACCCTTTTCTTGCAAACTTCAAGCAGGAACCGAGACAAAATACTAGGCTGTCAGGAATGAAAATCACTGGCACATTGTTTGAAGTTTATAAGTCAGAATTCTGTAGTAATGATGATTTCTCCACCCTCTTTGAGTGTACTTGGTTGATACTCATTGAAATGATTTCTCTGCAAAACATTACTAAGCAAAAACCTTTAAAATTACACGTTTGAAGTATTTCTTTTGTAAGTGATGAACCATTGAATTCTCCTGAAACCAATATGCACTGTATATTAACTCACTAGAATTTAAATAAAATTTTGAAGAAAAAGAAAAAGAAAATTTTCTCTTTGTTGTGTATAGCTTTTGAACAATTTCAATTAAGCGTATTTTAAGGGGGCGCCTGGCTGGCTCAGTTGGTGGGGCATACTACTCTTGATCTTGGGGTTGTGAGTTCAAGCTGCATGTTGGGCCTAGAAGTTTTTTGTTGTTGTTGTTTAAAGATTTTATTTATTTATTTGACAGACAGAGATCACAAGTAGGCAGAGAGGCAGGCAGAGAGCAAGGAGGAAGCAGGTTCCCCACTGAGCAGGGAGCCTGATGTGGGGCTGGATCCCAGGACCCTGGGATCATGACCTGAGCCGAAAGCAGAGGCTTTAACCCACTGAGCCACCCAGGCGCCCCTGGCCTAGAGGTTTTTTTAAAAAGTATTTTAAGGTTTGAATTTGTCAGTGCTTATATTGATTTTCATTTTTTTAATTCAGTATAGGCAAGTGCAGTACTCAAGACTCACAACTTTTCATAACAAAGCATTTTTCCTCCTTCTCTCACTCTTAAAAAAAAAAATCCTATTTATATTTGTCACAGATTTAACCTTCCAGTTGAGTGTCACTTTACCCCAAAGGAAACTTGAGTTTGTATTTTTTGTTCATTACGTGAATGCAAAGGTATAATTCCATTACTATGATTGCTATGCATTCAATCATAAAATGTTTTCTTGAGTTTTGTATTTGCATCACCGTTTCAAAACTTTAAAGGCTATAGAAAGAAAAATCTTAAGAATTTTAGGGGAGAATATTTATAAGGCAGCACTGTCTCAAAACATTTAACATTATTACTTTTCATCCTTGGTAATGCACAGGGCCTTACTGAAATTCTATAAAGCATGGTCAAGCAGAGTTTGGGCTCATATTTCTAGTCCTATTTGAATTTGAAAGAGAAATGTGCATAATTTCTGAATTAGCTTACAGGTAGTTTACTGATCTTATGGAATTTATGCACATTTTCATCATAAACCCGATGAAGTTGGATAGAAAATATAATTAATCTTCTGTAGTAAATATCTTCACCTAGAGTTGAAGGAAATTATTCTAGTACCTTCTCTGGTGACAGTGACAATGTTGTTAATATTTAAAGTGAAGTTATTCATGAAAAGTATCATTAAAAGCTTCTTCAGGGCGCCTGGGTGGCTCAGTGGGTTAAAGCCTCTGCCTTCCGCTCAGGTCATGATCCCAGGGTCCTGGGATCGAGCCCCACATCGGGCTCTCTGCTCTGCGGGGAGCCTGCTTCCTCCTCTCTCTCTGCCTGCCTCTCTGCCTAGTTGTGATTTCTGTCAAATAAATAAAATATTAAAAAAAAAAAAAGCTTCTTCATATCAGGGCACCTGTGGGGCTCAGTCAGGTAAGCATCTGACTCTTGATTTCTGTTCAGGTCATGATCTCAGGGTTGTGAGAGAGAGCTCTGAGTCAGGCTTAGCTCTGGGCATGGAGTCTGCTTAAGATTCTCCTCCCGGGGCGCCTGGGTGGCTCAGTGGATTAAGCCGCTGCCTTTGGCTCAGGTCATGATCTCAGGGTCCTGGGATCGAGCCCCGCATCGGGCTCTCTGCTCTGCAGGGAGACTGCTTCCTCCTCTCTCTCTGCCTGCCTCTCTGCCTACTTGTGATCTCTCTCTCTGTCAAATAAATAAATAAAATCTTAAAAAAAAAAGATTCTCCTCCCTTTCTCCCACCTTTTTTCTCTCTCTCTAAAAAATTTTTTTCATTTTAAAATTCTGAAGATTTTCCATATTCTTGTTAATGTTGAAGTTAACTTGAAAATTGGCATTTAGAGTTTATGCTTTTGAGGAGGCAACTGGTTCAGTTTATAGAGTGTACAACTCTTTACCTTAGGGTTATGAGTTCTAACTCCATGCTGGGTGTAGAGATTACTTTAAAAAAAATTGTTAATAAATTTGTTCTGAGGGGTGCCTTGGTGGCTCAGTGGGTTAAAGCCTCTGCCTTCGGCCCAGGTCATGATCTCACGGTCTTGGGATCGAGCCCCACACCTGCTTCCTCCTCTCTCTCTGCCTGCCTCTCTGCCTGCTTGTGATCTCTGTCTGTCAAATAAATAAATAAAATCTTAAAAAAAAAATTGTTCTGAATTTCAGTTAATTTAGTTGGAATGAGTTAATGCCACATTACATTGTGTAGTATTCAAAATGTTTTTTAGGTACATTATCATAATTAATTATTCTTAAAACTCTGTGAGGCAGATAATATTCCTATTATAGGTAAGAAAGAACTGGAGCTCAGAAAGATTGCCTTTCCCAGAAAGAAATAATAGTATTTCAAAAGATGCATATTAAATCCAGATTTTTAAAATTCTAGGATAGGAACTCACTTGTCCCATAGCTTTACCATCCTTTGCTTCCCCAAATTAATACTGTATTGTTTCTGTAATGCTACTCTGGTGTTATATTTGCTTTTTTAGATCATTGGCACTTTTCTTTTATTTCTGTTTTTTTAAATTATTTTTATTGACATATAATATATTATATGCCCCGGGGTACAGGTCTGTGAATCATCAGTCTTACACATTTCACAGAACTCAACATAGCACATACCCCACCAGTGTCCATAACCCAGCCACCCTATCCCTTCCCCCTACTCCCCCAGCAACCCTCAGTCTTTATTTTTAATAATAGCTTTATTGATCACATACCATAAAATTTAGCCTCTTAAAGTATACAATTCAAAAAAAAAAGTATACAATTTAGTGTTTTTAGTATATTCACAGCGTTATGCAACCATCACCACTATCTATTCCAGAACATTTTCATCACCCAAAAAGAAATCCACTACCTATTAGCAGTCACTCCCAGTTTCCCCTTACCTCCCTTGTCTGACAACCACTAACTTAGTCTGAGAACTTACATGTTCAGGACATTTCATGTAAATGGAATCATTCATTTAAGTTTAATGGGAGAAGGCTTTAAGCAGTTATTTGTAATTTGAGAGCTTCTGCTCGATTCTACTCTTTTATGTGCTGATTTTCGTGTTACTGGAGTAGATCACTTTTCTAATCTGTATAGGCACTTTTCCTGTTTGTTGTTCATGCAATAAATAAATCTGCTGACGTGTATATGTTTCCTTATTCTTGACCTTTGCTCTTCACATGTCTAATAGTGTATTCATGGTGTTGTGTAACCTCTTCTCAGGGCTCAGGTATCTGTGGCTAAGTAACTTTATTCTTAGTTGGGCATTTTTATTTCTACTTTAAAATGACTAATGCTTGCTACCTTGTTTTAAGATCCTTAGAAACCACAACTTTATAGAAATATTATTATCTCATTATCTTCTAAAGCAGAGTTTCCCCATATGTGTTAATAAATTATTTCTCTAGGGGCAAATTTTACAACAGCAAATATGGACCATCTTTATTTCTTTCAAGGCTTACCTTATTCCACTCTCTGTCAGTCTCATAGCTTTCACCTACTAACAGTCATCTTCAATGAGGAATTCCTTTTTTAGTAAATTCTGCTCTCAACATGGGGTTCAAACTTATGACCCCGAGATCAAGAGTCACATGCTGCACTGACTGAACCAGCCAGGCACCCTTTCAAGGACTTTGTCACTTGATTCACAATCTTGCTCTCTCTAGCTCTCCATTCTTCCAGGTGATTTTGCTGTTTAGTGTGGGCAGCATACCATGTATCCTGGCTTCCCATTTCTTTCACTCCAGTTTTCTTCATCTGTGCCAGAGTAAGGCCTTGGAACCCAGACCTGATGCTCTTGAATTTCTGAACGCGGCATTCTTCTCCAGTTTGCTGACACAGTTCTGCTCCATCTTTCACTTTTCTCGCCATTTTTACTATGACTATGTCTACAGTTGCTTTTTGATCAGATTTTCCCCCTGTTCTCTTAGTTCTCTTCTGTGAGAAGCCTGCCTTTGCTCCCAAGTTTATCCCTATATACTAGCTGCCTTTATACCTTTACTCACACAGCCTGAACTTTTGATCATACCACTTCAGCCTCTCACTAGTACTCTCAAATTCCTGTTCCCCTTGTCTTTTTTCAGGTCCTAATCCCTGTTCACTCCATGTTCTGTAAAGCTGATCCTCGCTGGGAGGTGAGGGCAGCAGGGGAGGTTGGAAATCCCTGCAGATGGGCAGAGCTGTGAATGTTTTTCAGCCCCAATCAAGCACTTGGCTCTTTTTAGCAGTCCTTTAACTTGATCTTTTCCCCACAGTAGCTACTCGAATCTTCACTCTGCTCCTCAGAAAAGTCTCTGTACTCGTTCTTCACTTTTGTTGTTGGATTCCTGCAACCTCCACTGTACATTCCTGGCTCTCCTTCCTTCTACTCTTAGAGCAGACGTGCTCTCAGCTCTGGCTTTTCTTGAGACTTTGCCCCTTTTGCTTAATTCCTTCCTTCCCTTTCGCTCTCATCTTTAACCTCTCCCTTTCTGCTAGCTCCTTATCAACATAGGTACCCTTCCTTAAGAAGAAAATCCCACTTATGTCATTCATTTCAAACTCTTCGAAAGGGGAATCTTTCCTTACTGCCTCTAGCTATTGACCTTCTGTCCTACTCTCTCCATAATAACAGCAGCCAGATATTAAGTACTTATTTTGTGCGTTTTATCTCACTTGATCTTCACAACACCCTGTGAGAGTTTGCAAAAGAAACTGTAGCTTGTTCTAAGGTCACACAGTTAATTGCTTCTGGAGACCTGGCTCTACTGTGCTTTAAGTACTGGCCTTGGGTCTCCAGGACTTCCGCTCTGCTGTGGGCTGCTTACGCTCTCAGCGGTTGTCACCTTGTCACAAAGAAAGCTGTGACATCTTTGCAGTGGTACTTCGTGGGGCTAACTTCTTTCCACTTTTGCCACCATCTCTTCTTGATTTTTTGTTTTTGTTTTTTTAAGATTTTATTTCTTTGAGAGAGTGAACGAAAGAGAACACAAGCGGATAGAAGGGCAGAGAGAGGGAGAAGCTGACTCCTCTCTGAGCAGGGAGCCTGACTCGGGGCTCCATCCCAGGACCCCACAATCATGACCTGAGCTGAAGGCAGATGCTTAACTGACTGAGCCACCCAGGCGCCCCTCTTCTAAGTTCTATCCTTGCAGGGTTCTTTTGGTTCTTCCACTCCTCTGTCCCTTAAGACCATCTCAAGTGAAAAGTCATTTCTTCCATAGCATTTGGCTGGTGCTTGAGGCAGGAGGCCTTTAGAGGCAGAATAGGTGGGAGAAATTCATTTGTTCTTTGGGAAGGAGAATGGGTAGAGGTTTTAAAGTGGTATAGTATAGGTCACCGGCAGTGAATGGCAAGTGGTTTACTTTGACCCCGGGAAAGCTACAAATAGAGAAGATTTAAGCTTGTAAAGGTGACCAAAAGATAGATGGTGGAAGTTCTGAATTACGGGATGAGGAGTTTGAATCATTTCTCAGCCCACAGACCTCCAGTGGCTCTCTATCCAAGGGTATAGGGTGGCCATATAATTTCATATCTAATCAGGATGTTTCTGAGAGTGAAAGGAAGCACTATTAATAATTGTACTGGGGCACCTGGGTGGCTCAGTTGCTAAGCCTCTGCCTTTGGCTCAGGTCATGATCTCAGGGTCCTGGGATCGAGTCCCGCATCAGGCTCCCTTTGCCTGCCTCTCTGCCTACTTGTGATCTCTCTCTCTCTCTGTGTCAAATAGATAAATAAAATATTTTTTAAAAATGATTGTACTGAGCTAACTTTGCAGAGACTGTCCCCAGCACGCTGGGAGTTATACTCACCCTGATCATGCAACAAGTCAAGTCTAAGATGACATTTTGATGAAGCCATTCTGGAGGGTGTGTACAAACTGGTACAAACAGAATTTGAGGTTAAGATGATAGTTTGGGAATGTGATTTAAGGTTCTTCACTTACTGGTGCCTGTTTGAATCAAAGAAAGCTTGAGACTACAAAAACTGATAGAGCTGGGATATAACTAACTGGATGTGGGATGTGAGGGAGGAGGAATTACACATCAGAGTTATAAGCTGGAGTGATTAAAAAAAATGATACTAACCATTTAAAAAAATTTAAGCCTTGGGGTGCCTGGATGGCTCAGTCTTTAAGAAGACGTCTGCCTTCGGCTCAAGTCATGATCCCAGGGTCCTAGGATCCAGCCCCGAATTGGGCTCCCTACTCAGCGGGAAGCCTGCTTCTCCCTCTCCCACTCCCCCTGCTTGTATTCCCTCTCTTGCTGTCTCTATCTCTCTCTGTCAAATAAATAAAATCTTAAAAAAAAAAAAAAGATATATATATATATATCTTTTTAAAAAAATCTAGGCCTTGGGATGCCTGGGTAGCTCAGTCGGTTAAGCCTCAGCCTTCAGCTCAGGTCATGATCTCAGGGTCCTGGGATTGAGTCCCACATTGGACTCCCTGCTCAGCAGGGAGTCTGCTTCTCCCTCTCCCTCGGCTGGCCACTTCCCCTGCTTGTTCTCTCTCTTTCTCTCTCTCGCTCTGTCAAATAAATAAGATTTTTTTTTTTTTTTTTGACAGACAGAGATCACAAGTAGACAGAGAGGCAGGCAGAGAGAGGGGGGGAAGCAGGCTTCCTGCCGAGGAGAGGATGTGGGGCTCAATCCCAGGACCCTAGGATCACGACCCGAGCCAAAGGCAGAAGCTTTAACCCACTGAGCCACCCAGGCGCCCCTCTGTGTCAAATAAATAAATAAAAATCTTTAAAAAAAAGAAAATCTAGGCCTTTAAAACTGTCATAAAGCCACTGCAATGTAAGAGAAAGGGAATGGACCTGGAAATCAGAAAGACCCATGTTTGGAACTTGAATGTGACAATCCCTAATACTTGAAATTTAGTTACTGTAACTTTAGTTTCATTTTCTGTAAAATGGAACAGTAATGTATTTACTTCGGGGCCCAGTGAGTAGAGCATGCGACTCTTCATCTTGGGGTCCTGAATTCAAGCCCCACATTGGGCATGGAGCCTACTTAAAAATAAAAATAATATAATATTTACTTTGGAAGGTTGTTGGGGTATTTAGTGGTGACATCCACAAAGTGCCTGGTCCTGTGGGCCGCATGGTAGGAGAAATAGAGCAGCTAAAGCTGAATGCTGCTTCCATGCCAGCTGCTAAGTGCTTTGTGTGTAGTGATGAATTTAATCTTCACAGCCATCTCAGGTAGCTGTCCCCAGTTTACAGGTAAGGAAATTGAAATAACTTGTCTAAGGTCAGTGGTAAAATCCTGGCTCTGTAGCTCTTGTTTTTAACCTTTCAGCAAATCATAATGCTTATATGGGTAGCTGCTACCTCTTGTGAGCTTTGCTTTGTTAAATTGAAAGACCAATTCAATATTGTTTCTTAGGTCCAAATGTTTTAGGTAGCAAGTATGAGACCAAACGCCTAAATTTAGTCTCAGATTTGTTCCTTGTTCTGACTTATGCCTCACTTGTGACCATCTGTTGACTAACGCTGTTTGCAGTCCCCTAACCTGTCCCATCACAGTACCTGACTTTTTGCTGTCCTCACTTCGTTTCACACCTCTACACATAGTATAACAACCAACAACCACTTAGCAAACTCTTATTTAATCTTCAAGATTCAGGCTGAATGTCATCCAAGAAACCTTTCCTTAGCTACAACTTGTTGCCTTTGTAGAACTGTGGAAATAGGACTGTGGATATAGAGACAAGAAGGACTGGTTTTCTCTTTTTCTATACAGAACATAAAGTCATTTGTGAGCATTACCATACCCCTTCCTACTGCATTTCTTTTATTCTGATTTTCCACTGTTAGGATTATTAATCCCTTTATAGCTTAAGATTTTCAGTATGGGCAGTTTTTTTCTTTGTGTTTGTATAAGTTTTGAAATTCTATAGGGTAAGTTGTTACCATCCTAGATAATATCCTATTCAGTTTTAACATTTTTCAGTTGAATTACATTTGTGTAGCTAACTTACCTCTCTAGACTATAACCTTTTCAAGAGAAAGAGCCATGTTTATCATCATATTTATATCCTGTATGGTGTCTAGCTCAGGATCTTGGACATAATATGAATTTGGTAATCATTAGAATTAAATAAAATGTCTTAATACACCACAGCTTTATTTGATTTCCTGCAGTAAAAATTATGATTCTATTTGAAAAATAAACATCTTACCTAAAAATCTTCAGGAAAGATAAGTCACATATATATTTTCTGTGACTACAAGTTTCAATTTTCTACATGAGAAGAATAATAAAGAATGAGATATAATTTTCAACTTGAGTAAAATAAGAATTTCTAAGGTACTGGATTTTTTTTTTTAAGATTTATTTATTGTAGAGAGAGCAAGCAAGCGGTGGTGAGGGGCAGAGGAGAGAATTTGGGGGTTTAAGATTTTATTTATTATGTCAGAGAGAGAGCTCACTTGTGCACAAGCAGGGGGCTGAGCGGGCAGAGGGAGAAGGCGGCTCCCCGCCGAGCAGAGAGCCCAATGCGGGACTCGATCCCTGGACCCTGAGATCATGACCCGAGCCGAAGGCAGTGGCTTAACCCACTGAGCCACCGAGGCGCCCCGTCTCTCACTTTCAATGCAATCTCTTAACACCTTATCATCTAGCAATTCTGAGTTTGGTGGGCCTGCCTGCATCAATGGTTAAAGAAAGCAGTGTTGTGAAACACCTGGGTGGCTCAGTCATTAAGCATCTGCTGACAGCTCAGGTCAGCTCAGGTCATGATCACAGGGTCCTGGGATCGAGTCCTGCATGGGGCTCCCTGCTCAGTGGGAAGCCTGCTTCTCTCTCTCCCACTCCCCCTGCTTGTGTTCCCTCTCATGCTGTGCTTCTGTCTGTCATATAAATAAATAAAATCTTAGGGGCGCCTGGGTGGCTCAGTGGGTTAAAGCCTCTGCCTTTCGCTCAGGTCATGATCCCAGGGTCCTGGGATCGAGCCCCACATCGGGCTCTCTGCTCCGCAGGGAGCCTGCTTCCCCCTCTCTCTCTGCCTGCTGCTCTACTTGTGATCTCTCTCTGTAAAATAAATAAATAAAATCTTAAAAAAAAAAAAAGAAAAAAATGAACTTTGTTGATCTGAAAGTATATTTTTGTGTATGTGATCTTTCATTTCTCCAGGCTTTTTTCCCTTTTCTTTCCATATTAGCTTTATTAGTTATCAAGCCATGTCAAGTAAATGCTAAACAAAAGTATGCTCTGCATTTTCTACTGTGATTTAAGGAAATGTTTTTTTAACATTTAGTAATACGATTAAAATTTGAAAAATGCAGAAAGATGATAGACCCCAAAATTTGCCACCTATTACCATCTGCTATAAAAGACCAAAAGTAACAGAAAGTGGGTTTTTACTCCACATAGGTATAATCACACTTGGAAAACTTACTTAATTATCATAAATTTCTTTGTTTCATCTCTCTTTGCTCTTCCTTCCCCCACTCTAAGGTTTTGGCATGTATTTCATAGACCATATATACTTCATTTAAATTCTGTTGAATATAGATTATTTCCAAAATTTTTCTTACATAATGCTTTGATGCACATCTTTTATACATAAAGATTGTCTGTATTTAGGACAGTTTCTAAAAGTGAATTCTTGGGGAGATTTCTGGGGGGTTAGTTGGTTAAGCATCCCACACTTCATCTCAAGCTCAGGTCTTGATCTCAGGCTTGTGAGTTAAAGCCTATCTTAAATAAATAAGTAAATAAATAAATGAATAAGAATTCTTGGATAACATTTATTACTGCTGAATTAGTTGTTTAAAAGATTTGTACCAATTTATACTGCCACTAACTGCCTCTCTTACCACTTTTTTTTAAAGATTTTATTTATTTATTTGACAGAGAGAGATCACAAGTAGACAGAGAGGCAGGCAGAGAGAGAGAGAGGGAAGCAGGCTCGCCGCTGAGCAGAGAGCCCGATGTGGGACTCGATCCCAGGACCCTGAGATCATGACCTGAGCCGAAGGCAGCGGCTTAACCCACTGAGCCAAGCAGGCGCCCACCACTTTTTTTTTTTTTTTTAAGATTTTATTTATTTATTTGACAGAGAGAGATCACAAGTAGGCAGAGAGGCAGGCAGAGAGAGAGGAAGAAGCAGGCTCCCTGCCAAGCAGACAGCCCGATGCAGGACTTGATCCCAGGACCCTGAGATCATGACCTGAGCTGAAGGCAGAGGCTTAACCCACTGAGCCACCCAGGGGCCCCCCACATTTTTTCCATTTCTGGCTGTTACACTTCATTTTTGTGTTTGCCATTCTGGCAAGTAATGGTCTCTAGTTTTGTTTTGTTTAGTCACTTTTTTTTTGGTGGGTTTTTTAAAAATGGAAAAAGCTTTTACTTTTTCTTTCTTTTTTTTTTTTAATATTTATTTATTTGACAGAGATCACAAGTAGGCAGAGAGGCAGGCAGAGAGAGGAGGAAACAGGCTCCCCGCGAAGCAGAGAGCCTGATGTGGGGCTCAATCCCAGGACCCTGGGATCATGACCTGGGCCAAAGGCAGAAGCTTTAACCCACTGAGCCACCCAGGCACCCCTCTTTCTTTTTCTTTTATTTCAAGATTTTTTGTATTCGTCAGAGAAAGAGAGAGAGAGAGGAGGAACAAGCAGGGGGAGAAGCAGGCTCTCTGAGGAGCAAGGAGCCCAATGAGGGACTCCATCCCAGGACCCTGGGATCATGACCAAACCAAAGGCAGACACTTAACGATGTCCACCTCCCCCACCTCCTTTTTTTTTTTAAAGTAAGTTCTACAGCCCACGTGGGGCTTGAACTCAGGATCCTGAGATTAAGAGTCGAATGTTCTACCAATTAAGCCAGGCAGGCACCCCACTAGTTTGTATTTTAATGGCCTTTTTTTTAATGCATCAGTATATATCAGATTAGACCACCCCGGATACGGGCACCTAGGTGGCTCAGTGGGTTGAGCCTCTGCCTTCAGCTCAGGTCATGATTCTCAGCATCCTGGGATTGAGCCCGGTGTCAGGCTCTCTGCTCTGCTTACTTGTGATTTCTCTCTCTCTCTCTCTCTCTCTCTCTCTGTCTGTCAAATAAATAAATAAAATCTTTAAAAAAAAAAAAAGAAAAAAGACCACCCTGGATACAAGTGGCTAACTCCTTATAGTAAGGTTCTTGTAGGATTATTTACTCAGAGTTCATTTTTTTTTTTTTTAAGATTTTTTATTTATTTGACAGAGAGAGATCACAAGTAGGCAGAGAGGCAGGCAGAGAGAGTGAGAGGGAAGCAGGCTCCCTGCTGAGCAGAGAGCCCGATGCGGGGACTCGATCCCAGGACCCTGAGATCATGACCTGAGCCGAAGGCAGCGGCTTAAACCACTGAGCCACCCAGGCGCCCTCAGAGTTCATGTTTAATGTTAAATGGTGACTACTGAATTCAAACACTTTCTTTTCCAGACCCTGTAAGATTTGGATATGTCCTTCATATTTGACTGGATTTACAGTGGTTTCAGCAGTGTGCTACAGTTTTTAGGTATGTTGGCTCTTTGTTCTTTATTGTTATCCCATTTAATCCTACTTAAATAAAAGTGCTTATTTGTCTAGAGTCTCTTTATATTATAACCAGTAGTTGTGAATGTGAGCTTAGAAATCATACAAATGTACTCATTGTGTCACTTGTAAATTATGTAGTCTTGGGCAAATTACTTTTTCCACCTTAACCTTCGTTTCCTATCTGTAAATTAAAAATAATTCCTACCCCTTAAGGTTATTGATAGGAATATTATTTACAGGAGTGGCTACCTTTGATTAGCCAGTTTACCTAAGTGCTTTAGATACTTTATCTCATGTAATACAGGAATTCTCTGCTTTATTTTTGTTACTATAAAATGCATGTTCCATAAAGTACGGTGTATATCATAACTGGCAGCATATAATCTGCTAAATAAGACTTGTCTACCCAGCAAATCTGACTAGTGATTTTCCTCTCTTCTAGATTTTAAAGAGGAAAAATTTTAGCATCTCATTCTCTTATTTACACTCTCAACTACTCACATTTTCCAGTGAAACAAGCTTTTGATTAACTTTTATGTTCCGATGTATATAGTTTTATTATTGTAGTAATTAATGAAGATAGTTCTGGTCTTCTATTTTCAAATCATGCCCTAAGTTTAGTCTCCATGTAATCATCATCTTGAACAAAGAGAAGTATTTCATGTATTTCATGTAATTACAGAGTTGTCAACATAATTCCTCACTGGCCACAACCATACTTATGAATTATCATCTTCTATATAAATGGCTCTTTTTCCATAAACATAATTTTAACAAAGGAAATAAATTTTGTTTGGAAAATACACATTTTGTTTGATTACTATGTATTAAAAGGACAAAAATGTAAGATCAAATTTTGTCAATCTATTTTTATCCTTTTTTTTTTTAAAGATTTTATTTATTTATTTGAGAGAGAGACAGTGAGAGAGAGCATAAGAGGGGAGAAGGTCAGAGGGAGCAGACTCCCCATGGAGCAGGGAGCCTGATGCGGGACTCGATCCCAGGACTCTGGGATCATGACCTGAGCTAAAGGCAGTCGCTTAACCAACTGAGCCACCCAGGCGCCCTATTTTTATTTCTTACTTAGACCTCAGTGTTTGCACATTTTTAAAATCAAGGTTTGGGTTTTTTTTTTTTTCTTTTTAAAATAAAATTTCTCACATTTTATAATGTAACTCTACTACAGGTCAAATATCAGATCTCTCTACATTATCACCTCAAGAACTCTTAAATATTTTTATCAGATTGAAATATTTTGTTACATATTTGCAACAACTCTGTCAGAAATAAACATTTTAAACTTCATTATACTGGAATAACCCAGGTTGTAACAGGTTGGTATCTATATCTCAGTTTATAGAAAAATTAATGTCTGCTAAGCTATGTTGAAAAAGAAAAATAAATTGCCTCATAAGCAGGAGCAAGAGGTTAATAGGGCTAACAGTGGGAGGCAGTGTAGAGAAATGAAATGAACCAAATCTTTGGCATCAGGTGTGGTTTCAAATCTTATATCTAACTTCAGCATTTGAGCAAGTTAACTTTAAGTCTTTGTTCCCCTCTGTAAAGAGGATAATAGTATTTACTTAAAAGAGTTATTTTGAGGATTACATAATGTGTAACAGCTTGCTTAATAGTGCCTGTCACAAGATAAGGATTTAGTCCAACCCACTTTAAAGATTAAAGTTGAAACGTTGTAGGTGTTCCCTTTTGGAATCTTATCCAGTGTACTTCTACTACTTAAAAGGATGGTAAGATGGACTGTGATTGCACTGGTAGAAACAATCTGTGTAGAAACTTTTAAGAAATAGAAATGTCTGGGGTGCCTAGGTGATTCAGTTTGTTAAGCATCTGCCTTTGGCTCAGGTCATGATCCCAGGGCCCTAGGATGGTGTCCCGCATCAGGCTCCTTGCTCAGTGGGGAGTCTGCTTTTCCCTCTCCCTCTGCCCCTCCCTCTGCTTTTGCTCTCTCAAATAAATAAATAAAATCTTAAAAACAACAAAAAAAAGACATTTACATTTACATAAACATTATACAAATGTATAAAAAAGTATTAGTCACAATTCATGATTAAAATAGAAATATAGTATCCCAGCTCAAGTAAATATGGAAGACAGTCTTCCCCTTAGGATCAGAACTCTTGGTCACTAGGTTATCAAAAGATTAGGACTTAAAAAAAAAAAAAAGATTAGGACTTTAAACAATTTACTTCTTAAACTTCAGTGTGGATAAAGAATTGGGTATTATTTTGGCATGAACTTATTTAAGTGGGTAACCTGAATTACAATGCCGTATGTCTTTAAAAGTTCATTTATTGGCTGAGTAAATATTTTTGGAATTGTTACTATGTCCCCAGTGCTCATGTAATTCCACGGGTGTGAGACAATTAAGCACCTGAAACATAAAGTTCAATATTACCACATACCCTACTAGAATGTTCAAAAGCTGGACATTGACAGTAACAAATGCTGACAAGGATGTGGATCAGCAAGAACTTTTCATTCACTGCTGGGACTGCAAAATGGTACAGACACTTTGGAAGACTGGGGATTTCTTACAAAACTAGACATACTCTTACCATACAGTCTAGCAGTTGTGCTCCTTGGTATTTACCCAGAGGAGTTTAGAGCTTAGATCCACATGTGAACCTGCACACTGATGTTTTATAGCAGCTTCATTTCTAATTGCCAAAACTTTGAAGCAATCAAGGTATCCTACAGTAGGTGAACAGAGAACTAAACTGGTTCGTCTAGACAATGGAGTATTATTATTCAGCACCAAAAAGAAATGAGCTATCAAGCCATGAAAAGGCATGGAGGAAGCTGAAATGCATATTACTAAGTAAAAGAAACCAATCTCAAAAGGCTACATACTGTCTGATTCTGGCAAGGCAAAAAGGCAGAAATATGGAGACTAAGAAGATGAGTGGTTGCCAGGCAGTGGGGGAAGGGTGGGATGAACAGGCAGAACATACAGGATTTTTAGGGCAGTGAAAATACTTTGTATGATATTATAATGATGGATGTATGTTCTTATATGTCTGTCAAAACACAGAGTATACAAACTAAGAGTGAGCCGAGCCCTAAAGTAACTCTGGGTGATTATGATATATCAGTATAAGTTCATCATTGGTTAAAAATGTACCATTTTGGTGAGTGATACTGGACATCTCTCTACTGTCCTATCAGTTTTGTTGTAAACCTAAAACTCCTCTGGAAAAAAAAACCTTTAAAAAAAATAATAAAGCTCAATTTTGAATTTCACAGTAAATGCCAATCTTTTATAAATTGGTCAATGTTCTTTTTCCTGTCACTTCCTCTATCATTATTGGTTGATACATCTAAATTATGTGCTTGGTTTTTTTGGTTATTGCTTTAGTTTTAGGCAATTCTGTGAATAGTTTAACCATATTCTCAGGGAAATTTGACAGTGACCTAAACTTTTTATTGAAAAGACTCACTATGATTTTTATTGTCATAAGTGCTTAATTTTTTATCAACCATGAAAATTCCTTTAATTTTCCTTTTGGTCCAGCTTCATAAATACATGATGTCAAGTATGTTATGAGTATTTCTCTAATAGAGAACATTGCTATTTATCCCTAACTTGTCAAGGGAATCAGCATTGTGGTATAGAGAAAAGTTTAGGTAACACATTCAATGACTGGGACAAAGTTTAGTTTTGAAATGATTTGAGGGGTGCCTGGGAGGCTCAGTCCATTGAGCATTTGCCTTCAGCTTAGGTCATGAGTCTGTGATCACGGTCAGATCCCTCTGCCTACTGCTCTCCCTGCTTGTGCTATCTCTAGCTCTCTCTCTCTATCATATGAATGAATAAAATCTTAAAAAAAAAAAAATGACCTGAACTTGCAAATCATGACAGATTTAGAATAGCTCTTCAAAACAAAAAATAGACTAGAAATTCAAGCCAATTTATAAAATCTTACAAGTTCAAAATATATTTTCCTTATGTAAATGTTATACTATACTTTTATTTGAAGTCTTTTGCTTGAATAATCTATGTCAGATAGAATTTTGACTAATTATAGCTCTTACTCTGCAGGATTATATAAGAAAACCGGTAAATTGGTATTTCTTGGATTGGATAATGCAGGAAAAACAACATTGCTACACATGCTAAAAGACGACAGACTTGGACAACATGTCCCAACGTTACATCCCAGTAAGTATATTCCCCTACAACATGTTAATTTATCAAGTGATACCAGTTCAGGCACTAACCAAAAATTTTTTTGTCTTTCGGTGTTTTTTGGTATATTATGATCAGGTGATATGACCTATTCTTAAAATAGTATAATAAATCATAGCTAACCCACTCCACTTCCAAGAAGTACATTTAGATCTTAAAATAATACACATAGCTTTTTTTCAGTTAGTACACCCTTCTTCAGCTAGAGGAAATAAAGTTAATGTCTCAGGGATTTTAACATGATTGAGGTCTTTCCAACCAGATATTGCTTAGGCTATAAATAGTCACCATTACCTTGTTTAGATAACCTAAATTTCTTTCAAGTTTTAAAACTGTACTTCTAATCGTTATTCAAAGGACAGAGTATAGTCTTACACTTTGCTAGTGACTCTCAATTCATTAACCAGTCAATTCTCTACTCTGAGAAACCTCAACAAAGTATGTTATAAAGACCATAGAATTATTCCAAAAAACAGGGCACATACAGATATATTTATAGAAAGTTTTAGAACAATTTGAAAAATAATTTACTGTGGTTTCTTTAAGAAAGACTGCCTGAATGACATTAACAATGACTCTGTAAATCACTTACTGTATACCATCCAGTAAATATATAAGGTTATATCATGATACTATTTGAGAAAGTAAAGTTGATGTTAAAGTGACAAAATTATTAGAATAGAAGCCTAACTTAAATACCTGTGACCTTCTGTCACTTGAAAAGACTATGAGTCAAGTAGACATAAGTTTTGTTTCATTTTTTAAATTTTTTTAAGATTTTATATATTTATTCTGACAGAGATCACAAGTAGGGAGAGAAGCAGGCAGAGAGAGAGAAAGGGAAGCAGGCTCCCTGCTGAGCAGAGAGCCCCATGCGGGGCTCGGATCCCAGGGCCCTGGGATCATGACCTGAGCAGAAGGCAGAGGCTTTAACCCACTGAGCCACCCAGGCACCCCTGTTTTTAAATTTTTTTAAAAGATTTTATTTATTTATTTGACAGACAGAGATCACAAGTAGGCAGAGAGGCAGGCAGAGAGAGAGGGGAAATAGGCTCCCTGCTCAGCAGAGAGCCCGTTGTGGGCTCGATCTGAGGACCCCATGATCATACCCTGAGCCACCCGGTGCCTCTAATTTTATTTTTTTAAACATCTAGTTCAAAAACAAGCTAATCACAATTAATTATGAAATAATGAGTGTAGATTTAAATAATGAGTATAAAATTGAGCACTAGACCAGAAAGTAGATAATAATATGATAGTTATTTAATTCAGTAAATATACAGAGAACAAAGAAGGAGAACAACAAAAACACTATTTTATCGATAAAACTCTTAGTTCGAAAAGGAAGATTTCATAAAATTGATACATCTTTTTTTTATATTAGAATAAGAGTGGAGCTTGGCAAATAAGATTCTGATACAAGAACAATACTATTAAAGAAAAAATGATGATTGTGAAATTGAGTATATAAATTGTATGCAAAAACAGTTGGAAGAGACTACAGAGTGGTGTGGTACTATATTCGGTGTAAGTCAGTTAAAAACATTTTTTTTAAGATTTTAAGTAATCTGTACACCCAACATGGGGCCTCAGTGTATAACCCTGAGAACAAGAGTAGTATGGTCTATGAAGTGAGCCGGCCAGGCACCCCCATTTTTATATTTTAATGTTGCTCTCCTTTATTTATCAAATATTTATTGAGCACATTGTTTAAAGCACACATTGTTTAAAGCACAAGGAGTAAAAGCCGTGGCACAAAACAGTTGCCATCTCAACCTTCCTGCCATTCTTGTTCATTTTATCTTAACATTTTTCATTAATCAAGAACATATGTGATAAAGGTAATACGTATCTACCTTATGATCTGACAGTTCCATTGCTAAGTACTTATCAAGAAGAAATGAAAATATGTATTTGCCGAAATCCTTGTACAAGAATGTTTATACCAGCTTTCTTTGTTATAGCCCCAAATTGGAAATAGCGCAGATACCAATCCCCACCAAAAGAATAAATGATGAAATTCTATTCAATAAGAAATAGGAATAACTGTTATATACAGTATGTATTATGATGCTTGGAAGAAGATGATCACAAAAGTTACATACTATATGGTATCATTTATATGAAATTCTAGAACAGGCGCAACAAACCTGTGGTGATAGAATTCAGATTACTCCTGGGAGTGGACAGTGAGTGGGAAAGGGCAAACTCCCTGGGATATTAAAAGTTTTCTGTGTCTTACTCAAACTGGGACATTTTATAAAGTAGGGAGTATATTAGTATATTAGGGATGGTAACGTAAAGGTAATTTCCCAAGTAAATATAATCCAAGCATTATATTTACCTTATGGAAAGGAAAACACTTTGAACACGAATTGTATTGGTTTATCCAGTTGGGAGGCTACGTAAAGAATTTTTAATAAGAAACTACTCTGGGGCCTCAGCAATATAATGGGTAGTTAAAATTATACTGAACCTTTCATTATAATTGTAGGGGACTTCTGCTTTTGCTCTGGGGCAGTAAGAGCATCTGGAATTATCCCACTGTAAGCAGCTAGAAAACTGGACAAACATATATACTACAACTGTTTTCAGAACTGGACAATATCTAACACAGGACTATGATTCCTGAGAGAAGGAAAACAAACCTTTCTTTATTCAATCAAGTTTTATCACTGAGATAATCTTCAGACCATGGTGCAGGGAGAAGAAATCCAAACATAACCCAGTAGCCTTGCTGAGTTGAGACAGAGACAGAGGTGATGAGAATTTGCTTGGCATAACACCAGAGAGGAAGGAGCTCCACAGACAAGAGAACTGCAGAAAGGTTCATGGCTAAATACCAATCCATGTGCATAGGGTAAAACTCCCCTTGGCCAAGCAAAGAACAATTTCTGGAGAAACAATAATTGTATCAGAGCTGTTAACCAAATAATTCTCAGAGCTCACATGCGCCCAGGAATCATTCATATTCCCACCAGCCGCAAAGGAGAGACCTGGCATTCACTAGAGACTCCAGAAGGGCCATACCTTAGTAATGGGGCAGAAGTACCGGTAAAGTAAAGACAACTGTAACCTAACAAAACTTAAAAACTGATCTGCAAGCAGTGTAACTGTCTGCCAGCACAAAGTCCACCTCACTTCAAAGGAATACAGTGAAATCCAGCATTGAGTAAAAAATGACTAGACATGCAAAGAAGCAGTAAAGTGTGACCAAAACCAGGAGAAAAATCAATCGGTAGTGATAGACCCAGAAGTGACTAAGATCATGGAATTAGCAGATGAGGATGCCAAAAGAGCTGTGATGAATGTGCTCACGGACTGAAGGAAAGCATGAAAAGAATGAGGAAGGAAATGGAAGATACAAGATAGAACCAAGTGGAAACGTCTACAAATGAAAAAATACAGTAACTGAAGTGAAATTTTCACGCCACAGGATTAACAACAAAATAATGCCAGTACTGCAGAAGCAAGGACCAGTGAACTTAAGTCAACATAATAGAAACTATATAAAATGAAGCACAAAGAAAAGTGAAATGAACAGATACTCAGTGACTTGCAGGAAAATACGAAGCAGTCTAGGGTATCTGGGTGGCTCAGTGCGTTAATGCCTCTGCCTTTGGCTCAGGTTGTGATCCCAGGGTCTTGGGATCGGGCCCCGCTTCAGGCTCTCTGCTCAGCTGGGGGCCTGCTTCCCTCTCTCTCTCTCTCTGCCTGCCTCTCTGCCTACTTGTGATCTCTGTCCATCAAGTAAATGAATAAAATCTTAAAACAAAAACAAAAACAAAGCAGTCTAGCCAACCTATACTTGAAGTCCTAGAAGAGGAAGGGAGGGAGGGAACAGAAAAAAACTTGAAGACACAGCAAAAATTTTTATTGCAACCGTGTTTATCATTAAAGACTGTCGTCACTTGGTAATATGACAGCCATGAGAGAAAATTTCCCTGGTATCATCTAAGATGAATTATAGAAAAAATTAGTAGGTTGGAGCAGTTACTTGAATTCACAGCAAATAATTATCTAAATAGTTAATATTTTTAGCAGGAGAAAAAGAGAAGGAAACAAAATGTTGGATTTGTGGAGGTTAGTGAATACTAGAATATTATCATGACTTGTGTTATGTTGTCAGTATAAATTGAAGTATATCTAATTACAACAAATTCTTGTATTAGTGCCTAAATGTTTGATTTGAACTTATTTGCAATTAATCAACATTAAGTAGCAATATATACCATGAATGGATATCTGATTTTCTTGTTGTAAGAATATATGATTTTCTTGTCATATTGTTATTTAGCTTCAGAAGAACTAACCATTGCTGGCATGACCTTTACAACTTTTGATTTGGGTGGACATGTGCAAGGTAAGATTCTATTACTCTTATAGTTGCTTTATTTTAGTTTAATAAAATGTGGTCATTAGTTTCCAGTTCATGAAATCTTGTTCTGTTCAAGGAAGGCAGAGTACACTTAAAATTTAAGAATTGTTACCACCAGATAAGCTTTAAACCAAAGTGATTTTCATGATACTCCTGGTCAGTTTAAGTCTTAATTGCTTTTGGTATAAAGCACGTAACCTAAATTTATCCTCTGTCCTCTGTTCCAATCCACATTTCACCGATTGTCATAATCACGTTATGATGTTACTGCTCTGTATTAAAAACTTTTAATGGCTGACCTACTAAATAGAAGCCAAACTCATTGACCTGGCATTTGGGATCTCTATAATCTGATCCCAGTTTATTTTTTTAGTCTTTATTTTCCCCTGTTCCCTTTTCCATTCTTTGTTCTCCAACCAAACAAAACCCTCTTGGTGTTCTTCCTCTCTGTGCTTTTGCTCATGCCATCCCCATTTGCACACAAGTAACCCACCTTTCAGGGCCCAGTGTAAGTATGGCTACCTCCGACTCTAACCTGGGAATGCTCTTAATTATATTTCCATGGTGCTTAGTGCATTTGTGTAAATGTCTACAAGTTTGGAAAAGACTGTTATCTCCTCTACTAAACTTTCAGGAACTAAAGTTTATTTCTTATGTCCCCCAAAAGACATGACAGTACCCAGCACATGGTAATTCATAAATAGTGAATATTTCAAAGTTGGTGGGCATTCTAAAGCTCCTGTGACAAATAGTTGAAAAGATTTTGGTGGTTGTGGCTAGTGAATGCACATTTGAGACATTATAATTATTTGGAATATATATGAAATACTCCTGAATACAATGGTTAGAGAGAATTGGAACCTAATGGAGTCTGAGACTTAATTTCTGTGTTGTTTTTAAGATATAAAACTGAAGTCAATAAAAAGTTGCTTACCTCTAAGGAACCCCTAAAACTTCTCTAAAAATAATGTCATAGAAAAATTACCCTAAAGGTTTTGTTGACTTCAGTTAATATCTGTTATAACAGTTTGCTTTTATTATTTTAACTTAACAAATCTGTACCCACTAATTCCCTTCTTTCACTGACTCTGAATTTATCAGTGGCAAAATAACTGCTAAACTTGAAATGTCAGAAAATGAATATTGCATATAAATAAATTTTAAAAATAGTACAGTCATCCAGTGAACTTAATGTGCATCATTGTCCATTGGTAGCAAATAATAATTCCAGTTCTAACTTGGGAGAACTGGAGCAGAGTAAAATATTTGACTTGCTCACATCAAGGAAAGCCTGCCTTGGTCCTCTGGAAAAATTTGGCAACTCTGGGTTAAAGATGAACTTGAATATATAATGAAGTGGTAGCAGCTAAGGGATAATTAAACTTAGTTTCTTGTTGGACTCTTCCATCAAACCAACTGCTAGGTTTGACCGGCAAATAAAATCTAACTCCTGATTGTTTTTGTTAGCTCGAAGAGTGTGGAAAAACTACCTTCCTGCTATCAATGGCATTGTATTTCTGGTGGATTGTGCAGACCATGAAAGGCTGTTAGAATCAAAAGAAGAACTTGATGTAAGTTAACTAAAACTAAACATAGCTGAATCACTCTGGTAAGCTTGAAGAAATAGGTTGGAGATCTAAGTATCAGAGTGCAGCTTTTCTGTAGTCTCTGATACAACTCCTGGCAATTTATGGAGGTCAGTGGTTAACTCTGCTTAGAACACAGAGACAGTAGCTTGGAGTAATTGTAGCTATTGAGGACATACTAGCACAGACTTTCTTCCTGAAGACCTAAGCTCACTCTGTGCAGCGTACCTTTGTAGTATATTTCATGTCTGTGGCATACCTGGAGTACCTTAGTCTTGAGTCCCTGGTCATCCTAGATGCCATTTTCTTCAGTAGTTGGCCGGAACCTGGAAATGGTATAACATGCTATCTTAGACACCACTTCTATGAGTGAGTGGAGGCATGTGTAGGCACTTCTCTTCCCCCTCTCCCAGGTCAGATGCTTCATAAAGTAGCTCAGGATCAGCCAGGAAGGCCAGGGCTTGATCTGGGACCATAGAGGAAGCAGTGATTTGACCTTACTGTGCCTCTGCCCAGAGCAGGCAAATAATTGTTCATGTGGCAAAGTCCAGGTAGGTTCTGTGGTCATGGAACAGGGTCAGGGATTTCCTGACTACCTACTTTGTGCCAGGCACGTGTATATTATATCATTTAATTCCCAAATCAACTCCATAAGGTAGGTGCTACTATTCCAAATTCTCTGAGCTTCATTAAAGCTTATTTGTCCAAGATCTCACAATTCATAAGCAGTAGAACTAGAATTGAAACCAGGTCTGCTCACCTTCAAGGTATTTGTTTTAGAGTCCCTTAGTGATTCACAGAGCGAGCAGCAGAGTTGAGCATTTACACAAGGAGCTTACAGTTTCTTTGAGCTCACATTTTTGTGTGTTTTTAAGGTTTTTTTTTTTTTTTAAAGATTTTATTTATTTGACAGATAGAGATCACAAGTAGGGAGAGAGGCAGGCAGAGAGAGAGAGAGGAGGAAGCAGGCTCCCTGCCAAGCAGAGAGCCCGATGTGGGGCTCGATCCCAGGACTCTAGGATCATGACCTGAGCGAAAGGCAGAGGCTTTAACCCACTGAGCCACCCAGGCGCCCCAAGGTTTTTTTTTGTTTTTAACTCCGCTTTCCACCCAGCTTGGAGCTAAAACTCACAAGGCTCAGGTTAAGAATTGCAGGTTCTACTGACTGAGCCAGCCAAGCAAGCACTCCTGATCTTACTTTCAAATGTACAAAAAGTTTGTCAATGAAATTTGGCAGAACTGACATGCTATGGTAGATAATGAATCCTTGATACTCATTGGTATCTTGTATTAGGAGCTCTTCAGATAGTTTCATATCAACATCTTGTCTTTCATTTTGTTTTGTTTCAGTCACTAATGACAGATGAAACCATTGCTAATGTGCCTATACTAATTCTTGGGAATAAGATTGACAGACCTGAAGCCATCAGTGAAGAAAGGTTACGAGAGATGTTTGGTTTATATGGTCAGACAACAGGAAAGGTAAATAAAAGTTGTGTTTTTTTTGACTAGTGTGAATATTTCATTTGACAGTGTAAAGGTCTTTCAGTTTAATGTCTTATTTTTATCTTCTGAAATAGTTTAATTCCAATATTAGCACTAACAGTAATCATGGTGATTAGTCCAACTGGCGGTCTGCCCTTTTTTTTTTTTTTTTGAGGTATAACTGAGATGTAATGTTAGTTTCAAGTATACAACAAAATGTCTTTTTAAATTACTATTGTCCAACTACATATGCCCATTTTTTTTTTTTTTTTTTTTTTTTTCCATAAAAACTCATTTGCACATTCGGGTCTTTAAAATGTCTTTATGTGTTTTCTTTCTATCACTGAATGAAACCTTTTCTTGGGGATAACAAGAATGTCAAAACTCATGCTTGTGGGAAACCAAATGAAAACTTTCAAAGTTCTATTTGTCATAGATTTTCAGAATTAGCCCCCAAATAATATACTTTAATGTTTAAGCAGTCCAATAGTAGATTTAGACTCTGAGTTCAATAAATAAAATAAAAATAAAATGTAAATTGAACATAGGAGTGTTGGGGGATTTTTTGAACATAATACTTTTTTTTAAAGATTTTATTTATAGGAGAGAAGGAGAGTGAGCATGAAGGGGTGGGGGAGGGAGAGGGAGAAGCAGACTCCCTGCTGAGCAGGGACCCCCCCCCCCCAATACTGGGCTGGATCCCAGGACCCTGAGATCATGACCTGAGCGGAAGGCAGATGCTTAACCAACTGAGCCACCTAGGCGCCCCTGAACATAATACTTTATAATAAGCTTCAAAATGCGTTATTTTTGCAGTCAGTTTTTGCTAGTATTTGTATGAGGGCGAGACCTTGGTATAGAAAAATCTCAGAATATACAAACAAAATTTCCTTGGTTTATATGTATTTCTTTCAGAGTAGAGAAATACTGCACTGTTTTGAAGGAGACTCTGGTGTTAGGGTAGACTTTAGTCTGTTTTCAGTGTCTTCTTTTTAGTAAATCAACTCCCATTTTTAGGAAATGCCTTGTTTAGTCATAAACCTACTCAGAAAGGTTTGTCTTTAATATTAGTGAAGCCGGCTTGGGTAACTTAAATTTTTCCAAGTCAAAGATTGTTTTCATTTTTATGTGCCTCACAAACTCCCCTTTCCCACTGAGTGAGAGGAGGAGGTTTCTTGTGTATCTAAGGCACTTGTCTGCCCAACACCCGAGGCTTAAGCACAGTCGCCTTTTGTTCTGAGATGTAGAAGCTGCAATTCAGCTGTAAAGTGGAGCTTTTATTTCATAAAGAGGTCATCCATCATAATGTCTGTCTTCCCTTCTAGGGCAATGTATCTCTGAAAGAACTGAATGCCCGACCCTTAGAAGTTTTCATGTGCAGCGTGCTCAAAAGGCAAGGTTACGGAGAAGGTTTCCGTTGGATGGCACAGTACATTGATTAACAACCACTTGCATCAGTTCCAGGTCTCACCATTCAGGCCTACTCAGAGATTTGATCCACTCAACATGCATAACTTGAATTCAATAGACTTTTGTTGGTTAGAAAACAGATTTTTTTAGATTATTAATATTATATCAACTTAATTTGAGTGCAAATTGAAAACTGATTCAAGTTTGAATATCACAATGTTAGCTTTCTAATTCCATAAAAATAGTTTATACAGTTTATAATCTGACATTATCCCCAGTGCCATTTATAAAGAACAACTTTCCAGCAGTACATTTGAAGCACTTTTTAACAACGTGAAGCTACGAATACAAACCATGTTTAAAGCTCATCATGTTAAATTTTATGTACTATTTTGGAACTAGTTTTTAAATTTTAGATTATATGTCCATCTATCCTAAGTGTACAGTTAATAATTAGGTTATTGATGATTGCATGATGCCTTACAGTTTTCAATAATATTTTTTCTTATGCAAACGTCATGCAATAAAACACACCCTGATGTTTGGCATCTTTGTTGGGCAGGTGTTTCATTTTAATGTGTTTTATCTAGCTAGTATGTTCCGATGTTTTGAGTATTTAATAACCTACATATGAGGGGGTTGTGGGGCAAGGAGACCATTTCAGAATTTTTAGGATAATGTGTAAGTCTCTAGAAGCTTTTGCATTTACCAGAAGACACACTGTGTTGGGTTCCACCTTACACATTTCTCTCTGCATCACGTGTATTTGTCACAGTAATGCTACCATGATTAATGCTGATGGGATCCACCTCCTAGTTTCTGTGGAATTGGTCTTTTGAAGAAAAGCACGTCTTCTGGTACAATACAGGGTTAATTTGGGGTTTGATAGGCCTATAACTCCATTCCAGTTGTCTGATTCTGAAGTGTTCCAACTTACCGGTGCCCAGTTTGGTCATTTGTGCCTTTTCACCAAAAGTAGTGACGGGCACCAGTGTCCCCACATTTAGAGGTACTCCCCACTCCCTTTTACATAATGATGCAATAAGTAGCACAACACCTTGTGCGTAGTTTCACTGTAGAGGCCTGTATGTGTGAGGAGAAAGGAAGCCTGTTCTGCCGTCTAAGCTGCGTGGGGATTCTGGTCCTGTCCTATGGCTCTTTTGCATTGTTTGGCGTATTTTATTTCTCAGCAGAAATAAATGAATGCTTGTGTTCGATTTTCTTTTTTCTTAATTGCTGTCAGCTCTTACTTTATATTTATAGCACAAAGTCTTCTGTTTTTACAAGTAATGCCTGCCATGTGATAGCATCTGCAAGCCTCACTGATGGATTAATGTTTTAAGTAGCTTTTAAAGCACTTTAATTTTCTAAGAAATTGAGTAATTCTTTTCCATAAGGTTCTGAGATTCCCATAATTACTAAAATAAGCTGAAAGATAAGTGCCAAATATGTATTTTTAAAGACTCACACTTAAGAGAGTTAGTTCTCTCTTGGTTATAAACCAGGATTTTATAGTACATTTAACTAGTTCCATTGAGAATAGATTGCTCCATTCCATCAAGAATAATTTTAATATCAGAATTAGTGTTTTCTTTAGCTTTTTTCCAAATCAGTTACTCTAGTTCTATCATTAATAATGGAACATCTGAGACAGATTAAGGATTAAGGGATATGACTGGAAGGAATCACCAGTTAGCTAAATCAACAAGGTCATTTCAACATGACCTCTGGTTTTAGTAATATGGCCCTTCTGTTTCACTTTAACCTTTCTTTCAAATGGAAATAAGAGCTTCTTCCCTACTTAGAATCATCACTAGCATCATGGGAAAAGGAGGAGAAGACATATCAACCTGTTGGTTTATTTTGCCACGTGTAATTCAAGTACTCACTTTTTAGGGGCACCTGACTGGCTCATTTTGTGGAGCATGTGACTCGACCTTGGGGTTATGAGTTCAAGCCCCACACTGGATGTAAAGATTACTTAAACGAATGAAAAATAAATCAAGTACTTCTAATATCCTGACTAAACAGAACTAGGCCTTATTAAAAGTAACTGTCTCTTGTTGGTATCTATCTTGAGCACCTACAAGGACATTGCATTTTCTTCAAGTATTTCCTTATATTGTGATCTTGTGAAATCAATTACTTGTGTCATAAATTGGTATAAAGGAAAAAACCCTCCTAATTTCTCTGAAGTGGAGAAATGCTTTCTGGTACAAAATATATCACCAGAATTCTCATTCTAGTTCTGACACTGGGATCATAGAATTAAAGTCAGTTGTGGACCATAACTAAACTGTGGCTATTTTCCCAATGATGAGAGAATTGGCCTGAATGTTCGGAAATGAAGCTGCACATAGCAGCAATTGGCTTTCATCCCAGGTCCGGGGAGATGGGCCCTAGTCATTGGGCTTACCATCTCACTCTTCCAGCTCCTCTGAACACATCCATTGAGTCACTGCTCCCCTTCAAGAGAAGCATATTAAGAGAATTGCAAGAAAAAGTAAAAGCACATGGGGAAAACATGTACTCTGTACGTGCTTGTGCAAGTACGTGCACCTGTTCAGTATTTGGGGGGTAAATTGTAGCATTGGGGACATAGATTAAATTTGTACCTTTTACCATAAGGTGTGAAAATGTATACAAGATTGGATTCCACATAAATCAGGCACTGCTCAAAAGATACATTAAAATCTTTAGTCTACAGCTCTAAAAAACAAGATCTCAGCCTACATTTCTCATTTTAGTGAAACCCTTAACCCCACACCTTTCAAGGACTGCTGTTAATTATATTTTCGGGTAACTTTTTAAACTGATTCCAGTTTGTCTTTAGCTCAGTGAATTTTTAGAATAGAGAGAGCACAGCATTTTTTTAAATTGGGGCAAGACATTTTCTGAAATATATGAAAAAAATTCTTCACCATTGGCTTGGTTGACCCAGTATCTTTGAATGCCAAAGACGTATGAATCCAGATACTGCCTGCATAGATGTCAGTTTTAGTTTTGTGTGCTTATATGTATATACACATTTACTGTGGTTTACAGTGTTGTTTCTTTTCCTTAGTTTTGAACCAGCTCACACTTCTTCCTAGTACTTTCCAGCACATAAACTTGCAAAATCATTAAAATAAGGTAATAGCTGTGATAATACTGCTTCTTGCCTTCTGCAAAATGATTTGATCAGTCACATTCAAAATACATCATTTTCATAAGTTCCATCATTAAAAGCAGTGTAGTTCTAGCTGACACTGATTTGAGAGTTGGAGGAGAAAGGTTTACATGTTGTGAAACTGTATTGGTTGTGACTCAGTGTGGCATTTCAGTCTTGATAGTTATGTGATTCAGGTTTGCAAGGATTTATTGCCAAATTTTTACCAGACTACAATGAGAATAGCTAATATGAAGGGAATGCTCTCAAAATATCTTGTGTTCATTTTACTTAGAATATATTGTTTGGATCAATTTAAACCTATGTAAAAATTGGTGAAGGTTCCAAAAATCTCCAAGAAAGCATGAAAAAAATAGAGATGAGCAAATAAAAATTCCTTAATGCAAAATTAATGGTGAATTAAAGGTTTTCTGTAAACCTTTACTATTTTTTGCTATAAATCTAAGCGTTCAGAAAAAAGTGTATCTTCAGTGAAGGTCTAAATTCTCAAAGCTATATGGTATGCTTCTGATGGCTTCCATCACTGGTCTTTTGAAATGCAAATTAGTGCTTTTTTAACATCCCCTCCCCACAAAAAGGAAGGAAAGAACAGGTCTTGGATTATGGGACTGTGTCTCTGTGCAAAGTGATTGGGATTTTGTTAAAACCATGTGTCTACTCTTAGTCCCTAGAACCATCCCTCCCTCACACTCCCACACCACACCTGGATAAAAAGTATGAAGGGGGGCACCCTGGTGACTCAGTGGATTAAGCGACTGCCTTCAGCTCAGGTTATGATCCTGGAGTCCCAGGATGGAGTCCCACATAGGGCTCCTTGCTCAGCAGGGAGTCTGCTTCTCCTGCTGACCTGTCTCCTCTCATGCTCTCTCTCTCTCTCTCATTTTCTCTAATAAATAACTAAGAAAAATATTTTTTAAAAAAAGTATGAAGGGAATCTACAGAGTCACTGAAGAGTCATATTGAAGATGTAGCTCTGAACCAACAAGTTTTTGTTCTCATAATTTAGAACATTAAGTAATTAATGCATTTAATACCACTGATTGATTGTTCAGGGATTTGACTACAGTTTTAAAAAGAATCAAAAATAATCAGACTAGGGGCGCCTGGGTGGCTCAGTGGGTTAAAGCCTCTGCCTTCAGCTCAGGTCATGATCCCAGGGTCCTGGGATCAAGCCCCGCATCGGGCTCTCTGCTCCGCAGGGAGCCTGCTTCCTCCTCTCTCTCTGCCTGCCTCTCTGCCTAGTTGTGATTTCTCTCTGTCAAATAAATATTAAAAAAAAAATAATAATCACACTAAGCAAATTTATCCAGAGTAGACCTTATGGGGCGCCTGGGTGGCTCAGTCAAGCGTCTGCCTTCTGCTCAGTTCATGATCCCAGGGTCCTGGGATAGAGCCCCATATTGGGCTCCCTGCTCAGTGGGAAGCCTGTTTCTCCCTCTCCCTCTCCCACTCCCACTCCCCCTGCCTGTGTTCCCTTTCTTGCTGTGTCTCTCTGTCAAATAAATAAAATCTTTTAAAAAATAAAAAAGTAAACTTTGTATCAGGAGCATCCTTGCCCCAAAAAGATTTTAGGGCAGAAATGGAAAAGCCTTTTGAGTGATTTCACGCCAAGTTATTTTTGGAAAAGCTTCACTGGAGTGGATGAATTCTTCTTTAAATAAGGGAGGGAGAATTTGAATTAATTTCAATTTTAAATATTTTGGGGTAAAGAGGGTGATAGTTCTACAGCTTTTGACATAAAAGTGGTCTTTGGAATTGTTTTCATTATCAAGTGTAAAGATTCACATCAGAATGGCCAACTTCACATGGGTTTCTCTGTTCCCTGGTGCCACTCCTAACCTGAACTCATCATCATACAGTTGCCATACTGAGGTGAGAGCACTCAGGGTGAATGTAGTCACATTACTTTGAAAGTGATCAAAGTGTTTTCTGTAGTGAGGACTTCAGTATTTGACTGAATATAGAGTATGTTGAATGGTAAGTCAGTGTAAGTTCTTCTTATTACTAACCTTGTTTGCACTTTTGTATACCACTGCTTGCACTAGCATCTCAGTGTGGATTTTAACAATGGTTTCACAGTGTATACAGATTGTTAAGCATAATTTATATAAAGATGTTTCTGTTTACCTTTATGTATTTTATAAAGAACAGCTACGATTGATGGCTAAATGTTCGTAAATTGAATTGTGTTTGTATGTTATTTTGATTATGTTCTATTATCATTCACCCCCTATGAATTTGAGTGTCAGGAATAGAAAAATAAAACGCTAACATGGTCTTTGAAAAACTCTAGTGTCAAGTTCTGTTTTTATCATGCAACTGTAATTTTCATTTTGCTCACTGGAAATTTCTTGGACTTTGAAATTATGAATAGAACTTTCCCTTTGTACAAAGATTCTGAAGAAACTTTGCTTAAGTACCAAGGCCTAACTTGCCTGAAAACAACCTAAGGGCAAACTGAAGTCGAACTGACACAATGTTCACTCTGCTGAAATGTAAAAAATAAAGCAACCAGTGGTTTTATCTACATCAAAGTTCTCTAGCGTTAGTATGCATCAGAATCTCCTAGGAAGATTTTATTTTATATATTTATTTTTTAATGTAAACTCTTTGCCCAATGTGGGGGTCTAACTCACAACTCCTGAGATCAAGAGTCCCATACTCTACTGACTGAGCCAGCCAGGCACCCCTTCTGGGAAGATCTTTTTAAAAAGCACAAAAGAAAAAAATCCAACCAAAGGTTGTGATTCAGTAGATCTGGAGTCGGGGTAGAGGACAGGAATCTGAATCATTCGCAAGCTTCTCAGGTTTTTCTGATACCAGAGTACATGAATTTTTCATTTAGCAGAAACAGAGATGTAACAATACTAAATACTAATAACACTAAATGATTACTGGTTCATCAGTGAAGAAAAACATTAATCATTTTGGTAAGGATTATTGAGTTACTTTTGAGACTTAAACACTTCCTACCTTTTTTTTTTTTTTTTAACACTTCCTACCTTTAACCTTCCCCACAACAATGTACAGAAGGACAACCACCTTTGGGCTAGCTCTTTTAACATAAGCAATCATGATTCTATTACAGTTGTGTCCATCAAACAGATCTACCTCTGGACTCAAATTATTTGTTGAGTTGAAACCAACAGGAAGATAGAGTGCAATGAAAGGACAAATAATGCGAAATAATGTCCAGATTATTTAACTCATTTTCTTGAATTTAGCTATATCTTTTTTTTTTTAAAGATTTTAAGATTTTATTTATTTGAGAGGGAGAGAGAATGAGAGAGAGAGAAAGCGTGAGAGGGAAGAGGTCAGAGGGAGAAGCAGACTCCCCGCCAAGCAGGGAGCCTGATGTGGGACTCAGTCCCAGAACTACAGGACCATGACTAGGGCGGAAGTCAGTCCCTTAACCAAATGAGCCACCCAGGCTGTATCATTTTCAAAGGTACAAGTAATGCAAGGGTCAGAGACCTCTGCAGAATGTGAAAGACACCTTGCTAGGAATAGAGAACTTCCTAAAAAACAACGTAAATGTAAATGAAGCCCTTTGGGTGGTGGCCACTCTCCTTATTGAAAGGTAAGACACTGGGGCACCTGGGTGGCTCAGTGGGTTAAATAAAGCCTCTGCCTTCAGCTCATGTCATGATCCCAGGGTTCTGGAATAGAGCCCCGCATCAGGCTCTCTGCTCAGCGGGGCACCGGCTTCCTCTTCTCCCTTCTGCCTGCCTCTCTGCCTACTTGTGATCTCTGTCTGTCAAATAAATAAATAAAATCTTAAAAAAAAAAAAAAAAAGTTAAGACACTGCTTAATATCTTGTTAACTATAAAGTCCTAAAGCAAAACGAAGGTCCTAAAAGAAGGCCTTGTTTCTGTGGCATCCCTTATACAAGGTTCAGCTAGGGATGCAGTTCACTGACAAAGGTCAGGACCTTTATTTACAAAGCCTTACTTAACCTTGATTTATTTAAAAATTAGACATTAAAGGGACGCCTGGGTGGCTTAGTCAGAAGAGCATGCAACTCTAGATCTTGGGGGTCGTGTCTACCTCATGTTGGGTAGACATTACTTAAATAAACTTAAAAATATAAATAAAAATTAGGGGTGCCTGGGTGGCCCAGTCAGGTAAACATCTTACTTTCGCTCAAGTCAAGATGTCAGGGTCCTGGGATGGAGCCCTGAGTTAGACTCCACACTCAGCATTGAGTCAGCTTCTGCCTTTCACTCTCCCTCTGCCCACGCACCCTGCCCCCCAACCCACCGTGTGCTTTCTCACAAATAAATAAAAATCTTTAAATAAATGAATGAAAATTTTAAAATAAAATTTGACATCAAGGCTCAATAATTTTCTGGCTATTACTTAGTATATAAAGTAAGCTTTGCTTTGGAACGTGGGTTTTGATTTGGGACTTATAACAAGTAATTTAAGATGTTTACTAAAGTCACTAACTTCAGTGATGGCAATATGCCACTACAAACAAGCTCTTTATGTTGCAAAAATAAACTCAAGAGCTTTCTTCCTTGATTGTATTGAAAGGGCTTGGGTTAATAGGTAACACATTCCTGCAGTCAAAAGGTTTTCTACCTAACAGGTTTCAAGGCTGTTTAAAAGTAAAAAAAGGAGGGGCACCTGGGTGGCTCAGTGGGTTAAAGCCTCTGCCTTCAGCCTAGGTCATGGTCCCAGGGTCCTGGGATCAGGGTCCTGGGATTGAGCCCCGCATCCGGCTCTCTGCTCAGTGGGGAGCCTGCTTCCCTTCCTCTCTCTGCCTACTTGTGATCTCTGTCTGTCAAATGAATAAATAAAATCTTTAAAAAAAAAAAAAGTAAAAAAAGGAGAAGAAATAATTGGAGGCAAGGTACAGGTGGACAGGGGTCAAGATGGAGATTTTTGTTTACTGCTTTCTTGAGCAAAAAGTAACTAAGGGTGGGGCACCTGGGTGGCTCAGTTGGTTAAGCAACTGCCTACAGCTCAGGTCATGATTCTGGGGTCTCTGAATCTAATTCCACATCCTGCTCCCTCTGCTCAGAGGGGAGCTTGCTTTTCCCTCTCCCTCTGCCTGCTACACCCCCTGCTTGTGGTCTCTCTGTCAAATAAATAAAATCTTTAAAAAGGGGGGGGGGCCTGGGTGGCTCAGTGGGTTAAAGCCTCTGCCTTCGGCTCAGGTCATAATCCCACAATCCTGGGATGGAGCCCCGAATCGGGCTCTCTGCTCAGCAGGGAGCCGGCTTCTTCCCCTCTCTCTGCCTACTCAAATAAATAAATAATAAATAAAATCTTAAAAAAAAAGCAACTGAAGGTGAAATTCCATATTGGAATTATAGACCCATTTGATCTGGGATTAGCAAAATTTCACAAACTAGAGAGATTAAAAATATTACCAAGTTACAGCACCACTTTTATGGTTCTCCTAGCACTTGGGTTTGGGTTCAAGTATGTCTAGACCTGTATCTGGACTGGGAAGCCCATACCAGGCTGAATGCAATCTGGAGAAAATCAAGATGACTTTTGTCTATTCTAGGGTCTTCACTTAAAAAAAAAAAAGTTGGGGGGCGCCTGGGTGGCTCAGTGGGTTAAGCCGCTGCCTTCAGCTCAGGTCATGATCTCAGGGTCCTGGATCGAGTCCCACATCGGGCTCTCTGCTCAGCGGAGAGCCTACTTCCCTTCCTCTCTCTCTGCCTTCCTCTCTTGTGATTTCTCTCTGTCAAATAAATAAATAAAATCTTAAAAAAAAAAAAAAAGTTGGGATGCCCAGGTGGCTCAGTTGGTAAAGAAACAGACTCTTGATTTTGGCTCAGGTCATGATCTCAGGGTCATGGGCTGGAGCCCAACACAGGGCTTGGCAATCCGCAAGGTGTGTGCTTCAGGATTCTCTCTCCCTCTCCCTCCACTCCTCCCCCTACTTGCACACGCACATGTGCCTTCTCTAAAGTAGATAAATATAAATAAATGAATAAATAAAATTTAAAGAATTTTTTTAAAAGATTTTATTTATTCATTTGACAGACAGAGATCACAAGTAGGCAGAGAAGCAGGCAGAGAGAGAGGAAGGGAAGCAGGCTCCCCGCTGAGCAGAGAGCCCGATGCGGGCTCGATCCCAGGACCCTGGGACCATGACCTGAGCTGAAGGCAGAGGCTTTAACCCACTGAGCCACCTAGGCGCCCCAAAATTTAAAGAATTTTTTAAAGTGAAGTATAGTTGACGTACCTAATATAATGACGTATTATATTAGTTTCAGGTGTACGGCATACTGATATGACAATTCTATACTTAATGCTCACCACAGTAAGTGTAGTCACTATCTGCCACCATACAATGTTATTACAGTATTATTAACTATCTTCCCTATGCTGTACTTTTCATCTCTGTGACTTATTTATTTTATAACTGGAAGTTTGTACCTCCTAATCCACTTTATGTCCTTCACCTGGCCCACAACAAGAGCCCTCTTGCACACCTTTCTCTCACCTGGAATGCCTCAATTGCCTCATCCAAATTCTTCACCTCCAAGGTCCAAATCAAGTTCTGCCACCTCTGAGACATATCTGTGACACCTCTGTAAAAACAAATTACTAGACTCAGAAGGCAATGCCTCTAGCCAACTGTTTTGCTGTAAAAATGCTCTAGACTAAGTAAATTAGTATAATTTCCAGGAAAACAGAAAACATTTAACTTTAGCAGAAGCATCATTTTGTTACAACAGTTTGGCACAAGAAGGGGTTTGGCCATCACAATGGGGTAACAGGACTAGTTTAACTACACTAGCGCCTTACTTATGAATATAACTACATGATTGGGGCTTTTGGGTAGCCCAGCTGGTGAAGCCTCTGACTCTTGGATTTGGCTCTGGTCATGATCTCACCGTCGTGGGATGCTGAGCATGGATCAGGCTCTGCCCTCAGCACATAGCTTGCTTCTCTCTCCCTTGCCCTCTCCCTCTGCCTCTGTCCCATGCCCCCGCTCTGTTGCACAATAAATAAAATCTGTGACTAAAATAAATAAAATATTGGGATGCCTGGGCGGCTCCCTCAGTTAAGCATCTGCCTCGGCTCAGCATGAGATCCCTGGGTCCTGGGATTGACTCCCCCCTGAGCAAGGAGCCTGCTTCTCTGCCCGCCTCTCCCCCTGCTTCTGCCCTCTCTCTGATAAGTAAAATCTTTAAAAAAAAAAAAAAAAAATTAATAAAATCCCTTAAAAAATAAAAAAATAAAATAACAGCATGATGAACCACATTTAGCTTTGGGAGTGGGTCCTGTTCTTCAAATTGATTAAGTATAGTTGATGCACAATATTACATTAGTTTCAAGTGTACAACACACTGGTTCAGCAACTATATACCCAAAATTATAGCTACCATCTGCTTTCTTTAGTCTCTTAGAACATTTTTTTAAAAGATTTTATTTATTTATTTGAGAGAGAGAGAGAGAAAGATCACAAGAAGGCGGGGGGGGGGGGGACGGAGCAGGAGCAGAGAGCCCGTTGTAGGGCTCGATCCAAGGGCCCTGAGATCATAACCTGAGCCAAAGGCAGAGGCTTAACCCATTGAGCCACCCAGGCGCCCCTTTCTTCAGTCTTACAGCAGTAGAAAAAGTGGTCAAACACTGGTTCTCTCTGAATTTGTGAGGAATAAATAAAGGCTTAAATTTTATTTGTGGAATCTGGCTTTTAACTCCTTTAGCCCTTTTTTCAGCGATAGCAAACGACCTAAGCTTTGTCAACCTAGGGGGAGATTAGAATCCCTACCTCCAAGGAATTGTTGAAAGGATAAAATAAGAATATACACTGCAAAAATGTACTAAGCACTCAACAAATGATAGTCATATATATTATGTATATATAAAATGATCTACATTTATGTTCAAAATATAGCCCCTGGTTTGTGTCCAAATAGGCAGAAGTACTGGGGGCAGGCTAAGTTTTAACAGGGGCTCCCTGACTTGTCAGAACGTCCTGAACCTCTTAAAATGTGAGGCAGAACTTCATGCTCAGTCATGTTGGTATAGTCTACTGCAAAAACGATTCAGTCTGCATCAGAGTCTCAAGTAAGTTCGTGAACCAAAATAAGGCGGGGAACCAGTAGGGCAGTTAAGGTTTTGACTCAAGGACAAGAAATTGGGGGTGACCTAAGGAAACGCCTCGGGTCACCTGAGGGGAAGTAAAAATCAGCAGTGCTGGTCTCGGCCTGCTTCCCTTCCTCCTGGAAGTCTCCCTAGGTGACAGGCCCACCCTTGCTCCACCGGCGAGGCCTCCACATCTCCCTCCACTTACCCCCAGAACCTCGCGCTGAGGTAGGAAACGCTTGGAGCCTCAGCGGTCAGCACGAAGCAACACTTGGCTAACGCTGCCGCGAGGACGCTTCAAACTGGGCGCGGGGGCGGGGCCAAGGCGCGGGGTGGGGCGGCAAGGTAGAGCTCCAGCCTATGAGAGAGCGGCGTTCTGGTGACGGGGGCGGGGCGACGGGGAGCGCGCAGTGCCGGGGGACGTCACTTTTGAGAACTTCCGCTAGTGGGACGGGGTCTGAGGTCGAGTTGAAGAGTTCTAGCGCTGGAGAAGCAAAGTAGGTGGGAGCTCGTGTGTAACTAAGGGCTCTATTGCCCAGGAACACAGCTCTGACAGCTCCTGAAGGAAACTCTTCAGTGCTGCCTTCTTTCCTGACTGCCTGACAGCTGATGGCAAGAGCATGAAGCTATTTAGGGAACAACCTGAGTTTTTCTCCACCCCAGCTTCTACATAGGGCCAGGCTGAGAATCATCAGTCCTCTGGTAGTTGAGTAGCAGTGGGGTCCCTCTTGGACTCTCTGGGGCTTCATTCTGCCTTCCTCCTCAGAGAAGCAGTGCTCCGACTGTTCTGACTAGGAGATGATTGGACAGCCTTTGCCTACCACCCCATGTGTCAGTGCTGGGCTGGGCAAAATAGGAACCCCACTAGGGTTCTCGCTTTTTTTCCCCCCTCTCTCACACACAAAGCTTTACATATGGGGAACTATTATTTATCACCAGGCACTTGGCAAGTATTGTGCTGCCGTTAGATTCAGTTCTAGGTGCATGGCCTCACTTCTGTCTGCTTTTCCTTTATTCAGTAAGCATTTCCTGAACACCTGCTGGCAACTGGCATCACATACTGAAAAATGGGTAAATATCTGCCCACGGAACCATGGGAGGCAAAAGGAAAAGGTACCCAAACATTACCAAGGAGACTTTTTAAAAAGCAAGCACCAAAAGGCGTACAAATTGGTTAGGTGGAGAAGTGAGAGAGGATGTGCCAATTAGGTAACCCATAAAAGACAAAGGCATCACAATAAAAGCCATGTTGTAATTTGGGGACTGATAGAGCTCAGTGCCTGAAAAGGACTATGGGGAGAATGTTCTAGGAAAAAGGCAAGAGTGGAGGGAAAGACTGAAGAGCATGAAGCCTGACCTGAGGAGGAAGCAGGAGAAGAGCCCCGGTTTTTTCCCATCCTGTTTCTTATCTGTAATGATATGTGCATTTTTAAAAAAAGATTATTTATTTATTTATTTATTTATTTAACAGAGAGAGAGAGAGAGAGAGCAAGAGAGGGAACACAAGCAGGGGGAGTAATAGGAGAGGGAGAAGTAGGCTCCCTGCTCAGCAGGGAGCCTCTCAAACCCAGGACTCCGGGACCAGGACGTGAGCTGAAGGCAGATGCTTAATGACTGAGGCACCCAGGCACCCCAATGTACATTATTTCTGACACTGATTCTGAAAAGAGCATTGTATGAGGTATGACCATGTTTAGCAATCCACAGTAAGAGCTAGTGATCCACCAGGATATTCTGCTCTTGGGACCATCAGATCAGGATCCGGACATGCTATTTGAAGTTGGGACCCTCTAGATAGACATTTCCTTCTTAAAATGCCACATTGACTGTTGAGCATGTACACCAGAATGTGTGGTGCTGACAGTGGGGAAGATGCTGATGTGAGGTAAAACTAAAAGACAAGCATGAAGCTGTTGCAACAGCAGGGATTGCCAACCCTGGGATTGCTGTAAAACGCCTGGCTAAGCCCTGGGGTCAGTAGCAGGTGGGTGCTCCCTGAGGATACTGCTGGGAGAGAGGGGAACTGAGACAGCATCAGTTCCATCTGACCCCTTCCTCTGCAAGCCTGTGACGTGGGACTGGGGATCTGCTGGTTCCATCCATCAAATGATGCAAGTGTAATTGTAGGAATAAGGAGGGGGGGCATACCTATCTGCATTCCAATCCCCTAAGAGAGTACCCAACTTGAAGAGTCAGATGGGTATATCTTAACTCATCAAATAGACTAAGGGCTGTCCAGTAAACACTGGACTGTCCATGGTCTCTGGCTCCAGTGCTCAGGAGGACCTGTGAATAGAAACAAGCTTCAAGGAGACAATTATAGTTGAATTTAAAGAATTTTTTTTTAAAGCACAGATGACTTAGCACTGGATTGCCTTTAAAATGACAGTCTCTCTGTCATTAAAATTCAGAGGCTGTTCTCAAGAAGTTGGTTTGTAAGACTGAGTAAGGGACATGTGGGAGGGCTAGTAACCAGGCTCCCAGAAATCCCAGATGTGAAGTGTTACAGACAAGATATTACCCAGATAGAAGGGACCATAACAGACCCACCTTGTTTGTCTTCAATGTTACAATGTTACAGAGGACATATTTACTGAGTTCCCTGGTCAGTTTTCTATAAGGCAGCGGGTAAAAGCCCTTAATGGAAACCCATTCCCAACCCCTCTCACTCTACAGAGGTTTTTTCCCTTTCTTTTCTGTTCTTGCCTTCACTTAATAAATTTTCACCTCACTTCACCTTTTTGTCCGTGAGATTCATTCTTCAACTCTGTGAGACAAGAACCCTGCAACAAGATGAGCTTCCACTTCCCGGTACCCCCCAAACGCGAATCCTATCACGCAGATGCAGCTCCAAAGATGAGGGCCAAGCAGGAACCAGGATTAACGGTGCAAATTGGTGTCAGTCCCATAGCCTTTCTTGACTAGAAGGAAGTACGCCTGTTTTGGGGGGTGGAGGTGGGGTTTCTCTGAGATTTGAGCATCCCTTCTGATTTCTGGTGCCTCTTCAGGGCACAGTGCTCTTCCTTTGACATTAACCCATTATCGAGTCTTAACAGTGGATGAGGCAGCGATTAGGCCCACCTGACCTCCTTCCCAAGCTTCCTTCTGTAAGCTAATTGGCATGAATGTTAGGGCTAGCATGTGGGAAGCCAGGCTATGAAACTAAGCACCTGTGACCAGAACCAGGCCCCAAAATGGGAGTTCGGAAGAAACATCGACAGGCGAAGGTTTATTTTGCTGAGTCACTTTCTGTCTTGGCTTCTCTTGTAAAACACCCTCCCCCTCCCCCTACCTCTTGTGAGTTTCATGTTGCTCACAACATTCAGTTCTTAGCAATGGAACATTCCTTCTTTGCAAAAAGGTGGCGGGATTGGGGGAGAGGAGGGATGTTCTATTCAGCTACATTCTAGCTCTTGGGTTACAAGGTTTCAAGTGTACAGGACTGCCATCAGAGAACTCAGCTGGTAGGCTGGGGGTTTCTCAGGCCCAGGCAGCTGACTGTTACAGGTATCACAATGAGCTGCTCCCTGACACTCCCCAGAGGTGTACAACCAGCCCCTATTTCAGTCCCTATTTCAGCCCCCACCCAGGGAGCAGACAGGCCCTCACCCTAGACCACAGTTGTCCTGGATGGGGGTAGGGAGGCCCTTGAGAACTTGTAAACAACCAGCCTCTGCCAGCTCAGATTCCAGGAAGTGAGTTAGTAAACAAATCCCTCTGGCCTCCTCACCTCTGGTTAGTCGGCCAGTCCAGAGCGGTTCTCTGCCAAAACCTCCTCTTCCACCTTTGTGAAGTCCTCACTTTGCCCACCTCATGTCTCTGTCCCCTTAACACCTCTCAGCTGCCCTGCATGGGGGCCCAGCAGGAACTGTCATCCTCATTTAACAAATGAAGGAATTGAGGACCAGAAGGACCAAAATACCAGTCTTAATTCTCCATTACCCCCCAATCCCCCCCCCCATTCCATTTCTGCAGCAAGAAACCTTGAGTTTAAGCTTTGAGTTGGGGGACCTACAGGAGACGGGTGCCCCAGGAAAGGCAGAGGCCCCAATATCAACTCTTTTTTTTTTTGAAAGTTTTTTAGAATGGCTTCTTTATGCTTAACATTTTGTTTGTTGTTGCAGTAAAGCAACAACCTTATTGAATGTACCTTATGGAATGTAGCAGGGATTTCACCCCTGACCCACAGTATTTTTTTTTAAACTGGGGTGAAAAAACACATAGCATAAGTTACACATAGCAACTTCTTTTATGTATGTATGTATCTATGTATTAGGGAGTGTGAGGAAGAGAGGGAGAAGGAGAAGCAGGCTCCTGAGCAGGGAGCCTAACAAGGTGGGGCTGGATCCCAGGACTCTGGGATCATGGCCTCAGCCAAAGGCAGCCACTCAACTGAATGAGCCACCCAGGCACTCCCCATATCACTTCTAAGTGTAAAGTACAGCGCTGTCAACCCTATGCACACTGCTGAGCGCCAGATCCCCAGAATCCCCTATCCTGCCTCTACACCAGCAACTGAACTCAAGGGGTTTGCTGCTTGGGGTGCATCAAATTGAACACTACCCAAGGAAGTGTTGGCAGCAAAGAGTTTTTATTACTTGTCGTAAGTAAGGAGACAGGGAGATAGCTCTCGAACCACTGCCTCCTCTTAGGGTTAATACAGGGGCGTTTTTCAGTACGCTTCAGAACAGGGGCATGGAGCCCAACCCATTAAGGAACTCACCCGTATTTTGTTACTTAAGCACTTCGGATCAATTGCGCATGCTCAGCTCAGCATGCCAAGACGCGGTGTACACATGGTGTGTTCAAAAATGGCTGAACCCGGTCCCCCCCCCCCCCTCCCGTTTAGGAGATCTTAGATTATAATGAGCTAAAGGTAACTTTAGGGCAACTTAGGGGGCTTCTTTAGAAGGCCTCAGCAACAGTCCGGTTCAAACTGGCTCATGCCGCTGGTTATCCAGTGGAACACCTGGCCCTACATCTCCTTGGTGGGAGCTGCTTGTTCTACAGAACAGACACATTCTTTCCCTGCTGTTGTCCCTTCCCCCTCCTCCTTTCTGTTGAGAGCTTGAAGCCCTCTGATCCAAGTTAACTCCTCTTTCCATCCTAGCTCATGCACCTGCTGAACAGCTCCCACCTCCTCTGCCCCTAGCCCCTGGCACCCGCCACCCTACTTCCTGTTTCTACCAGTCCAACTACTTAGATACCTCATATAAGACCGATGGTATAGGATGTGTCTTTTTTGTGACTGCTTATTTCACTTACTTAGCAACATGTGTTCAGTGTTCATATGTCAGAATTTGCTTTCATTTTGGGGTGCCTGGGTGGCTCAGTGGGTTGACCAGCTGCCTTAGGCTCGGGTCATGATCCCAGGATCCCGGGATGGAGTCCCACATCCGGCTCCCTGCTCAGCGGAGAGCCTGCTTCTCCCTCTCCCTCTGCCTGCCACTCTGCCTACTTGTGCTCTCTCTCTGTCAAATAAATAAATAAAATCTTTAAAAAAAAGAAAAAGAAAAGAATTTGCTTTCATTTCAAGACCAGGTAACGCTCCATTGCATGGATCTGACACCATTTCCTTATCCATTCGTACGCTGATGGACATGTGGGTTGCTTCCACCTCTTGGCTATGGTAAATAGTACTGCAGCCAACAGAAGCGTTTCAGACACTCACCTGCGTCAGTAATAAATGGCCAGTGGGCCTCAAACCGCTCTAGGGAGAAGGGTTCCTTCCAGGACGGAGTTCCGTTCGGCCTTAGGTTGGGATGTGAGATGAAATGGGGGCAGGCCCGTCTTAGGTTCTGTATGTCCTGGCTACTGGCTGCAGCTCCCTTTCCATTGCTCTTGAACTTCAGGGGTGAGCATTTTGGAGTTGTGGAGACAGTCTGGGATCCGCTCCAGACTTATACACCATGGAAAATCACTCGCCAGTGCCACGCCTCTGCCCGGGCCATGATATAGTGGAGAACGTGAGGCTCCTGCTACGATTGCCAGGGAAAATCCAGGATGCATTATTTGGTACATAGTTGTACTAAAGAATTATTCAGTATTTATTTGAAATTCTAATTAACTGTGGGACCAGTACTGTTATTTGCTATATCTGGCAGCCTAACCTCCGAACCCGCTGAGGGTCTCCCTCACAAGCCAGGACCAAGACCTTTGCCTCCCAACCCAGGTTCCCGAGTATAGATGATGTGGCTGCTTCTGAACTCCAGGCCTGGCTTGGAGCACAGGGTGTCAAGCCCAATCCTGGTTCACTAAGCTTGCCCCTAATTCACCTGCTTGACTGAGCCCCCATCCTTGCCTCGCTCTCTTTGACTCTAGGCAGTGAGTCTGCCTGAAGCCCAGAAAGCTGCCTTAAAATCCATATTTCAGGATTTCTTCTTTTATCAGACAAACCCCAAATGGTGATCATGAAACCCCATGTCCTGCCTGTGCTTCTCGTCAGGGGAATGAAGAGTGGGTGGCTGAGGTAGATGCAGATAGGGGTGCAATGAGAGGGACCAAAGCCATCTCTGGGAGTGTGGAGCACTCCCTCTCCAACCCGCCATCGATTGCCTCCCTTGCTTTAGGAGTTATGAGATAGCAGGGCCTGAAAATCCTCGGTCCACTCACCCTACCCAGTGTGGGAACCCCATAAGCCTAAACCAATGCCTTAGCTTCTCAGGAGCCCTCTGGCTCCTTATCCTGAAGGCTGATAAAGAAGATCCTTCTCCGTGCTGGCTCATGAAGGGCCATGGATGGGGGCATGGGTGTCTTGGGGAGGAGGTCTGGACTCCTGAGACTAAGGACTGCATGGTTCGGCCTGTTCCTGGGGTCCTTGAGACTCGTTGCTGGAGGCATCTGTGCTTGGGCCCAACGGGCAGCAGATGGCGCCCCATACCCTACCCTTGCAGAAATTTGGTGAGAACAAGGGAGGTTCTGAGACCTCCTCCCACCCAGCTTTACTCACAGGATGGTCTTAGTGAGTAATGGACATTGCTCTGGGATCGCATGATTAAGGTGTGTCTCCCACACTGGCCTGGTTCTTCCTACAGGCATATGGTCATCCTAATGTCCTCAGGGCCCAGTAGCAGGTGCCCAGCGAGTGTGGAATCGGTGCAGACAAGATATTAGGGTGGATGAATGCCACACCCCTCCTGGGAGATACTGGCCCTCCATGAGGGAGCTGGGAACAGCTCAGTCCACACTTGTCCTGTCCTATTCTCAGGGACAGAGACAGCAGAGGCAGCCGCAGGGGCAAAGTCCTAGGAGCCCCAGCCAGCTGTGAGACCCCTGCCATGAAGCAGTCATGTGGACTTGAGTGGGTGCAGAAAGGGACCCCAGAGGGACTTGGCTAGGAACTAGGCCTTAGGTCTATTCCTTGCCTCCTGGGTCAATCCAAGGCAACCTAGGAGGCAGCCAATGGCCTCCAGGCCTATGATGCCCGAAAGAGTAGGTACTAGCCACAATACCATTGAGCTCAAAAGGTGGCTTGGCTACCAAACTGAGATGTGCTGTAAATGCAGAAAACACACTGGCCTGAAGAAGAATGTAAAATATCTCATTAGCAATTGTTTTATATGATCTACATGTTTAAGTGCTTACATTTGGATGATAGGTTAAATAAAAACTATTATAATTCCATCTTACGTGTTCATTTTCACTTTTAAAAATGTGCGGCTACCGTAATTACATGTGTGCTTGCACTTGATGTCTACCAAACGCTGCTGCTTTAGACCCACAGGTGTCTTGGCCTCTGGCCCGTGTAGCAGCTGCGTCAGCTTTCAGGTGTGGGTCTGGCAGTCTGGCAGCAGGGCCCCTGCGTCACTCTTATGGACCAAGGTGGCCAAGTGGGCGTGGCATGGTGCCACTGGAGGGAGGACTGAGAGGATGGGGTGCTGGGGTGCGAGTCCAGGGCAGCTGGCCCGTGACAGGTGGGATGGCTAACAGGTGGGCTGGCTAATCAGAAGCCCCAGGTTCACTTCTCATGCCTTCTGTGCTGTGGCCACAGACCTTGGATCTGGAGGTAGCCTTGGGTTCTACTGCCTGTTGCACCAGTTGACAATATGGGGCAATTCTTGCTGGCAGGAAACGGAGTCGGTGGCTCCAGAAGCTAGGTTCCTTGAATCTTAATTCTACCTCTCCCTGCCCGCCTCGGACTCTCAGAGGAGGTTCAAGACCCCTTCCTACTCTGCATAGTTTGATGCATCTTTGCACATGCCGGAGCCTTTTCAGGAATGCTGTTGGCCCTTCCTTCTACCCAGCTGCCCTTGACCGAGCAATCATTTATTCTTCAAGTCTCTACTGTAAGTTCTAGGATGGCAGGATCCTGGTGATGTTTGATATCCAACCCAGCATGCCGGCAGAATGAGGTATATGGTCAAGAGTCACTGGTGAATGATTGGTATCCCTTCCTCAGGGAAACCTGTCCTGAACGCCTCCCATCCCCCAATCGGCCCAGGCCTCTGTAACTCCCTGTCCACTCATCATCTGTATCCCTGCTGGACAGTGAGCTGCCCTGGAGCAGGGATTGTGGCTACACTCCCAACACCTTCTAGAGCTTGGCACCGAGCAGGTGCTCAGGCAATCAGGAATGAGAAACAAACCTGGGCCGGCACCTTCCCTGATGGAGGGCCAGGTGCCTGAGGTGCTCTGCAAACCCTCCCAGTGTCCTGCGTAGGTGGCCCACACCAGGGTGGGACAAGTGCAGGAATCTTGCCGGTGATGTGGAATTCTGCCTCTCATCACAGCTGTGGCTCTGGGAACCTCCCTCACCCAAATCCCGGGGGATGCCGACAGTGAGGAGCAAACACTGCCCTTGAGCACAGCCCCGGATGCGGTCGGAGAATCACTACAGGACTCCTGAGCACTTGCTGGGTCACCAAGCCTGCTGCTGGCTGTGGGGTGTGCACCCCCCCGCCCCCTTGGTGCAACAGAGCCTCACACCAGCCAGCACAGAAAACATTGCTTTATTAACTGCGTTTGCCAACACACGAGGAGTGCAAAGGGCTCCTTGAGACACTGGCCCTGGTGGGAGCCCGGGTCCAGAAAGCCCCATGAGTGAGCAGGACAGGATGGGAGTGGGAGCTACGCAGCAGCGGCAACACAGAATCATGCAGGGCACATGGGCACTGGCCGCGGCAAGGCGGCCATACATTCTATTGCTCGTTAAGGGGAGCGAACGTGGACAATGTACAAAAAGGAGAAATAGGTCTTTGCGTTAATGAAAAATACATTTTTTCTCTACAAAGGAATCTCTTCTAATACAAGAAAATAAATATTGCAACATAAGCCAAAAATAATTTAAAATTGCTCTTTTCAATATATTTTCAATATTTCTCTTGTATATTAACAAATGGCACATCACTTTCTTTGAAACAAGGACAGAAGGTGTCGCCTCCTGTGACATTCATATCATCCCCCCACCCCGAGTCGTTTGCGGAGCACAGAGTGTTTTGTGTGTCTGAGGGACAAGGTGGCAGGAAGTGCCTTAAAGAACAACCAAAAGTCCCAGACTCCAGCCCTGGCTCTTTGGCCAATGTGGCCAGCTGGGCCAGGGGTGTGGGAAGTGGCCTCCCCAAGGGCCTTGTGACAGGCATCCGGACCATTCTGCAGAGCTCTGGGCATGGGCAGAGGCTGGCCACATCTGTGAGCAAGGAAACGCCAAGTCCGGCTGCTGCCAACATCTGTTAGTAGCACACAGGTGATTCTTTAGAAATTGCCCCAGCCAGTCCCACAACGTGCCCACACACGACACACAAACACGCATGCACAAGGACACAGGAGATGTGCCCTGGCACAGACGCACACACCTATAGCCCGGCACCCACGTGTGGAAACCTCGGGGGCTTCTCGAAGGAAATCGAGACCCTCATATTACAAATGCTCACACTGTCACAAAGTCAGAGAGCTCATTTAATAAAATAAAGCCTTTCTACCTTTCTTCTCCTTAGTCACTTTAAAATACATTTATGATCCATAAAAATACTTTCCTTGCAACTTACCCTTTTCTCACTGTGAAAAGGGGGAAGGTGGAGCTGTGCAGCCCAGACTGGGAAAATGAGGAATGACAGAATGAGTAACAGAGCAGCTTCTCCCTCCCAGAAGAGGGCCGGTGAGTGGTGGCAGATGTGGTCAAGCATGGGCTCTGCCTCGGCCTATGGCCTGCAAAAGGCCTCCTGCTTTCTTCCCTGCTTCCAAGCTCAACACCAGGGGTGGCAAAGCTGTCCACATGGTGAGCAGTAGACCAGAGAGAGTGTGAAGGGGCTGTGGCTAATGGAGGAAATGACCGTGGTGGGGACCAGCATCCTTGACCTCTGCGTAGTCTTGCTGGGTGCCCTAAAGGTGGACAGCTGCCCGGCAAGAATAGCTCTAGGGCCTGGCGTGGGAGTGAAGGCCCCCTACTTCCCTCATCAGCCGGCCGAACAAATCCCTTAGCCCTGCGCAGGACATGGCCCCAGGGAGAGTCCAGTCCAAAGTCAAAAGCCAACACAGAAAATCAAGAGGCCAACCTGGGCAGAGGCCCCCCAAAGAGAGCTGGCTGCCCCCTGCCTGGCCTACCCAGACCAGACCCTGGCCAGCCGTGCTGCATTCTCTGCCCAGTTCTCTCCTGCCCCCAGGGAGCCCAGACTCTGCCTCGGAACACATGAATGGGTAAAGGGGCAAGTGCTGAGTCTACTGGGCCTGAGCCATTCCTGACACCCCACCCCCACCCCTGGCAGAGTTTGGTTGTTCTTTAAGCTCGTCCCCTGGCTTCCTGTGAGGTCAGACCGGGCAATCCAGTACAGACAAGATTGTGACCCAAAGCATGGGGAAAGAGGACTGTTCAAAGGCAGTAAACAGAGAACGGGGGTTGGGGCACCAGTGCGTACACTGCACTGGCCGTGACTGCCAAGGGGGCAGGCCGACTCAACTCTACATGGTACCTTGTGCCACCCCAACGCCCAGAATCCTGGAAGCCCGTCCTGAGTCCATTCCACCTGGACCAATTTGCCTGATCTGAACGGAGTCCTATCTTTGCTTCCTACTTTGCTAAAATTCCCATGAAACTGAGTGTCGATGACAATGCCACTTTCGTACCTTGAAAGTTCCGGAGTCAGGGGTGGGTAGTCAAGCTGCTCCCCATCCCGCTGATTTGCAGGTTGTATATCTGTGTCGGGGCAACCACATGGTAAAGACTTTTGCCATGCTGGTTTTTCGGTCAGGATTCTTCGCCCCCTCTTTGAGACTGAGTTTGGGAAAGCTCATGGTGGACCCAGCCCCGGATCTGAAATCCAGTGCTGGGTCCTGCTTCCAGATTTGAATAGTTGAGCAGCAGCATAACAGCAACCTTTTCCAAGAGCTCGGACTCGTCTCCTTGGGTGTGTGCAATGAACACATCTCTATGCTTTGTTGCTAAAGAACTCCATTAAAAAAAAAGAAAAAGTCCAAGTGACAAGTTGTCAGGTCCAGGCTGTGCTGTGTTATGGTCAAAATATTCTTTGGCATCCATAGAATGATTCGACTGATTCACTGGACTTTTGCAAGTTTCTTGTTGGAGAAGTTCTAGCTTCACCAGTGGCGGAAGTGACCCAGGAGTAATTCATGAAAGAAAAAAAGCCATGTTTTCACTGAATTCCTTGTTTGTTTGTTCCCTGAGCTATCACCCTGGGGCCTCTCCACTGAAACTCTTCAGAGCAACTACCTGGGACCTAGAGGGTGGGACGGAAAAGGTGGCAGGCGGGTCCGTGGCGGGGAGGGAAGGCATAGCCAGGAGGGGAAGGCATAGCCAGGAGAGGGGGTCACGGCTCACAGGGTAGAGGAACCAGCAACATTCAGCAAGACTTGAACCCTATCCCAGGCCCCGGGATCCCACTGCTTGTTGGAAGGAGTAGTTTCCAAAAGGAAACTGAGGAAGAAGCTCGTCTCTTAGCAGGACTGGAAAATTTGAAAAGGCAAATGGTCTGGTCTGGTCAGGTCAGTTGTCTGGGAGTGACCAGACTTGGGCCGAGACTGGCCCCGAAGGAAGGAAGGAAGTTGGAGCCCCAGAGCAATTCTCTAAGTGGGGGAGTCTGAGCCCCACGCCCCTGTCTGGGCACTGGCCCTCCCTTGCAGCCCTCCACCGGCACTGGCGGCTGGCTGTTTGGGAGTCCCCTGAGTAAATGGCACAGCTCAGGAAGAGTTCCAGGAACCCTTTCTCCGAGCCGCCGGGCTGGGCACTGGCAGGGGTGGAGCAGCAAGGGAGTGGAGGGTCGTGGGGTGGGCGGGCAGGCCTCAGATGATGTGCGTTGATCAGGAACAGCTGGGGTTCCTCTGGAACCAGCAGGCCCTCTGCGCCCCCTCAGTGCTTTCTTGTATAAGCTCGTTGTGCTTGTGACAGTGAGTAGACTCTGGCTGGGTATCACTTATTAGACTTCCTTGGGGATCAGTGGAGTGCAGCAGGACCCCCCAAATGGACCCCAGTAGGATTTGGGGGCAAGGCGGGGCAGGCCCTGGGCTGGCCCATCTGCCATGAAATAATGCCCAAACGACGGTCTGTGTCACCCAGTGGCAGCGGGCTGGAGTCCTGGGCTCTTTCTCACCTTGCCTACATCTAGCCAGGAGCCTGGCAAGGCCGTGCGGGCCGGGGCGGGGCACTGCCAAGGCAGGGACAGTGCCCAGGACCTGCGATGGTCCTTGCGGCCAGAGCCATGGAGGGAATCCTACTGTCCTAGGCCAGCACAGAGGAAAGACAACAGTGTGGAATTCAAAACTCTCTCTATATTAAAAATAAAACCACAACGGAGTGGCAGTCTCAAGGGTCTGAGACACTCAGCAGAGATAGGAAATGGCAGTTGTGACTGGGCTGAGGCCTCATGGGAGACCAGGGCAGGGCCCAGGATGGGGTAGGGGTGACTTAGGAGGCCAGTACCCCCATGCGGACCACCTCCTCAGCCCCTGCTTCCCGGGGAGCCTGCTGCACCCCACTGTCCTCAGCTTCCACATCTGAGTCGCTCATCTCCCCATCAGAGAAGTAGCCATCAGTCTCAGTGTCAAAGTGTAGGCTGACCTTGGGCCTCTCGGCCACAGCAGAGGGCGGTCCTGTCCCAGCATCAGGCCTGGCACCTGGCGATCTCCGGGTTCCCTTGTTTTCGCGGGGCAGCCGGAGCCGGCCCAAGGGCTTGGGGCTCACTGGAGGGCCAGGCACTTGGACATTCGAGTCGGCAGCCATTGGGACTGCCTCGTCCGGGGTCTCGGGGGCCAGAGGGGGGCTCTCGGGGGCTGCTGGGATGGGACAGTCCCCAGCTGCAGGGCTAGATGGCAGGTGGGAAGGCGTTCGCCGCATTGCTTTCCGGGCCACTGGCCCTTGCCCCGCCTTGCCAGAGCCCGCATCCTGGCCCCAGGGCTTCTTGGGGGATTTGTCTGGAATCGTCCGTGAGCCAGGCCCATCCTGTGGTGGCTTCTTCTTGGCAGGCAGGCGGGTACGGCCCCGGGCCTTCCTGGCAGGGTCCCCGGGGCGCAGTGATGGGTCCCGCATGAAGCTCAGCAGTGTCTCCTCATCTTGTAGCAGCTCCTCTGACAGCAGCCCAGGAGCGGGGTCTTCACGGTGCCCGTGGTTCAGTGACCACTCGCTCATGGCCATGTTCTCTGCCGTGATCTGTACTGACTGAGCCAGCCAGCTGTTGAAGAAGGTGCCATCGATGGGGAAAGAAGTGGACAGGCCTGGCCAAGGGGAGAGAGGAGGCAAGTGAGAAACTTGCAGGTGTGAGTTGAACCCTCTCTCAGGAAACCCTCTCAGACCCTCCCCAGCAGGCCACCTGCCTCCCTCCCTCACTCTGTGCCAGACCACACTGAGCCGTCTGGATTTGTTGATCCCTCCTGCCAACACCACCGAAGAGGAGGGGCCACAGCATATACCCCTCTCCCCCAGTACTCCCAGAACTGGCTTCATGATTTGTGGTGCAGAATGCAAAGGGAAAATGCGGGCTCCCTGTTCAAAAATTATTAAGCTATTTCAAGGCGACAACAGCAGAACAGTAAACCAAGCAAGAGCCCTTTGAGAATGTACCAGTTCTGCCCACAATCCCCATCCCAGGGATGCAAGAGATGGAGGAATGAAGGGAAATGCCCTCACGCCACCAGGGGGCGCTGGGTTTTCATAAGAGCTGCTTCCAAAGCAGAGAAGCTGAATCAGTGTGTCAGGAGTGAATAGGGTAGCCAAGTGCTTCTGGGTAGAAATTCCCTCTTGGAGATCTGGGGCGGCAGGTGATCCTGAGTCTTCCTTTTGATACCCAAGTGGTCTCCTTCTTGAGACTGATGGAAAGACAAGATGACCTGAGGCCTCCCTGCTGGAGGTGAGGTCTGGAAGATGCCACAGCCATCCCTAAAAAGTGTTCTGGGGAAGCATATGACACCCCGGAGACAGAGCCCAGAGCTGGGGGACATTCAAGAGCTGTTGTGCTTAATGCGGCTGCAGTAAGGCGTCTGTGAGTGACGATGGGCTGGGCCAGTACCTGTGGCATCTCCTTTGGGTCTCTTTGGGTGGCTCCAGGAAGGCTCCCTGGTGCTGGAGGGAGGGCTCATTGGAGAAATCCCAGCAGAGTGGGACCAGGATGGAGAATTCTGGCAGACCCTCATCTCCCGGCATAGGGCTGCATTCTGGAAGGGCCTAGATGGCCTACCAGATCCCTTGAGGGCCTCCAGAAAAATCTGGCATCCAAGACTGGCTAGGGGAATGTGCGTGTGAGCTCCTGGCCTAGTCTCCAGGTCTACAAAAGGGGAATTTCTTGGGATGCCAGGCAGGACTGAGACCCTACCTGGTTTACCAAAGGTGTGAGCCCCTGAGTATGGAAGGGCCTGCTGTGAAGCCTTTGGCCTTCCTACTTGGTGCAATAGAAGTGCTGGGAGACCCTGCTGGCCTTAGGTTGGGGGCTACAAATGGAGTGATGGTGTGAGCCTGGCCATGTCTGCCAGGCCAGTGTGGCCACTCACTCACCCAGCTGCCCCAGGACTGAGTCAGGCCCCGCTTTCACTTTCTCTTTCTTCTCGGGGCTGCCCTTTGGGCCCTCGCGGCCTTTCCTTTTCGAGTCGCTCTTCTTGCCCTTTGCTCTCCTCCCAGACCCCTCTGTGCCAGGGAAAGAAAGAGCAGGAGGGAAGTGGTTACCCGGAGCAGCTCAGTCAAAACCATCCTAGGAGTCCTCGCCCACCTAAGCCTCACCTTCCAGGTCACCTTGCCCTGCTGATGGGCCCCAGGCTCAGAGCCATGGGCGCCTGGGGTAAGTGGGGCTCTAGTGAGTCAGGAATAGCTGGTGGGAAAGAGAGGGGTCACTGCCTACTGCTGCCCTTGAGCGGCTTGGGGAGGGCACGGGACCACGAAGAGGGTGGAGGACACCCTGAAGGACCTGAATGCAGGCTGATTTACAGGCCTATAGATGTGGAGGGAGTCCTGGTCGGTGGGGGAAGGAGTTGAGCAGCCAGGACAGGCAGGAAGGCCAAGCTGAGTGGCCAGGACAGGGCCTTCAAGGCCAGGCCGAGGAGCCAGGCAGGATGGGGTGGAGGGAACACTGAGGAGTTGAGAGACATGGGTTCTAAGTCAGGTCCTTGAGCAAGTCTACCCTCTGGTCTCCTGATCTGCTCTTGAGGTCACTCAATAGATGGCAGACTAGGGATGCACACCTGTCCCTCATATCCTTTTGGTACCTGACCACACAGGTCTAGGCAGCCCCTGAGAATACTGGAACAGGGGAGGACATCTGTAAGGAGAGGCCCAGTTGCCAGAAATCTCCTAGCTTTTTAGCCAGAGGCTGGCGCGGTTCCCAGATAAAGCTTCACAAGGAGGTTGAGAGATATGCAGTCTTCCCAGCTCTGTTGCTAATTGCCGGTGCAACCTCAGGCTGGGCCTCAAAAAGCCTCATCTCTGACGTGGGACCTATGCCTGCATAATTTGGAGACTTCGAAGCTTCCCTCACTTCCCTGAGGAAAGTCTGAGCTCTTTGAGGACAAAAGACTTTGCATTTCTGACCCCATCAACCCCCAAACCTCATTTGAGACATCGTCCTTTTGTCCCAGTGGCTGCTAGGCCAGCCTCCTTCCAGTTTCTCTTAAAAGGCAGGCTCTGGCTTCTAGGATTCCAAACCGTCCTGCCCTCCACCTGGTTCAGCTCACGCCATAAACGTCACTACTGTGGGAAGCCTTCTCCAGCCATTTGGCCAGACAGGCCTCAACAATCTGCTGGTGGTAGCCATGTCCTATCCCAGGCGCCGAATGTCAAAACCTCGAGGGCATCAGCCAGGTAGAGGCAAACCTGTCTCCCCTCCAAATGGCCTGCTCTGAACAAAGGGCTGCCTGCTGCTGCCACTCAGGTCTAGGAGCTGTAAAAGTGCCCAGACTCAACACGGGGACAGGACCCTGGCTCTTGACCAGGTTTCTGGAATCCTGTACCTGAGGCTACTACATGCCCTGTCACTTTCTGTCACCCTGATGGTGGGGCTCTCCGTCTGCAGCCAAATGCATGGCTGCAGTGAGATCCCAGGAAGCCTGATGTGTTTCCAGAATCACCACTGCTGTGAAGCCATCTCTGATACTCTGTCTCTGCACTGGTGCCAGCTGCAGCCCCTCGGGCACCACAAGGACAGGGACTCTATCCATTCAGTCCATGGCAGTGTGCCCCATGGTGCCCAGCACAGAGCCTGGCATACTGTTTACACTCAGTTCATGCTTGCTTCAAAAAATCAACAGATAAGAGGGAGCCTGGAGGGGCGCCTGGGTGGCTCAGTGGATTAAGCTGCTGCCTTTGGCTCAGGTCATGATCTCAGGGTCCTGGGATTGAGCCCCGCATTGGGCTCTCTGCTCCGCGGGGAGCCTGCTTCCTCCTCTCTCTCTGCCTGCCTCTCTGCCTACTTGTGATCTCTCTCTGTCAAATAAATAAAATCTTAAAAAAAAAAAAAAAAAAAAAAAGAGGGAGCCTGGAAAGCTCTGGCTGCCAGGAAGCTGCCAGTCCTGGGGAGGCACACAGTAGGGTCTGACCTCTGAGTGCACTCGACCCAGCCTGAACCAGGACTTGTATTTGGCAGGGCTAAGGTTTCTTAGGCCAGAGTGGTTTGTGATCCCAAAGGGCATAGCAGGCAGCTTGCCTGGGGTGAGGGCAGGGCAGTACGAGGGCCTTGTTCTGAGGGTGGCCCAGCAGCAGCAGCTCCTGGCTCAAAATCTCTCTCCTCCATCTGGCTACCTGTCTTCCAACATTAAAGAGCCCTTTTTTGAGTGAAGCATTGCCCTCCTTAAGATGCACACACTCTGGAAATGGCCCTGTGTCTGGCGGTATCCACACAACTAACAGGAGCAATGTTGAAGCTTCTTTGGCCTTGATTTCCAGATCTGTTGAGCACATGTCACAGCAACAGTTGAAGAAAATAGAGAAAAAACCCTGCTGGTACAGTGTCTAAATTCTATCACATGAGGTCAGAGGGTAAGAACACACAGGTTCTCTTCCATCTCTGGAGCAGCTGCCTGATTCAGGATCCACACAGAGGCACACGGGTTCAGGGAAGCTCACTAGCTTCCGCCCGTCCTGCCCCAACACCAGCCTAGAGCCGCTGTTGACATGCCAGAACCATGATGGCCCTGGAAGTACCTAGGTGTTCCCAGTGGACCAGAAAGCTCCCTGGCCCAAAGTCTACATTCCCAGCTCTGGCTCCTTGTTAGTCAACACACAAGAGGGCCCTAGGCAGTCCTATCTCAGTCTACTAGTTGGTTATAGACAGTCCACGTATGGGCCAGCAGCCCCGGGCTCCTGGTACATGCCCCCTGTGTATGTACAGGCCCTGAGCACACACCCTCCCTGGGCCGTGGCCCCTTGACAGTGTGCACACTGAGCAGGGGCTGGCAGACGGCAGGGAAGGCACCCACCTCGACACAGGTCCTGTTCAATCAGTTTCATCTGCAGGTGGAATATCTGCTCCTGGAGTTTGCAGATGGCGTGCTTCGTCCTCTCGCGCCTCGTCACCATGTAGCACAGATTTCTAACCTGAGGAGACAAGAGAGAGGTTTGCCACTTTACTCACGGCTGGTCACCCCTGACCTCCCCGCTCCAGGGGGCCACCGCTGCCTACCCTGCCCAGGACATCTGGGAATCAGTTCCCAAGCCCCGAGTGTGTCCTCAGCCCCGAGCCACCTGGTCCAAAACACAGACAGAGCATAGCCTTGATCCTGCAGCCCCCATCGAGCCAGAGTCAGGGAGGGATGCAGGGAGAGCATCTGGTGAGCTCAGGCTGGTGACTCCCCCCACCTCCTCCTGGCCACCATTTCCTGGCCCAGTCTGCCATGCTGCCCCTCAAGGCCTTTCCAGTGTGGCTGCCCTCTCATATTTACACAGTGTCCCCAAGTCTCACTGGGACCTGGCAAGGTCACCAGGTCCATCCCTCTGCCTCCTGTCCAAGGCCTCTTTTTCCAAGACATTCTTCAGCCATAAGCCCCGTGGCAAACCCAACTCCCGTCCTAGGACACAGAGCAGTGACACCTCCAGAAGAACAGCTTCTGACCCAGCAGGGTTCTGCTGTGGCCAAGCCATGTCCACTTGCTGCACTAGGACCGAAGCCAAGCTCACTCCTGCTCTGGCCAAGGCCCCTAGTCCACATGGCTATGACCTCAGGAGGGAAAGTAGGGGCCTCTCCGACTCCCTTCGGTCAGCTAAGAAGAGTGTTGAGTGCCTGGGAAACCAGTTTGCTTAGCTCATAGGACACAGACCCACTTCTGCAGCTGTTCTGAAAGCACCTGAAGCCTGGGCCATGTTGTTCCCTGTCCACCTGGCACCCTTCTCCAGCATGCCATCCCCTCATTGCTGCTCTCAGAGTGGAGCACACTTCTGGGACCAAGACCAGGCCCCCTCTATCAAGGCATTTCCTTGTTCTGGCATCGTGTTCAGCTCAGGGTGAAGCCTCAAAGCAGGGACAGCTGGCCAGAAGCTGTGAGCTGGAATTCTGGGTCCCACCAGGATAGTCTCTGTCTGTGTCTGGGTTCTACCTTCAAAGCCGAGTTCAGGCTTCATGTCCTTAAGCTGCCTAGGGGTGACCTGTGGGTTCCAGAGTCCTTGCCTTTGTCATGACCTGCATTTCTCCTGGCCTGGGGGACAGCTGTGATCACATCCCTCTGCAGACAGGGGCATCTTCCCCTTCCTTCCTGAACCTAGCAGTGGAAGAGATCCCAGAAATGCCAGGCTCTGCAGGAACTCCAAACAGCACTCTACACTGCTAAGTGCACACAGCCTAGACCCTGGACACAGGCCATCCATGGCCCACACCTCCCTAAGGGGCAGCAACCTGGCCCCGCCTACGCACCCTTGCTTCCTCTCAAATCCTGGACTTCCTCAGGACCTCCTCGTAGCCACATATCCCTCAACACCAGCTGTGGCTCTGGGAACTCAGGTGGTGTTGGGCCCTGGGCTCAGCGGTGCACAGTGCCAATGGGGAGATCTCTTTCTTCTGAGGGCTTCCTGCTAGCAGGGCAGAGAGATGTAGAGCGAGTATTGACAGGACCAAGCAACCCTGATCCAGACCTGGGAAGAGACCTGGAAGAGAAGGCTTCTTGCACAAAGGGGAAGTCAGGCCAAGTGAGAGATGATCATGCACAAGGGCACACAAGGCCAGGCAGAGGAGAGGCAGGGCAAGACCTTGTGGCTAGTGTGCCAGGCTTTACTTGACTAAGCCAGGCCGAGGGGAACTGAGAAGGGACTTTGCTGGGGATGGGGGGGTGGGGTGTAAGTGCTGAGACCCTGGAGTCACCCTTCAGGACCTAGCTCCTCCTCACCTGTCCCCAGAGCCAGTCCATCAGCACGCCCCATTCGTCCCTGGTGAACCTCATTCCTATCAGCTCCCTCCACTTCCGGTCACCTTATCAGCTCCACTGGGACAGGCAGGCATCCTGACCCTTCAGCTATCTCAGACCACCTTCTTGAAATGTAAAACCCCCCTCCCCTTAATAACCCCACTGGTTTTCCTACCAGGATGAACAGTGCCCCCTGCCAAATTTTACATCCACATGGAATCTCAGATATGATCAGCTAAGATGAGGTCATACCGGATATGAATGAGCCCTAAATCTAGTGACTGGTATTCCTATAATAGGCCACACAAAGACCATGTGAAGAAATATAGGAAGCATGCCACGTGACAACACAGGGAGAGATGGAATCAGGGGTCTACAAGTCAAGAAATGCTAAGCATTGCTGGGAATCAAAAGCCAGGAGAGGGGGCACCTGGGTGGCTCAGTGGTTTAAAGCCTTTGCCTTCAGCTCGGGTCGTGATCCCAGGGTCCTGGGATCAAGCCCCGTGCTGGGCTCTCTGCTCAGCAGGGAGCCTGCTTCCCTTCCTCTCTCTCTGCCTGCCTCTCTGCCTACCTGTGATCTCTGTCTGTCAAATAAATAAATAAATAAAATCTTTAAAAAAAAAAAAAAAAAAAAGCCAGGAGAGAGGCCTGGAACAGATCCTCCCTCACAGCCTCTAGACGGAATCAACCTTGACAATGCCCTGATCCTGGACTTGGAGTCTCTAGAACTATAAGAAACCACATTTCTGTTAAGGCTTCGAGTTTATAATGCTCTGTTATAGAAGGCCTAGTAAATGAACACAGCTTCCTATGGCACTTAAGAAAAAAAAAAAAAAATCAGAGCCAAGTCCAAACCTTTGCCAATCTGAGCTCCCCCAGGCACCTCACAGCTCATGTCCCACAACCCTCCAGTCTTGTCCTTTCTGTGTCCAACCCCTTTCTGCCTTGGGGCCTTGGTATATATCTGAGGCTCTTTCCAAGGCTAGACCTTGTCCTTCAGGTCCTGGCTCAAACGTCACCTCCAAAAGGTCTTCCCTGTCCACTGCATCCAAGTAGCCCAACATTATTCTCCCTGTATCCTAGTCCATTTCCCTCCTGGCACTCATATCGCCTAGTGTGCATGGGGACATTGGGGATGAAGAGACAAATTCATAGATACTTTGGAGGCCTGAAAACAAATCAGTCAACACGTTCAACCTAAAACAGATCAGTCACGGGGCACCTGGGTGGCTCAGTGGGTTAAAGCCTCTGCCTTTAGCTCGGGTCATGATCCCGGGGTCCTGGGATCGGGCCCCGCATCGGGCTCTCTGCTCAGCAGGAAACCTGTTTCCTCCTCTCTCTCTCTCTGCCTGCCTCTCTGCCTACTTGTGATCTCTATCTGTCAAATAAATAAATAAAATCTTTAAAACACAGATCAGTCAAGGTATGGCTTTAAAAAAATTTACCAAATATGTCATTCTCAAACTTTACTCTAACACTAACTTATAAAGATGACCTGAGGCTCAGAACTGCAAATGTTCCTCTCAAAGAAACCAATACTTAAGACCTTCCTATTAAAATACAGACCTTTTTTGGTCTTTTATTGTTTACAAAAGGGTTTCTTAAGGCAAACCCAAATGAATTACCAGCATCAAGATCCCTTGGGTAGCTGGTTAAAAATACGGATTCCCAAGGCACCTGGGTGGCTCAGTTGGTTAAGTGTCTGCCTTCAGCTCAGGCTGTGATCCCAGGGTCCTGAGACTGAGTCCCACATCAGGCTCCCAGCTACAGCAGGAGTCTGCTTCGCCCTCTGCCTCTGCCTACAGTTTCCCCTACTTGTGCTTTTTCTCTCTTTCTGTTAAGTGGATAAATAAAATATTTAAAAGCAAAAACAAAAAAACCCCACAGATTCCCAGTGGGGAGCCTGGGTGGCCTCAGTCATTTAAGTATCTGACTTGATCTCAGCTCAGGTGTTGGTCTTGGGGCTGTGAGTTCAAGCCCCATGTTGGGTTCCACACTGGGTTTACAGCTTACTTATACAAACAAACAAAAATCCACACAGAGTCCCAGGCTTGGGAGAATAGCAAAGTCTCTGGGGGTTGGGTTCTCAAATACACATTTTATATAGCACTACATAATCTGAAAATTACTACCCTCAGTCAAGCGCCTCCAAAGTGAGCTGCACAGGCTACTGAGTTAGTTCATCACACTACAGGAAAAAGACATTAAAGTATCTACTGGTGTGTGTGTGTGTGTGTGTGTGTATGTGTGTGTGTATGTTTTTTTAAGATTTTATTTTTAAGTGACCTCCATACCCAGCGTGGGGCTGAACTCCCAACCCTGAGATCAAGAGTCACACACTCTACCGACGGAGCCAGCCAAGCGCCCCTACCAGAGTGTTTTTGATCCTGTGAGAAATTCTGATTATGTCTGCTTCTTAATATACAGTGGTAGATATGAATGAGACATGAGAAAGTATAACATATTGTAGGTAAATGCTGAGTTTTTCTCCTGATAAGGTACATTACACAATCAGTGATACCTGAAGGCTCTCGCTGTAGAAGACAGCAAAGCTTCTTCCTGTGAAAATCTCAACAATGCCTACACACTGGTCAGGATGGGACTCCCTGCTGCCCCCTCGCGCTGGAATCACCAACTAATTCTCTAATTTCTCTCAAGACTCTTCGTTCAAAAAAGAAAAGAAAAGAAAAAGACCGTTTGTTGGTTCCATACTTAATTTTACCAAATGGAGCATTCCTCTTCTGTGATGACTTTTGGGGACCAAATACTGATACCGTAGAAGCTCATCCAACCTATCAAGTTCCTTACACTGTCATTATTGGTTTTTTTCTGACTATAAACATAAAAAGTTCTCTTAGAAACAATGGGAGTGAGGGGCGCCTAGGTGGCTCAGTCAGGTTAAGTGTCTGCCGTTAGATCAGGTCATCATCTCAGGGTCCTGGGATTGAGCCCCACATGGACCTTCTTGATCAGCAGGGAGCCTGCTTCTCCCTCTCCCTCTCCTCACCCCCAACTATTCTCCCCGCCCAAATAAATAAAAATCTTTTTAAAAAAATCAGAGGGGCACCTGGGTGGCTCAGTGGGTTAAAGCCTCTGCCTTTGGCTCAGGTCATGATCTCAGGGTCCTGGGATCGAGCCCTACATCGGGCTCTCTGCTCAGCGGGGAGCCTGCTCCCCCCACCCACCTGCCTCTCCACCTACTTGTGGTCTCTGTCAAATAAATAAATAAAATCTTAAAAAAAAAACAGAATGAAAAAAAAAATCAATCAAGTTGCAAAGTCCCCCAAACTAGGGATTGGTCATAAAAACAGCCTTTCTGTTTTGATGAAATTGTTGCGGTATCGTTAAAATCTTAGAGTGAACCTGAATACGGGGAGGAGAGGGGAGGGGCAGGGGAGGCTCCTGGCCAGTTATATTGAGCTAGACTAGACTAATGCTGAGGCATCAGTGGAGACTAGGAGGTTGTGGGGGGGAGCAGGCTTGGAGCTGGGTGTGCTGGGCATGAGATGCTGGAGACCAGAAGGGAGGTGTGGGCTGGACCAGCCTCCTGAGGGGGAGCAGAGCCATGGAGCAGAGCACTGAGAAGTCCCCCTGGGGGGTGGTGAACTGATGATCCCTCGGGCCAAGGAGTATTCACAGGAAGCAGGAGAACAAGAGTATTAAGGGAAGATGTGGTCAGAGTGTCCAAAAGAAACATATTTTAAGACCAAAGGTATGTCTGACAGTGGCTACCATAGCTGAGAATTCTGGAGGATGAGGATGGTGTAGTGGCCACGAGAGGTAGGTAGATGGAAGCTATTGGTGGCATTGGTGGATAGTTCTGGAATATGGTAGTGGCAGGAGCCTGGCCAGAGTGGGAAGCAAGGAATTAAGAGCAGTGAGGGAGGACAGGAAAGGGAGGATGGGGATGGGGGTAGTAGCGGGTCCCAGGACTAGAGGAACAATGGGGAGGGAGGATGTGTTTTCAGAGATGGGAGAAGGTGAAACGGACTCAAATCCTGGAGACTGAGTGAGCCTAAAGAAAAGGACTCCTGTGCTGCAGGGTGAGCACTGGGGGAAGGGGGGATAAGGAGAAAGGGGAGAGAACCGATAGAGGGCTCTACGGGCCAGAAGTTGGAGGGCTGCCTCTTGTCTGAGACACAGGAAGTGAGGTTGAGGACTGAGAAGGGGGAGCCCAGAGTAAGATGAAATAGGGGTGCAGACGGGGAATGTCTGGGCTGGGGAGCCCAGAACATCACAGAACAAGGCTGGCTGACACGAACCTCGGTGAGGCTTACCTGCTGCTCAACACAACGGGATCGCTAATAGGTGGGCCTCTGCCAGGTATGTGGCCTTTACACAGTGGCAAGGGCATGGGCAGCAAGCCAAATGGGGTGGGGCTAAAGAAAATGGGGGACAGCCAATGGGGGGTGCAGAACGGAGCAGGGAGACAGGAGGCTGTGGGCAAGTAGGGGGATTTGAGGTTGCAGGGTTACTGATGGGGCAGCGGGGTGAGGGGGTGACCAGGTTTCAGTGAAGTGAGGACATGAGTGGGCTGGCAATGTGCTAGAGATGGGCGATAGAGGGGTTGAGGGGCTGTAGTTCTGGGGCACAAGGCAGGCTTTGGTGGGAGGTCAATGAGAACAAGTCCGGGTACTGAGGACAGAGGAGATGGGGTATGACTGACCTGACAAGGAAGTGGGTGGGTGGTGAGTGTGGGAGAGTATCAGAAGTGTGGCCTTGGGGAGATCCCACAGGTCTTTCCTCATCAGGGCGGGGGGGGGGGGCGTGTGTCTGAGAGCTGCCCCCTCTTTCCTAAGCCAGGTCATGTTCTTAAGCAAACTCCTGGTAACCAGACCCAGAGCCACAGGCATGGAGCCCCATGCAGGCCAAGCCGCTGGCACGGTTGCTAGGGGACACCAGGCGGCGTTGACAGGCTGCTCGTCAGCGCTGCAATTTTTATGTTAGCTGTGAATAACTCCGGGAGCCGGCAGTGGCCGTGCCTTCCTGAGCAGCCTGCTGGGGCCACGCCTGCGGCTGAGATTTTAGGAACACACATCTTCCAAGCTGACCATAAAATGGGACTTCAGGCTGGTGGTGGCAGCGTGGCCCTGGCTTCTGCTTCTCTCAGCAAAACCCCTGCCTGGCCTTGGGGGACACAGAGATCAGGGAGGATGTTCTGTGATTCCTCCCCACGTCCTTGCACCGGGCCTGTGTGCTCAGTCCTCCACGGGGCCCCTCTTCAAGCAGCCCGCTCTTCTAAGAGCCAGACAGCAACAATAACCATGGTGGACAGCAGAGGTCACTGTGCTCCCACCTTCACTGTGACGCCAGTCAGTTGGTTCCTTATTCCCATTTTACAGAAAGGAAACTGAAACTCAGAAGACACACAGCTGGGAAATGCCGGAACTGGATGCATACCCAGGCTGCCCAAGGCTTCCGTCTCAACCCCGACCCTGCCCCCCCATGCATCTGGCCCCCAAGCTGGCCTGGTGCCCAGTCAGAGGCTGGCTCCTTTCAGCCGTTGGCCCTGGGCCATGGCCAGGTCACCAACAGTCATGGGTCTCCGCAGGAAGCCTCCCCCCGTGGCAGAGCTCTCAGCCCTGCTCACTCACGCAAGCCACCAATGTGCGGCTGTGAAAGGCCCCAAGGCTAGACCCGGAGGGGTCAGTCTGGCACAGTCTCTCCTTGGCCGGCCAGGGCTGTGCACTCCCTCACTTTGTTCTCAGCTGGTGCCTGCCAGTTCAGCTCGGGGGCTGCTGGGCAAGCATTTTGATGGGGCCCTCCCAAGCCCTGAAAAGTCAGCCCTGCCCCTTCTTCCTGGAGGACGAGTGGGCGGATTCAAACCTGACTTTGGAGGGCTCTGTCCCTTTCCCAAAGGTGTCTGCATGGCAGCTCTGGTTGCCTGGGAACCTTCTGGCATCCTAGCCCTTGACCTTGGCTCCTGGCCACAGCTTTACCAGCTGACAATGAGGTCCAGAGGTTGGGGGGACTGATAAAGGGATGCTTTTGCTTAGGAAGTACAGAGAACAGAGGTTAAGGCAACAGCTCTCCTTACAACCAACCTCCCACCCCTCCCCCCATTCAGGTCCAAATTCAAGTCACACCCTAGAAAACACACATTCCTTTAAGGCTCCCTGTCATTCATCTTCCAGACCCTTCCAGACCCCTAGCTTTCTCATCTGCTCATTAGGGCCAGCAGGAACTACTTTGCCTCTTTTTCCAGCATGATGATTAAATAAGTCACCCACCTCCTGGCTTCTCCTACACTGCCCAGCGGAGCCAGACTGTGGGCTGACCAGCATAGACGCTAGGGAGGTCAGACCTGAGGGGTCATCTGGGAAATAGCAGGAGTAAAAGCAAGGTGTGAGCGCTGGAGCCCTGGAGGGTGCAGACTCAGGGGTGGCCCAAGGACAACTCTGGAGGCAGCTCTGGTCTCTGAAAGTACTCCATGTCCTCATATACTTGATGCCACTGCCACATGAGACAGGACGCTGGGCTGCCCAGGAAGTGACGGCTACAATGTAGATGGCCTTGCCCTCTGGCCTGGCTGGAGTCAGGGACATCTGCTGTCCCCACTCTCCACCTGCCTCTTCTGCCAGGCCAGCTGCCAGGCAGTAAGCCCCCTCCCAGGCCAGCAGGGTCGTTTCCCCTTGACTGGCGCTCAGGGGAGAGGATGAGGCTGATGGAGATCGGGCAAACTGTTCCCAGTTTCAGCATCTCCACCTCACGTTCTCCCCAATATAGCAGAACACCTGCCAAGTTGTTCGACCCATTTTACAGACTTGCCGACAGAGATGGACCTAAGATAAGCAGCTGCCTCAGGTCACACAAAGCCCCTTGAACGTGTCTACACAGGGCTGTCTCCTAACAAGGCCTGGGGCAAGGACAGGCATGTGTCTCTGTGCCACACACGGAAGACACTGTGACATGATCTCACATGCTCTGGAACCCTCAGAATGAATGTCCCAAAGACGAGGGGCTGGAACAGCACCAGGATGGTTCAGAGTCCATCCTGTTTCATCCTTGGGTTGCCTCCAACCTGGTGGTAGCACTGGAGGTAACACAGTGGGAAAGAAGAGTCGAGTTCAAGGGCATACCCCACAGAACGTGGAAACTCCTCACCTCTTTTCTGGGGGAGTAGGAGGGAATGGAAGCTTTGGGGGCCTCCACTGCTGCAGGAAAGCAACTCTCACTACCCTTCATCCACCACAGCTCACCCGGAAGCCATGCGTCTCCTCATGTGACTCAGCTCCCAGGACTACCACCTTGCACCACGCTCAGACCCCCTGTCTCCCAGCATACAGCTGGGGGGTCTGGGCCACCCATCTGCTGCAGGCCCCACAATTCCTTCACCAGGGTGAGCATTTGGAAGTTGCAGCCAGAGAGGGACAGTCCCTCCTTAAAATATTCCGCAGTTTCCACACACATCATGGCCCACTCACTGAGCTGCCTTCTTCTCTCCACACAGGCCACTATGTCTCGGCCCACCTGCATGCCCCCGCACCCCACATTAACACCTGTTTTCCCTGCCCTGGCCCAGCACGTGTTTGTCGGGTTGATCCAAACTGCTGTGACTCCCAGTTCCTCCCTGGCCTCAGATTCCAAGCAGAAGCTCATGTGCTGGGAATAGGCATGGCTCACAGAGGCCACAAATGGGGACAGAGGCCAGCAAAAGCTGGAAGCCTGGGATGAGGCCCAGCTCTGATGCCCTCTAGCAGCAGGACCCTGGCAGGGCCCCCAACCGTTCAGGCCTACAAAAAGGTAGGGACAAGAGGGGTTCAGAGACCCAAGGGCTAGATCCTCCCCTCTTCTGTCCCGCAGCAGACAGCCCCACCCTATTAGAGAAATGGAGGCTCTCAGCCCCTCGGCCAGAGCGCACCATCTGAGTCCTGGAGAGCCATGGCAGCTGCAAGGCAGCGTGCACGGGGTGGAAAGGCTCCCGGGACATTCCCCGGGTAGGCAGGCCTGCCGGCGGGCCGAATACACGGCCACTCACCCTCTCTAAGTCCTGTCGCAGGTGTGTGAAGAGCTTGAGGCGGCGGTACAGGACATCCTGCTCCTGCTGGGCCAGGTTGTCCACCTCGTCAGTCTTGGGGGTCAGTAGTGGCTGGTTGGCGTTGGCTTTCCTCTTCAGCTTCCAGTACTGGTAGATGAAGTCCACCAGCGCCTCAGCCAGCTCCAGCCGCTCAGCCACCTCCGCCGGCTCCACCAGCTCGTAGAAGTCTTCCTCCAGTTGCTGCAGCCGCTGCTTGCGCACGGTCACCTTCTCCAGGTCCTCACCAGCCGGGCTGGGCTCCGCGGGGTCAGAAGCGGGCTCCCCCCTGGGGCCCCCGTCACTGTGCTCCTGGCAGAACGACTTGAATTTGACCTCGTCGTTGTCTGCTAAGATAGTCCGCATTTCCAGGCCATGGTCAAAGGCGCATGTGACGTGGAACGCTGTGACGCAGGAAGGCATGGAACACTGGAGGGAGAGGAGGGGAAGTGTCAGGCACAAGGGGAGCCCTGAGAGGAGGGAAGAGGTTCCTGAGAATCCAGGCTCCTGGTGAGATCCGACCTAAAGTGGCACGGACGCCCAACATCCTGTGGCTATGGAAGGAGCTCTGGTAAATGGGAAGGGGGAGTTCTAGGGGAGCCTGAAATGGGGTTCAATACCATACATATTCTGGGGAAATGTCAGGTGATTTGACAACCCTTGAGGATAAGCTGCATGAGTGTGTGGGTAAAATGACTTTGGAACAAGAGGCATTAGAAGAAAGAGGCTGGTGATGGTCGGTCACTGCCTCCCTTCCACAGCATGAACTAAGATGGGGAGTTGTGCATCTCCTTTGTCCTCTGGGAAGAGGGGCTGGAAGTGGACCCCTTCCTTCTCTTGCCCAGGCAGCTGGCGCTGACTCAGGGTCTGCTACTCTCCCCTAGCCTTGGAAGATGGCTGTGGGCTGCTCATAAACGTTTTAGCAATACCCCACCCAACTATTAATGAACCTTTATGTTGCATGCACAAGTCATTTCGAAAGTCTTAAAAATGGGTGGAAGTACATCTAGTGTCTGCAATGACAACTGTTGCTAGGAAAATGAGGACAAAAAATTAACCTCCACTTTCCAACCCCAAAACCAGCAGCATCACATCATCTGGGAATTTGCTGGAAAAGCAAATTCTCAGCCCATTCCAGATCTACTGAATCAGGACCCCGGGGGATAGGCCCAGCAATTCTGTCTTAACAAGCCCCCCAGATAATACAGATGCACGCCAGAATTTGGGACCCACTGCTATGGACAGACTGCCATAGCCTGGCCCTGCATGGGGAGAGCCTGTTAGCTCAGCTGGAGGAGGAGTGTTTCCTGCCCCTCCCACGTGTTACGTTTGATGTCAGAAGTCCCTGGGCAGCCACGGGGTGAAGGACCTCGTACCTGGATGCAGGTGCCCGTGCACTCCTTGCAAAGGTTGCAGGACAGAGCCCAGCGGCTGGCGGGGATATGCGAGATCTTGGTGATGGGCTCCATCTTCTCTGGGCACCCAATGCTGACCTGGGCAGGAGACAGGGAGCTGCATCAGGCCTCTCCTCCCCAGCTCGCCTCTAGCGATCCCCCAGAAGGGAACTATCTGCCAAAACCAGGCAGTGGGCACACCCGGCAGTGCGACAGACAGCCCAAATCCCAAGCTGACCAGGAAGTAAGTAAACTAGTGTTTGCTCACCTGTGACTAGTCTTAAGTTGTTTGTGACTATGTATGAGAGTGCACATCAGTCCGTGTAACTGAGTGTGTGTATGTGCCCGTGGCGGTGTGGGTCTTAAGGCAGGGAGGCTGCAGAGTGTGTGTGTGTGTGTGTGCGCGCGCGCACGCGCATGCGTGCATGCAGCCGCACACACAGGTGAGTATATGCAGCATCCCCGTGTCTTCTGTATGTCACCCCTTCCGTACTAGCACCTTTGGAGTTCTTACTAGAACATGTGTTCATTTAGTCTACATTTCTGGGCAGCAACTAAAGGCCTCAAGGCAGCATCTCTTCTCCTCTAGGGCTTGCCTGGGTACTGGGGATGTGCCTTTGTTTAGCCCTGCCCGTCCCTCCTACGGGGACAAGCCAACAACCATTATCTAACTCTCCTGGGCACAGCCCACCCCTCAGCCCCAGTGAGTCCATCTGCCTCCCCACTGTCCATGCCTAAGATGACAGAAGGGCTCCTGTCCAGAAGTCCTGAACCACAGGGCCCCCATGGGGAGGAAGAGCTCTTGCTAGTTCTGTCTCTGTAGTGCCCAGCCCAGGGCACACTCAGAGGTAGTCCCAGCTTTGAAGAGCTGCTTTGGGAGCACAACCATGATCACCACAGAAGCCTACAGTGGGGGTCCCTGTAAGAGCCTTCAGACTGAAGCCCAAGAAGGGGAGGGGCCCCTGCTGAAAGGGGCTTGCTTGCAGGCACAGGAAGCAACGGAGGGGGGCCATATTCCGAGTTGGGGCACACAGCAGGGCTAGGGAAGAAACTCTGGTGAATGTCAGCATTTCCTATTTCAAATAAAACCTTCCAGGGGCTCAGTGCTCTGGTGACTCACTAAGTCACAGTGGGCTTGGCCTGTCACCCACTGTCTTCCACCACTGAAACCCAGACCCAGGCCAACTCCTCCATCCGAGCCACAGCCACGGTAGCAGGCCCACTGTCCACTTCTAATTAGCTCTCTGCCTGACTACCTGATCTCCTTTTAGGTCAGCTGGCTTATTTTTGTTTTAGGCAAGGAGCCTGATGTTGGTTGGAACCACTGCCTGGATTTCGAGAGACCCACAACACACTTTCCCCTCTGCTCTGCTGCCTGACTTCTGCTCAGCTTTCAGACCTACTCCCTGGGTCCCCCAGGCCCACAATCCCACCTACCCATGGAAACCACCACCTGAGATCTACCCAAGTCCACAGGCAAAGCTCTCTACGGGTTGCTGCCCCAGTTCTCAGGTGCCACGTGAGACAACCCTTTTTACAGAAGCCTGCTTCTTTCTCAGTGCTCTGCTCCCTGAGTTCTATGCTCCACTTACCCAGGGCCGCCCTCCCACCCCGATCTGCCCACCTCAGGAATCCACAGCGCGCAGCTGACGTGCACCCACTTGGTCCCGCTTCTGGTGGGCTTCAAGGCTCCTCCTCGCTTGGGGCAGAGCAGGCACTTTGGCTGGACACCCAGGGCACATGTCCGGCACAGCCAGCTGCCCGTGGGCACCTTGAGGATCCCGTAGCATGCCTGGGGAGAGAACAGGGTGGTCACCATCTACATCTGGCTGGGAGTCAGCTGTAAATAGCCCCCAGCCAGCCCATGTGAGGAGCTACAGAACCCTACTGCTAACAGGTTTTGGCAAGGAGGCCTCTGGATGGATTCTAAGGCCAAGACTCCAGTCCTCCGCAGAAGGGCTCAGCTCTGCCCTCTGTTGGGAGGAAAGTCATCTTGGTCAGAGGTTCCAGTAAGTGTTGGACTTCAGAAACGTCCATGTACTCCTTGAAGTTGGACACAAATTTGGGTTTGTATGCTGCCTGAGGACAAGGCCCTGAGCATTCTTCCCTGTTCAGAGATTTGTGAAGGGGGCTCCTTCTAGTCATGCCTAGGGCTTATGGACCTATTAGCAATTATGTATAAGGGACATGAATGAATGAGGGGCCCACTGCCTCTGAGCTCCCCAGGAGCTCTTCCAGCAGCAATGGCTAAGGAGTTGTGTGTGTGCACAAGTCAGGGCTAGAGTGGGTCCACTAGGTTCCAGTCAAGTCTTCTGTAAGTAAGGCCCAGAGATGCCTAAAACCTGGGAGGTTTGGGCTCAAGATGAAGAGGGAGAACATGTCTTGCAACACACCTGGTTTGTAAGATCAGCAATGGTAAATACTTATAGCCTGTACTATACTGTTCTAAGCAAAGAACTCCTAGGAAGTAACTGAATCCTCCCAACCACTTATTTTCATTTAGAGTTGAGGAAGTAGAGGCCCAGAGAGATTAAGATATTACCTAAGGTCACAGAGATTGTAAAGGGCAAGGCCACAATTTGCAGTCAGGCAGCCTAGCTCCAGGCTTTGCTTTCTATCACGGCACTGTGCAGCCTCTTCCTCAGTTCAGGTCGGAGGGGAGGAGAGGCAGGGGGTCAGGGAGTTCAGTGTGGAGAGCTGGAGCGAGGCCCCCAGGAAGGCATTTACTCAAGTCTGGGGACAGCGCTGAGCCCTGGGGCACTCACTCCATTCCCTTCCTCCTCCCTTGTTCTGCTTTCTGGGGGCCTGCAACCGTGGGGCTATGGCATTCCTCCAGCAAAGACCAGGATGACCAGCTGCCGGCATCAGGCGAGGATGGGGGTGGGGCAGAGGGGCTGCCCACCTGGTGCACGCAGACGTTGCATTTGTCACAGAAGACCATCTCATTGCCATCTTCGCCCTCGGGAGAGCGGCACACGTCACAGACAACATCCTCATCATACTCGATGCCCAGCCCCTCCTGAGTCTCGATGGCCCGTACCATATTCTGGTGGCACAGGGTCTCCAGCTCCTCTAGCACACGCTCCAGCGTCAGCTCGTCCAGCTCTGGCCTCTCTGTGAGGACAGCAGGGGACGGTGTTAAGAGCCTGGGTTGTCAGGACAGGTGTATGGAGGGGGCTCCACTTGTCCGCTGTATGACCTGGGAAAACGCATCCACTGTCATGGGCCTCAGCGCCATCATCTGGAAACGGGATGGGCTGGACCATTCAATATCACTCACCCCTGGGGGCTGGTCCTGCTCTTCTGACTTCAGACAGCCTGCTTGTGACCACACATGTGTGTACATGTGGACAACATGGAAGGATCTCTGGGATGCAGCTGCATGCATGGACAACCCACTGCCTGAGCTGCATGTATGTGGGGGGGCCATCCTAGGACATGTTGGTGGGCTCCAGCCAGGAGGCCCCTACTAACTGACCCCACACCCCATCTGTCATCCTAGCCTCACTTATGTGCTCACTTAATCTCTGCGTAACAGGCTTACCAATAATATCCTCAAGAACTCTGCAAATCACAGGCCATTATTGTTCCCACCTGACAGCTACAGCACATGAGGCACAGAGACCCCAAACAAGTTCTCCGATCAGTAATGTGGTAGGGACTTTCTCTCATATCCATGTGGCGCCAAAGCCTCGTCGTGGGCACCGCCCTTCTGAGGGTGAGAATGCTGCCATTTGGAAGAAAACTCTGCCTGGCCTGCCCCAATCCCGCTCTCAGCCTGGCAGGTCACCTACCCATCTCCTTGAGCTCCGAGTTGATGAGCTCCAGCCAGTAGGCATCAATCTCGTCCAGGTCATAGCGGCTGCCCCCAGGCCAATCAGGCTGGGAGCCCTCGCCAAGTTCAGAGCAGCTAGGGGACACCTGGGTAGGGGGGCCTTCCAGCGGCGGGAGGATCCTAGGAAATCAAGAGAGGGTAACATGAGGGGAGGGACCCTCAGCCTGCCACCCTCACTGGGTCTGGGGACCTCCAGTGAGTTGGCCAGCCCAGCTGAGGAGCTGGTGGGCAAGTGAAGCGTGAGACTTTGAGGTCACCTCCTAACACTACCTCGTCCTGCCTGCCCACCTGCAGAGACTCCAAGGACTACGGGTAAGCAGGAGAGGAGACCAAAGGGCAGAATGTGGATTGGGAGTGGGTGCTGACCCACTGTCCCGCACGTCCCGTAAACATCCACCCTGCCCATAGCACACCTCTCCTGGTCCTCTCATGAGGGCATCTGGGCTCAGCTAAAGCTCTATGACCTAGATCTGCCCTGCCTGGGGCTATCCAACAGGCAGTCCCTGTGCTCTCCTGGGCAATGCTCTGTGCCAGGCACTTTGGGAGAAGTGGTGTAGAGTCAGTAAGGCTTCAGGTCCTTTAGCATACACCCCTCAAGGCTAGGTGGGAGGCCAGGGATAGCCCCCACATCTCCACAAGGGGACGTGAGGCTAGGCCTCCTCTAGAGTGAGAAGGGGCTTTACCTGGGTGGTATAGTATTGCAGTGCAGGACGGCCCTCTCCACAAAAAAGGTCTCCCTCCCCAGGTACGATGTAACCTGAGCCGTCAGTCTCTCAGTGAGGATGGGGACCCTCAGCGCAAGATGGAGGCCTCCTCCCCAGGACAGAAAGATTAGCCGACTACATTCCCAGGACCACACTCCAGCACAGCCCTCCCTTGGGCCACGCCTCTCCCTGAGGCAGCTGGGAAGGGTCCTAGCTGCAGAATGTGGACTCAAAGTCCTGATCCGCTATTTTCTTTTAAGTAAACCCTAGCCCCAGTGTGGGGCTCAACCTTGCGACCTCAAGATAAGAGTCACATGCTCTACCGACTGAGCCTGCCAGGCACCCCCTGACCTACCACTCAGTGTGCTATCTGGGCAAGCTGCTTAACTTTTCTGGGCCCCGTGACCTCATCCAAAAAAATAACCTAGCAGTAACAGTACTTACCTTCTATGGCTGGCAGGGGTTAAATGGACGGATATGTGTAAAGCTCTGAGAACAGTGCCTGGCACACAGCAAGCCCTACAGGTGCTTGAGTGCGTATTTTAAGTCCTCTGGATATCAGTTCCCTCCTTCTGAAATGGAATAGGAGGGCTTTTTGCCTTGGGAGGGCCCAGTTTCCCCTCTTGGCTCAGCTGTGTGCTGCCCCTGAGTTCCCGATGCCAGTTCAAAATGCCAGCTCTTCCCACCCCCCACCGGTTGCCATGGTTATCGCTGTGGAGCCTGGTTTCCATCTGGCCAGCCCTGCCAGGGCTGAGAGGCCCCTCACTTGCCCGAGAGGCCTCCTGGGGTCGAAGGCAGGGCTGCCAGGGGCTGGGACTCAGTGCAGACTGGGGAGGGGAAGGCAGGGTGGCACAGAGACGTGACTGAGCTGTGGGGAGGACTCCTGGGCTCCAGGCACGCCCCCACGTGTCAGTCAGAGGGGCAGGAAGGATGGAGGAGAAAGGGAGGCAAAAACGGCCTGCAGACCAGGAGGGGAGGGTCGGAGGAGGTTGAAGGGCGCAAGGAGCAAGGGAAGGTGCTTGGCTCTACCCTGTCCCACGTGGGAGGCCCAGATTAAGGAAGCCTCAGGTAACCACTAATGGTGTGACTTCCCCAATCCTCCTGAAAAACAGATCATTCCAAATGGATGCAGTACTGATACTCAGTGTCCTACAAAGTCCCCTGAGGGTCTTATTGGAATTAATATATTCTTTTGAAAACATAGACTACTTTTGTCTTGACTCTGCTTTGTTTGTGCCCCCAGAACAGGCTCAGTCAGGTTTTGGATCCAAGCTTTGCCTCATGACCTACTGGCTTCACGCTACACCTGTGTGGTCACTCAGCTACCACCTGGCCGGACCCCTTGGAGCCAAGATCACATTCCTTTCTTTCTCGAAGAATCTAGGGTTCAGGGGCTCACGTCAGAGAAGGCATTTTCTGTGCTTCCTGGGGCCCTTAGCTTCCTCCGTGACGCCTATTTGGTTCTGGCAGAAGGTCTCTTCCCAGATGTGGGCTGATCTGACCCCAGGCTAAGGACGCCATCTCAGCTGTAGCCGGCAGGGCAGAGTTCAGCTGTAGGAAGTGGATGGCTGGGCTGGGACCTGGGGGGAGGGTGTCTACTCCAAAAAGATGACACCTATACCAGAGGCTGGCTTTGCCCTGGGTTGAGTCTTCTGGCCACAGAGAGGGAGCAGCAGAGGCCATCACTCAGTTCGCCATTAGGGGGTGAGATGGGTTCTCATTACCCAGAGAAATTTCAGACCATGAGGTAGCAGACCTGCCCCAGGGCCAGGAAAGACTGGATGAAAAGGGGGAGATGGAATGATGCGCCGGGATAGCAGTGGGGGGAAGGCAGCCAGAGCCAGGATACCAGTGTGATTGGGGCACAGGCTCTCTCTGGGCCTCACAGGGGCAACCGGGGGCTTGTAATTTCCTGGCCCAGCCCCCTAGGCCCTGGCGGTCACGCAGGGAATTCCCCAGAATTTCCCAGCTTCCTCATCTATCAAATCAGGGGAGTAAGATGTACTTTTAGGGCTGGTATGATAATTAACTGAGAAGATGAACGTAACAGGCTCAGCCCAGCAGATTCTCAAGAAGAGCGGCTGTAACAATTCTGCCTGTGCTGGCAGCTGCAGTGGCTTCCAGATAAGGGCCTTGCAGTGGGAGGTGCCCAGGAAGACGGAGGGACTGGGCTGGAGGGAGAGAGGGGAGCCTTCTCCTCGAGAACAGCCTGCCCTGCCCCCAGTCTGTCCTCTTCAGAGAGTACAGACAGGCCAGGGATGCCTGGCTCCTGTGAGCTTAGAGGCACCGTGCATACCCGGGGAATGCACCTCGTTGAGCCAGAGCTGCCTGAACACGTGCTCTGTTCTTGATGTCAACAGATAAGGCACTGTGCTGGCAGGCAGAAGCCACGCTACTGGTGTGGAAGCATTTACAATTAATTACCCAGGCCACTGGATGTTTCTGGAACCACCTGACACTGACGTCAAGGAGGGAGGACAGACAGCTGGGCCAAGCCTCATCAGGAAGCACCTCTCTCCCAGCTGCTGGCCTGCCCCCCAACCCTTTGCAGCCCTGGGTCCCTGCCATGTGTATTCTCCTGCAGTCCCCATCACACCATTAGGCAGCTACTGTTATTAGCCCCATTTTACAGAGAAGGAAACTGGTTCGAATAGGTTAATAACAGTTCCTTAGTCTGGTGAAATGAAGGTGTGAAACTGGCTAGGAGCTTAAACCCTGTTTCTGGCCCTAGGAAGGGGATGTGGAGAATCCACTCCCTCTGCAAACCCCACATGTTCTGCCTTCTAGAGAAGCCTAGAGCTCCCCTGATTCTGAGAGAGCCTGACACCAAGCACTCAGACCTCAGGAGCCATAGCACGAGCTCTGCCCAGCACCCAGTCCTCACAATGCACCGAGGCAGGGTTCAGAGTCTGATTTGTCCCTGTAATCCTGTGCCCAGCACAGACCTGGCACCAGCTGGGCACTGGGGATCTGTGAGCCACTCTAGGTGTGGCTGCCAGCAAGCAATGGTGCCAATGTCAAGGGCAATGAAGGCTGCACCCTTTGCCTCAGACCTGGTCAAATGGGCCTAAGTGAGAGCCACTGGGCTGCCAGTGTGCTGGTGGGCGGGGGAGGCCAGGGCCATCAGGTCCCTTGGCCCAGAGACAAGATTTAGGGGGTTTCCCAGAGTGCAGAAAGCAGCACTTGTCTGGCCTCTGTCACCGGAAGCAAGGGCCACAGCCAAGACACACTAGGGGTCTCTCTGATCCACAAGACCAGAATCTACAAAGCCTAGAGAGGATACCCACGGACCCAGCCCTGACCCAGCGCTGTTGGGGAATCCTCCTGAGGATTGTCATAGGCAGAGCTTCCTGAGCATCTGTTGTGTGCCAGCATTCAACTCCCTCCCACTCGCAACTCCTTAAAAAGGTTTAAGAAGTCAACAGCACAGCTTAGCCCTGTCTGAGAGACTATTTAGACGTCTAGAAACTTCCCTGATGAGATCCGTTCATGGGACTCAACTTAGATTGACATCAAGCTAATCCATGGCCAATTTCTACCCAGCACCAGTATGTGCTAGTCCCTGGGCCAAGTGTCTCCCATGTGTTGCTGTCCTGTCATCCCAACCACCATACAAAGTAAGTGGTATTGTTACCGCTCCCATTTCATAGACAAGGAAACCGAGGCCCAGGAAGATTACATTTCTGGCCCAAGATCACAGTGAATGGAAATGGCAATTTGAACACAAGCCATCTGGCTCCAGAGCTGAGCCCAAGCCCAGGCCCTCGCCTCAAAGGTAGACTACCAGTTTTTCTGGAATTTTTCAGTGGTTGATGGGACCAAAGCATCTAAGACAGACTAGAGACAGACCACAAAGGTCCCTTGCCCCAGCCTCCTCTGTCTAGCGCCCCCTGGCCTGGGCTGTCTGGCTTACCTCACCACGGGCTCTGGAATGGCCTCTGCCCCAGCGGGCACCTGCACACCCTTCTCCCATTCCTGTCGCCATGGGTCCGCTAGGATGTAGTAGTCATCCGGGCTGAGCTGGCAGGAGTCTGGGATCTTCATGGCTGTGATCAAGTCTGTCCGGAAGACCTGTCAGGAGGAGGGGAGGAAAGAGTGGCTCAGGGGGGTCTGGTCTGCAGCCAGGGCAGGAAGAGACAAAGGCAACTCAGGTGGGCTTTCTGCCCGCTTACTTCAGAGTAAGAAGTCAACACGAAGGCAATCATGACAATGACACATCTTCTCTGAAGTTAGCCCAGGTCTCTGCACAAAGGGAATGTTTGGTAAATGTCGAACTGAATTCACCTGTGTTCTGATGTGTTAAAGGACAGAGTTTGAATGACGGCTGGCCGTGGACCTCAGAGGGAAGGGGAAAAACTTAAGGGCAAAACCAGACAGTAGAAAGGCTTCTGTGAAGGCATTACTGCCATTAAGGGACTGCCTGCTGGGGGCCTTTCTATAGAAGGTTTAGAATTATGTTCCTATTGCCAACAGAGGCTCGAGGGGAGGTGCGAAGGAGTGCAGGGTACCAACAACGCCAGGCAAGGGAAAGGCCAGGACATTATGTCGACAGCTGAGGGAGAGGCCAGTCCCCGGCAGAGCTTACAGATGGGTCAGAATCTCCAGTGTCCCTTAGGAACAAGGACAGCATGTTCCCTGCTCAGCCAGGGCAACACAGGGCCATGCTGTGTGTGTGAAAGTCAAAGGTGGATAGGGCTGCATTTTTTCTCAGTCAAGCCCATCCAGATCTTCTCAGAGCCAGGCCATGAATGTCTGCACCCTCTTGCTCGGTGTACTTCCGGGCAACGGCTCATTCAAGGGGAAGTTGCTCTTCCCAGTGTTGTCTGTCCCCAATCACCCCCTCCGCCTTCCTACCCCAGAACAATCTGTAAGCCCAGCCCAGCTGCCACCAATGTCCCTCTCTCCCCACGGCTTGATCTCACTGTGGCCTCCACAAAGGGCTGCCTCAGGTCTCAGTGACGGCTCCAGATCACCCAACGAGAAGGACTAGTTAAGAAACCACTTCCAAGAGCACTGCAGGCCTCAGACCAAACTTCATCAAATCTCCCCGTCCCCAGAAAAACCAGTTTCACTGGCCTTCCAGAGGCTCATGACCAAGCCGTTACATGCTAACCTCTGCCCGCCAGGGGCCCAACTCACTGGTTGTGGGTGTCTGCCTCATTTGAATCGAGGGCCACAACAAGGAGAAAACAACCAAAATGGGCGCACCAAGGGGACTCAAGGGAGCATCTTGCAGAAATCTAATTAACATTTGCATCTGGCTAGAGAGGGCCCCGGCTTGGAAAAGGTCAAGTTTTCTGAAGACTCTATTTGCCAATATAATTTAATTGTTAAGACTAACACCCTAACATTTAATTAGGGTGCCAGTGTGAAAAAATTAAAATGAGATTACGATTAAATACTAATTAAGCAGAAGATGAAATGCGGCGAAGATCTCACAGCCCTGATAATTTGCATATCTTATTAGCAAGCAGTGAAGACGGCTGATATAAGAACACAAACTCAGGCAGTGGGTGCTTCCGTGCTGTTCTTCACAAGTCCCCGTCTCCTGGCTTGGGCCTTCCCTAGCTGACGCCTCTGCCAAGCCTGGCAGGACTGGGGCTGGGTTATTTCCTTCAGGAGCCAGGATGGGGCCTGGTGGGGTGAACTGAACCCACAGGGGAGTCATCACTGCCTTCAAGTTCTCTGATCCTGGTAAACCAAGTGGGGTCCAGCCTCCCACCTGGGACAGCTCATCATCTCGGCCCAGAAATCAACCCTTCGCTACTGTCACTAAGCACTCCTCCAGAGACTCCTGGGTAAGTCTAAAAGCTATTGTTTTTCCCTCATCCTGGCTGTCATATAAGCACCATCTTCTTTAGGATTCCCTTCCCGATCACCCAGACTCAGGGAGTGCCCAGTGTCCCACAGAGCCACTTTCACTGTCAATCTACCTTGCTTCCCAGCACTTACACCCCAACAATTAACTGGTGTTCTCCTGTTGTTATTTATTTATTTATTTATTTATTGCCACCTCCCCCCACCTCCCTTACAGCAATCCTGCTGTCTGCTACGTCCTCAGTGCTTGGCATGACGATTGCCACATAGTAGGTGCTCAGAAAATAGTGGCTGAGTAAGGGAATGAATGAATGAAAGGGCCTCTCTGCTAAATTACCCGAGGGGGTCTGAGGCCCTCAGCTGGCTCCTCCACGGTGCTTTTTGAAACCCCATCAACAAGGTAAGGTACCTCAAGGATATACATCGAGCTGAAGTCCCCAAGCAAGGGGACCTAACTAGAGTAATTCGCAGCCTCTGGTCTGCAGGGCTCAAAGCCCAAGGACCAGAGCCCTACCCAAGCTGGAGTCTTAAAGATCAGAATGCCAGGTGGCCCTGAGCTAGGAACAGGCATGATGTTGAGAACTCAGCAGGACAGAAGGGATCCCAGGCTCAACTGGATCAGAGAGATTCAGGAAGGATAGGGAAGGGGAGAGGGGGAGAGGCAGGGAGGGAGGGAAGGAAAGAGAGGAGGTGAGGAAGACAGGGGGAGAGGAAGACAGAGGCAAAAAGGGAAGGACGGAGGGAGAGGGAGAGAAAGAGTCTAGGCCCAAGAGAGGTGCACGTTTCATCCTGGTCACTCAGGGATCAGGTGGCAGACTGGACACAGGTGGCCCTTTTGGGCAGGGGACTGATGGAAGTGCAGGAAGGGGAGCATTGTCATAATGGCAGCAGCCAACAGGTAAAGAGCACTGTGGGATATGGTAGCAGTGTAAGGGATATTCTGGAATTAATTTAATAGTAGTCCCTACACCACCTCTGTGAGGCCAGTGCTGCCATCCATCATGCCTATTCTGGGACTCTAACCTGAGATTAGTTAAATAACCTATACCAGAGTCCTACATGGTAGAAGTGGCAAAGGATCCCCAGACACAAACTGTGGAACCAGCCAGCATTCCCCCACAACCCCCCTGCCCTCTTTGGCCACAGCGTGCTCAATGCTGGTTAAGAAGCCAAATCAGCTTCCCAAAAGGCTGAAAAATGCAAATCAGATGGTGGCTTTTGCAAATTCCACACCCTGCCCTTGGGTGGCTTTCCACTGTCTTCCCTCAGGCTGAGCTGCAGGGCCGACCAGCCCATGGCCACACAGATACACATAGTCTGTGGAGCACTTTTTCCCCTTGGCACAGAGGAACACCCTGCTAGGATGCTCTTCTCTCTTGCCAACGTGGTGCCGGCCTATTTTATATTGGAGGGCTGTGTCCCATCCACATCTGCTCTGGGAAACCTTGCCCGATCCCAGGCTGGGTCCTGGGTTTCCTCTAACCTCCCACAGCCCCTGTACTGGAATCGCCTGGTTTCTTACCATGTACCCCCCAGGAGAAGTTGGTGAGCTCAGTGAGGTCTGACCAGGCCACAGGCTGGAGCCCAACAGTGTACACAGGGCATAGCCCCTGGGGTGCTAAACAAAGGCTGAATGGCTCAAGAACTTTCCACGGATCGGCCGCCACCTTCTTGGTTGCTGCCCGAGGTTATGTATAGCTGGGCAGTTGGGTCCTCTGCACCTTCCAAAGGAGCCTCTGTACATTTATACACAACCTGTCCACAAATACGGCAACCCAACTGCCACCCAAACATCCTTTTTGTTCCAAATGGCCAGAGGTTAAGCTTGAAAAAAGCTCAATTATTCTCCCCAAATGCCTCTGAATTATTTATGAAAACTAAATAAAGAATAAAACAGACACCGATGAACCGGAGGCCTTGCCAGGGCCAGAAAGTTGGAAGGTGGAAAACAAGTAATTTTCCAAGAACGTGAATGTTTACTATTTTTTCTCTCTTATGGCAGAAAATGACAAATTGTCTTTAAAGGTCTGCTGCCTAGCAACCACGTTCTGCTGGGCTGCTTGGGAGATGTTAATTGTAGCTTCTTCAAACAGTATGAAGAATGTCTCAAGATGTAAAACTCATAGGTAATAACCAGTCTGAGTGCCGGGGAGCCAGAGCAGCTCCAGAGGGAGCGCTCGACCCTGGTCTGCCCAGACACAGGGATACACGCATGGCCCTGACCTCCAGTTCCTCTTCCTGAGACTGAAGACGACAATCACGAACAGTCTGGTTTTCCACACCTATTTTCCCAGGAAGAACCCAGAACAGGCTCTGCCAGAAACTAAAAGTAGAGGCTGACATGACCTCTAAAAGGAAAGATACCAACCACAGGCAACTTTCCCTGGGCCGTGCACAGAGTTCTTGTACATGATCACGAGATTAGTGGATGTCACTTGAACATCTCATCCTGGGACCTTGGTCTCTGCTTCCTTTTCTCAAGGGTGAATTATTGTATCAGGGTGTATTTCAGATCGAGAGACACCGAGAGGAAGTTCAGTTACATAAGGAATGGCTCCGCCACTTATCATAATTACAAAGTAGGATTATTTGTGTAATTATTTGTTGGATGTCCATCTCCTCCAGAAATTCAGCTGAGAGAAGCAGAGGCTATGTATGTCCTGATTATCACTGGACCTGTCTGTGGCACCATTCCCACCATGCAGGTGTTCAAGAAATGCTGTGCAGCGAATGAATGAATGAACCCCAGGATTTGTCTGAAGTGGGACTAAACTCTAAAACTTCCTATCCTGCCTGGTATGCAGGGGACTGGCCCCAAAGATTATTCCAGGTGACTTTAGGAACTGGTCTTATCACTGTCCCAAAGTCAACGAAAATAGCTTTAGCCTAGACGGCCTCTCCTTGATCACTGTCCACTCTAGGAGTCCCAATATAAAGCAAGGAATGGCACCTTCCCCCAAATCCTCCAAAGGATGTTTGGGGGTCTGTCCTGAAAGAGCCAAATGAAATTACTACTGAGTACCTCATTTTAAATCCCAATTGCTTTTTTCTGAGCACTTCATCTCATTAGAAACAACAGCTAAGGGGCACCTGGGTGCCTCAGTGGGTTAAGTCTTTGCCTTCGGCTCAGGTCATGATCTCACAGTCCTGGGATCGAGTTTCGCTCTCAGCTCAGCCGGGAGCCTACTTCCCCCTCTCTCTCTGTCTGCCTCTCTCCCTACTTGTGATCTCTCTCTCTGTCAAATAAATAAATAAAATCTTTTTTTTAAATAAATAAAACCTTTTAAAAAAACCAGCTAATTTTGAAAAGTAATTGTCCTATTAAATCAGGTGCCCTGCTAAATGTTTTAAGTATATATAATATACATGTATCTCTACATGTAATGCCAACTAATCCATATTACCTCCATTTTACAGATAGAGAAACTGAGACTCGAAGTAAACCACTATTTGAGGTCTGCACTATATTTTAACTGCTGCAATATTATTGCCTGGGAGCCAACCAGGTATTTCTTCTTTTAAGAAGTCTCTCCCGGGGGAGGGGCATGTGGGTGGCTCAGTCGTTAAGTGTCTGCCTTCTCAGGTCATGATCCCAGGGTCCTGGGACTGAGGTCTAAGTCAGGCTCCCTGCCCAGCGGGGAGCCTACTTCTTCCTCTCCCTCTGTCCCTCCCCTACTCATGCACATGCGCACACGTGCTCTCTCTCAAATAAATAAATAAAATCTTAACAAAACCAAACCAAAAAAAAACCCTCCTGGGCTGGAATCTGATAGAGAGTATCTCAGCCGGGGGTGCCTGGGTGGCTCAGTCAGCTAAGCTTCCAACTACTGGTTTCACCTCAGGTCATGATCTCAGGGTTATGAGATCAAGCCCGTATTGGGCTCTGCTCAGCACTGAGCCTGCTTAGGATTCTCTCTTCCTCTCCTCTCCCCTCCACCCACCCCTGCCGGCCCTCTCCAATAAATAAATAAATCTTAGAAAGAAAAAAAAAAAAAGAGTATCTCAGCCAAGAGCAAACTTACTTTAAATTAGTCATAAAACACCAGAGAAGGACTCTGAACACAGCCACCCTCTGCCCAGCCCCATTCAAGCTACCACTAGGCTAATTTGGTCAGACCTCTCCGTCTCTCAAACACACACCCTCTTTCTCTTTCACAAGGATAACAGCACTTCCTGCTCTTTAAAAGAATTTATTACACACATTTCTTTTGCAAGACAAGCCCCAGAGGCCGGGAGGACTTTCCAGCTGGCGAGAGCAGCACTGGTTCTAACTATACTGGAAGTGGATTCTGCCCCCCACCCCAGAGGAAGGCAGCGGGAGTCTAAGAAAGCAGGCACTTGGCCCAGTGGAAGGGCTCCCCCTCACCGCCTGCCTGCCTGCCCCACGGGGCGACAGAGGAACTGTTGACTAGAAACATGGCTTGAAACCACAGGGCAAGCATAAAGCCTTTCTGGATTTCTCGTATTTTGTCTTTAAAGTTTGTCAGCATTTTGCCTTTTACTATAACATATGCCATCACTGTTTTAATACAAAATGTTATTTCAAACATCTGGATAGCACCTGTACTCCTCCAGGAAGGCATCTTCTTTACCCTGTGGTTTTGCACCCCAACACATTCTGACCACCCATGCCAGTACCCAGGGTAGAAGGATCCCACTTTTTAAAAGCAACAGGTCAAGCCAATAAGCTGCATCCTTGCTGCCTTTTCTAGGGGGGAACTTAGATAGGAACTTTCATGGACCCTGAGTCTGGTGGACACCCCAGTGGTGACAGAGACTGCGCATTCACAAGGATCATCTTTTTCTCTGAGGCCATCCCCAAGGGCAAGAAGCTGAGTATGGGTAAAGGGCCCCTGTGGAAACCGCAGAGAGCCCTATTCTCTCATCTAGGGGTTTACCAATTTGTCACCAAGGCCTACAAAGGAAAAAGACAGATGCATCCCAACTCCTATCCCACCCCATTCTGGGACCATCAAGACTTCGATCCCAGGGAGGCCAGTCTGCACCTCCACTCACTTCCTCCACCTTTGGGCTCCACATGCCTCAGGGAAGGACAGTCACTTCTACTGAACAGAAAGGCCATGGCAGGGCTCTACAGATCATGACCTGGAGGCTCAGGGACGAACAGTCAGAGCTCCTCAGTGGCAAAGCTGGCTGCACCTCTCCTAACGGACGCTTTCCTGTGTAGCACCTGCATCCTGCTACCAAAGGACCAGCTCCCTGGGGACAGGGCCTGCGTTTTCTGCGTCTCCCCCATCCTCTCCCCGCTGGCATCCAGCTGGGCCCGTCAGGTGCCCTCACGTGCCTGCTGAGCTTAATCACTATCAGTAGCTCTTGGGTCCTGAAGACCGTGTCCCTGCCCATTGGCTGATTTCTGGGGACTCAGACTTCCTGAAAACCCTGCCCAGGGGAAACCCCCACCTCTCCGCCTGCCCTTCCGTCTACCTCTCTGCACCAGGTCTGAGAAAGACACAGCCTCAAATAGCAGCTTCCAATCCACGGGGCCAGCCACAGGTCTCCTCCTGAACTGTCCTTCATACCCTGGCCGGGCTGATGGTTTGGCAGAAAACTGTCAGTCCCTTGGCCACTGCTGGGCGGGGGGGCAGGGATCAGCTGGTGGACCCCACTCACCCACATTCCCTGCCTTTGCTTAGGTCACTGAACCAGGCTGGAAGGCCTCCCCTTTCTCCTTCGACCTCAGGGTCCTTCTAGGGAGGATCAAGCCAGGAACTCCCATCTTAGCAAATTAAGGAGAAAGGTCTGTGGCACTGGTTCTCAAACCTGGTTTCCAACAAAAAGGCTTCGAAAAAAGTACAGGGACCTGGGGCCCCCACTCTAGACCATTTAAGTCAGAACTTCTGAGGGTGAGGGTAAGCACCAATAATGGTTATGTGATCTGGTCAGACAAGCCAGGCCAGAAACACAAGGCCACAGCATGGTGTATATACTAGTACCCCTTCCCAGGACAGGCTAAGCCCTTCCCTTCTTTCAGGGCTGGCCTGCTGATTTAAGCCCTAAGGTACACATCTCAGCTTTGTTGGGATCCCGTAGGCAGGCAGGGCAGAGGAAGGGAGCAGCCTGTGTCCTTGGGGTCAACTATACCTTTTTCCTCTACTGCCAAAGGGGATCCTGCAGCCGACTTCAGACTTGGTACACTTCCACCGAAAACCCATTCTCCCAGGAACCCCTGGGCCTGTCCCTTCAGCTCCAGTACTGAGGCCTGTATTCCCCCACCCCTTCTTTCACTCTGGCTGAGGGAGGCCACTGACTGGTGAAAGGCCAGACAGAAGGGAAGCTGGGCCTCCAGGCCTCAGCCCTGTCCAGGGTCCTGACTCCTGGTCAGAGCACTTTTTTCCAGCCCTGCAGCACCTTACTCGGTATAGAGGGAAGCCCTAGATTTATACCTTCAGGGGCACTGAGAAGGGCGGCCCCTGGCAGGTCATCACAGGGGCAGCCGCTGCTCTGGCGTAGACCCAAGCCCAGCCCTTACTGTGGCTTTTGGCTTCACTATGTGCTGGTGCTGCTGCTAAGCTAAAAACTCCTGATTATCAAATCCCCCATGCCATCACTGTCCACCCTGAGAAATGAAGAGACAAAGGGAACCACGGGCTCCCCACCAGGGACGGGACGGCACCATGCACATCAATTTACAAGCATTCTGGCTGGAATCTTGGGTCACACTGGAAACACACTGTATGACCAGCCTGAGAGCCACCCCACAGATATATTACTGCAGGGCACTGGACAGATGGGACTCACAAATCCCCTTCCACCAAGGTGACCAAAGCTCTCTGTCCTTAGGCCCTACAGACCGTAAAGGGCCTCCTCTTCAACCTCCTCACATAAAGAGAGGGGAACAGCCCAGCGAGGAGATTTAGTGCAAACATTATCTGCCGCCAAATCCTTGCTTTTCATCTCCGCCTTCTCATGAGCCAAATAATTTGGAAGCTTTCATTGATGGTTTCCTCTCGGCCCCAAGATCACTTGGAATTTATGCCGGCTATGGTTCAGCCTCCTCACTTAGGGGACGAGGGAAACCTCACAGGCTGCACTCCAGCCTGCTGTGGGAGGAAAAACTTGTCCTTGGCGACAGTTCAAGGCAGGTAGGGCTTCCTCAGCCCTCCTGGAGCCCAGGACTTGAGGGTGGGTGTCTTTAGTCAGGCCTCAGAGCTGGCTGCAGAGGCCCTGGGGCTCAAACCCAGGGCTACACAAAACCAGTCCCCAGCAGGGCTAGGCATCGGCACCCCTACAAAGATGTGATTCTATTTTTAGGTGGAGAAAGGTTCAAAGGCTCTGTGCTGGAAAACCCAGGAGGGAGGGGAATTTTTAGCCCCATGCAAATCACTCTTTCCCCCCAGCCTTCACTGACACCTGTTTCCTCCCAGCCCCTGGCCTATCCAGGGTAGAGATGGCAGCCCTGCCCTTTGGATTGCTACCTTGAGAAACAGCCCCTCCTCCTCCTGGTGCTTGGAGAAAGCAGGGCAGGCAGAGTTGGGGGAACCAGCCATCCCCAGCAGCTCCCCAGAACTACCCACTCTTCTCCAACCTGAATAGCCACAGTGGGCAGGTGCAGGTTGAATTCTGAGACAGGTTCCTCATCTCCAAAAAGGGCAGAGAATTCCTGCCTCCTAGGTACAGGGAAGGAACATAAAAGTGGCTAATGCAACTATAGTAACTGGGGAGCCCCAGTGGCTCTAAGATGGGGGTAGGAGGGCAAGAGGGGAGTGAGGGTGGAGGAGAAGAGAGGCAGTCCCAGAGGCTCCCAGAGTCCTACAGCACACTCTGCCTCCTGCATCCCAGTGCCCCTGAGCACATCCATCTACCCACTGAGCAGGGCTGATACAAGAGGGCACTGAGAACTTCAAAACAGCATCCCCCATGCCCACCTAATTCTCAGCTTTCATCCCAGTCCTTACTGCATTCCCAGAGGCATCTCTTTCCATCTTTACCCCTCTCCCATGGGGCCAAAGGAGGACACTAGGTTGGGGGATGGGGATGGGAGGCATCAGGTCCCAACCCCCACCCTACACACACAAAAAAGAGAGCCCTAGGGTAGGCCAGCTCAAGGAGTTTTTTTTCCCAAATGCAAGGTTCTGCAGAAGATGCCCCCACTACCCCCAAGGGACAGGTTAACTACCGCTGCTCAGGACTGCTCCCGAAGCCATGATTGCTTCTGCGGTTAGTGGGGAGTGGGGCTCCAGGCTCAGAACAAAGATACCCTCCCCCACTCCACTTCAAGGGCTATGCACCAAGACTCTGGGCCTTCCCACCCTTGGCAATGTTGGCCTCAAGAGCTTCCGGTCTTGGCTATACAACCCTGGGATCCTCAATTTCCTCACTGTAACAGATGGACTGAGAAGGATTAAAAAAGTGAAACGTCCAGCCCAGCTCCTGGCTATGCTGTAGGGCCAGATTCAAACCCCCTGTTCTTGGGGGCTCAATGCTCTTGCAGCTGCGTCTGTGCAAAGGGCCTCCTCTGTGCCCAGTGCAATGCACTGAGGACCTGAGAGAGTGTGACGTGGTCCTAGGATGTGATTTTTCAGGGGCCACAAGAAGCAGGATCATGACGTCCATTCATGTCCAATACTACCCACCCCTGGTGCTCTTCTCCACAGCTCGAGAAGGCATGCATACCTACCTCTACCTGCCATAAGAAACATCCCAGGTCCAAGTATGGAAGGCTTAGGATGCAGATACATGGGACACGGGCAGAAGGAGCAGATGACTTAACTGGATGATCCTGAGGACCCCAGCCCTCACCCCCATATCAGTACCTCCTGGTGCCCTTGGCTTAGCCTCCAGAACATTCCAAATCTGACTGCTTCCTCCTCTACTGCCACTACTCGGCTGTCAGCCACCATGGCTTCTCTCCTGGACAACTGCAGGAAAGTCCTCCCAGCTCCCACCCCTGCCCACATTTTCCCTTCTCCTCACAGCAGCCAGTGGGGCCTTTTGTGAACACGTCAGACTCTGTCATTATCCTGCTTACGAGCCTTGAAAGACCTCTACTCTCACTCAGCTCAACTGGAACATCTTTACAACAACCTACACGGCTGCTGCTGGCACACGCACCCCCTTCTCCCATTCACAGCACTTAGCCACACTGGCCTGGCACTGCAGGGCCTGTTCTCTCCGGGGGGAAGGCTCCTCCCCACGCATCTGCAGCGTTCCCTCCCTCACTCTCCACAGCTGTCCGCTCCTATCACTTCCCCACCACCGCTTCCTCTTTGTCCAGACACTCATCACTACCCACCTCTGAGGGCTTCTTTTCGTTCTGCCGGGGCCAGCCCGACTTGGTGCTGCTGGGCAGTTTGGAGCATCGTGAAGCAGATGTAGCATGACCTGCAGAGAGAGCACAGCCCATTAGGGGCCCCTGGAAGGCCAGGGACACCACCCACCCACCCACCCACCCCTGACCAGGGACAGGAAGCCTGTAAGGAAGGCTCTGACTTGCATGTTCACGAGGTGGAAACCTCTGTGAGCCCCTGTCCCTGCTCTGGACCTCTCTAAGGACACACAGGGACGTGAGTGCTTCCTCTACTCACCAAGCGTAGGGGCTTAGGAAATAAAAGGCAGTGACCTAGACTCACGATTAGCTTACTCTGTGATCCATTACAGGTCCCTTGCCCTTTCTGATCGTCTGCTTATTCCTTGGGGAAGGAGGCCATCTGTGGCCACGCTTCATTCCTGCCCTAGGTGGGGATAGCTGGAGACACCATCCCATGTGGGATGATGCCCAGTGGATACGCAGAGGCACGAAAGGACAGTAGGAAGAATGCTGCTCTAAAGTAAACCCATTTGTTAGCTTGTCACCCTGGGCAAATGATTCAACCTCGCCGGGGCAAAAAGCAGTTGAGAATTCAGTGACGCCACACCTCTTAAGGCTTAGCAGAGTCCCCGGCCCTCGCTGGACCGCAGGACTACAGCCTTTACCCCGTGGGTCCAAGGGGCAGCAGCCACGAGTGGGTACAGGGTACAGGAGTGGGGGCTGGTGGGAAGGGTGTAAGCCACAATCCAGCCCAACTCTACTGCAGCTGCCCAGATCCCCACTCCTGCAGGTGCCTGGCCCTCAGGGGTTCCTGTGCCTGACTGAAGTTAGAAGCAAAGGATGCGGTTCTTCTTGGCTCTGCTGAGACAAGCCACAGGCAATGTGGTTGCGGCCGCAGAGGGCGGGACGCTGTGATCTCCTGCCACAGGGAGGAAGGGCTGGCTAGGTTAGACACCAGAGCCGAACAGAGCAAACAGACTCTCAAGGGCAGTGAATGAGACCTGGAGGTAGGGAAGGGGCTGGGACTGGCTGGCCGTCTTGGTGTGTCTGTCCTTAGGATCTTGGGGGGCCATCCCCAGCTGCTCAGCACATTCATGAACAAACCGAGGTACAGAGCTGTGGGGCTCCAGGCCCAGCCTCCCTGGCAATGAGTTCAGCCTCTCCCTCCGTGTGGGTTCCCACCAGGCTGCAGGAAGTTGGCAGTGTACCTCTCCTACGTAGGGCACAACAGAACTCCTTACACGACCAGCTCACACAGGGCAGGTTCCTGAGGCATCTGGGAAGAGCTGCCTTCTGGTATCAGAGAAAAGCTCCTACCTTCCATACACCTCCCTTATCTCCCCCACATTTGAGAAGGGGCTCCCTAAGCCCCCTTTTCTCCTCGACCATCCCTGTGACCCCCAAGTCATCCAGCTGCCACACAGCCCATACCCAAGTCTACCTCTCAGATTCTCCTGCCAAGATCCCTTGTTAATTCCGTAGACAAACATTTACTGAACACCTATTATGTACCTGCTCTAACTGGGGACACAGCAATGAGCCAGACATGACCCCTCTTATCAAGGAGCTTACCGCTAATTAAGAAATGATACTTCAATCAGGTAATTATGATACTTCTATCAGGTAATTATAATAAAACTTAACAGGTTTTCTGTCTGTTGTGCAGAGACTTTCAACAGGGTCCTGATATAACATTAAGGGCCAGAGGGAGGGATGTGCTCCTAGCAGCCAGGAGCAGCAAATGCAAAGAAACAGAGGGGAGATGATCTTTTCCAACCAGAACAAAACACGTGGGATTGAGACCTAGGGGGTAGAGGGGAGTAGGGTGAAGAAGACAGCAAGGGTCTAGAGGCCACACATGTGTGGTCTCAGGAGTGAGTACAAGGACCTGGCCTGATGAACGCTTTCATCAACACTGAGACCGGGGGGCAGCCTCCCCCCATTTGGGCCTGTGGGTCTGATAATTGCTCAAATGCTTTCCTTGTAGGAGCCCCAAATGGAAGGCCTTACTGTCAGTGGTGTCAGAGTTGTCGCTGCTGATGGAGTATTTTCGCCTCTTCTCTTCCATCTGCAACAAAAGGCAGGCTCCATTATACTTATAGGAGGCTTGGGAAATCCTCAGTCTCTCAGAAAACTGCCCAATAACCTACCTCCCCATACTCACCCTGCTGCAGTTAAGAACAAGAACAAGGCCCTCCTGCCCTAGCCTTCTCCCAGCCAGCCTCACCCTCTCTCCCAAGCCACCCACAGGAGCCCTGGAGTGGGACAGAGGGCTGCATCTCCCACCTCCTGAGTCCAGAGCCCCAAGATGAGCAGGAGTCCAGCCAAAAATGAGAGAAGAAGGGCAAGGGAGTCAGTGTCCCCAGAACAATGATTAGGGCCTGCTCAGCCCTAGCTTCCACTCAAGGCAACTCAGATCGTCCAGAGAATCCACTCCCACCCCGGAGGAGATGCAGAAAGGGGAAACAAGACTGATTCTTCCAGAGGGACCATGCCACCCGAGTTTAGAGACAAGCCAGCTCAGATAGCACTGAAGGCACATTCTGAGGGTGGTGGCCAGAGGGATATGGAAAGGACATAGGAGGAGGAACGCTCCAAGCTGGGTTCCTGAGACACACCTGGCCCAGGGGGACTGGTCCTAGGCTGGGCTGCCCTCCTTCAAGCGATGTCCTTCTCCAGATAAGAACATAAACCAACTTTATCTCAACTACAGGATTTTACTTCAAGGTAGGATGAGCAGCTCCCCATACTGAACTCCTTCCTCTAACAACACTGGCTCTGCTCATGATCCTAACATCCCCGGAAGCTCCGAGCCATTGGCTTCCCTGACTACCGAGGCGCAGGGCCTTGTCCGGCTCTAACTGGCTGAACTGGGATTTGAATCCATGTGGTCTTATGCCTGAGCCCACACTGAGCTGCTTTTGTGCCCGGGTCAGCTCTTGCCTGTGGGGAGTGCTTCCCACCCACTATTTCCTTGGATCCCACAGAGTCCAGGGTGGCAGGGCTTGCTTCTGTCTCTTCTTGGAGGGGAGTACCCCAAGGGCCTTGTTCACCTGCCCTGGGTCTCACAGCTAGTCAGTAGCTGAGCGAGAACAGATCTGGGATTCAGGACCCATAGCATTTTCCAACCACTTTCCTGTTTGTCTGGAAACCTGGGCCACCTCACTGCCCGAAGCAAAGGGCAAGGAACCAGTGTCAGTCGAGAGAAGTCCTGCTGCCCAGTCCAGCTGCCGGCCAACCAGGGTCCCCACCTCTGCTTGGGATCCCATGGGGCGCCTGTCACTGCCACCCACTCCAACAAGTCTGTTTGCGCCGAGCCCTGGGTTTCTCCTTATATCCCAGTGACCCTGAAGAGACAAGGGAACATCAGCTCTTTAAGGTGGGGCATGACCATCCAGGCCTCTGGGCCAACCAGGACCCTCCGGCCTCAGACCCGACCGCAGCCAAGACCTTCTCCCCACTCCAGTGTCCCCTAACAGCAGGATTAGGATGATGGAAAGATTCCCTTGGGCTGCTTGCTGTCAGCTCCACAGGGGCAGGCAGAGCCTGAGGCCATCAGTGGCATGAGAGCCAGGGATGTAAATTGCTAAACACTGTGGCAGGAAGAGGAGGATGCCTTGGTACACAGGGACCTCATGAAACCCTCAAAGCAGCCCCTCTATGCCAGTGGGCATGATGACTGCTTCCCTTTTGCAGATGAGGAAAAGGAAGCACAGAGGTTAAATGACTTGCTCAAGATCACAGTGCTTATAAGAAGTTTATCTGGTTCAGGAGCACATGTCCTTGACCTTCAGACTTCTCTGCCTCTGCGCAAGGAGTACAAGCAGTCCCATGGCCCAGGCTGTGGACTGAATGGGACAATAATGTTCTGCTACCCACAGCTTCCATCCTTGCTCTCCTCCAGCATCTGAGCGTGACAAAGATGACTTTGACAGGGCCCTGAGCCTCGCCCGCCTCTTAGCAGCCCAGCACTCTCACAGGTGGGGCAGCAGCAGATGTGCTATAACCGCGTCCACTTGTTCTTTCCTGCAGTCCTGCCCGTGGATCCCAGGTGCCTCCACTTCCAGGCCCACACCTCCCAAAGAAGAAAAGAAACTCTGGATTTGGGTTGTCGAGTTCAAATTCTAACTCTCCTCCTCTACAGACCTGGGATCTTGGGAAAGACGTACCTCCCAGACGGTAAGGATTCGATCTGGATTTTCACAGAAGTCTCCTGAACTTCCAATGTTGGCAACTGGTTCAGAATTTTAAAAACACTTTGAGAGGGCCAAACTAAACACATCCATGGGCCAGAATCGGCTGGTGAGAGTAAACAAGAGCAGCGTTGAACCCTGAGCACGGTGGCTGGCTCTCCACATAGGTGCTAGTCATTCTGTGATAATCTGGGGCCAGGTGAGGAGTCCTCCTAGCCACACCCCCTCACCCAGGGGCACCTGCACGGTAAGTCAGACCACCTGGGACAGGACCCTCTGACGGCCAATGCCCTTCTCGTAATGTTGTTTCCTGCTGCCCAGGGACCTGTCACAGTGACCTGCAGCACGCAGACCTGCACCCCACCCTCAGCCAGCTCCCTGTCCAACCTGCCCTCTGTGAAAACACCCCAGAGTTCTCCTGGGGAGGGTGTTATTAAGGGAGCAGATTGTGTGTGGCGTAATTGGAATAATAACCAGGCTTCAGAGGGAAGCTACTGTTTTGTGCGTGAAGCTTCTTTTCCTTTGAACCAGGTCTGTCCCAAACGCCTCCCTGCCTCAGGTGAGCCTCCACTGTCAGTGGCTAAGGAAGTGCCAAAGGAGGCCTGGGCTCTCCCGTGGGACAGCCCTTTGTCCCTGGAACCCCCATTCCAACACAGCTAGGAGACAGGGAGGACACCTTCACCAAAGCCAAAATCCAGGCCAAGGTGGTGGGTGCTGACACTTGGGTCTTGGCCTCTAGTTTTCTCTCTCCACTGGCCCCTTCAATCTCTCCCAAAGCAAGGCCCGCTCTGGGAGAACACCCCAGTGTCCTAAGGCACTTACTTATGGGGATAAAAGTGCTTTTGAAGCCCTACCTATAAAGGAGAGTCTAGGAGAGCAAGGGTCCCCTTTTTCTCCCCTTGGCACCTCCCACAACATCCCCAGCACAGAGACACAGAGACGCAGCTCTCCTCTGAGCATGGTGTCCTAGGGTCCTTTAATGCAGCAGCCCCACGGCCTCTCTGTGCAATCTCTGCCCCACAGGCAACCCCTGACAAGTCCAGTGGGTTCTCCCTCCAGAACTTATGCTGAATGCATCCATTTGTCCCTACCTGTCTACTGCTACCACTCTGGCCTGAACCAGTCCCATCTCTTGCCTGGACTTTGCATTCATCTCCCAGCTTCCACTATCGCTCCTCCCCTATCCAGAATCCACAGAGCAGCCAGAGTGACCTTTAAAAAAACATAAATCAGATCACGTCATACCCCCTTTTTAAAATCTTTCAAAGGCTTCCTGCTGATCAAAGGACAAAACTCAAACTCTTGACCACAATATCCTATACGATCCGGCCCCTCCCTACCTCAGCAAGTTCACAGGGCCCACTATCCCCTTCCTCATGGCTTTCTAGCTACACTGGTCTCCTTTCATCTCCGGAAAGAAGCCACATATTCCATGCTTTGGGACCTGTGCACAGATGTGCTCTCTGCCTGGAAGATTCTATGTAATGCGTACATGTCTGATGTTTTATCCTTCACATTTCAGCTTAAAGGTCAAGGAGGTCTATGCCCACTACCTTACCTAAAGAGAGCCCACAACGCCGTTAGTCAAGATCTTCAGAGCCTCCACCACAATTACATTCTGGTGATCTACTTGTTGAATGTCTTTCTCCTTGGAGAGGAGAGTGAGGAGCACCGTCTGTCTGGATCTCTGCGGGAGCCCCGATGGCCCCTTATGTTATCCCCAGCACACAATACAGGCTTGGTACCCAGGGAGTGTGGAGTATGTTCTTGTCCCCTCCCTACAGAAGTGTGGGGAGCACAGAGTCCAACTGGCCGGCCTGCAGCTTGCAGGAACAAACACTCCAGGCCAAGATTTTGTCCTGTTTTCACAGCCTGCCTTCCCATCGTAACCTCACACATTTTCCAGGAGGCTTTATTTGGTTGGGCTCCTGGCTAATGATCAATGTCAACTCAGTAATAGGGCAGCAATTTGGTGGCAGATGTTTTCTTGGCAGCACTAGCCATTGGTCTTAGTGGGGGCCTTGGGTCTGGACTTGAAACACCAATGCCCAATGCCAGCCCCCTTTAAAGACCTCTCCGCAAATAAACTCAAACACCGTGGGCCTCCATTAACGCTCTTCCAGCTGACCCTGGGAACAGTGGGCCTTTCAGCTCCACTAGTGCAGCAGCTCCCTGGGCAGTTAAAACACCCCAGCCTGGCCTCCGGCCTCTCCTCCCTGGGGGCCACCAGGCCTGCCCTGCCCGCCACCACACACAGCAGGACTTCGTCTTCCTCCTTAAAAAAGGTAAAGGGGGGGAATGGCTTTCAAGCAGGCAATTTACCATTCCAGACACAATCTTTCAAAGAGAAACAAAAACTCTCCCTGTCTGAGGCAGACCGCTTAGGCGTGTGTGTAATAAGATGCTAATACAATTTAATGATATTTCGGCTGGAAAACCTGTCCTCAGAGCCTCCTTGTGTCGGGAAGGCCAGACATTCAGAAAACAAGAACTGCATGCTCTTAAACCGCTTTAAGCGGGGGTCAGAGCCCCACTCTTTCCTATCTCTCATTAACTTTAATGCCTTCTCGGGGACAGTAATTGCTATTACAGAAAAGATTTTGTACCACAGATCCTTAAACTTGCTTCTCTGAGCATAGGGGCACCTTAGCCCTCCTCCAACACTCACCATGGCCCACCTGCAATTCCAAGTGTCCCAGAAGGTACCCAGCTCCCTTGAAACATGCTGCCCACACTCACCCCCCAAACCCAGTTTTGGGGACATACCTAGGGGATCCTGGAAGAATGAAAGGGGCTTTGTCTACTTTGTCCTTTTGCACCTTCTCACCCTACCCTCCACCTCAGAGAGGGCAAAGCTCAGTCCGCTCGCTCCCACAGACGGCTGCCCATTGGCCACTGCAGGGTCCTTTGGAGCCCTTCTTCAGGGAAAGGAGCTGGCTCTCTGGCCTAGCCTAAAGGGGAGAGATCAAAGGTCAAAGCTGCATCTGGGCCCTCTCCAGAGCATTAATAATAGTAAAAATGGCCAATACTAATCAAGTGCTTACCACATGCCTGGCTTTGGGTTTAATTTTCTTTATTCAATATATTGCTCAATCCATACACCAATCATGGGGTAGGGACTGTTATTAACCCCACTTGCAGATGAAGAAAGTGAGGCACAAAGCAACTGTCACAGCTGGTGACTGCATAGCTATAGCATTCAATTACAGGTTATCTGACGCCAGGTGGTGTACCCTGCCCCCCACCACCTCCCCCTGGTACTCAGGCCTGTTGTAGCTCAGAGTGTGGCTGGGGTACTCCATATTCCTATGGGTTATCTGAGAACCTTTCTGGGTTCCTAAACTTCGAGCCACACAGTCAGGGTCCTATGTGGATGGAAGACAAAGCAGGCCAGGGATAACTCCTCCCCATAATCCTGACCTTGCCCTGGAGCACCTAAAGGTAGAACTAACTGTGAGGTCTGCGAAGAGCTTGCTGGATGAGTTGTGAAGAATTTGGACTGGAAGTCACTGAACCCGGTCTTGGGTATAAGGTAAGTTCCTCCGTCACCAGCAACTCCAGTTAACCAGAACACCCTGCTCGCCCCCACCCCCTCTAGTGCTACCTCAAAGATGTGGTAGTCGGTGTCAAAGGCCTACTCTCAAAATTCTGGGGTGCACCTTGGGGGCTGGGACCAGCAGTCCCACCTCACCTGCCAATGAAAGCCAAGTGGAAGCTCTCTTGGATTAGTGTTACTGGCCATTTAGCCAAGCAATTTAGGCAAAGGAAAAGCATGCTGGATGGGAAATGTTCTGGAAACATTGCTGCATCCCAAGTCCAAACAACTTTGTCCTTAAACACTTCATCTCCAAAAGTGCTAGAGAGACCTTTGGCCAAACAGTTTCAAAACCAACATTCAGTGCAAGGCTTTCTGCCTGGGGCAAGGACTTCCCTCTGTGAGGTATTTGCTGTAGAACCAAATGCTTTTCCACTCCAAACACCCAACAGCACTTGGGACAACGCAGAGGACTCCAGATCAAACAAACATCCCCTTTTTTCCCCTACCATGCAAACTTTCTCAATAAATTATTCGCCCACTTCGGATCAAAGCCTGTTTTGCAGCCTGTGACCTAAAAAGCAAATAGCATCTCTTAAACATGAAAGCCCTCCTCCCTGCCTGGGTCGGCTTTATTACTCATTCCTTCCCCTTACAGTTATTCTGTTGTTATTTTCCTCCTCTGCTTGTTAGATCACTTTGCAAGTCCCAACCCGCCTGAGGAAGAAGAGACGGGAGGGATGGTTCGTTCACTTGGGGCCCTAAGGTGAGAGAGGAAGTCAGGGTAGGGGAGAAGCCAGCACCCTGGGAACCCAGGAAACAGGGCCAGGCCCGGTTGGCAGCTCCTTGCACGGCCTTTTTGCCAAATGTCCTACTGGGAATTTTACCAGTAAAGGAGGGAGTTAATGCCACTGTGGGAGGAGGGGCCAGGCAGCCGTACCACCACCTGGGCCCCTGATTCAGTTTGCAAACAGAAACGTTAAGGGGACGTCCTGACAGCCAGTCTACGCTTAAAGCTCAGGGCTCCTCCCCTTTCCAACAAAGGCAAGGCGGCTGGCCAGTCCTGCCGTTTCAGCCCCTCCCCAATCCTCTTTAGCGCGGTTGCGAGTGCAGAGTAGGAGTCTCCCTATGACCCCCTACAAAACTCAGCCTCTGGGTAAAACTTTGTGTCCCGCAGTGGATGAGCGAGGGGTGCTAAGCGCGGGAGCAAGGTCTGGAAATCTGCAGAGACCGGAGTCGCTCGGCGCACCATGCCCTTGGCTCAGGGCACAGGGAAACACGGTCCCTCCCGCCCCCAACAGCCCCGGGCACAGGAGACCTGCAGCCAAGGTGGTTAAAAAAAAAAACGTCCGGGCCCGCGGTTGAGACTAAGGGGATTGGGAGAGGGGGTGGCGCGTGTCTCCAGCCTGCCCCTGGAGGCAGTCCGCGGGACCGCAGGCTGGAGGCGCGCCGGCGTGATTCCGACCGCCGGAGCCGGGAGGAGGAGCCGGAGGTGGCTGCGGGGGGCTCCGGCCCAGGAGAAGGAAGGGCAAGAGGCGGTTCGGGCCGGGGGGCGGCGGACCTGACGCCTGGGGCGGGGGGAGGACTTTAGGTGAAGCCGTAAGAGGAGCCGAACCTCTAGGGAAGTGGGCAGCTACGTGTGGCGGGGGACTGGTTGTGTGTGGGGTGTCCTGGGCCTCTGGAAGCCACAGCAAAGCCTTCCTGCCTGTCTCGCAGACATCCCCACCTTCTGATATAACAGCTACGAGTCGCCAAGCTGACCCCTTCTCATCCCTTGCCCTAGAGACTAGAGTGTCTTAGGCTCAGGGATAGGCGGGAAGGGACCGGAGGGAGCCACAAGTCTGCAGCCAGGCGGGGAGGAAGCGGGCGGGTGCCGCTCCGCAGGCGCAGGCGAGTGGGTGGGAAGGAGGGAGGGAGAGAGGGAGGAAGGAGGTGAGGCCGTGAAGATGCCACTGCCGGGGGCGGGGCGCGGCCGGGGATCCGGGAGAGGGACTGCAGCGGTGCTTGGTGGGGGCTGGGGCTGCAATGTCACTTATTTGAGGGTCAGGTGTTTATGTCCCGGGCTGAGACTGCCACTTGCCTACATCTTCCCGGTACCACCCAGGGGGCAGAGACGGAGGCGGAGGGCAGGGGACTGCAGTACCGTCCCCGAAGCGGGACGCGAACCGGCAGAGTTGGGAGAAGGTAAACAAGGGCCACGCCCCCTGCCGTCGCCCCGCGGGCGCGCACCCGCCGCTCCGGCCGCAGCCGGTACATTTCCACTCTCCTAGCGCTTCTCCCCCGCCGGTCTCCCGCGCAGCACCGAAGGCGGGGGCTGCCCCAGACCCCAGCCCCCTCCCGGTACGCCGGGGCTGCACACCCGCCATACTCACCTGGAAAGGGTGTCCCCCGCCCCTTCAAAACACTGTATTTAATTTGTGCAGAGCCTCCGCGCCCGGGAGCTAAGCATGCTGCCCCCGCGTGCAGCGCCCGCGTGCACCCAACCCAGAGAGGGGGCGACAGGGCGGAGGCGGTGGCCCCCGGAAGGTGTCTGGGACCGGACCGGCTGCACGTGAGCCCAGCGCGGAGTCATGTGCACCGGCTCAGCCCGGTTCGGCGGCCGGACGTGCTGCGTATCAACAAAATGAAACTCAGGGCGACAGGAGGGCAGATAGCTCCAGGTCCTCTGAACGCCCATCCCCGGCGGAACGACCTCCCCACCACTGCTGTCTCCCGCCGCAGCCCCTACGCGCGGCCAGAGCCCGCGGGGCAAGTTGCAGCCCTGGCGCGCCCCCGCCCGCCCGCGCCCCCTCACCGGCCCGGGGGCGCTTTGCCGCAGTCATTAATAAAGAAGGTCGCCAAGCTCACCCTTCCAAAAGTTGTTGTTGCATGCGCCCCTCTCAGCCTCCCCGCAATGTACTCTTTAAAACGACTGACCAACATGCGCAATCTCTCTCCCCTGTGCTGTGCATCCACCACCCCCCCCCCCCGCGCCCTGGCTTCCTAGAACAGGCAGCCAGCAGGAGAGAGAGGGAGCGAGCGAGCAAGAGAGAGAGAGAGCGAGGGAGCGAGGAGCGCTGGCAGATCTGTTGCAAAAACACAAAATAACGCCGTGGAGATGCGCAGGGCCCATAGCTCGGGGCTGGATCTTACCTTCCTCCACGGTGCCCTTCCGAGGGGCGCTGCCCTGGACTACGCGCCGCGGCAGGAGCCGGCGCGGGAAGGATGCTCCCGAAACCCGGAGCTCCTGGGGCCGGCGCGGGCGGGCGGGGGGCGCGCATCCATCCGGGGTCGCGGTGAGGGAGGCGGCGGGGCCCGCGGCGTCCCCGGCCCCGCACCCTTGCTGGGGACGGTCAGCCCTCTGGACCTAAACCCTTGCCGCTAGGAATGGGCTCAAAGTAACTCCATGGACGCTACTCACCCCCCCCCCCCCCAAAATAGCCTCCAACTGCGATGGCCGCGGTCGGCACCATTCACCAATCCCCCTGTGTATGTTTCTGTTTCTTTTTAAACCAAGACTTCCTTGTGATCTCTTTAGAAAAAAAAAAAAAATGTGTTGGGGTGGGGGTGGGGTGGGGGCGGGCGGGAGGAGCGAGGGAGGGGGAGTAGCCACTTTTTTCTTATTCACTCGGATCTCCACTCCTGACACCCCCCGCCGCCCGCCCCACCCCCCGCCCAGTTGTTTGGCTTCGGAAGCCGGTCCAGGTAGCGTTGCAGGCCTCATGGGGGAGGGTGCTCTGCCCGGCTGCCCGTCTGCCTGCACCTCGGGCCCAGACTCCCCATGGGCTCTGGGGCGCCCCCAGCCCGCCCTGTCCCCAGGGCCGGGCCCGAGCGGCGGCTGCGCCCGTGCAAGTCCCATCAGGTCTGCTCACACTTCACACACTCACACACATACCCCGCCCCTCCACTCTCTCACTCACACTTTCTGCTCACACTCCGCCCCCTTCGCGCCCCAGACCCGGGCGGCGCCCCCCGCAACCTTAAAAAAAAAAAAAGCAAGCTTATACTTAAAAAAATCTTTTGGCGCCATATTAATGACGTACTTAAAATTTGCCATTTCTCCCTGCGTCAAAAAGACGTTTCTTTGCAAATAACAGCCTGAAGGCGACACTCGCGGAGGGAACGAGGTTTGCACTGAGCACCCCGCCTCCCGGGGCTCCAACGCTGGAAGACCCTCGCCCTAGGCCCTGTTCCTGAATCGCTGGTTTAAAAATGCGAATCGAATAAATCGCGTGGCGCTTTGCAGCGCCAGAAGTGAGCAGAAAGTGCTGGCAGGAGCGGAGGGGAGGGGCGCGCGCGCGAGTCTGGGGGAGGGGGCGCGGCCCTCCTCCCCCACCCACGGCAGATGGAAACTAACAACGCGGGCGGGGGGAACTTGAAATTGTGGGCGACCTCAAGAAAGAGGGGCGGTCCGTAGAGAGGGTCCTTCTCGGGTTCGTCGCCCCCTCCCCCGCCCGGGTGCCTCTGGGCTCCCAGCTCTGCCCCGCATTTCCGGGGGTTGGGGAACGCAATGATGGGTGGGTGGGTAGCTGCTCGCCCGGGTCCCAGTAGGAGTTTGCCCCACGGTGTCCCCTTCCCCCCACCCCCAACTCGTCCTTCCCATTACCCCTAAAGGGTTAAAAACCGAGGGGGCAACTTCCAAAGGCTGGCACTGGGCGAGGAAGCGGGGCGCCCCTTTCCCCACCCTTCGCCTCCTCGCCCCTCCTCCTCCGGCTCCACTTCCCGACTTGACCTTGTGGTGCACACACAGTGCGCTCGGATCCTCGCAGTTTCTGGAAGAAGCGCTTGCGCTCGCCAGGCAGGCGGGCTGTCGGGCGGCTCGCGGGCGGTGGCGGGGCCTTGGGCCGGTTCCCGGAGCCACGGGCCACACCCACCCAACCCGCTGCGCCCGCCGCGCTCACCTTCTCTCGAGGAAGGAGCTGGGCTGGCCTGCTGGGTGGGGTGGGGTGGGGGGCAAGCTGCAGCCTTCTCCGGATGCTCCCAGCTGGGAGGGGGTGGTCTGGGTTTGGTGGGGGAGACCTGGGAGCCTGGGTCAACATCCCCAAAGCATCGTTGCCAACTTTTCTTTTCCTCTCCCTTTTGGCTGCCCCTCAGAGATAATCCAGTCATTTTTTTCAGCTCACCTTTGGCTTTGACGGCACGTGGGTGAGTGGTGGACGGGAACAGGAACCGCCTTCCCTCTCCAAGACTGAAGGTTGTTTATTCTTTCCTTCTTTCCCTTCTACCCTCCTTTTATGGAAAGATAAATACTCAATTTACATAAGATGACATTTATGTGACAATTAAAAAGATCCCCCGATGGAATGTTGTGAACACATTTGCTTATAGGAGAAATAAATATAATAATAAACAAACTCATAATAACAGCACAAATCCTCTGACAGGGTAGACTGTCTACACAACAAAGAGGGAGATGATGAATGCAGAAATAAGCACTTTTTGCAACAAGAAAGAAATATGCGCTCAAAGGGAGTACTGCAACATTTTCTTCCTTGGCCTTCATTCACAAAGTCTGGGGAGGCTTGTCTGGCAAGATTGAGGAACTGGGGTACCACCTCCTGGTTAGACCTGACTCCAGCTCTGAGTGGTCAGTTGTTAGGATTTTCTCAAACCCAAGCTTGATGGGGGAAAACATGACACAGGCTGTTCGCATGTAACAAAATGGTTAACTACCTGGATTCTAATCCTGGGTTTGCAGTTGAGAAGCTACTTGATGTGGACAAGTGCATTCATATCTCTGGGTCTCTTTCCTCTTCGGTAGAACAGGATGGCTGGAGGGGTCCTGAAGTGGTATGTCTGTATATATGCTGTTTGTGAAAACACAAACACTCCTGGCTCAGAGTGCACATCACACGAGCACTTTCCCTGGTGCTTAAGTTTTGGAAGGATGAATGTGCTCTCTGAAAGTTCTTAACACTGAAAAACTGCAGAACAATGATTTCTGTCTTGCTCTCCATGAGAACATAGACAAGATCTCCTTGTTAGGACAAAAAGAAAGGCCAGGAGAAAAAACTGTGGTACATGGTGGGCTTCACGGTCAAGGTCCAGATAGCAGTTTCAACCACACATCTGAAGTGGGAATGGAGGCACCCGCTGACAGTGGCACAGCCTAAAGAAACTGCTCTGATCAGGTCTAGTTGCGGAGGGCTAATGTGCACCAAAAGGCTAGACAGGCTCCTCCTCTTAGCCATTGGGATACTGAGACCTTGGCAAGTAGTTAGAAATTGACCTAGAGAGGTGGAAGAGGGAGAAGATGACCGTTTATAGAGCACCTGCTCTGTGCTGTGCACTATGCAACTCATTCCATTTTGTCCTCACAAAAATCTCATTTTACCTATTCAGAAAGGTTTAGTGACTTACCAACAGTCACACAAGCTAGCAAGTGGTTATATAGAATTAGCACCTAGCAGACAATCCCAAAGACCGCATTTTTTCCATTTTACCACACTGCAGAAATAAAAAGTATTAGCATTATTGGTTTCATTGAGGATGGGGGCCTGATTGCCATAATGGCAAGAAAGAATATTGTGGGTGGCACTTTGCCTCTAAGGTGGTTCACTGAATTTGGGGGAAAGCCAGGTCCCCGAAGAAGTCCTTGGAAGGCACTTCTTGTTTAGGACTGGAAGCTCCATCAGAATTCTTGGATTTCCACTGCTCTCTGCTACTGTTTAAGGTTAACCTTGAAAATGTTAACAAAATAATAGCAGTGGAGCTAATTATAACTCTTTAGTCTTTAGTAAAAGTCTCACAAATCATTAACTTATTACAGAAAAGAAAAATAAGAAGAAACATAAAGTTCTTGGAGATGTAATCATTCACTTTTGTCAACAAATATTTATTGAGTGCCTCCTGTATACCATGCATCATGACATAGGCTGAGGACACAGCACAAAAATGACACCCTCTCACAGAACTCACTTTCTAGTAGAAAGAAATACACTATTTTTTAAAATAAAATATTCTATTTAGGGGCATCTGGGTGACTCAGGTAAGCCTCTGCCTTCAGTTCAGTTCATGATCCCAGGGTCCTGGGACTGAGCCCTGCATGGGGCTCCAGGCTCAGTGGGAAGCCTGCTTCTCCCTCACCCACTCCCCCTGCTTGTGTTCCCTCTCTCGCTGTCTCTCTCTGTCAAATAAATAAATAAAATCTTTTTTAAAATATTATATTTGAGGGCGCCTGGGTGGCTCAGTGGTTTAAGCCGCTGCCTTCGGCTCAGGTCATGATCTCAGGGTCCTGGGATCGAGTCCCACATCGGGCTCTCTGCTCGGCAGGGAGCCTGCTTCCCTCTCACTCTCTCTGCCTGCCTCTCTGCCTACTTGTATCTCTCTCTGTCAAATAAATAAATAAAATCTTTAAAAAAAATAAAATATTATATTTGAAGGTGAGTAAATGCTATCCTGAAAAAATTAAGTAGGAAAGGGGGATAGCGAATGTGGTCATGCAATTTAAATAGAGTCCTCAGGGAAGAACTGCCTGAGAATGTGGCTTCTGAATAAAAGGAAATGAAGGAATGAGCTGGGAGGGCTTATGGGAGAAGAGGGAACATTCTAAGCTGGGGCTTCTTGGCATGGAGTCCACAAGATCATCGCCCCCCCTCCAGAGATCTGTGGATAGAAATCCAGGGGGTCCTGACTTTAGATGGGGTAAAAATTACACCTTTATTTTCACTAATTAACATTTAGCATATTCTTCGACTATGAATGCAGACAGCAAATTACAGTATTATTAGCAGCACCTGTGACACTGTTGCTTGTAGCAATCACAGATATTTTCATATCACATTATAGTTGTTACAACTATCTTAAAATATCATGACAGTTATCACTACTTCGTAATTGTGCTGCTAGCTCTTATGATTTAATGAATTAATAAGGAACACATATATTACTATATTACACATTTTAAAAATATTTTGAGAGTTGTATTTCAAATATAATTGGTTTTCCTTATAATTCATGAAACTCATTTTATGGATTTAAAGATATCATTCTGAGAAGGAATCCACAGGCATCACAGACTGCCAAGGGGGTCCATGGTACAAAGTAAAAGGAACCACTGTATCCACAGAGAAACCAGCAAATGCAAAGGTCCTGAGGCAGCAATGCGCTTATTATGTATGTGTATAAGAAAGAGATTCTATAGGGCGTTATTAGGAACTTGGCTTTTGCTAGGCAAAATAAAGATGGTTTTGAGCAGAGGAATGACATGATCTGACACTGGATTTTACAGGGTAGTTTGCTGCCAGATGGAGGACAGACTGAAAGCAGAAAGGCTGAAGCTGGAGGACAGGTTAGAAGGTGATAGGTAGCAGTGGAAGTGGTCAAATTCCATATTATGAAGATAGCTCTGACATTTCTTGATGGGGTATGAAAACAAGAAGTCAAGAATGACAACAAAAGTTTTCTCTTGAGCCAGTGGAAAAACAGAATTGCCGTTAACTGAGATGTGGAGACTAGGGAAGGAGTAGATTTGGAGGAGGATAAGGAGCTCAGTGTTACACGTGGTAAGGTTAAGATACCTCCTAAACGTCCAAAAGCAGTCATCCCGTAGGCAGCTAGAAATGGTAGCCTCACCTCAGGAGCATGTTCTGGGCTGAAGCTATCTTTTGAAAGGTGTCTGCAAGTGGCTGGTATTTAAAGCTATATAAGGTTATTTGAGATCACTCAGGAAGTGAGTGTAGAAAGAAAAGAGGTCCAAGGATGGTGCCCTTGGCCACTGCAAGGAAGATGAAGAGGAATCAGCAAGATATTGTAAAAAGGAATTATTCAGACATTTCTCCAAAGAAAAGATACAAATGGCCAATAAGCACATGAAAAGATGCTCAAGGTTGCTAATCATTAGGCAAGTGCAGATCAAAGCAGCAGTGAGGTACCATTTCATGCCCAATAGGATGACTACTATTTTATTTCTTTTCTTTTTTCTTTTTTAAAAAATTTTAAGGAGATTTTATTTATTTATTTGAGAGAGAGGGAGAGAAAGCACGAGCTGGGGAGGGACAAGAGAGAGGGAGAGAGAGAATCTCAAGCAGACTCCGTGCTGAGGGTGGAGCCCTTCCCGGGGCTCAGTCTCACAAAATCAAGAGTCTGATGCTTAACCGACTGAGCCACCCAAGTGCCCCTTTTCATTTTATTTTAAAGTAGGCTCCACATCCAACATGGAGTTTGAACAAAGAGCCCTGAGATCAAGAGTCGAGTACTCTACCAACTGAGCCAGTCAGGTGCCCTAAGATGGCTACTATTTTTAGAAAACAGAAAATAACACGTGTTTACAAGGATGTGGAGAAATTAGGACCCTTGTGCTCTGTCAATGAGAATGTAAAATAGTACTGCTACTGTGGAAAACAGTATGTCCATTCCTCAAAAAATTAAAAATAGAATTACCATATGATCCAGCAATTCCATTTCTGGGTATATACTCAGAAGAATTAAAAACAGGGTCTTGAAGAGATATTTGTATACTTGTGTTCACAGCAGCATTATTCACAATAACTAAACTGTGGAAGCAACCCAAGGGTCTGTGGATGGATGAATGGATGAATGGGTAAGCAAAATGCAGTGTAGACATCTACTGGAATATTATTCAGCCTTAAAAAGGAAGGAGACTCTGACACATGCTACAACATGGATATGAAGTTTTAGGTCCTTATGCTAAGTGAAATAAGCCAGTCACAAAAAGACAGATACTGTAGATGTCTAGGCCGGTGAAATTCATAGAGACAGAAAGAGGAATGGTGTTTGCCAGGGGCTGGGGTAGGGAGGGGAGATGGGGACTCATCGTTTAATAGGTACAGTTTCAGTTTTGCAAGATGAAAGATTTCCAGAGATGAATGGTGGTGATTGTTGCACAACAGTGTGAATGTACTTAATATCACTGAACTGCACACTTAAAATGATTAAGATAGTAAAACTTATGTTACGGGTATCTCAGCACAATTTTTTTAAAATGGGGGGAGGGGCACCTGCCTGGCTCATTAGAACATGTGACTCTTGATCTCAGTGTTGTGAGTTTGAGTCCCATGTTAGCTTTAGAGGTGACTTAGAAATAAAATCTTCAAAAGTAGTAGTGATAATTTTGTAAAAATTGGGAGAGGGGAGAGAGTTAAAAGGAAGCAGTGATATCCAGAGAGATAGGAGGAATGTCCTGGAAACCAAGGTTAGAGAGTTTCAGGAGGGAGGAAAACTCTATGTCCAAAGCTACCAAGGGGAATAAGGTGAGATATGGAGTGACAACTGATGGTTAGTTTCAGCCATGTTGAGGTCACTGGTAATGTTGATAAAAGCCATGTCAACAGAATGGCATGGACAAAAGTCTGATTAAGTGGGTTTAAGAGAGAGTGGAAAAATTTATAGTTGTTACAGCTTGTTCCAAGATTCTACCTGAAAATGAGAAGTTCTCTGTAATATGTATGTTTACAGACATGGATGGTCACATATCTGTAGAAATTCATTCTGTTGGTCATTCAGTCAGTGTTTCCTGGCTGCCTACTCTGTGCCAAGTCTTCTGCAAAGTGCACAATTTGGCACTCAGGAGAGGACAAATCCAGCAGCTCTGCCTCCCAGGCTCCAGGCAGGAGCTGCAGGTGGAGTCTGGGACAGATAGGAAAGCTGCCCAGGGCTGCATCTGTGGCTTAAGACGCTGTCCTGGCGAGATCCAGCCTGGCCACTTTCTGTGGTGCTACAGATGCATGCCTGGGAGAAGCACCCCTCTGGAGCCTTCACCAGCTGGTTTAGGGATGGGACTGACCAGCTCTAGGAGATGTCTGGATGATGTGCCAGCCAGGCCACCTGTCTCTTCTCAGACTCTCAGACGCAGCCCAGTGGCCACAGATGGCAGAAGGCAAAGAAGATCCCTGGGGCCTCTAAACACTTCCCCAGAAACTGGCAGCAGGCAGTACCTCCGGCCAAGTCAGGGGCCAGTTTGACCAGACACTCATCAACGTGTGAGACGCCCTGAGTGGAGCTGAGGGGCCTGGTTCAGTCCAAAAACCACTGAGAACCAAAGGCACTGGCTCTAAGTCAAGTTGAACAGTGTAAGCAAAACTCTTTGGCTTTCTCCCAGGGTTTCTGATAAATTGAAGCAAATCTCCCCTCATCTGGCAGTCTTACAAAGAAAGACCCTTCCCATGCATTTACTGATGAATTCATAGCTGTGCTGGAGGTAATCTGGTTTTATTAGAAAGAACATGCATTTATTAGAAAGAACAAGCACCTATGTAAACAAGGCTTTGTCTTATGACAGTGAGTTTCAGGTCCAGATCCTACCTTCAGGGGATTTTTGCCCATTGAGGAAGACAAGTCCTTAAGCAGATGCAGAATGGTCAAGGTAAAACAAGCAGTCTTAGGAGCCTGTGGGGTGGAATGGTCCAGAGAGTCTGAGATGGGTCTGGAGATGGACCAGCATATAGATAGCAATTTAGATGAGATGAGAGGGGGAAAGATCATCCAGAGAGATGAGGAGTATCTGTCTGGTTCACAGCAGTGCAGTGGGCCACAGAACATGATGCTAATAGCTGACCCTAGGGTTCTTCCTGCAGCACTTTGTACAGGAAAATATACTTGTAAGCTGTGTGAGGATGAAAGGTGAGAACCTGCAGTTGCCCCAGGCTGGAACGAAGAGATGAAAACCTGCAGTCCACTTCTAGAAATCCACCCCAGAGAGACCCTCTGATGTGGGCCCAAGAAGATCTGTTTAAGAATATCATTACAGGGGGGCGCCTGGGTGGCTCAGTGGTATAAGCCGCTGCCTTCGGCTCAGGTCATGATCTCGGGGTCCTGGGATCGAGTCCCACATCGGGCTCTCTGCTCAGCAGGGAGCCTGCTTCCCTCTCACTCTCTCTGCCTGCCTCTCTGCCTGCTTGTGATCTCTGTCTGTCAAGTAAATAAATAAAAAATCTTAAAAAAAAAAAAAAAAAAAAAAAAAAGAATGTCATTACAGGGGGGCGCCTGGGTGGCTCAGTGGATTAAGCCGCTGCCTTCGGCTCAGGTCATGATCTCAGGGTCCTGGGATCAAGCCCCGCATCAGGCTCTCTGCTCCGCAGGGACCCTGCTTCCTCCTCTCTCTCTCTGCCTGCCTCTGCCTACTTGTGATCTCTCTGTGTCAAATAAATAAATAAAATCTTAAAAAAAAAAAAAAGATCATAGTGCTTGCTGTCTTTAAAAAAAAAAAAAAAGAATGTCATTACAGGGGTGCCTGGGTGGCTCAGTGGGTTAAAGCCTCTGCCTTCGGCTCAGGTCATGATCTCAGGGTCCTGGGATGGAGCCCCGCATCAGGCTCTCTGCTCAGCAGGGAGCCTGCTTCCCCCCCTCCTCTGCTTACTTGTGATATCTGTCTGTCAAATAAATAAAAAATCTTAAAAAAAAAAAAAAAAAGAATGTCATTACAGGGGTGCCTGGCTGGCTCAGTCAGCAGAGCATGAAACTCCTCTTGATCTTAGGGTCATGAGTTCAAGCCCCATGTTGAGTGTACAGGTTACTTAAAAAAATAAATAAAATCGTTAAAAAAGAAAAAAGAAAAACTGGAAATAGCTTGATTGTCCGTCACCAAAGCACTGGCTAAATAAACCAGAGTTTATTAAAAAGAAGGCATCAAGGGAAGAGACACTGTATGGTTTTGCGTCTCACATGTAGGAAGAGCCCTAATAAAAGTGTTAAGTGAAAAGCAGGTTTCGGGATTTGCAAATATTAAAACATTATGTTGTACACCTGAAAACAAAATGCAAGTTTCAGGGTACAATGTGCAATATGATTTCATGTTAAAAAATTAAAAGCCTAAGAAATGCCTAAAAAATTAAAAAATACTTTAAGAAGCCTACATTTTTTTTTGAACACAGACACTCAGATATATGTAATTTCATAGAAAAAACAAAGCATCTGGAAACAAACTCATCAGATCGGTGACGGGTTGCCTGTGTTGTAGCGTGGGAAGTGAAGCTGGGAACGGTTGGGGTAGGAATTGTGGGGATGAAGAGGAGGAGTCGACCCTGTGGTTTTTGAGGGAGCCCTAAGAAGCCCTTTGCATTTGGGTAGTGTTGCTTGCCCCACAGTTGCTTAGAATTCTCCAGGGATCGAAGCATCATGGGGGTGGTGGGTCATGTTTCCGTAGCCCACTGATGGGGTACAGTGTGGTCCTGGAGGGCAGGCACAGGAAGCCTGCCCTCCAGTCTAGCCCCACTGCTGACTCCTGTGTGGCCTGGGTCCTATTTGGCCTTCTCTGGTTCCCAGCATCAGGGTCTTTCTGGGCTTCTCCAGCTGGCCCAGCCTGGGATTCCAAGTCCATTCCAAAGTCTTCCCATGGAGTTTGAACAGCAGCAGGGGCATAGAAAAGCTCCACTTGGCCTTTAGCCTGCTGGGACTTGAACGTGGGCCAGGCTGGGACTGGGAACCTGTGTGAGAAGGGAAGTTTCAGAGCAGCCTGGCCTCCTGGAGGAGCTCCCTCCTCTGACAGGTGGAGTATCATTGCTTCCCAGAACATCTGGCTTGAGGATACCTGGCCCAGCCTGGCTCCTCAGGAAACAAATGTGGGGATAATTCACTACCTGTTGGACTCTAAACAGTTAATGAAACCCACTGAGTGAGGGTTCTGGGCTGTGAGGCAGATGTGGAGGCCAGGACTTGGGCCCTAGGTGTGCAGGATGTTGGTGCAAACTGTGCACAGGGACAGATCTGTTCTGCATACAGTTCCTGTGGTTGGTCTGGGCTGGCTTCAGGTTACAGAGATGTTAGATGTTAGATGTTAGATGAGGATACCATAGGATGGGGGAGGGGCATAAACTGGATTTGGATGGGGTCAAGTACGTGCATGGAATCAAGCCTCACTGTGGAACAGGAAGCAGCACAGGCAGCTGGCCCTGAGAGGCGTCTCTCCAGTCAAGGCTTTGTTAATGGTGTCCTGGCCTTAACCAGCCTCCCAGTGCTAGAAAGTGCTCCAGGGTACAAGGTGGCTGCCTTGGGAGCCTCCTGCAGCCACTAGCAAGCTAGCTGCTCCTCCCTTAGTGCTGTGGACAGAGTGACTTGTAGGCCTGGGTTGGCCTTGGACACCACAACTGGTGTGCATCCAGGACCTGCAGCTCTAGCAGGTGGTAACCTGCTTCCAAATGTTCTGGATCTCCAGCCAGGGCCCTGGGCAGAGGCTTGGGCAGGAATTAGGGCTGGATGCCTGTGCAACAGAGATGCTTGGAAACAAGGGAATTCTTGTCAAACTGATCCCCAGCTAGGCCAGCTCCAGGCAGATGATCCACCTAACACAGTACCTCCAGGAAGAGTTCTACAGAGGAAGGAAAGCCTGCATTACCCTGGCATCCGGCTGAAGCAAGAGAGGCAGAATGAGAGGGAGTGGAGGGGACTGTGTTGGGCAGTGGTGGCTTTCCTGGGGAAACTTTGCCATTGGGCATCTAGCTCCTTAGCTGCCCTCAGAGTTCAAGGAAAGGCAAGCAGCTCTTAAGTGTCTCATCCTCTGGCTGGCCAGGCTGGAAGGGCCTGCCTGAGGAAGAGCAGGCACCACCTTGCCCTAGAGGACCTCACAGTTCAGGTGGGTGGTGAGATTCCTCTACTGGAAACAAGATGAGGTAGGGCATGAGTCAGTGCTGAAGTGTCCACTTCAGCCATGTATGCACACACACACACACACACAAGAGTATGAATGAGCCAGGAAGGAGTCACTAAGTGGGGGCAGAGCAAAGAGAGACTGTAGGCGTGCGTTTGTGTATGCCCACGTGCATCTGCATGTGTGTGTTGTGCGTCTGCATGGGCCCAAACACTGTCTGATGCACGGTCTCTGGAGTAGCTCTCCTCTGTGCTATTTGCCCAGACAACCTAAAAATAATTCCCATTAACTTTAGGATTTGTTGTTTGATGCATAAGATGCTTGCCCAGCAGATAGAGTTTTCTACCTACACTTTACCTAAGATCAAGTTAAAATGAGCCTGCATTATTTATGCACAGGATGGCTAGTAAGCAAAAGGCAGAATGATCCCTATGTGGATAACAAAACTGGAGAGTGTGCATGGATTGACGGTGACGATGACGATGATGAGGAAGGGCCCAGCATGGCTACTGGGAGGTGTCATCAACTTGCTATCTCACCCATGCATAACTTAGAATTGGGCCCATGACAAGCAGTCGTGAATATTTATTGAATTTATTTGTAGACATTGAGAAAGAATATCCCCATGTGTGACGCATGTGCGAATACAGAGCTACATGACTGATAACTCATTATGGACAGAAGAGAATTAAATGATAGATTGAGTTTAAAAATCAGTTTATTAGACCGATGGCTGAGGGATGATGCAGTTATCAGACTGAAAGATGAAAGCCTTGGAAGAATGAGAGATCAATAAATAACTTGTTGATACTTGATAAAAGGGTAGGAGAGATGAATTGTGGCCAGGTGACAAGGTTAGTAGATCCAAGGTCAGATCCAAATAGGTAGATGGAGAGGTAAAGAGAATGCAGCAATGGAGTGAGAGAGGCGGGTAAGAAGATAAGAGAGATACTGCAGTGGGTAGATATTTGTGTTGTGCTCCTCAGAATCTGGAATATGTTATCTTACATGGCAAAGGAGACTTTGCAGACATGATTAAATTAAGGACCTCAAGATGGAGAGATGATCCTGGATTAACCAGGTGTGCTCAGTCTTATCACATGTCCTACCACTGACCTCCTTTTCAGCATACCCCAGCTTCCTCTGCCTTCTTTTCAGTTCCTGATCGTGCCAAGCTCATTCCTACCTCAGGGCCTTTGAACTCACTGCATCTTCTGTCTGCTTTTGTCACCCAGATCTTTGTTCAAGTGAGTGTTGCCTCCCTGCTTCCAGATTTTTGTCCTGAAGCCTTGAGCACACTCCGTTCTTGGGGATGGGGCTGGTGCAATGGGATGTCCCAGCTCCTAGCCTGTCCTGGCTGGCACTATCCCCAGTCCTGGGTCCCGCCCAAAGCTGCGGGATGGAGCAGTGTGCATGAGTCATCAAGCCACAGACACAGTCCCCTTGTTGGAGGGACCTGAGCAGTTATATTGGGCAAACTCCTAGAGCCAATGGCTAGGCTGAAAGGGAAGGTTAGGAATTTCCCCAAGTTATTCAGGCTCACGCAGGGCCAGGTGGGAGCTGGCCAGTGGAGGAGCTAGGAATGCCCTGTGGCATGATGCTCTAACCTCTCTGTGGACGCCCCTGTGTCCATCCAAGCTAAAACTGGCTGTGGAAGAGTAGATGGCATGTCCCACTCTGAGAGGGTCTCATTACCCGTCAGCTATGTTTTCATTCACCTCACATGGACTTAGCACCCACGGTGTACCAGGAACCATACTGCCTTACTACAGGTCAGGCCCTGCCCTGCAGGAGCTTACAGTCTAGTTGAGAAGGCAGGCTGGTCTGCAGACCTTCCCGATCTCCTGGAGGGCTCTGCATCAGGGCTCACAGAGAAGCCACACCTGACCATCCAAGTGACAGCAGTGACAGGATGAGCTCGAAGGCATCCCAGGCAGCAGAACTGGCCTGCTCTGTTAGTTTCCCAGGGCTGCCACAACTAAGTACCACAAGCTGAGGGGCTCGACACAGCAGAGAACTCTTCTTTCATAGCTTTGGGGACTAGAAGTTCAAAATCAGGGTGTCGACAGGGCCAGACTCTTTCTGAACCCTCAAGGGGAGGATCCTTCATTGCCTCTTGAAGCTTCCGGTGGCTCCAGGTGTTCCTCGGCTTGTGGCTGTGATGTTCCAATCTCAGCCTTCATCTTTTCATGCTTTCTTCCTTTGTGTCTGTGTGTCTTCAAATGGCATTCTCCATGTATGCCAGTGACTATGTCCAAATTCCCCTCTTCTTAAAAGGATGTCAGCCATATCGGATTAGGGCCCACCCTAATAATTCTTCTTAACTGGATTACATCTGCAAATATCCTATTTTGAAATAAGGTCACACTCACAGTTCCGGGGGGGTTAGGGCTTTTTTGGTGGGACACAATTCAACCTGTAACAGTGGGTGAAGACTTGGAAGGGCCTGGAGCTCAGGCCTGGAGCGCTCTGCCACCCACCAGCTCATCACCCACAGGCTCTGTACATATTTCCCCCAGGGCGGCTCACTGGTCCATACACCGGACCGGCCGGCATGTTCCTACCTCCAGACTTGCTCCCAGCTCCCCTGTCTTGACTTTTCCAATTCACTCAGGAAGCCTATCTCTTCAGAAGATCTTCCTCTGATTTCTGAGATGCTCAGACTGTGGGCTCATAGTCTGTCCCCTTCAGCCTCCTCCTCACCCCATGCCAAGTCCAGGGTCAGGGAGCCAGAAGCCTTGAGTTTAGCCCTTCAGCTATCTTTATATTCCCTCAACACCATCCCTGTCCAAGTTTCTTACTCAGCCCGGGTTTCTCCATGAAAGGGGAGGCAGAGCCCTGACTTCTGCACAAATGGCCCCGAATGCCAGATTGTCTCCCTTGCCCTGACCACACTGCATTTGCTAGGAGCTCCCCGAGAGTTCTGAGGTCCCCCCACTTCCATCACATGGAGCCCCATGGAATCCATTTGCCTCCCCCCTTCAGTGGCCAGGGATGCAGTGGAACACTACCCAGCTGAGGCAATTTAAGGGGCTCACAAAGGGCTCCCAGACCCAAAGATCTCTTTCACCTACCTGCCCTGGGTCAGAAATTCCACAGTGAGCAAGTCTAATAGCATCCACCCCTGATGAGGGCAAATGCCCCGGAGGGGAGACTCTCTGCCAGGAGCCGCTTGGGCAGAGACTTGCCTTGGGAGCCTGGCAGCCTGGCGATATTTCACTCACGTCCTACAAGAGATTTGCCATCCAGGAGCAGGAGGGGCTGAAGAACTTGGACCATTATGCAGAGCTTTGTCCAGAGGTTACAGGCTGCACACCACGGGTAGCTGAGGGCAGCCCCAGGCCCAGCCTGGCCCAGGCAGAAACTCACTCAGGCCCCAGGATATGCATTAAGCCCAGCCTCTTCCTTCTCACCTGCCTGTCCTGCTTTCCTTTGTCCTGCACCTCCCTGCCTGAAGACCCGGCCCCTCGGACATACTTGCAGCCACTGGTCTGTTAGTGGCCTTTGGACTGGGGGAAGGACTGGGGCCTCCCTCCTGGGCCCCACACCCATGCTGGCAATCATCAGGAGCAGGGAGAGGCCGAGAACTGTCACTCCCTGGGCACAGTCCCACAGTGTCCTCAACCGGCCAGTCCTGTTCTACCCTTTCTCCCATGGGGAGGAGTTGGGAAGATGGCAGGGCCCAGACCTGGCCAGAGGCATTGTGCTGCCAGGGACCTACAGCCCCACATGCGCCCGTAGAGCCCACACTCTGCATGGAGGCCCTGGGTGAGGCTGGGCTGCCTGGGCTGCCTCTCCTTTCCTGCCAGAGGGACTAGAGGGTAGGATTGGGGGGTGGTTGTGGTGTGCTTACCACCAGACCCCAGGGGTTCCAAAAAGGTTCCTTTGGAAGGGGGAGCCAACCACGTCTAATGGGCTATTTCAGTTCTGCCATAATCAAGTCTAGCTTCGGGCTGTCTGATATAGCCAGGTATCAAAGCCAAACGTCTGCAAGGATGGTTTGGCTCCTGAGGCCTGCGGTCCAGTGCACACCCAGGTGGGGGTCAGGAGGGTAGCCTCAACCTTGATGCCAAGGCACCCATCCAGGCCTAGCCCCTACCAAGTCCTCAGGAGAACGAATCATTTCAAATGCCCACTCTTGCCTATCCAGCCGGTGCCCACATAGCAGGCATTAATAAGTCCCCTTTTGGGTTAAGAGCTGTGTGGAGAATTTCATGGTGCCCCAGAGAGGGTAAAGAATGATCAGGGGTCGAGATAAGCCTCACTCTGAACCTGCTGCTCATTGGAGAGAAGGCATCTCCGGGCCTTGCCTGAATCTATACGGGGGTCCAGTCACTAGCTTGGGAAGCTGGGGTGGCATCTTTGCTGGGTTACTGAGGACAACTAAGGTGGGGGCTGCCTCCTGCCCTGGGAAGCACTCCCTGGCCTCACTTGGGCTTGCTCCTCTGCTAAGCATGGTTAGACCTGCCAAATTCTCTTAGTCCCCTGTCTCATAGAGGAAGTGGGAGACCAAGCAGTGTATGGCATGGGTCTTGCAGCCCACGCTCTGAACCCTGAGCATAGCAGCCATGCCACAGCGAGGAACAGCATACAGAGACCCCCACGGGGCACCTAGGGAGCAGAGCCTGCCGCCTTTGCTCAGAAAGTAAATGCTCAGCTCCTTCTCTGCAGTAAAATCCTCCTGTGTGTCCTACTTCCTCAGAGACCAACTGGGGAATCTGCGGAACCATGACCTGCCTTCTCCAGAGGTACAGTCCCTAAGGTCAGCAACCACCAGACTTCTCCCCAATCTTGGGGTCTTTGTGCAGCAGCAGGAAGAACACTTTCTCCCTCCCTGGACCCTTGACTTCTCTGGGAAGCTCATCCCTCCCCCATTCCCCATGAGGCTTCCTGAGCCCCAGAAACTCAAAGGTACAGCCTAAAACTGTGGTTAATGGCAGCCCCACCACTGGTAGCTGTTTGACTGTGAGAAAGATACTTAACCTCTCTGAGCTTCACTGGCCTCACTTATGAAGCAGAAATAATGACAGCCCTTATCCTGAAGAGTCACTGTGAGGATCAAACAGATTGTCCAAGGGCTGGCACATAGAGACTGCTTAATAAACAAGTGGTATGATTATCATCATTATCTGTGGGTATCCATCTTTAACCTACTTTTCCTCTTTTGCCCCCCTCCTCTAGACCCCTGAATTCAGAATTGTCACCTTCCTAAGGCTTCAGCAGTCTAAATGGGGATGGCTGGTCAGGTCGTCCTCCCAGGTAAGTGGAAGACAGGGATGTGTGTCTGAGCATTCTGGCTGTAGAGCCTAGAATGAGCCGTCCACAGACCCAGAATGCGCTCACTTAAGTCACCATTCAAGGGGATTTCAAGAATCAGTATTTCTGTGGTAGAAGGAGGGAGTCACTGAAGGCCACACAGCAAGCTTAGGCCAGAGTTGGCCAAGAGCCCCAGTGGACCTGCCATCTAGACCTTCTCACTGCCTGACTCAACAGCTCTCATTTCTCCAGAAGCTTCACTGGAAACCTCACTCCGGAGCTTTCCTATTCAGAGAAAGCTGCAAACAAAGTGTAGAGCCAGCCCCCTGGGCCTAAAGCCCTGAGCTCCCCGGGCAGACCCACAGGCTGACGGAGACGTTACTGGAGCCGATGATTCAACTTCCTGCCTTTTGAGAGCGCCCAGACCACAGAGGTTTTCTTGCTTGGAGGAGGGGGGCATCTCCCTGCCTTGGGCCGGGCAGAGCGGGTCAAGTCTCCACCACAAACCACAGGGACTAGGTAGTGCGTGGGGACAGGCCATAAGGAGCCATGCTAGAACCCTGACTGGTGCCTCCTGAAGCCTGTCTCCTCTTTGGGTTAATGATTACCACCTAAGGTGACCAACTGTTCTGTTTTCCTTGAATCCGTCCTGGTGTTAGCACCCAAAACCCCCCATTCCAGGAAACCCTTTAGCCCTGGGCAAACCAAAACAGTTGGTCACTCTATTACCACACATATTTCAGTAGGACATGACTTATCACCTCACTGACTCTGGGAGTATGGGCCCCGGGACAGCACATTCTAGAATAGGGAATTGGCAAATTATGGCCTGAGGGCCTATTCTGGCCCTGTACCTGTTTTTGTAAAGCCCATGAGCTAAAAACAGTTTTTACGTTTTTTAATGGTTGAAAACAAAATTAAAGAAGAATATTCCATGACATGTGGAAATTACAGGAAATTCAAATTTCAGCATTCATAAACCAAGGAGCACAGCCCTGCCCATTCACTTACATGTCATCTCTGGCTGCTTTCACATCACAAGGCAGAGTTGGGGAGCTGTGACAGAGACTGTATAGACCCACTGACTGCAAAGTCTCAAGTGTTTACTACTTGGCCCTTCACGCAAACAGTCTGCGGACCCCTGTTCTGGAGGCAGGCAGGGTAGGGATAAACACATGTGAAACCTCACAAGTGCCAGGTCATGTACTATGTGCTCCTGAGCTGAGGCAGTGGGCAGCTGACAGTCTGGGAGAGCTTGAACAATGTGGAAAGACTCTAGTAAAATTGGACTCAATGCCAAGTCTAAAGTGGGCCCTAATTTGGCCCCTCTGCCCCTTCCCTACCTCAGCCCTACAGAGGGCTTCTTTCAGAGGCCTGGGGACAGAGTTTATTCGAGTAGCACGGGCTCTTAGAAGGCTTGTGGGGGCTGACCTCGGTGTGGACCTTCAGGAGCCCCAGCTCAGCACCCGCAGCGGTCTGTCTGGTCTGCTCATACAAGGCTAGGGCAAGTCCTCTGGAGGTCTGTGTGCCCTCAAAGCCCCTCCACTCCCTCCCGGGCACAGTTGTCCCACTAGGCACCCTTCCTCTTTGCCCATGTCCTCGCAGCTTAGATATTTGAGAACCCAAATATCGAAGGATCAGTGGAGGGTACCGCAGAAAGAGATGCTCAGTTTCCAGGTTTTCTGAAATTTCTGCTTGGGGTAGATTGGGTCTGAGGGGTTACTTATCTTTTTAAACAAACGTTGTAAATGAAATCTAAAATACACGAAGAAAAGTGCACAGCTCAGAAATGTACAGCTCCCGTGAACAAGCCTATGTAACTATCACCTGTGTGACCAAAAACAGAGCATCGCCAGCCCCCAAAGCCCCCTGGTGCCCTCTGTAAGTGACTGTGGGATAAACCACCAAGGAAGCCTCTGTCATCACAGATTAGTTCTGCCTGTTTTTGAAAACTATGTAAATGGGATCAGAGAGTACATACATTTTTCTTTCTGGTTTCTCTTGTGCAGTGAGATTTGCCCATATTACTGACTATGAAATAGTTTGCTCAGTTTCTTTGCCGTTCTCTGTTTTATGACTACACCACCACCGATTTATTGATACCATTGCTAATGGAAATCTGGGTTGTTTCCAACCTTGGCTATTACAAATAGTACATATCTTTTGGGACATGTATGTATCCTTTCTGCTGGTGTGTGTACTTAGGAGTGGAATTGTTGGGCTCTCAGACACGCCTATGTTTAGCTTGAAAACATACTTTTTACTAACAGTTTTCATGTGATTTTTTTCAAAGCTCAGGCTGAAACTTCAGATGAATGTTTCTAGAACTACTTACATCGCTGGTGAAAGGTAATGTCTCAACATTTCTCAGGCTGCAAATACTTGCCAGCCCAATTCCAAAAATGGTTCAGAAAGGATGCGCATAGGCCCACAGGCCCTACCCCCAGCCTGCTAACAATTGTGCTGATCCTGGGCTTATGGGGGGCAGTAGGGCCTGCAGTACCAGATCCTTGGCCTAGAGGCCAGCGAGTCCTGCTGAGACATAAGTGGGACCTAAAGTTTCAGGACCCTGAATCAGAACATGGGGTCTGACAACTGGATAGCATACTCGAAGCTGGGACCATCTTATGAAACCTGCTTTCCTGACCATGGACAAGAACAGTGCAGCTCCACGTGCGATCAGGCAGCCCAAGATTGTCCCACAGTGCCATAAATACAGCAGAGGCCCTGTGTACCTCGGCAGGTCTCTTTGCTTGCACCAGGGCCCATCCATCTGTGTAACTGATGGAGCAGCTCTAGTCTGCTGGAGCTCTGGCAGGCCGTTCCCAGAGCCTGCGAGGAAAGGGCCCCATCTGATTCCTTTCTGAGCAGATTCTAGTTCATGGGACCCTGATTCCTTGCTATTGGCAAGACCTGCAAGCAGGGTTTCTCACAGGTGGATTCTGCCCTCATGTTGCTCTCCCTGGCCCAGATCTTCAAACCCTAGAATGGACAGAGCTGACCACATCTCTATAAAAAAAACCCTGCTGGTATCTTACTTGAGAAGGTGGGTGGCTTCCTTAAAGTTTGAGTATGCTTTCCATCACTTTGAGGGGCTGGTCACTAAGAGCAAATACCATGGTTAGCTTACTGCTCATTGTGGGAAGTGATGAAGTTTCACCAGTACTCACGGCCCTCTTGGGGAGGGCAGGTTGTTGGGGGGTGTGAGAGAGAGAGAGCCCTTGAGATGTCTCAGAGAAGACCTGGGCCAGTTTAATTATTACCTTGCTGCCAGGAAGAATTCTGTCACAGGCCTAGGCTAGGTTCTTCAGCTCTACATAGACAATGTGTGTGCTTGACTCAATATCCTACCAACCATTCCATCAGCCACATGATCAGGATGTTTTAGGCCATACATCCCCAGCCTGGCTTCTGTGGACTTACTGCTGAGATGTGGAGAGCTTGGGGGTCCCCTCATCCAGAGACCTGGCCTTTAGGTCCATGCTGAGTACATCAGGCTATTGCTCTGTTGTCTCTCCGTGTTCCCGTCTATAAAATGGGATGACTGTGGGGGACTTGCCTTACCATGGGGCAATGAAGAACTGTCCCAGAGAGAAGACCCTCTGATGATTTCACTGTGGACATTCCCAAGGAGTTGGTTCTATGTTGATGCTTTGGTAAGGTGTATGAGGGAGAGTCAATTAGAATTCTTTTAGCTTCAAGTTATATGAAACTTACCCAAAGTGGCTTAAGCAAAAGAAAACTATGTATTGGTTTGTTTGGTTGGTATACGTAATGGAAAAAGTTCAGGGGCTTCAGGCACAACTTGATCCAGGGGCTCAACTATGTCATCAGGACCAGGCCACTTTTCATTTCTGCTTTGTTAAGGATTGGGCCTGTTCTTTTTTTTTTTTTTTTTTAAGATTTTATTTATTTATTTGACAGACAGAGATCACACGTAGGCAGAGAGACAGGCAGAGAGAGAGGAAGGGAAGCAGGCTCCCTGCTGAGCAGAGAGCCCGCCCAGTCTGGGGCTCCATCCTAGGACCCCAGGACCCCGGAACCACGACCCCAGCCGAAGGCAGAGGCTTTAACCCACTGAGCCACCCAGGCACCCCATGGATTGGGCCTGTTCTTACACTGTGGTGACAAGACAGTTGTCAGTGCTCCAGGCTGACACCCTCACACCTCCCAAGTCCAAAGGAAAGGACAACATCTTTTTCTAGGATACTCACATACTTAGTATTGGCTCTGATCAGACTTGACTTACATCACACACCCACCCCTAAACCAACCATTGCATAAGTTTGCACAACGCATAATGTGCTCTGCGACTCTGACTGTCCAGGCCTGGCTGACATGAGACTCTCAAGCAAGCCTGGGAATTACTGCACCTGAAGCCTCTGAGCTGCAAAATTATAAGAGGAGCCATTCCTCGGATGAAAACTGGGGTGCTATTCCCAGAAGAGAAGGGATGGTTACTAAGCAGGGAAACCATAACAGTTCTCAATAGGGAACTCCCCTGACTAGAACAGGAGTCATCTGGCCCGTGCCTGCGTGCTCCCTGATTGTCCTGTGCCTTGAGGGCAGGCATCACAACTTTCTCTCCTCTGTATCTGCAGAGATATTAATAGAATGAATACTCATCTTTGGCTGGTGTGTTGAACTTGATACCCTTTCAAACCTCTTTTAACACCTACAGTCTTATTTGATTCTTTGTTCTTCTTTTTGGCAACCCAGGATCTGAACCCTCTTCCTGTGATGGGGAATTCCCCTCATTCTGAGGCAGAGCCTACTTCCCACTACAAAGGCTGAAAGTACCATATGCATCTATTTCCCAGCTCCCTCCCCCACCCTTGGCTGGGCAATGGCCCATGACCGAGGCTCTGACAATCAGACACACGGGCCCCAGACTGACACAGGAGCTAGTGGCCCAAAGAAGCAGGGATCACAGAGCGTTCTCCTCAGTGGTTACTATGGGTGCAGCATGTCAGTGTCGCTAGAGGGGTGGAGATGGGGAGAGCACAAAGCATGGGCGCAAGGCACCGGCCCCGCCTGCAGAGCATGGCACATGGTGGTGGTGGTGACAGGGAGGGCAGGGAGGTCCTGATGAAGCCAGTTTGCAGGATGATCTGGGGCCCTGTTCACAGCTGTGTCGTCAGAGCTGCTGCCTTTCTGCTCTGTCCAGAGATTCTCTGAGCTGCTCAAATTATTATTTTTCTGCTTAAATCAATTTAGCTTAAGTCAATTAAGTCAATCTGCTTAAGAGTTGATTTCTGTTGCTTGCAGCTAGAAACTCTGATTGTCATAATCCTGGAGACAAAACCACCAGGTAATTCCCCTTTTTCAGGTGGATAAATTAAGGCTTAGAGGCTAGAACAAGTTCATGCAGTTATGACAGTTGCTGAGTCAAGAGCAGAACCTTGGGCCAGGGGAACAATCCTATAACTAGCAGGTGGGAGCCCAGGTGAGGGAGAACTTTCTCACAAGTAGTGCTGCCTCACCAGTGAGCAAGCCCCCTATTACTGGAGGCGTGGAAGTAGATATCTGGAGATTTAAGGGAGAGGCTGAGCCAGGGAACTCCAGTTCCCTTCTTCCTTGTGGATTGCACATGTTACCATCTGCCCAGCTGAGAGTACTCTTAACAAAAGTGTTAAGGGAAACATGGCTCCTGGTCCTGCAGCTCCAAGTCCCCACCCTCTCCAACCAGCCAGCCTCTCCCTAGCCCAAAAACACAACTGCTGCTTGTCCTATGTCCCAGAGCAAAGTCATGGCGTTTACTGGCCTCCGTCACTTTAATGAAAAAGCCCCTACACCAAACAAATACAAGCACAGACATTTGCAACTAATTATGGTAGTGCTGATCAGTCAAATTTCATTGCAAATTGCATGTTGAAATTGATAGTGGGCGAGTCAAGAATAAACTGGTTGTCTGGAAAAGTGACACGGGCACACAGGACTGGATTAATAATTCAATTTAGACTTAGACACTGTGAAGAAGAGGAAAAAGCAGATTAGCACTGCCCCAAGATTGCTTGTTTATCCAATACTTCTTGCCAATGTGCCTGGCTTCTAAGGGAAGCTGATCCTCCTTTAGGGTCCTCCCACTTTGGGAGACCACAGGGCGTTGAGTATTCCAGCCTTTAATTCCTGGTTTGCAAAATTGCAGCCTTGAGTGGTGTGGGGAGGGGAAAACTGCCCTTCATCCCAGCTGCTGCTGAGAAGCCTACTCAGGAGGCTTCTTGGAAGACAGGCACCTACTGCCTCAGTGAACCACACTCTTGGCCTCCGATTTCTGGCTCAAGGGATGTAATCTACTTTGAAAGCCCAGGTGGGGTCCCAGGTCAGCTATGGCTCCGGGGGAATAAACCCCAAGAAAGTGGGAAAGGAGCCAGAAGGGCCAGTCAGCCCCAACTGGCCTGGTCCCCAAGGAGTCCCAGGGAGCTATGAAGGCCAGTGGAGACATAATCCCAGCTTGCATGGAGGCCACAGATAAATGGGAAATGTCCTCAGGATTGGGCCTTCTGGGAACGTCACTGTGTCCTTGTACCTGGGGAGGAAGGCAGGAAGGAGACACAGGGCAGGCAGAGCGTACAGGTGTTGGTGGGGTGGGGGCAGATATCTGTATGCCCATGAGATGCACTGCCAGTGGCCACCTTGAGCTAGCCAGGAGTGCTCCACACTAAGCTGCTCAGCCAGCCTAAAGCAGACAAGGGAAGCAGCCTGCGATGTGCACAGAGCCACCAGCTCCCACTTTAACTGCCCTGCTTCAGGCCTTTGCAGAGGGAAAGTCTTAAATCTTTCATCCTCTACACTTAGGTTCAAAACCCAAAGTCTCCAAGAGAAATGGGCCAGCTATGGATGGGGGTAGAGCTGGTGAACTTGAACTTGACTGGTGAGGGGAGGGGAGGCAGTCATGATTCGCTTCGGGAATCTGCCTGGAGACAATATAGGTTGGAATTCAGAAAAAGGCTTAGGATAGGGATATAAATTTGTAAGTTGTCAGCAATGCAATGTTATTTAAAACCAGGACACTGGAGGAGATTATCAAGGGAGTGAGAGAAGTTAGGACATTAAAAGAGGTCCAAAGGGGGAGACTTGGAGGTAGGTGCTAGCAAAGGAGACAGAGAAGGAACAACCAAAGAGGTAGGAGGGAGACCAGGAGAGGGTTGTGATGATCCCGGTGCTGAGAACAGAGAGATGAACTCTTACATGTTATTGAGAAGCAAGGAAGGTGTAGCCCGATATTTGAGAACACGGAGAGTCCTTGACAAATGCAGTCTTGCTCTAGTGGTGGGAGAAAGGAAGCAGGGAGAGGACTTGAGGCAAGAAGAAGAGACAATTCCTTCTAGGAGTTGGGCTATAAAGAGGAGCAGAGAAATTGGGTAAAAGTTTGAGGGGCATATAAGGCTAAGAGGAGGTTTTTCTGTAAGATGGAAAAACCCCAGTATTTTTGTGTGCTGATGGGGATAATCCTGGAGGGGAATTTCGATGATGTAGGTGAGAAAGAGGATAAACGTTGGAGTGAAGTCCTTGAGTAGACAGGTAGGGATGGCATCTGGTATAAAAAAGGAGCCTGTCTTAAATAGGAGCATGGACAGTTCACCCATATTAACAAGATGAAAGTCAGAGTTGATGAGCACATATGCAAGTAGGTGGGGGAAATAGTGGTGGAGCCCGCGGAACTTCTCTGGTGAGGGCTTCTGTTTTCTTACCGAACTAAGAACAGGTTGTCAGCTGAGAGTGAGATGGAAGAAGGGGTATGAGGCAATCTGCTGGGAAGGAGGGTGTAAGTGCCCTTGGGGGTATAGTATGGCTGCTGGGCAGCCTGTAGGTCCCACTGAGGGAGGCTTGGGCTCATTAATTCAAAGTGAGACTGGGAAGCCCATATTGTGGGTTTTTTTTTAGTCTCAGGCAGCCTGTGAATGCAGGTGTAGAGGGTGGGTAGAGGACTGAGTCGAACCAGTCCTCTGGTTTTGCCAGGTTCTGCAGTGAGGGGTGAGGGAGAGGTGATAACATTGGACCATGGACTCTGAGCTGGGTAACGACAGATGGGACCTGAGGGGGCGAGAGACCAGGAACAGTTGTTCAGATCAGTAGGCTCCATGAAGAGCAACTGGAATTGGGGCACTAGAAGGAGTGAGCTGGAGAGAGAGGCAGTGTTTACTGCGAGGGGACACAAGACACCAATCAATGAAGGGACTGCACTGACAGATAACGACTCTTTGGAAGTCTGGCTTTGGGAGCTAGAGGCTGAGGTTGTGAAGAAGCCAAGGGGCTGAGAAGCCTGTTCATCTACATGAATGTGAACATTACAATCTAAGGCAGAAGTGCCCACTGGAGAGGGGGACTGTGGGCCAGGAGATAAAATCTTCAAGGAATGAGGGGGAGAGACCAGGGGTCTATCAATGGCTGCCAAAAGCTAGGGAGCAGGTGGTCTTGTCTGATGACATGGCTTCCAGATGTGGGTGTTTCCAAGGAGGAGGACCAACTGTGACACAGAGGAGCAGCACAGGCACTCCCCACCCCAAACTCAGGAACACAAAAACCACAGGAAGGAGAAGAGCCACCCCTTGAGAGGCTGAAGGCGAGGCAGAGTCCTTTAAGGACAGGTAGTTTCCCATTAGAACAAGAAAACAAAGGGGACATTCTGAAACAAGGGGAGGATAAGGAAGTTTACTGATGACAGACCACGAGTTGTAGAGACCAGTGAAAGGATTTCTAGACATAGGATAGGGTAGGCGATGAGGTCAGAAAAGGGTAATGTAGAGCCACATGGGGCTGAGACTCCTGGGATGAGGGATGCTCTGAAAATTCTGGACCTCTTGTGGGACTGGTATGAACAGGGATGAAGGGACTGGTAAGAGCGGTCCTGAGGGGCCAAGACAGAGGGTGATTGGCCAGGTAGGGTTTGTTGGGAGGTGGGAGGACAAAGCACCTGCCAGGAGCCCCCTTCACTCCTGTTGATGGTGGTCAGGAGGGCTGAGGAGGAGCAGTCTTCCCAGAGCAGGTGGAGCCCTGGGCACCCTCTTTACTCCTAGGTAGGAATATTAATCAAAACACTGATCACAGAACTGATATTAAAACTACAGACACATCAATGAAAGAGCATTACCCAGGGGTGATTCAGTCAGTTGAGGAACCGACAACTGATTTCACCTCAGGTCATAATCTCAGGGTCCTGAGATCAAGCCCTCATTGCTCAGCAGGGAGTCCTCTTGAGATTCTCTCTCCTCCTCTCCTTCTGCCCCTCCCCCAGCTCACCCACACGCTCGCTCTCACTCTCTCAAATAAATAAAATCTTTAAGCAAAAAGAGAATTACCCCGCTCAGTAGGTTAAAGCCTCTGCCTTAGGCTCGGGTCATGATCCCAGGGACCTGGGATCGAGCCCCGCATGGGGTTCTCTGCTCGGCAGGGAGCCTGTTTCCCTTCCTCTCTCTCTACCTGCCTCTCTGCCTACTTGTGATCTCTGTCTGTCAAATAAATTAAAAAAAAAAAAACAAAAAACAGTAGAGATAAAAAGCACAATATCCCCCGCCCCGGAACAATTCATTAACTATTTGAGAAAAAATAAATCCAGCTCTTTACCTTAAATCTTATATTAAATGCATTCAAATGATCCAAAAACTAGTGTAAAAAATGTGGTATTAGTGGGGCGCCTGGGTGGCTCACTGGGTTGGGCCTCTGCCTTCGACTCAGGTCATGATCTCAGGGTCCTGGGATGGAGCCCCGCATCAGGCTCTCTGCTCGGCAGGGAGCCTGATTTCCCCTTTCTCTACCTGCTGCTCTGCCTACTTGTGATCGCTCTCTGTCAAATACATAAAATAAAAATAAAATCTTTTTAAAAATGTGGTATTAATGTAAAGATAGAAATAGACTCACACATACACGATCGATTGATGTTTAACTAACAGTACCAAGGCAATTCAATGGGGAGAAAACAATCTTTCCAACAAATGGTGCTGGAACTATTGGATAGCCTTAGGTAAAACTTATACCACATGCATATGCCATTTGTACTGTATACAAAAATTAACTTGATATGGATTATAGGCCTATAGTTATGAGCCATATCCAAAATTACATATACATATGTTATACAAAAATGATCTATAACCCATGGGTGCCTGGGTGGCTCAAGTCAGTTAAGCATCTGCCTTTGGTTCAGGTTATGATCCCAGAATCCTAGGATCAAACCCCCACGTCGTGCTCCTTGCTCAGTGGGGAGTCTGCTTTTCCTACTTCCTCCGCCCTTCCCCCCACTCATATTCTTTCTCTCTCTCTCTCAAATAAATAAATAAAATCTTTCAAAAAATGATAGACAACCCAATGTAAAAACAGGCAAATAATTTGAATCGAAGAAGACTTCACTGAAGAAGATATTGAGATAACAAACACATGAGAAGGTGCTCACCATCATTTCTCATTAGGGAAATAAAAAGAGATTAAAACTACACACCTGCTAGAAGGACCGGATTTAACAAGACTGACCGAATCAAGTGTTGGCGAGGATGCGGTCAGTGGTTGCCCTGGGATGGATGGTTCACAAAAATGCACGATGAAACACCGGGAAATTACGGGCATGTTGTACGAACAAGGCAGAGTTAACCTTCAGTTAAACCTTCTGTTTTTCAGTTGATAGACATTTCAGTTGTTGCCAGTTTGGGCTTGTGGCTGACGCAGAGATGTGTCACCCAGATTCTTCCTCAAGGAAGGATTTGCTGTCCAGTTGCAGGGAGTGTGATAAGCAGAAACCTGCAGCTGATAGTTTATTCAGGGTCTGCTTAAGCTGCAGAGGGCTGCCTTGCCCCTTCCCAGAGCAACTTGCATCCAGTGACTGAACAAAGCAGGGATAGAGAGGCTGGGCCGTTTTAATCCAATCTGGGACAATCCAGATGCACAATATTTGCTCCAGAGTTCCCTGCCAACTTGGCTTAGACGTCCATGAACCTGCATCACAGTTTGACTTCTGCTCAATCCTACTTCCTCTCCCTTCCTTTCATAGATGTTGATCCCTATTGTCCCTCATAAATATCTTGTGCTCCAAACTCCATTTCAGCATCTGTTTCCTGGGAACCAGATTTATGACAGAGCTATGACAAACCGAGTTCCTATGACCATTCTTGTCCATGTTTCCTGTCCTATTAGCACTCTTTTCTGTAGGATATTTGCCTAGGAATGGAACTGCTGGCTCAAGGAGTATGTTATTTTCAGCTCACTTGAATAATGCTCAACTGTTTTCCAAAATGGTTGTACATGTTTATGTAAATTTATATAGATGAAAGTTTTTACTACTACTTCGTATTTTAATTTTAAATTTTAGTCAGTTTGAGGGGAGCCTGGGTAGCCAGGGGGTTAAGCCTCTTCCTTCTACTCAGGTCAAGATCTCAGAGTCCTGGGATCGAGCCCCATATCGGGCTCTCTGCTCAGCAGGAAGCCTGCTTCCTCCGCTCGCTCTCTCTCTGCCTGCCTCTCTGCCAACTTGTGATCTCTGTCTCTGTCAAATAAAATGTTAAAAAAATAAAAATAAATAAATACATTTTAGTCAATTTGGTAAGTGTATAGTAATATCTTACTATGATTTTAATTGACATTTCCCAGATTACTGAAAAAGTTGAACAATGTTTTATGTTATTGGCCTTTGTTTCTTTGTTCTGGAGAGGCAGGGGCTGAGGGAGAGAAAGAGAGAGAATCTTTTTTTTTTTTTTTGAAAGCGAGAGAATTTTAAGCAGGCTCCATGCCCAGTGCAGACCCCAATGCAGTACTCTATCTCACAACCCTGAGATCATGACCTGGGTTTCTTTTTCAAAGTGCTTGTCTTTGCCTATTTTTCTTTTTCCCAAGTTATTTTATTTTTTTATTACTTATTTATTTAAAACCATTCTATTACGGTATGATTGACATACAAAAAGCTGTACATATTTAAAGCATACATCTTTTTTTTTTTTTTAAAGATTTTATTTATTTATTTATTTATTTATTTTTTTTTTAAAGATTTTATTTATTTATTTGACAGATAGAGATCACAAGTAGGGAAAGAGAGAGAGAGGAGAGGAGGAAGCAGGCTCCCTGCCAAGCGGAGAGCCCGATGCGGGGCTCGATCCCAGGACTCTGGGATCATGACCTGAGCGAAAGGCAGAGGCTTTAACCCACTGAGCCACCCAGGCGCCCCAAGATTTTATTTATTTATTTGATGGAGAGAGAGATCACAAGCAGGCAGAGAGGCAGGCAGAGAGAGAGGAGGAAGCAGGCTCCCTGTGGAGCAGAGAGCCTGATGCGGGGCTCGATCCCAGGACCCTGAGATCATGACCTAAGCCGAAGGCAGCGGCTTAATCCACTGAGCCACCCAGGCGCCCCTAAAGCATACATCTTGATGAGTTTGGATTGCACATCCTTCTTCAGGTTGTTTTTTGTTATTAATTCTTTTTTAAAAAATTTATTTATTTGACACAGAGAGAGACAGAGATCACAAGTAGGCAGAGAGGCAGACAGAGAGAGAGGGGCAGGCAGGCTCCCCATTGAGCAGAGAGCCCGATGCGGGGCTCGATCCCAGGACCCTGGGATCATGACCTGAGCTGAAAGCAGAGGCTTAACCCACTGAGCCACCCAGGCACCCTTATTAATTCTTACGTGTCCTATATATATTCTGGATAAAAGCCTTTTGATAGCTTTATCCGTTACTATTATCTTCTGCTACTCTGTAGGTTGACTTTTCACCCTCTTAATGTTGTCTTTTTTTTTTTTTTTAAGATTTTATTTATTTGACAGAGAGAGAAATCATAAGTAGGCAGAGAGAGAGGGGGAAGCAGGCTCCCTGCTAAGCAGAGAGCCTGATGCGGGGCTTGATCCCAGGACGCTGAGATCATGACCTGAGCTGAAGGCAGAGGCCTAACCCACTGAGCCACCCAGGTGCCCCTTAATGTTGTCTTTCGATGAATACAAAATCTTCATTTTATCCATCTTTCCTTTGTGGTATTGCTTTTTGTGCTTTGTTTAAGAAAATTTTTCTTACCCAAGATTATGAAGATATCCTTCTACATTACTATTACTTTTTCTATGTTATGATTTTAAAACTTTATAATTTTGCCTTTTTTATTCAGGTCCAGACACACCTGGAGTTGATTTTGGTGTGTGGTGTGAGGTAGGGATCCAATTTCATTCTTCTTCCATATAGATCCCCAGTTGTTCCAGCCAAGTTTATTAAGAGTCTGTCTTTTTGCCAATGCTATACCATGCCATCTCTGTCACAAATCAAGCATCTAGATTTGTGCAGGTCTGTTTCTGTAATCTCATCTCTATTCCATTGAACTATCTATTTCCGAATCCATGCCACACTCTCTTAATTACTATAGCTTTATAGTAATCTGGTATAGTAACGGCAATCCCTCTAATCTCATTCTTCCTGTAAAGTGGCTTATCTATTCTTGGCCTTCTGCACGTCTACATAAATTTAAGAATCACCTTGTAGTCCACAAATAATCCTCATGAGTTCTCATAGAAATAAAATTGACTCTATAGATCACTTTGGGAAAAACTGACATTTTCATAATATTTAGTCTTCCAATCCATGAAAAACATAGCTCCATTTATTAAGATCTTTGATTTCTTTCAATAATGCTTTAAATTTTTCTGCATTGGAGACTCAATCAAGTTTTATTAGCTTTATGCCTAGTGATTTGGTATTTTAAAATGATATTACAAATCCTATCCTTTTAAAATATAGTTTTCTCAGGGCACCTGGGTGGCTCAGTTGGTTAAGCATCTGCCTTTGGCTCAGGTCATGATACCAGGGTCCTAGGATCAAGTCCTGCATCAGGTTCCCTGCTCAGTGGGGATTCTGCTTCTGCCCTTCCCTCTACTCCTTCCCCCTACTCGTGCTCTCTCTCTCTCTCTTGCTCATTCTGTCTCAAATAAATAAAGTCTTTAAAAATATATATATAATTTTCTCTTTGTTGCTGTTAAATACACTGATTTTTTACATATTTCCTTTTTCTAAGTCCAAGAAAATTGCTGAACTTTCTTAATAATTCTAATTATCTGTAGAGCATTTTAAAAATTTCCTCTGTACACTATCATATCATCTATAAATAATGGCAGTTTTGTTTCTTCATTTTCCAATGCTAATTCCTTTTCTTTCTTCACCACACTGGCTAGGCTCTCCAGTATCATGTTAAATATTGGTGGTAAAGGGTGGGGGGCACCTGAGTGACTTAGCTGGTTAAGTGTCTGACTCTTGATTTCAGCTCAGGTCATGATCTCACAGTCATGATATCAGGATGGAGTTGGGCTCCACTCTTAGCAGGGAGCCGGCTTGAGATTCTCTCTCTCTCCTTCTCTCTCTGACCCTTCCCCTCCTGCCCTCCTGCCTTCATGCATGTGTGCTCTTTCTCTCTTTCTAAAATAAATAAATAAATCTTTTCTAAAAAGTGGTGGTAATGGGTATCTTTGTTTTGTTCCAGTTTTCAAAGGGAAAATTTCCAGTGTTTCACCACTAAGTATGATGTTTGCATTAGTTATTTTTTTTAAGACAGCCTTTATAAAACTAAGGAAATTTCTTTGCAGTTCCAGTTTGATTCAAGCTTCCCCCCCCACCCCCACTATTTACCCATGTAATTCATTGGATGTTGAATTTTACCAAATGCTTTTTCTGCATCCATTGAGGTAATCACAAAATTTTTCTTCTTTAATCTGTTAATGTGATAAATTACATTAGCTGTTTTTTGAAAGTTAAATAAAACTTAAATTTCTAGGATTAATTAAAACTTGATCAGATGCACTATCTTTCTTATGTGATGATATGATACTTTATTTAGAGTTTTTCTACATTCATAAACAAGATCAGCCTTCAAATTTCCTATATTGATCCTGTCAGATTTGGGGGTCATTGACATTAGTACCATGAAATGAGTTGAGGAGGATAACTAGTTTTTTGGAAGCAGAAACTTGTAAACTGGTAGAAGTTTGTATATGAATGGTATTTTCTTTTCCTTGAATCTTGAATATATCACACGTAAAGCTATCTGGATTTGGAATTTTCTTTGTGGAAAGATTTTAAATTATTGATAGAATCTCTTTAATAGTTATGGAATTTTTAGGTTTTCCATTTCTTCATGAGTCATCTTCAGTAAGTTATTATCTCTAAGAATGTTCCCATTTCATCCAAACTTTTTACATCAATTGGCAATAAGTTGTTCATAATATCTTCTTAGTATATGTTATATATAATATATATACTAATATATAATATAGTATATATTAGTAGATGTATATGAGATCTCTAGTAATGCCCCCTTCTTCATTTTTACTATGATTTGTTTGTTGTCGTTTTTCCCTTTGTTGTTCTCACCAGAGTTTTATTGTTTCATTACAGTTTTTAAGATTTTATCTACTTATTTATTTACTTGGGAGAGGGAGAGAGCATGAGTAGGGGGAGGAGTAGAGAAAGAGGGACAAGCAGACTTCCCAGTGAGCCTGGAGCTGGGTGTGGGCTCTGATTCCATGACCCAGAGATCATGACAGGAGGTGAAATCAAGAATCTGCCATTCAAGTGACTGAGCCACCCAGACACCCCTTCATTATTCTTTTTGAAGAACAAAGTTCCAAGCCAGAAAGGAAAAAGCAAAACTTATTTACAGATGACATGATCTTGTATATAGAAAAATCTAAGGAATCCACTAAACACCTATTAGAACTAATAAATAAGTTCAGCAAGTTTGCAGAATACAAGCTCAACATACAACAAATCAGTTGTATTTCTATATACCAGCAATATATTCTTAAAATTAATTAAGAAAATAATTCAGGGCGCCTGGGTGGCTCAGTGGGTTAAGCCGCTGCCTTCGGCTCAGGTCGTGGTCTCAGGGTCCTGGGATCGAGTCCCGCATCGGGCTCTCTGCTCGGCAGGGAGCCTGCTTCCCTCTGTCTCTCTCTGCCTGCCTCTCTGCCTATGTGTGATCTCTCTCTCTCGCTGTCAAATAAATAAATAAAATCTTAAAAAAAAAAAAAAAAGAAAATAATTCACAAAGAGTAAAATACTTGGGAATAAATTTAATCAAGGTAGTACAAGTGCAATATACTGAAAATTATAATGCATTTTTGAAAGGAATTAAATAAGACCTAAATAAATGGAAAAGATATCCTATGTTCATAGATCAGAAGACAATATTTTTGAGGTGGTAATCTGCAAATCCAATGCAATCCCCATCAGATTCCAATGGGCTTCTTTGCAGAAACTGACAAGCTGATCCTAAATCATGAGGGAAATGCAAGGGACCCAGAACAACCAAACATTCTGGGTGAAAAACAAAAAGTTGAAACACTCACATGTCCTGCTTTCAAAACTTATTACAAGCTACAGAAATCAAGCTATGTGATACTGGCATAAGGAATAAACATATAGATCAATAGAATAAAAGTGAAAACTCTGAAATAAACTCTTACATTTAAGGTCAACTGATTTTTGACAAGGACATGAAGACAACTCAATGGGAGAAAAGAAAAATTTTCAACAAGTAGTGCTGCAACAATTGAATATTCATGTGCAGAAGGATGAAGCTGGACCTCTCACACCATATGTTAAAAAAAAACTCAAAACAAACAAACAAACAAAAAACTCAAAACAGATCAAAGTACTAAATGTAAGAAGTAAAACTCTAAACCTCTTAAAAGAAAACATAGGTGTAAATATTTGTTATTTGGATCAGGCAATCATTTCTTAGCTATGACACCAAAAGTACAAGAAACCAAAGAAAAAATAGATAAATTGGTCTTCCTCAAAATTAAAAAGTTTGGGTTACAGAGAATATCATCAAGAAAGTATAAAGACAACCTAGATGATGGTAGAAAATTTTTACAGATCACATATCTGACAAGGGACTTTTTTTTTTTTAAGATTTTAATTATTTATCTGTCAGAGAGAGAGGGAGAGAGAGCGCGCACAATGCAGATGGAATGGCCAGCAGAGGGAGAAGCAAGCTCCCTGCCAAGCAAGGAGCCTGATGCAGGACTCGATCCTAGCACCCTGGAATCATGATCTGAGCTGAAGGCAGGCGCTTAACTGACTGAGCCACCCAAGTGTCTCTGACAAGGGACTTTTGTCTAGATAAGTAAGGAACTCTTAAACTCAATAGTAGAGGGGTGCCTGGGTGGTTCAGTAATTAAGTGTCTGCCTTCAGCTCAGGTCATGATCCCAGAGTCCTGGGATGGAGCCCCACATGAAGCCCTGCATCGGGCTCACTGCTCAGCAGGAAGCCTGCTTCTCCCTCTTCCACTCCCCCTGCTTGTGTTCTCTGTCTTGCTTTCTCTCTATATATATACCAAATAAATAAATAAATAATCTTTAAAAAAATAAACTCAATAGTAGAAAGACAAATGCTCACTTAAAAAAAATGGGCAAAGGATTTTTTTTTTTTTTTAAGATTTTATTTATTTATTTGACAGAGAGAGAGATCACAAGTAGGCAGAGAGGCAGGCCGAGAGAGAGGAGGAAGCAGGCTCCGCGCGGAGCAGAGAGCCCGATGCGGGGCTCGATCCCAGGACCCTGAGATCATGACCCGAGCCAAAGGCAGCGGCTTAATCCACTGAGCCACCCAGGCGCCCCTGGGCAAAGGATCTTAATATACATTTCTCCAAAGAACATATATAAATGGCCAATAAGCACATGAAAAATACTCATCATCATTAGCCATCAGGGAAAAGCAAACGAAACCATAATATGATACTACATTATACCACTAGAATGGCTATAACTAAAAGAACAGATAATAACAAATGTTGACAAGGATGTGGAGAAATTGGAGGCCTCATACACTGCTGATAGAAATGTGAAGGGGTGCCTGGGTGGCTCAGTCGCTTAAGCATCAGACTTCAGCTCAGGTCATGATCTTAGGGTCCTGGGTGCAAGCTCTGCACTGGGCTCCCCACTCTGTGGAGACTCTGCTTGTCCCTCTCTCTCCCTCTGCCCCTCCTCCCACTTGTGATCACTCTCTAAAATAAATAAAATCTTAAAAAAAAAAAAGAAAAGGAAACATGAAATAGTACAACTGCTTTGGAAACCAATCTGACAGTTCCCTAAAGATTAAATATATAGATACCATATGATCCAGAATTTCTACTCCTAGGATATACCCAAGGGAAATGAAAACTTATGTCTATATAAAAACTTGTACATGAATGTCCATAGCAGCATTATTCATAATACCCCCAAAGTAGAAACAATCCAAGTCCCCATGAAGCGATACATGCATAAACCAATGAAGTATATCCGTACTGTGGAATATTATCCAGCCACAAAAAGGAAAGAAGTTCTAATACATGCTACAACATGGATAAAACTTGAAAACAAAATGTAAGTGGAATAAGCTAATGACAAAAGACCACATACTGTGTGATTCCACTTAAATGAAGTATCCAAAACAGACAAATCCACAAAGACAGAGAGTAGGAGTGCCTGGTGGATTCAATTGTTGGAACATGTGACTCTTGATCTTGGGGCCATGAGTTCAAGCCCCATGTTGGGCACAGAGCTTACTTTAAAAAAAAAAAAAAAAAAAGACAGAAAGCAGATTAGTGGTTACCTAGGACTGGAAGTGGGGCATGGGGGTAAAAGTGATATGACTCCTAATGACCATGATTTTGAGAAGGGGGGGTGATGAAATTGTTCTAAAACTGATTGCGGTGATTGTTGCACATCTCTGAATATACTAAAAATGACTGAATTCTATACCTTAAATAGATGAACTGTATGGTATGTGAGTTATTTCCTAATCAAGTTATTTATTTTAAAAAAAATTTCAGGGGCTCCTGGCTGGCCCAGTCAGAGGGGTTTGTGACTCTTGTTCTTGGGGTGGTAAGTTCGAGCCCCAGGTTGGGTATAGAGATTATTTAAATAAAAAATAAATAAATAAGTAAATAATAAATTTCAATGGCTCTGACTGTCAGGAGGACTCTGGTGACCCCAGCCAACCAAAAGCATTTCAGTGCTATGGTGGGGTGTTGGAAAGTGGCAGGATGGGGAGTGATGTGAGCAAGGAAGAAAGGAAAATACAATGTGAGCAAGGAAGAAAGAAAAAGTCTTGAGAGGCTCATCTGGCCATGAAGGCAGAAGTGAAACCTGATGGAAGGGAGGGCTTGGGGGCATGTATTCTGTAGGCTCATGTAAGACACATCCAGGTTGCCTGGATGGCTCACTTGGTTAAGCATCTGCCGTTGGCTCAGGCCATGATCCAGTCCCGAGATCAAACCCTCCATCCGGCTTTCTGCTCAGTGGAGAGTCTGCTTCTCCTGCCCCTGCCCCTCCCTGCCACTTCTTTTCTCTCTCAAATAAATAAATAAAATCTTAAAAAAAAAAAAAGACATTTTATTCCTCAGCCTGAGATCCAGCTCCTCAAAGAAGCCGGTAAAGCTGATTCTCTGGGTCTCTCTAGCATTCTCTCTCGATGCTGGCCAGACCGGCCAGGCCAGTCCTGTCTTCCTATACCACTAAAACTTAGCCACCTGGAAAGTCTTACCACGCCCTGCCTCATCTCAGAGCTCTCCCCTGGAGGTGCCAGCTCCCACTGACATCTCCCTTCTCAGCCTGCTTTCATACTGCATACATGATAATATCACTATATTGTATCATACATGATCAGGTATTCTAGATTCATTGATTCTGTGCTGGGGACCTGATCTGGGGAGTAGGACATTGCCTAGATCCTGGGACCCAGAACCTTGAGCCTGGCAAACTCAAGCCCAAAGCCTTCTATGGGCTGGCCTCCCTTTGAGGAGATGGTCATTGGTATTTGGCTGGTATTTGGGGCCTGGCCTATAAATCACAACGGCCAGCCTCTCTTCTTCTCCAGCAGGACTCTTCTCCCTCCCTGTCTTACACAATCTCCTCCAAGGCCAAGCCCACAGCTCTCTCCACCTGCTGGGATGCCAGTATCTCGGAGCCAGTTGTTCCCTTAAACACCCAAAGACCCCTCTCCCTACCTCATACCCATAGCTGCCTACTGCTTCTAACATCGAGTATCTTTCAGTATGCCTGTCCCTTCTCCATCCTCCTTTCCAGGTCATTCCTTGCTGCTCTCTGGATAAGGTGAGGTCATGGGCATGAGAAGTCACACTTGGCAACAAGCCAAGGGGGCAGTGGTGCACCTTGAAGGCTTCTCTACCCCATAGGGATTCTGCCTCGGGCAGCAGAAAAGCCAGGTATGGACAGGATCAGAGCTAGAAGTGGGCATGGGGCCACAACCCAGTACCAGCTTCTCCCATGGGCAGGGACCAGAGGGCTGTCCCCCATGCCTCAGCCTGGCACCTGGTGAATGAAGAATCGATGACAGTTCTTAGAAGCCCCCACTCCCCCAGACCCCAGTCTGGTGCACATTCCACATGAGGGAACTGGACACTTCCCAAAACTCAAAACACATCCTGGCTGGAGCTGGCTGTGGGCCGGGCACCCCCGGGCCAGCCGGGCAGGGCGGGGTGTCCTGGAGAGCCGCGGATGGGCCTCACACCCAGGCTGGGCCAGGACACCCCGTCCTTGGCCGAGGCCCAAACAGGCTCTGTTTACAGAATCTGTCAGCTCTGTTCCCCCTCCCCCACCAGGCACTTCCCCTAGAGTCCTGGGGGCTGGGAGAGGGGCAGGCGGGGCTTGAGGGAGGCTAGGAGGCAGCCAAATTGTAGGCCGGCCCCTGGGCCCTCCTCCCTTTCTTGGCGCCTATGGTCTATCCGCGCCTTCTCCAGTCTTCTGGTTTCCCCTTCAAAGCATTGGGTGGGAATAAGCATTTTAAAAGAGAAATCTGCAGAAGACAACGCTTAGTCTCAAGGAAAGTGTAGCTCATAGTGGCAAGATAGGCACTGAGCCAGCAGGCGCAGGGAGAGTTTTCTGGCAAGGGGTTCCTGGATACCCCCAGACAGCCATGAAGGAGGCTTCCTCTTTCCTCGGACCCCAAAACTCCTGGGCCCCCGGGAATTTTTCTAGGACTGCCCGAGGGATTTGGTGCAAATTAGATGTAGCAGGGCAGACTGGGGGCTTTCGGGGGTAGCGACGTGTAGAGATAAGGCCAACGGCCTGTCCGGCCGCAGTGACTCAGCTCCCTTGGGCTGCAGGGAAGCTCCGCGGGCCCCCCAGGAGCCGGACGGGGGAGGCGGGGCCCGGCCTGCGACGCCCCGCCCTGCCCCGCCCCCCAGCTCCGGGAAATTCGGCCCACCACTCCCAGCTTCCCAGAGGCGCCCGGATTTCCCACGGGTTTCCCCACCTGCTGCAAATAGTAACAAAGGCTGGCACTTTCAGAGCGCTCACACTGTGCTAGGTACGTAGCAGGAGTCTCATGTCTTTTGTTACCTCCAACAAGGCTCTGAAGCGGTCACCACTATTTCTATTAGAGACAAGGAAACTGAGGCCCTGAGAGGTCAAACTACTTGCTTAAGGTAACAGGGCTACTGAGTAGTGGGGACCAGAGTTTACAAAACCCCGATACCCCTTAACCCCTTGTTGAGTTGCCACATCCTGCCTTCCCAGGGAACAAGGACATTCCCTGGCTTGGCGGCTAAAACAAATCAAATATTTATCATCTTGGGGTAAATCCAGTGGTATTGATTATGTTTCTTCTGAACTCCCCCCCAACCCCCACCCCCACTCCCGGCTCCGGATTTCACGTGGTGGCAAAATTCCCCAGTCCTGAGTTTCCCTTTGACCTCCACTTGGAGGGAAACTCCTCGGCACAGGGCTGGGCCCCCAGGGAACACTGCCACGCCAACGCTCAGCTCTGCCTTCTGGAGAGATGCAATTCTCTAGAAAGCCCCTATCTTGCTTACAGATTAGCCCCCAACCCTGGGGCCTTGCCAAATGAGAAGCAGCAGGCACACATCACCCCACTGCCACTAGCTGGCCCTGCCCAGATGGGGTCAGGGACAGGACAGTGCCACAGAAAGCCCAGTCTGAGCCCAGAAGAGGTCAAGGAGCAGAGAGCAACCTGTACCCTAGGGCTGTCCTGGGAAGTAGTGAGCTCCATGTTTTCTGCGGTGGAGGAGCACCTGTGGAAGAGATGATTCCAAAAGCCAGTGGGATGAGATGACCTTTTAAACCCCAGATTCCTCTATTCTATGAGTCAGGCAGTATCTAAGGGAATGGCTTGTTCTGAGAGCCGCTTAAATAGTCTGGGAAAGACTCTCCCACTTCCTTCCCCTTTGACCTCTTTCTTCTGGGCTCATGATCTTTCTCCTGGAGACTCAAAGAATATTGCAAAGAAGACCACTCCCACATGTTCCTGCCTCAGTTTGCAACTCTGTATCAGTGGCCACTACTGGGTTCTGGGAGGCTCTGACTCCTGGGAAGTAAAGAAGGAAGCAAAGAAACAGACAAAGAGAGGGAGAAATCTGGAGACCAGAGACTGCTTCTGTGGTTGAGTTGGTTTGACCTTTGGCCCTATCCCAGTTCCATCCTCTTCCCCGAGATACGTGACCTTAAGCAATGCCACTTTACCTCTCAGGGCCTCTGCAAAATGAGAGAACTCTAATATCAACTGCCCTTCTTGGGAGGGTTGTTGTTAGCAACAATGAGTGACCACTGTGGGTAAGGTTATCCCAAACAGGATTCTGTGATGTGCCCAATGGATAGCCCAGCTCCACAGGCAGACACCACTCTTCATGGTTCTGTCTGAGGAAGCAAGTCCCCCAAAGACAGGCAAGTTTGGGTGGGAGAGGAGGGAGAGAGAAAGGGCCCTGACTGGGGGCTGCTGGGATGGGTTTCCTGCGTGGGAAGGGCTGTGCTCTGGAGTCAGTGGACCTGTGTCCTAAAGATACCAAATACTGCCTCTATGGGCCAGCATGGCACTAGGTGCTTCCCAAACATTGTCACATTTAGTTCTATCTACAAGGCAGACATTGTTATCACCCTATTTTACAGTGAGCAAAAAGCAAAGCTTAGAGAGGTTTGGTGAGCTGTCAGTGGAGGAGTCAGAAGTCACAGCCAGGCAAGCTGACTCTGGAGCCCTGTCCTACTGAAATCCTGACTCAGGTCCCTTGTCCCTGCCCCCACAGTTCTCTTGGAGACTGGTACTCAGTGGCTAGGCAGAATGTGCCCAATTCCCCAAGATCCCGCTCTAGCCTGGTACCCTCTCTCTGCCAGCTGCCCTGTCCAGCCAGAGCAGCTCTGGCCGCCCAGAAACACTGTGGCGTCATGGCTGTGTTGGGCCTTGAACAGAGAGACAGGGACTAGGATCAAAGCTCCAAATGACAGGAGATAGGATATGGGGGAGGGGTCTTGCCTGGTGCTCAGTTTTGCACAGCAAAGAAGAAAGGAAGACTGGGAGGCAGGATACCACCCCCACCCACCTGAATTCAGAATTAAAAATGACCCTAGGCACCCTGATAAGGGTTGGCGAAGGCACGCCATAAGGGTTGGTGAAGGTTTTTATTTTAATTAATTAATTAATTAGAGAGAGCAAGTGATGGGGTGGGGGCAGAGAGGTAGAGCGGGAGTGAGAAAGAGAATCCCAAGCCTACTCTGCACTGAGTGCAGTGCAGAGCCCCACATGGACTCCATCCCATGACCCTGAAATCATGACCTAAGCTGAAATCAAAAGTTAGGTGCTTAACCAACTAAGCCACCCAGGTGCCCTGGGGAAGGTTTTAGATAGTCACTGGGGAAGCTGTAAGACTGGGGCTGCCCCAAGTACAAGGTGATACTGGAGGGCCCCAAGCCCCCCACATCCTATTTTCCTGTCAGAATCACAGACTAGCCTGGGGCATTCTCTGATCAAAGCCCTGTATTGGAGACCTCCTGGCTGTCATGGAAAACCTCTGTCCAGTGGCTCTGGGCTCCAAATGGGTCCCCTGCCTTTAGCTGTAAGAGTCCCCCTCCTTGTCCTCTCACCTCCACTCGCAGTGAACTCTTCATCTTCCCCTGGAAACAAATTGCTCCCAACTTCAAAGCATCATAATCCCCCCCAAAGAGCAATCTTGAGAATGTCAAGGGGAAATTATTGAATTATCCTGGTTGGCAGAAAAATCTAATTTATAGCAAAGCATTTCTCCTGAAGTTTTAATAGATTTTTTTCCTCCGATGGATTTTAATGCGCAATTGTTTCCCGGGCTTGGAAATTTAGTTTGAAGCACTGACATTGCTTTTCAGTTCTTGATTTATTGCCAGTTCCCTGCTTTTGAGCCTGATAGCAAACCCAACATACTATTTTTCCTTCAACTGGGAGACAGTGCTCTCTGGTTAGCCTGAGAGCACTGTTAACCTGGACCAGACATCTGCTGGCACTGCAGTCTTATTAAGGGTGCGAGGGGGCCTGGCAACCTGGATGAACCTTCCATGCCCTCCGTAACTGGTTCCCAGGGACAAGTCCCCTCTTTGAGGATTTTGCTAGATGGAACCTTAGTGCTATGTCAGTGAGGATACCACTGGTCTATGGAGACCACTGGGGGCAGTGGCATGGCTAACCTTCCACTCTGCCCACTCCCTGACTCTCAGTCTGTGAAGGTGCCTGGCACAAAATAAGGGCTCAGCCAATAGGTGCTGGTTCAAAGAGGGTGGGGAAAGAGGGTGGCGTGGCTGAATGTCAGAGTTCTGTCTGGGCCAATGACAGCTTAGGCTCCCATTAGCAAAGGAATGTTGTGTTGACATCTTTGCCCAAGCTCCAGTCCATTGCCTCAGAATCATCTGGGCATAGCACAGGGGCAGTGGGCAAGGGTGTCATCTAGAGATTTGAATTTATGGGACATGGCTAGTGTGGGAGATAGGGGCCGGAGGGCACAATGGCATCAAAATAATGCATCCCCCCCCCAACAAAGATGAGAAGCTTAGTGTGCCCCACCTTTCAAGGGTATCTGACTAGGGCAATGCTTAACCAAAACTTATTGAGAGTGGGTTTTCGGAATGAACAACAGGCAGAGAAGGGAGATACTGGGAATAAAATAGACTTCTTTTGAGCCCTTGGATGATGATACCCATTTTACAGATACAGAAAGTGAGGCTCAGAAAGGGGCAGAAACTCTCAAAGCTTTGGCAAATGGACAAAGTGACACCGAGACCCAGCAGAAGCAGACTCCCTGAGGACTCTTTTCATAGCTGTGTGGGAGGCTGTACCGGCTTTTGTTAGCCTGACCTTGTAGGACTCTGCAAAGGTCAGGCTCCTCAGAAGGGTGGAGGTCTCTCAAGTCCCTAAGGGAGGTTTCCCACCATTTAGTTTTAGAAAGGGCTGATAGGACCATGGGGATTCCTTCTTATGTCACCACTGTTTTCTGGGGATTTCTTCTAGCAATCCTGCCATCCCTGACCCCATGTACCCAAATACACAGAGCCCCCAGAGATTTCAGTCTCTTTCTTCCCAGAGATTCCTGCTGTTGTGCCAAGTGAGAGGATCATTTGGCCATAGAACAGTGTGAACAAGGGGCAAGGGGGAAAGGGTCTGCACCCTTCCACTTACTCCTTCTCTCCATATTGTGTCCTTCCCCATCTCTCCCCAGCTGCCTGAACTTCTATGCTCAGGAAATTTGGGTTTCCTAACACAGGGCAGTACCAGAAACAGGGTCAAAAGCCCTAACCTCTGGGAAGCCTTGAGGAGTACTCTGGGGGTGGAGGGCTCACCCTGGCCAGAGTTTCTATCTGGACATAGAATTTGGGTAGGGGGGCTCTACATTCCCAGGGACTGAACTGGACCTTGCATGCTTTGTGAGGCCATTCCCACACCGTCCAGCCCTCTGGAGCAAATCCCTGAGCCCAGCCAGGAGAGGGTGGTTTGGGGGAGTCCACAGAATTGTGAGGAGGGCGTATTGTGGAAGGTGTTTCTGTTTGACTTCAGGGAAGAACCAGGCCTGGCTCTGAGAATCCTAGAGACTCCACTCCTATAAGGAAGGTGTCCTTATCACTCAAGCTACAAAAGCACAGGGTGGGAGGTGTCATGGGGACAGAACACACTGTCACAGTATTATTCCCTAGAGGCCTGCCTCTCAAGGTCCCACCAGATGCTTCTGCTCAGGAGCAAGGGAGAGCTACTACTCTCATTAATCAACCCTGCCCCTCCACAGTGAATGACTTCCAAAATGCTACCTTTGCTGGGACATCTCCCTGGCTCTGTCCCAGCAGCTGGAACCCAGATCACTTGACTTCTTTCCTGGTGCTCGTCTCCTTACTCTCTGGTAGGCCTGTGACTTGCACCAGGCATGCGTGTAAGCCAGGCCCAGGAGAGCTGAGTGGCAGGTGGGGAACAGGAGAAAGAACGGTGGGCAAGCTGGTTATGCAATCCTGACTCCCGGGGATGAGGACCTCATGGGAGGACAAGTCTGGGATGCTTTCCTGAGGGTGTTGGGGGGAAGGCTTCCAGAAGGACAAAATGGAGACCAAGGATGAGAAAGCTCCTGGTGAGATCCCAAATACATGTCAAGTCAATCTTCAGTAGATCTAGGCTTTGAGGGTCCCAACTGGTCAGCTAGAGGGGCAGGATCAAAGTGAGCTCAGCATGTGGTTCCCGATTCCCCCACCTGCGGTTTGGTAAGATGAGGTGTAGGGCAGCCCAGCTCTGGAAGGAGTTGTGCCTGGGCACGGCTCTGGCCCTATCCCTGAAAGCTCCCAATGCCATAGCCCCTGATGACCAGTCATTCTCATCAGACTGTGGTGCAGGGCCTCTTGCCTGGGTTTTTGAAACTTTGCCCTCTGGTGAGTAATTTCTTAGCATTTGTGTCTGGCATCAAGATCAGAGGTTTTGCTCTCCACCTCCTACCTCTGAACGAATCATGAAGAAGGACTTTCTTGAGGGCCCTGGGGGTTACTTCTAATCTGAGAGGTCTCCAGACGCAGGATGAGGAGCATGTGTGGACCTGAAACACTTGGGGCAGGAGGCTTCTGTACCAGGTCCTCCAGCCCACGCACCCTGGCACAGGCTCTCTGGGTCTGAGTCTGACGGGCACCAGAGGTTGGCATGCTTGATGGTGGTCATGCAAGAGGCATGTCCACCACCCAAGCCCTTGGCCCCCAGCCCATGCCTCAGTCCCACTGCCTCTCAGCACCAAGCAGATTCACCAAGGGCAGTACAGAATAGCCTGAACTCACATTGCAGCTGGAAGGTCAGGGCTAGACTCAAAGAACCTTCTGAAGATAAGAACTGTGATGGGTGAGAGAAAATGTACTAATCACTCAACTCTCAATAACCACATGCCAGCCTTGTCCCTTCAACCTGTTTTTCCACTGGTCAGATCTCAGGAAATGGCATTATCATCCATGTATCCACTCAAGCCCCCTGGGCAGTGAGCCTCTGAGCCCCATGGTCAATCCAGCATCTCTTCTTCTGAAACACGTCCAGAAACTGTCCCTAGCCCTCCAACTCCACTGCTATCAACCAGGCCAATCAACCATCACTTCTCTTGTAGATGCCTGCAGCAGCCTCTCCCTGTCTGCCTGCTCCTATCCATGCCCCCTGCTGTCCGTTCTCTACCCAGCAGCCAGAGTGAGCTCAGAATTTAAACCAAATGGGTCTGTCTCCTGCGGCAAACCCTCCAGGTAAAGGTAAAGGTCCCCTGGGGTAAAGGTCCTGCCCAGACTTGCTCCAGGCTCTCTCTTGCTACCTAGCCTGCAACATTCAGATACAGTGACCTCATTCTGCACGCCCGGAGCTTCACTATGATTCTCCTATCTTCCTGGCCTCCAGACTGTCACTTACTCATCTTTTGAGACCAAGAATACTTACTGATCTGCCAAACCCATCCAAGGCTCTAAGAATCCCTGCCAAACTGGAATCTATCTCCCCAACACCTATCACCTGATTGTCATCTTTTTTTTTTACTCTTCAGTCTACCTACTTGAGAGTGGCAGTCATAATCAAGAGAACACACAGAACAAACATGTGAAATAACCACAGCCCATCATTAAGCCATCATCATCATCACTGCTAACTGTTTACTGAGTATATTTTATGTTCCTGACAGTTATAAGTGTTCTACATGGATCAAGTTTTTTAACCTTCATGACAATCCTATGAAGTCAGGTTGGTCTTTATTTCCAAGATGCTCTGTGGGGAGTCCAGGGAGCTTGAGGTGGACAGGAAGACTCTGTGGTGGAAGCAGGAGTGCAGCTGGGTCTCAAGGGATGAGGAGCAAATGGTAGACAGGCTCAGGGCAAGTCCTCCAGGCCAGTATGAAGAATACTCCTAGTAGTGATAATATATTGGACCCTTCGCTGTGCTTAAGAGCTTTACATTTATTATTTGTTTTATTATTACATTTGTTGGATGTTTACAACAACCTTGAGAGGTAGATACCCAGAGTCCCATTTTGCAGACAAAGATACTGAGCTCTACTGGTGGCCTCCCCCAGTCTGGGAGGGAGAGAACCTGCCGCAGTCATAGACAGGCTTCTGTCCCCTGAGAAAAGAGCCCAGGTCAAAGAAAGCAGGACTATTGGGCAGGAGGGAGTGGACACTCTACTGAGCTCTGAGGCGGAGCAGGGAGGGCTGGAGGCCCCTTCCCAGAGAAAGAGGGAGAGCGTCAGAGCTGGGCTTTGAAGGACAGGCAGGAGTTAAGGAAGCAGAAATAAGGGGAGATTGGTGATGGGGATGGGCAAAGCCTCCTTCCTCTGCCCCTGCCCTGGCCACCTCCCCCAATATCTCCCAGGGTTCTGAGTAGGCTCCCAGAGGAGAACACCTACAAATATAAGTGCCCCATTTCCAGGTGACTTTTTCTTTTTTTACTGTTGTAAAATATCCCTAACATAAAATGTGCCACTTGCACTATTCTTAAGTGTACAGTTCGGTGCCATTAAGCACAACCATATTGTTGTATGACCATCACCACCATCCATCTCCAGACCCTTTTCATCATCCCCAAACTAAAAATCTATACCCACTGACAACAATTCCCCATTCCTCCCTTCTTTCTGGCCCACAATCACCACTCTACTTTCTGTCTCTATGAACCTGACTTCTCTAGGCACCTCATACAAGGGAGTCATGCAGCATATATCTTTTTGTGTCTAGTTGATTTCACTTAGCCTAATGTCTTCAAGGTTCATCCTGTTGTAGCATGCGACAGAATTTCCTTCCTTTTTAAGGCCAGATAATATTCCATTGTATGTATGTACCACATTTGGTCTATCTGTTCATCCACTGATGAGCCTTTGAATTGTTACCACCTTTTGCCTATTGTGAATAATGCTGTTATGAACTTGGGAGTATACAAACATCTGTTCAAGTCCCTGCTTTCAGATGGTTTGGCAGATGCCCAGAAGTGGAATTGCTGGATCCTATGGTAATTCTGTGTCTACTGTTTTTTGAGGCATTGGTTTCCACAGCAGTTGCACTATTTTACATTAGTGCTGGTAATGCACAAGAGTTCCAGTTTCTCCACATACTTGCCAGCATGTGTTACTCTCTGTGTAGTATGTGATTTGTTTCTTATTAATAGTCATCTAGATGGGTGTGAAGTGGTATCTCTTAGTGCTTTTGATTTTGATATTCCTAAATTAGTCATGTCCAGTACCTTTCTTGTGTGTTCACTGGTCATCTGTATATCTTCTTTGAAGAAAGTTCTAGTCAAGTCCTTTGCCCACTTTTAAATCTGTTTTGTTTTGTTTTGGTTTTGGTCATTGAGTTATAGGGGTTCTTTATATATTCTGCACATTAACCCTTTTTAGATATATGATTTGCAAATATTGCTTCCATTTCATGGTTTCCTTTTCACTCTGTTGGTAGTGTCATTGCATTTTGACAAAGCCAATTTATCTATTTTTTCTTTTGTTACCTGTACTTTTGGTGTCATATTAATTTAATCATTGCCAAATCCAATGTCATGAAGATTTTCCTTTATGTTTTCTTCCATGAGTTTTATAGTTTAGCTCTCACGTTTAGGTGTTTGATCTACTTTGCCTTAATATTTGTTTATGCTGTGAGGTGAAGATCTGACTTCATCCTTCATGTGCAGGTGCTCAGTATTCCCAGTACCACTTGTTGAAAAAACTGTCCCTTCCTCAGTGGATAGTCTTGGCATCCTTGTTAAAGATGATTGGACCATATATGTAAGGATTTACTTCTGAGCAATATATTCTGTTTCATTTCTCTGTATGTCTGTTTTTTTAAAAAAAGATTTTATTTATTTATTTGACAGACAGAGATCACAAGCAGGTAGAGAGGCAGACAGAGAGAGAGAGGAGGAAGCAGGCTCCCTGCGGAGCAGAGAGCCCAATGTGGGGCTCGATCCCAGGACCCTAAGATCATGACCTGAGCTGAGGGCAGAGGCTTTAACCCACTGAGCCACCCAGGGTCCCCTGGTTTTTTGTTTGTTAGTTTGTTTGTTTTTAAGATTATTTATTCATTTGAGAGAAAGAGAGAGCTCAAGGTTGGGGAGGGGCATAGAGCAAGCAGACTTTCTGTTGAGCATGGAGTCCTACTCGGCGATTGATCCCAGAAATCCCTGCAATCATGACTTGAGCCAAAATCAGGAGTCAGTCACTGAACAAACTGAGCCACCCAGGTGCCCCTGTATGTCTTTATGCCAATACCACACCATTTTGATTACTGTAGCTTTGAAGCAAGTTTTGCATTCAGGAGGTATGAGACCTTTAACTTCATTCTTTTTTTTTTTTTTTAAAGCAGGGTTTGTTTTTTTTTAAGATTTTGTTTATTTATATGACAGACAGAGATCACAAGTAGGCAGAGAGGCAGGCAGAGAGAAAGGAGGAAACAGGTTCCCTGCTGAGCAGAGAGCCCAATATGGTGCTCGATCCCAGGACCCTGAGACCATGACCTGATCCGAAGGCAGAGGCTTAACCCACTGAGCCACCCAGGCGCCCCTAACTTCGTTCTTTTTAAAGATTGTTTTGGCTCTTCAGGATTCTATGA